>NC_137806.1:16066757-16666757 GCF_963383645.1 Muscardinus avellanarius
ATACAATTTTAATATATCTTTCCAGCTAAAAAATGGACCGGATATCTCTTCCCCACCCTTGGGGCCCCCTGGAGGAAATGGCCGCTTTTGTGGCAGTCGGCCTTCATCAACTCTGTTCACCTCGGATAATCAGCTGTTTGTTCAGTTTATTTCTGATAGAAGTAATCAAGGGCAAGGATTTAAGATCAAATATGAGGCAAGAAGCTTAGGTAAGTATTTCTGTCGTGAACTATATTTGTACTTTTTCTGCAGTTGTGTGGTCTTTTTTGTTAAAATGGATTTGAGGGAAAAAAACAGGCAATTTCTATTTTCTGAATTAAAAATAATAGCATTAGTATAAATACCTACCACTTAGTAAGTACTCACTATATGTTTGACACATTAAATATCTTAACATGACTACTGTTTAAGGAAAGTATCATTAGTTCCATTTTACAGATAAGTTAAATGAGATTTTGACTTTTTTAAAATTTGGTGCATTGTAATCATATGTCTTAATGGGGTACAGGACGTGTTGGACATTTTGGCTGGTTCCATAGTTTGACAATGATGAATTGTGCAGCTCTGAACATAAATACCCATGCATTAATTTGGTAGCTTGGTTTCCATTCTTTTGGGTAGATACCCAGAAGTGGTATTGCTGGATCATATGGTAAGTTCGTTCTCATTCTTCTGAGGATCCTCCATACAGTTTTCCAAAGTGGTTGCACTAATTTGCAATCCAACCAACAATGTATTAGCGTTCCCACTTCTCCACATCCTCACTAGCATCTGTTGTTGTTTGTGTTTTAAATGATTGACATTCTAGTTGGAATTGGGTGGAATCTCAGGGTAGTTTTGATTTGCATCTCTATGATTGCTAATAATGTTGAACATTTCTTATTGGCCGCTTAAATTTCTTCTTTTGTGAAGTGTCTATTTAGTTAACGTGCCCATTTTTTGATTGGGTTATTTCTTTCTTAGCAGTAAATTTCTTGAGTTCTCTGTATATTCTAGATACAAGTTGTCTTTTCTAAAAAATTAACTTTTAAAGTTAGTGAATGTATATAAAACCAGTTTTATATATATATATGTATATATAAAAATATATATAAAATATATATGAAAATATATAAAATATATATATAACATGTATATATAAATATATGTAAAATATATAAAATATGTATATATAAATGTATATATATGCATACATATGTATATATAAAAATCAGTTAGTTATATATAAAATGAAATGATTTTAATATCTCTTGAAATTTCTTAAACATTTTCACTATAAGATGTCTAACTCTAGATGAGAGTGGTGTCTCATTCTTGTAAACCCAATATTTGGGCAGTTAAGACAGGAGGATCATAAGTTCAAGGACAGCCTCAGCAGTGTAATTAGACTCTCAGCAACCTAGGAAGATTTTTAAAAACCTGTTTCTAAAAAAAAAAAGGCTAAATGTCGATCTCTGAGATAGAATGCCTCTGAGTTCAATCCCAAGTACTAAAAAAAAAAAAAATAAGTCTAACTCTAAGTTAAACCTGGTTATCCACTTATAGAAACATTGTAAGGATTACAATGGCTTTGTTTTATAATCATTTGTATCTTTTAAAATAAATGCTAATTCTCTTATTCAATTATTACCCATTTACTTAAGTCTATATTACTGTAGCAAACTTTAATTACCTTTACTTAATTGGATTTAATTATGATTGTACTTATTTTACTAGCAATTATTTGATTTTTGTGATTTTTCAATAATGCTGAATTGAGTAAATAAGTAGGCATAGCTTTAAAAACAGGATGTAGGGTCAGTAGAGAACAATAGCAATAATAAGATTCTACTTGTCCATCAAACATAGATAATATAGATTTAATCCTATATTCTGTAATACATTTTGACATTTTGCAAGGGAAATCTAAAGAAAAACACAGAACCAGGAAGTTAAAGATTGTCACAGGGTTTTGCAGTTCAGAGTTTCAGCAATTGGGGAGTTCTGGGTAATGAGAAAATTCAGGATGTGACCCTAAGTGGCTGAGTGGAAGTAGAAATAAATATTGCTTGTGTTTAGTAGATCAGATAACTCTGTGGCTAAGCCACTGAGAGAACTCATTCCATTGGCATAGTGAATAATTCACTCCTGCCTACTTTACTGAAAATGCCAAGGGGTATTTATCAATAAAAAGAGGATTCTTAAATAATACTTTGGTCTTATAAGAGAGAAGTATAAAAAACTCCTTTGTCTTCTTACAAAAAAAGGCTAATAACGTTTTTCATGCTATTGATCTCTTGCTTTTCAAATGTACAAATACAATTCTCACTCATTTTTTGTTTGTTTATTGTGGTCCTGGGGATTGAACCCAGGAGAATTGTACCTCCAAGCTACACCACCAGCTCCAGTTTAGTTTTACTTCAAAACAGGATCTCACTAGGTTGATGAGAGTTTCACTACTTTTTTTTTTTAAGTGTTACTGGGGATGGAACCCAGGGGCATCCTACCTCTGAGCTATACCCCCTGCCCTATTTTTCATTCTTTATTTTGTAACAAGGTCTCACTGAGTTACAGAGGGCCTCACTAAATAGCAGAAGCTGTCTGCGAACCATGATCCTCCTGTCTCAGCCTTTCAAATATTGGAATTACAAGCGTGTACCAATAAACCTGGCTTTCTTAGTTCTAAAACATTTCGAAATCAGGCTCTGCCTCATTCCACTGAGCTGAACAAAAGGTAGGACATTGGAACTACTAGTATACGTAGATGCTCATAAGTGGTGTGTGTGTGTTCAGGCTTCTATGCCGCTACATGAAGTGTGTATCATAATCATTTTCTTTCCTTTAAGAAGAAACATCATTTCCAGTAAGAGCAGAGGGCTTGGAAAATTGAAAGTGGCACACCTGGAGCTGAGTGTAGTTGTATGTCCTGTAGTCCCAGCTACTAAGAGGCTGAGACTGGAGATGGCTTGAACCTGAAAGTTTAAGACCAGGCTGAAGCTGGGCATGGTGGCGCATATCTGTAATCCTAGTCACTGGGAGGCTGAAATAAGATGATCTCAGGTTTGCAGCCAGATCTCCACAACTTAGTGAGACCCTGTTTCAAAAAAATTTTTTTAATGAAATAGGGCTGGGAGTATAGCTCAGAGGCAGAATGCCCCTGGGAATCCTCAGTCTCCCCCCACACACAAATAAAAAATAAAACCAATCTTGTGGGCAATACAATGAGATCCCATCATCATCATCATCATTATCATCATCATCATCATCATAAATGATAATATTTCAGATGAAAGGAAATTGAGGCTAGAAATACAGATAAGTTGACTTTACAAAATGACTACAGTGGTTGACAGTGTCCTCCTCTACCAGACAGTGGATTGATTGCTGTGTTTCCTGACAGCCTGTGGGGGCAATATCTACATCCATGATGCTGATTCTGCCGGCTGGGTGACCTCCCCCAACCACCCTGATGATTACCCCCAGCATGCCGACTGCGTTTGGATCATAGCGGCTCCTCCGGAAAAGGCCATCAGGCTGCAGTTTGAAGATCAATTCAATATTGAAGCATCACCCAAGTAGGTCACCTCCATCTCCACTTCTCTCCCACCCGAAGTTAGTATTTGTTTTTAGCTGCCGCATCTCAGAACAAGTTATTTTTTTCCCCAGTAGTGCATACCGCATAGGAAGTCTAGGGACAAAGGGACATGCATAACGCCTCGAGCCTGACAGCCTTGCCCAGCAGCAGATTACCAACAGATATTGTTTCTCTCGACCCTGACACATCCTCCAGGAGACACTGGGGGCAGCTCTTTGAGATTTATGTTCTCTGCTCTTCCTCCCACAGGGAAATGTAGTGCCGCCACCAGCTGACTATTTGCCTGGCCTCATAGTCACTGTCATAGATGATAAAATATGTATTAACAAATGGGGTTCTGTGTGATGTGGCACCAGAGGTCACCGGCGTGAGAAATGGCCAGGCCACCAAAGCGAGGACAGCCATTTCCCAGTCTCCATTTGATAAGGATTCTTAAAGGGGTACAACCCAGAGAGGATGCCTTGCTGTATTCAAGACAAAGAAAAGTGCATAGTCTATGAAAACAAAACTGGTTTTCTCTTTCATTTAGCAAAAGTGTGTATACAGATGCACAAATCTATGTGTGATATTAAACTTAGATGTAGCTAGGCATGGTGGTGCACACCTGTAATTCCAGTACTTGGGAGGCTGAGACAGGAGGATTGTAGTTTCAAAGGATAGCCTTAGCAAGTTGGCTAGACTCTTAGCAACCTAGCAAAACCCTGTTTCAAAAAAAAAAAAAAGTGAACTTAAAGTGTGACTTGGAGATAGAATACTCCTGGCTTCAACCCCCAGTTTAAAAACAAAAACAAAAACTTAAACATAAGAAGTTATAAATACCATTTCAGAGCACCAGATGTAATACTATTCTGCTACTCCGTGAGCATTGATTAGCTATTAATTAGCAAAGTCTTCATTATTAAAATAAAACTATTGGCCTGATCAGTAGAAAAGTTTTTTTCTCTCCCACTTTAGCTGTTCTTCCAGTTACCTAGAGTTGCGGGATGGAGCTGACTCAGGAGCACCAGTACTTTCCAAATTCTGTGGAACATCTTTGCCCAGCAGCCAGCTGTCCTCCAGAGAGGTTATGTATTTGAGATTCCGATCTGACAACAGCCCCACTCATGTGGGATTCAAGGCCAAGTATTCTATAGGTAACAATGGTTTTTTTTACATTAAATAGGAAAGAAATAGTGCAATGAGTTCACTAACACTAAAAACAACAAAGAAACCCACCATGGTTTATAAAAACAAGTCTTTTTATCTGCCTAATTTTAAGAATTACTTAAATGATAGAAATAGGTAAGGAGTATAAATTTTTATAGCTATAAGCTTATTTTTCAATTTTAATTCCTCTTTATTTTTAATTTTTTTATTAGTGCATTGAAGTCATGCATCTTAATGGAGTACAAGATGGTAGGGGCATATATGCACACATCACTCATTCCCCAGTTCCCACCCTATTCCCTCCTCCCTCCCTCCTTCTCTTGTTTGGCTTAGTGATTGACTTTGATGTGTTTATGAATGTATGTCATGTACATTAGGGAAGTTCCCTCTTCTCCCCTCCCGTCCTCAGTTAGGTCGCCTTATTTGCTCATCTATGGTTTCTCCTATGATCTATTTTTCCCCTAACTTCTGCATATTAGAGAAAGCATCTGATTTTTTACTTTTTGTGACTGACTAATCTCACTTAGTATAATGTTCTCCAGTTCCATCCATTTCCCTGTAAATGGTATAATTTTGTTCTTCTTTATAGTTGAGCAAAATTCCATTGTGTACAAATCCCATAGTTTTATAATCCACTTACTTGTTGATGGACATCTGGGCTGGTTCCATAGTTCATACTTGGGAATTATGCAGCTATGAGATACCACAAATTAAAGCCTCTGGGACACCTTGAAGGCAGTATCAAGAGGGAAAGTCATAGCACTGAGTGTCCACATAAGAAGAACAGAAAATCACCAAGTAAATAACCTAATGACACACCTCAAAGCCCTTGAGAAACAGGAACAGTCTAACCCCAAAGCCAGTAGAAGTCAGGAAATTATCAGAGTCAGAGCAGAAATCAATGAGGTAGAGAATAAAAAATCAAAAAAGAAAATCAACAAAACCAAAAGGTGACTTCTCAAAAAAAAAATAAACAAGATAGATAAACTACTAGCCAACCTAATCAAAGGAGAGAAGCAATCAAAAAGGAGATATTACCCCCGAACCAACAGTATAGAAACTCAGAGGATTATCAGAAACTACTTTGAAAAACTATACTCCAACAAAATGGAAAATCTGGAAGAAACTGATAACTTTCTAGATAAATAAAACTTTCCCAAACTGAGTCAAGAAGATAGAGAATATTTAAGCTGACCAATATCAATCAAAGAGATTGAAACAACAATAAAGAGCCTACCATCAAACAAAAGCCCAAGACCAGCTGGTTTCCCAAATGAAAACCTTTATATAAGGTTTATAAAACCTTTACAGAACCTTTATAAAACCTTTATAGAAGAAGAGCTAATCCCAGTGCTATTCAATCTATTCCATGGAGTAGAAAGAAAGGAGACTTTCCCAAATACATTCCACTAAGCCAGCATCACATTAATATCAAAATCAAATAAAGACAGCTCAAAGGAAGAAAACTACAGGTCTCTATCATTTGATGAACTTAGACACAAAACTGCTAAACACATTCAAAGGCACATCAAGAAAACCATATACCAGGGATGCAAGGCTGGTTCAACATATGAAAAACAATTTATGTAATTCAACACATAAACAGAAACAAAGACAAAAATCATATCATTTCAATAGATGGTGAAAAAGCCTTCAACAAAATCCAACATCGATTTATGGTATAAGCGCTGCAGAGAATCAGAATAGAAGGAACATACCTCAGCATCATAAAGGCAATCTATAATAGGCCCACAGACAGCATCATATTAAATGGGGGAAAACTGTGAGAATTCCCCCTAAAAACAGGAACAAGACAAGGATGTCCATTATCACCATTTCTTTTCAATATAGTACTTTTTTTTTTTTGGTACTGGGGTTCCTGGAAACCCTTCTACCTCCGGGCTACACTCCCAGACCTATTTTACACTTTTTTAAAAAAATTGGGAAACAGGGTCTCTTAAGCCAGCACAGCTGGCTTCGAACCTGTGCGATACTCCTGTCTCCGCCTCCCAAGCGTGAGGATTACAAGCGTGCGCCACCATGCCCCGCCCAATATAGTACTTATTTATCAATTTTAATTTATTTCATTTTCACTTAAAATACTGTTATTAGGAAACTTGAGTGTTTTATATTTTTTCCTAACTTGCTTATGAAAAAAATTGGGGTAAATAAATTTTTTTCTTTTTACCATAAAATATATATATATAATATTAGCTTAAACAATAAAGCTATTTTGTAATCAGACAACTGTATTAAGAACAGCAACTTTGAACACCCCATCATTACTAGAATAATTAACTTCGCCCCTCTAAGTCTCTAGTACCAAATGAGTCACTGAATACAAAGCAAATATTTTTCTTAATATTTTTATTTTCTTAAGAAATAAGCAACAAACACATATATTGAAGATTCACTCCAATATGGCCACAGTGCAATGGCATATAATTTAGCATCTGGTGGGTCTGGACAGTATCTAAACAAATGTTTAATACAGCAAAAACTCAGAAAACCTAGTTATAATGATATTTAACTCATACCATAGGTCATTTTTTACCCTGAATCAAATTGTATGTAATTCAATTTAGCTATCACATCCAGCGGATAAGAAATAATTGGATAGTAATTTCTAAGGCCCTGAGGATACTAGTTATTGTGGTACATTGTTTATCTTACAGAGAAATTAGAAATGGCACACATCCCCACTCAACCACAGTGCCTCTTCCAGCTGAGTTTAGACAATGTTTAGAATCATCAGAGTAGTAGGCAGGCCTAGTCAGCCTAGCAGCTGGTTCTTGAAATGACATTTGCTTGCAGCTAATAGCTCTTACACAGGGTCCCAAGATAATAAATGTAACATTACAGAAAATGCTATTCAACAGTTTTCCGTTTTCTATTTCCCACTGTGGTATTGTTTCTCTTTACATCAACAGTGATTTCAAATAATAAGAAAAAAATTTTCCAAACATTTTCAGAATATTTTAGATTTAAATTTATATGTCCTTGGTACCTAAATGTTTTCAAATGTGCTGGCTTAATTATAAAAAGTCTGTAATAGAATATTGCTTTCTCCTGTTTTGTTTTGTTTGCAGCGCCGTGTGGAGGGACAGTGTCAGGACAGAGTGGTATCATCGAAAGCATTGGATTCCCAACACTTCCTTATCCAGATAATACCTTCTGCCAGTGGCATCTCCAGGGCCTCTCGGGACACTACCTCAGCATCCATTTCGACAGTTTCACCCTTCAGAATTCCTCTCACTGTGAAAAAGACTTTGTGGAGATCTGGGAAAATCATACCTCTGGTCAGTGAGACACACCTTTCTCTCTTTTGGAGCGTTCGCTTCCTCATATACTTATTCAGCCTCTGAAGTTTCTTAACCTCCAAGAAAGGCAAAAGTATGTCTGCTCTCTGCAGAGCTGTGCAGAGCACTCACCCCTGGCGGTATCAGCATTCTCTCCCTCACGTCTCCAAATTCACAATGTACTCAAGGCCCAGGTGCCATCTCAGAGACTGCACCCAGGGAGCGCTGCGCTGGGAAGGCCTGCTCTTCTGTGAGACACTCCCCCCAGGCCACGTGCAGTTATTTGAGGGGCCACCACGGTCAGGCCAGGGAAGGGTACTGTGTGCCTCCTAGGGATGAGCTGGGGTGCACATTGTCTCTGGCGAGGTGGACCAGTGGACCACTCCTTCCGTCAACCAGCAAGCCATCTTCCAGTGCCAAAAAACCTTTCTCCTCATTAGTTGTTTTGAGGACACTCCTTTATATATTTGGATATGTTGACTTTATTCACTGTTTTCTGCTTGTCTTCAGAAAGACAAGCAGAATATGTCTTCATGGACAGGGTTTTGTATTTTATTATTTTTATGCATGAGGAACACCTAATTATATATATGTGTATTATATAACATATGCATATTTTTATATATGCATAACTTTGGATATATGTGTGTATATATATGTGTATGTGTGTTATATATGTGTATATATAATCCTAGATATACTCATATACACTTACATTATATATACATTATATATGGAGCCATACATTTGTATACAGGTATATATGCACACATATATTTGTCTCTTGCAGGAAATATTTTGGGCAGATACTGTGGAGACACCATTCCTGATGACATAGACACTTCTAGCAATGTTGCTTCAGTCCGGTTTGTCACGGATGACTCTGTTGCTGCTTCAGGATTCAGACTGAGGTTTAAGTCCAGCCTTGGAGGTGAGTTCATTGTTCCAGTCACATAATCCATTATTGATCACTTACAGTGAATAGACACTGTGCTGGGCACTAATGTTACAATAGTTTGAAAAGAAAACACGAGTCCTATCTTTAGACCTAATGATTAGAACAGAGGCATATGTTAATTACCAGTCACAGTAATAAATGAAAAATTCCAACTGTGATAGGCTCGACAGGACAAGTGACTAGTATCATGAGAGTTGACTATGAGGATAAGAATTAAACTGTGTTGTCCATCATAAGAGATGTAACCCATTAGTCCTAGAATTACTCAGAATTTGCATTCCCAAACCCCATGACAAACACAGGTGAATAAAGATTTTATCTAGCAACACTGGATAATTGCTCTAGCTGCTTCGGTTTCTTACACTTATTAGTCTTTCATACATTTTGGGCCATGATGATAATTAAAATGCTGCCAGTGCACTGTCATCCATGAAGGCAAAGACAAAATATAATGATGATGAGAAGTGAATACAAATGTTCTCTAAAAGTTTTCACACACATATAGAGATAATAAGGGTGATCATTTTGTCTAAAGGGATGATTAAAAATTAATTTTGAGAGCAAAATTATGGAAAGAGTCATTTTTCATGACTGAAGTTTTCCTGTTGT
The DNA here is from genome assembly GCF_963383645.1 of Muscardinus avellanarius. Taxonomy (NCBI): domain Eukaryota; kingdom Metazoa; phylum Chordata; class Mammalia; order Rodentia; family Gliridae; genus Muscardinus; species Muscardinus avellanarius. The sequence continues at coordinate 16,076,344 of NC_137806.1, forward strand.
TCTCTTTCCCCCCTCAGAGTGTGGTGGGGATCTACAGGGCCCGACTGGAACCTTTACTTCTCCCAACTACCCGAACCCAAATCCTCACAGCCGGATCTGCGAGTGGAGAATCACTGTGCAGGAGGGAAGGCAGATCACCCTCACTTTCACCTCCCTCAGGCTCGAAGCTCAGCCATCCTGCAGCGTTGAGCATGTGATTGTAAGTGTCCTGTGCAGTCAGAGACGTTACATTCCATTGTTGGAGTTTATTAATTTATAGATCATAGTTTGAAAACTAGGTCATAATATTATTATCTCCGCTCCTATATCTTTGACATATTCTAAGTATTTTAGACAGAACAAAATCACTATAAACTGCCAAAATAAATGGTAAAAGCTGCTTTAGGAGACTTTCAGTTGTCGCTACATACATCAGGATCATAGGTAGGATAAATTTTTAGAGCAGAGGACCATTAACTGTGGCAAAAGAGAACAGGCAGAGACAAGCTCGGACTGAGGCACAGCACGGCTGAAGGGGACCAGAGTCGGAGACTAAGCTAAGCCACCACCCAGAGCCTGAGGCTGGCGGTGGAGCTGGGGAGGGCCTGTATAATGGCTCTTCTCTCCTGGCTGGAGGCCGGGGCTGCTTGCAAGTTGCTACCTCAAATTGTTAGAGGTGTGCTTTCAGTGTTGCTAGCTTCTCTCAGCAAAAGAAAGCAAGCGAGATCCAAGTGAATAGCAAATACATATGCACACATGCATCTATATAATACATCATTAACCCTTTCCAATATGCATAGCTATGTACATGCACGTGCATAAGTAGGTGGATTGGATTCATATCAGGATTTTTCCCCCTGAACCTGTACCCTTCTGCCGTTTTCGTTTACTCAGCAAACCATTCCTACTTCCTGTCGTTTAGGTTGAGAGAAAGTTTTGGTGATACTAAGAATTTAACCCAGGGCCTTGTGCATGATAAAGTGTGTGTGTGTGTGTGTGTGTGTGTGTGTGTGTGTGTGTGTGTAGTTAGGAGTCAAATCCAGGGCTTTAAGCATGCTAAGCAAATGTCCTACCGCTGGGTGACATGGTGTCTGTCTTGGAGTCCTTTCTCTCACACCCTGTATTGCTCTATATGCAACTTCTATTGTGTATCTTTACATATCCAGAATCTGAGGACTTCACACATCTCCCACCACCACCACCACCACCACCACCACTCACTGGGATTATTTTATTCAACTCCAACTGAGCCTTCTCTTTCTACTCTTGTATCACTATATTCTCAATAATTATATCCTTTTTACATTTTCTGGATCTTCTATGTGTTGATCACTAATTCTTCTACACTCTTTTCATCCACTGTATATAGTAAAAACCCTCCTACCAGTTCCATTTGTTTTCCCCAGCAATATCTTACTTGATCCTTTGTCAGGCTGGCTGAAAGCCTGATGCCAGCTGTTATCTGGGGATTTCCCTTCACCATCTGTAATGAGATGGATTTAAATTATCCCCCTAAACCTGAGGAAACAAGGTAGGGATGCTGGAATCAGGGCTTGGTTGCTGAGGAGGACTTGGGGTGTGGCCTTGGGATGGTGTCCAGCTCTCACCCCATTGCTGGTCGCGCTCCCTGCTGTGGCCTCCGTGTTGTGAGAGTAGAGCTTTGAGTGCTCTCTCTGCTTCCCTGGCCAGGCCCTGAGAACCACAGACCTTAGTCTCACATGGATTGAACCTGGACTCTCCAAGAAACTGAGCAAATAAGTCTTTTTTCATCTCAGTTGTGTGGTCATATTTTTTGAATCAGTGAGAACGTTGACTGACACACCATCAAATTCACTGCTACCTTTATTCCTCTCCTGGACTGAACTTTGGGAGTTATGATACTATCCATTTCCTTTTCTTCGTTAGTTTCCTCCTTTTGATAAGGCAAATGTTCTTTTAGTTCTCTAAGGATATCTGAAATCATTTTAATTTTATCCTTATGCTTGGAATGTATATGTTCAGGTACCATGTGGATTTCAACTCACATATTAATCATAATGTTGAAGTCTTATGTTGCTTCTTTTGAGGTTAATTTCTCTAAGCTCCTGTCTCTCACTCTCTTACATTGGTCTCTTCCTTTTACATGACATTTCCCTAAGTGTCTATGACCCTTGGCTCTTCATTAATACTTAAGCATGAAGTATGAAAGGTTGACTGAAAGCTCTGTGTGCGTAACTGGGGTTGTTAAGTTATGGGTTCCACAAGAGGTAACTTGAGTGCTGGGTTTGACTCTTTAATTAGAGAAACCTACAAACATAATACCTACAGATATTTTCTCATGGGGAAGCTAAAGTTACAATAAGATATCTCATTCAGAGTCTTCAGTATCATGTTCACATTCCTCTCCTTTGAAATATGAATATATATGATTCAGACATCATGTTCATTTGGTGTTTGTTTTATTTATTATCTCTTCACTGTGCTTCAAACAAGGATATGTAGATTGCCTTTTTCCCACACTCTATTTATTTGAACACTTATCAAAAAAGGAAGAAAGTAGTGGGTTGGGGGGGTAGAAAAAGAAAGAAAGAAAGGAATAAAGGAAAAAAGCAAGAAAAGGGAACCCTTTCTAAGATATTGTGCTTCCTAATACCTTATCCAGCTGGCCTGAGCATAAAATACCTCCCACAGTAGGTACCTCTCTGACTCTGTCCAGATGGAGAAAATGAAAGCTATACTTCTCAGTGTACACATCAGCAAGACCCATGTCTAATACATTCCTGCTACAGCAAGTTGTCCTGAGTCTCAGCCTCCTACTTCTACCCAGTTGTTTTCGGGAAGTTGTAGTTTCTGAATACAAAAGGGAGCAAAGGATGAAAATGGAATAGCACTCTGGTTGCTTCCAAAGTCCTCCATGTAACATAGGGTGGCTGCACAATTTTCAGTCACTATGATTCAACACCAAAGAAAGATAGAGAAGTAGAGATAAAGGCCACTCATCATGGTCCCCAACTTGGCCCCTGAGCCTTGTAGTTGGTTAGAATTCATTTTGATTCTGGCAATGTTTTCCATTCTGGTTTCTAGTATTACTGAAATATTTGACATCTTCTATTTCTGATGGTTTGCTTAATGGTAAAAAAATGAGTTTGAATCCTAGTTCAAACATTTATTGCTCTCTGAACTTCATAAAATTCCAACTTTCTCTGTATTCTTGAGTCTCAGTCTGGAAGACAGGGTGAGGGTGTTGTGTTGTCTGGTAAGATAGTCTTAAAGGGTGATTAGCAAAGTATGCCATTGTGTCTGTTCAGTACATGATAGAAAATTCTTCATCAGCTCCTGCAAGCCGAAAACACTTTAAACCGGAAGCTCCCAGAGAGCTAAATGTATTTAATCAACTATCATAATTTTTTAAAAATCTTATGCCTTTTGTAATAGAGTGCATTCTCTGCTTGCATATTTTTTGTATCATAGCATGAGTCATTAACTTTAATTGTGAGCCATTAAAAACCCTTTTAAAAGCAGGAATATCAATCACTCAATCAATGTATTATTGTTTTATAATTCTTCAGCTCCTTTTTTGAACTCTTAAAACTAGGCATTCTAAAACACCCAATTGATTTTTTATAGCACTAGAGTAATACTTTGCCAATTATTATAAATATGCAAATAGCTAGACTTACTGTTTAATAGTTTAGAGTCAATAATACTTTAATTCATTTGTAAAAAAATCAAAGGAGTAAGAAAATTGAAGCTTTGACTCCATAGTAATTAAAGAACCATTATATTTGCGCTGAGCTTGTTTTTTTTTTTAAATTACTCTTCAAGGTATTTTAAAATAATTGAGTTATTATAGACTTCAGATCATCAGAAACTAACATTTAAGCCTAATTTCCAAATATCAAAGGTCCTGATGCATTAAGAAAAATCACCTCTCAATGAACTTTGTGAACTATGATGTAAGCTTCTAACATGTCTACTTTGTATTTAGAGCACTAGAGCACAGTTTTTACTTGCTAAGCATGCAGAAGTCTTTCATTTGTTACCACCTGCTAGAGGACTTTACTATACTTTGAATTTAGTGAAATGACCTGGAAGCCACAAAATGAGTTCATGATAACACAATGGCTTGGAACAATTCCTTTCATCAGAAGGATCCCTTAGAAGGAAGTGGGTCTCAGCTAACAATATCATCTCCTTGGAAATATTCAGTAAGAGGAACTGCATATCTAAAGATTAGACTATTTTTCCAACAGGTATTCAATGGCATTAGAAGTAACTCACCCCAGCTAGAGAAACTGTGTAGTAGTGCAAACGTAAGCAGTGAGATCAGATCTTCAGGAAACACAATGAAGGTCGTGTTCTTCACGGATGGATCCCGGCCGTATGGAGGCTTCCTTGCTTCTTATACATCTAGTGAAGATGCAGGTAATGTAGGACTTTGCACATACACATCCCTTCAGTCAGACCAACTGCAGATTCCCTACAGAGACTGCCAGAGGCAGCAGAGACTCCCTATTTTCTTCTTAATGATCAAAATCATACCTGAGATGTTTGGCAAAAGATAGAAGCTTATATGCAGATAGAAAACCCACTCCAGGCAGGAAAATAAATTCTGATTTCAGAAAGAAAACTGCTATTATGAATTGTAAACATTTTTTAATGCTCATAGATGAGCTTTTAGCACAGTTCCCTATAACATCACGATTAGGGTTGGATTCAGATCCACAGTCTCTGGTCAGTTCTTTTCTGTTGGGACCACCCAACTTTTCAAAGGCGACTTAGTCCCAGGGAATAATTAATTATTATTTATTATATTGATTTTTAGTCGCCCATATATATATATATATATACATATTTCTAGCGAAAATGATTGGGAGGGTTTGCATTTAATATAGAATATTTCAAAATAAAGCAAGATGTGATTTCTGAGTATAAATATCCTCCTACTCTGGAGGTTAATGCTATTATATAAGAATTTTAAAATTTAAGAGGAGTGGAAGTAAATCTATTTTTTTAAAAAACATTTTAAAGCTGGGTATGGTGGCACACACTTGTAATCTCTGTACTTTGGAGGCTGAGACAGGAGAATCACATGTTTGCAGCCAGTCTCAGCAACTTAGAGAGATCCTGTTTCAAAATAAAAAGTAAAATAGGGCTGGGGGTATACTTCAAAGTTAGAATGCCCTCGGTTTCACCCTCAGTACCACAAAAAAAACATTTTAAAATCATTTCATTGCTATAAAAGCATTCATTACCCTGTTAAAAATGGGCAAATTAATTGGCACTCCGCTGTTATATTAACTATTTGATACAATTATACTTTTGATTAATAAAGAGCCAGCCCAAATTTTGGGGTATTGCTACAGAGTTAAACTCCAGAGGTCTATTCTACATCAAAGGAAATAAATAGATTATTTCTATCTTTTCTTCATAAACCCACAGAAATTTCTCCCATGATTTGCATATCCTTTATCCATGACCCTGACTGATCTAGAAAAACAAATCAGTGCAACAGAGGTGCTGTTGATATTGTAATGGCTGGCCCTGGATTGTTGACGTCTTCTGTTACAGCATGAATTTTACTGATACTTTCTCTCCTGCCTTCTGTTTTCTTAGTGTGTGGTGGGTTTCTGACAAATGCCCTTGAAGGAAACTTTACTTCTCCTGGCTACAATGGAGTTAGCAATTACTCAAGCAACCTAAACTGTGAATGGACTCTCAGCAATCCAAATCAGGGAAATTCATCCATTTACATTCATTTCGAGGACTTTTCCCTTGAAGGTCATCAAGACTGTCATTTTGATGTCCTTGAGTTTCGAGTGGGTGAGTTCAATCAAAGAACCTGTCAGTTACCTACAATATTCTTCTTATACCTGGAGACCACCCAGGTGTATTCTATAGGTATGTAAGATCCAAAAGGACTTCCTTGAAACAAAGCCATAATTCTGTGTGTGTTTGGTGAGAAAAGCATGCCCTGTGAACACAGGTGAGAGGAATCCATGTTTACATCTAAACCCTACACATAGTGGATTGGCTTCCTAGTATGTGAGCCTCTCTGAGGAGAGACGCGCCCTCGTTTTTACTCTCTTCATACATTGGAGCAGTCTTGTCAACTCTCATCTATTGCTCAAGCCTCCTTTCCAAGCGACTTAGTATGGCTAGAATGTGTTGGCAGGTTTCTGAACTTACAGATTTATAAGGAAGGTCTCAAATTAGATGTAGGCTTTAAAAGTTGAAAGAAATTTCACAAGGCACCAGATAGAGAAGCACACGGGGGTATTTGGGGAATTATGCACAAAGAAGACAGGTTTGTCTTTGTTTTCATGATAGAAAAAGATGGAAGTAGCAGGCCGTGGTGGTTTGCACCTGTAATGCCAGTACTTGGGAGGCTGAGGCAAGATCACAGGTTCAAAGCCAGCCTCAGCAACTTAGCAATGCCCTCAGAACCTTAGTAAGACCCTATTTCAAAATAAAAAATGAAATATGACTGGGGGTGTAGCTAGAAAGTAGAATGCTCCTGGGTTCAATCCCCAGTACCACAAGAAAGAAGGAAGGAAGGAAGGAAGGAAGGAAGGAAGGAAGGAAGGAAGGAAGGAAGGAAGGAGAAGGAGAAGGGGAGAAGAGGAGAGAGAAAAGAAAAAAGGAAGGAAGGGAAGGAAGAGTGGAGGGAGGGAGAGAAGTATACTTGGTACATCATAAGTTCCCTTAAGAATTTCAAAACTGTGTTTATGGAAAATTTATTGATTTCTTAGAGTCAAGGAATAGGTTATTCATTAGGTTTCTCCCATTGTTACACAGACACAGGCTTCTCAGTAAAAAATAAATAAAGGAAATAATACTGTAAACAATGTGTACTGTCAAGTTTGCCAAATTTGACTTTGCCCCAAACTTTAAAGAAAATAAAACTGAAAGGAGAAAGAATTAGTTAACTGGTAGGGATGTTCTTGGACAACTGTGGAAATCAGTGGAAGCTATGAAAATGTGGAAGACAGAATTTTCAAGAAGACTATGATAAAGTGTGTGGTCCCAGGCCTGAGACTTTGAGAAGAGACTCATCGCAGCTCTCTGAGGCTGATGAGTTTTAAAAAGGCCTAAGAAGGAAGCGGAAGTTGCAGTTTGCGGTTGTTCCCCATAAAATTCTGACAAACCTTCTACCGTGGTCAAAACCACCGTCTTGTAGAATCAAGAAGAATGGCTGTATATTAAATTTCTGTCAGTTAAATGGAATCTTTCTATTCCCTCAGGTTTAGAGACAGTTAAAATACTATATTTCATTGATTTATAAGGTCAGTGATGTTCATCTGACAGAATAAATAGAGAACAGATAAATGTGAGCCCTCTAGGCACTCTATAGATCTTAATCAAATTTCTGTAAAAAGTAATCTTCATAAAACACATTCAGCTCAGATCTGACAGTTTTGGGCCTGAGTGCTGAATATTCTGTTCCTTTTAGCTGATTGAAAACAGTGAAGAAATCTTTAAAATTTTTAGGCAATTATCACTTTTATACTCAGGATGTATTTATTTTATCATTGTTGGTTTTATATTTTGTACTTCCTAAAATAGTTATGCCCAAAAGAGTTTTAAAAATTAGCGTCTTTCTGCTTAGAGACACCAAAATAATTATTAAAGTACAAATACTTTAGTACCTATACCAAACAGCATGGTTTATACCAAAACAGCACTTTTTTTTTCCTTTGTCTGTTTTCGCTTTACTCTGTTGAAGAATGTATTTCTTTTGCAGTTAACAAAAAATAGAGAGGAACTTTGTGCAATGTCTGCTACTATGTCAGAATTTAAATATGTGCCAATGCATACATTTTTCTTATTTGCTGAAAAATAATAATTATGATGATTTGATGAATTCATTAAACGTGTTTCTCAAAAGCTGTGCAAATGATGGCACATGTGTATCATTCTGTTCAGATGATGCTGAAGGGCCCCTGATAGAGAGGTTCTGTGGCCCTTCAAGACCTACTGTGCCGCTGGTTATCCCTCACTCCCGGGTGTGGATTCACTTTGTCACCAATGAACGTGTAGAAAGTACTGGATTCTTTGCAGAGTATTCCTTCACTGGTAAGACTTATGATTAAGATTCCAATCTCTGACAACTCAAATGTAATATATATATATATATATATATATATATATATATATATATATATACACACTGGGTATGGAACCCAAGGGCTTTCTACCTCCGGGCTACACTCCCAGACCTATTTTATATTTTATTTGGAAACAGAGTCTCACTAAGTGGCTGAGAGCCAGACTGCACGATTCTCCTGTCTCAGCCTCCCAAACACTAGGATTACAAACATGGTTATCACATATATTTTTAACAAAATGTATCCAATGATTTATTTTTAGGTAGTTATTAGTTTTGTTGTTAATTTTGAGACTTTCCAAATTACATTTTGATTGGTTGCTGCTGATATGTAAAATTTTTATGATTTTTATATATGTATCTTTATTCCAGATAGTTTGCAAGATTGTTGTTGGTTTTAATTTTTTATCTTTGCTTCTCTGGTTTTACAATGCCTCCTCAGTTCTTAGTGTACAAAGTTTTTTTAAAAGTAGAAATGGGTATAAGATTTTATCAAATGTTTTTTCTGCATCTATTGAGGTAATCCTATTTTTCTTCCTTTTATATATGTGTCTGTGTATATATACATATATGTGTATAGATATGTGTGTGAAAGTTCTCATATTTTGATTATCCTCTCTTTCTATTTAAGATTGCCTTTCTGAATTTAGTACGTTTATTGCTGATGTGTTTTGAATGGCCCCTTTTCTTTCCACTGAATTTGGCTATGAATCAAAATGTGTTTGGCTTATCGTTTTGTCTAATATGTTTTCCTTGTTGGAACCAAATGGCTGGTTGAAGGAAAGAGTGAAATGAACTATAATATACTCACTCAGCCATCTTTCCAGTTAATTTTTTTATCAGATTAGAAGAAAAGAGTCAGGCTTCAAGAGGCAGTATTATTTGTGTTGAACAACATATCATACTGTGCTTTAGAACTATGTCATCTTTTCAGCCTGATATGCTAATGTGTGATACTCAACTATGTGCTTACTATCAAATGACCAAGTGTTGCTGGGCATGGTGGCACACGCTTGTAATCCCCACTCTTGGGAGGAGGAGACGGGAGGTGGAGACAAGCAACCCTGTTTCCAAATAAAAATATAAAAGAAGTCTGGGAGTGTAGTCCAGAGGTAGAAGGGCTCCATCCCCAGTACCACCAAAAAACAAAGAAAAATGACCAAGTGTTTAATTATGGGACTGATAATTTCTTCAAGCTTATAAATAGTTTATCTGGCCCAGATTTTCCAAGAAAGATAATGCTTTTTACTTTGTGTCTAGTGCATTTTCTGTCAGTTAAATAGCATATCTATTTTTTCTCCATTTATGGTACAGATTATCTTCCTTCCTCCTTTGCACTTGTATCTGTCTCCACTGTGTGAGTCAATTTAGTTAACACTATGTGGGTATCTGTTTCTATTTTCCACCCAACTTGGCTTTTGTGCAGTTTCATTTATTTATTCATTTTTTATATTTTAGCATAAAGCATGATAACTATAATTACTCCTTTGGCTTTGCAGAGGGTTATTTTCCTTTTATTTTATTTAGAGTGTTGTCAATTTAATTTCAGACTGTGGTGGAATACACACAGGTGAGAGTGGAGTGATCACCAGCCCCAACTACCCAAACTTTTACAACAGTTTCAGCCACTGCGCGTGGCTGTTGGAAGCCCCACAAGGACACACCATCACTGTGAGTTTTATGACTTGATAAAATACTTCCAAGACTATGTAATCAGATTAGGCTTTGATTTTCACTTAAATCATGGTTTCTCTCTAAAAAAAAAAACTCATTAGAATTTTTTTAAAACTGGCATCTTTAAGTCCACAATTAATGAAAAATGCTGCTACTTTCAAGCTTAGAAAAAGCTGTATATAAACAATACATCAACCTCCACTACGTTTCTGAGGCTAGCCTCAAATCAGTGATTTTTCTGTTTCAGATTCCCAAATACTGGAATTACAGGCGTGTGCCCCCACACTCATCTTGTGTTCTTAATATGAGCTGCCATCCTAGCCGAGGGGATTTCTGGGCTTCCTCAAATCATCCCACTTACTGGAAAAATATTCCCTATCTAAATTTTCAAGAGTACTTTCAATAAGAAAAAAAGAATGAGAGGTGAGGGAAATTAAAGAAGAGACAGGAATACAAAATTATATGAATTAAAGAAAAACAGAAAGATGTGTGAGGACCTTCTCTACCTCGGGATGGATAAGTTCATTGACAGCTTAGAGTACTTCATTATTTCCCATTCTTCCTGCAGCTTACGTTTATTAACTTTGACATCGAGGGCCATGCACAGTGTGCGTGGGACTCCGTCACTATCCGGAATGGCGGCTCCTCTGGGTCACCCATAGTAGGACAGTACTGTGGAACCTCGAGCCCCAGGACGATCCATTCTGGTTCCAACCAGCTCATCGTGATCTTCAACTCAGACCACTCAGTGCAAAAGAGTGGATTTAACGCCACGTGGAGCACGCAGACTTTAGGTGAGAGCAGCCTCTCAGTGCGTGTCATCTGCTTCCTCAGTGATGTATTATTTTAGCTCATTTAAAAGGTAGTCACTCCTTGATCTCCAAGGGGGACTGCTTTTCTTCCAGAACCCGCAAATCTGTGGATGCTCAAATCCCTTATAGAAAATGGTGCAAAGTTTACGCCTATCCTCCTGTGTACATTAAGTCACCTCTAGACTACGTATAACACCTCATACAATATAAATGCTGTGCCAGTTGTTATTATTATACTGTACTGTTAGGGATAATGAAAAGGAAAATGGTCTGCACATATTCAGTGCAGATGCAAATCTTTTTTTCAAATATTTCGGATCCCTGGTTGGTTGAACCCGTGGATGCAGAGCTGCTGACATGGGGAACAAAATGTTCCTCCTCTATGCTGGGCTCGATGCTGGGTATCCAAACATATCTTACCCTGCAGCAGCTATGGAAGAACAATGCAGGATCAGTACAGATCCTCTCTGTTTCTCACGGGCACAAAGTGAGGGCAGGAGGACTCATGGTTTTCCTGGGGAATATCAGTAAGTGGTAATCAGGATTGGAATAAAGGCAGTTGAGCCCCGGAAGTTAGATGTTAGCACTTCACTTTGCATGTTCCATAGGCAAAGGATATGGCTCGACCAGGGAATCTCAAGTAATAGAAATAGACACTGGAATCACAAGTCATTTAACATATTTACAGCCTAGGGGCAGAATGCCGAGAGACTGAAGGACAGAAGTGGTTCATATCATAAACAGCTTTGACTTATATACTATCGCTTGAGCAGTGGGAAACTATGAAGTCTTGAGAAGGACGGTGATGAGATATGTGATTTGGGACAAACGATGTAATTAACACACAGGAATTAAAATGAATAAAATATGAGAGATTTGATTTGAAAAGAATAGCTAGAGCCGGGCGTGGTGGCGCACGCTTGTAATCCCCGCGCTTGGGAGGCGGAGACAGGAGGATGGCGCAGGTTCGAAGCCAGGCTCAGCTTAGTGAGGCGCTCAGCAATTTAGTGAGACCCTGTTTCCAAATAAAAGAGAAAATAGGTCTGGGAGGATAGCCCGGAGGTAGAAAGCCTCTGGGTTCCACCCCAGTACCAAAATAAATAAATAAATAAATAAATAATAAAAAGAATAGCTATTATGCCTATCAACTATAAGCCACATAAAAATCCTCAGAAAACATAAGGATTTGTATCAGATATTTTATTCAAGATTTCAAAGCCAGGCATGGTGGCGCACGCTTGTCATCCCTGCGCTTGGGAGGCGGAGACAGGAGGATCGTGCAGGTTCGAAGCCAGCTGTGTGCGCTGGCGTAAGAGACCCTGTTTCCAAATAAAAATGTAAAAATAGGTCTGGGAGTGCAGCCCGGAGGTAGAAGGGCTTCCAGGAACCCCAGTACCACACACACAAAAGATTTCAGTAAATCCTAAATATCACACAGGACAGTTCTTCCTAGCGGATTGTGAGTTATTAAAGATCTTTGAAGAATGAGTCGAACTTTTCCTTATTTAGCCACTGGCTGCTATTCAAGTTGTATTGAAGTTTTAGTTGTAGGCGAATAACTGGTTCAGGGGCTTAAAAGCCAAAGATCAGGGGAGACCCTTCCACTGACCTTCATTCTGGTTTTTTTTGTACTGGGGATTTAACCTGGAGACTTTCTACATCCCAGCAACACCTCCACCCCTTTTTTATTTTATTTCTTTTGTTTTTGAAACAGTCTCATAAGGTTGCTGACAGGCTTACTAAGTTGCTGAGGCTGGTCTCCAATCTGTGATCCTCTGTCCCAGCCTCTCAAGTACTGGAATTTGAGACATACATCACCACATCTGCCTGGATTTTGCTTTGAGTTCATTTTTTTTCCCCTTGTCGTCTCTTAAGAATATGAACCAGGTGTGGTGGCGCACGCTTGTAATCCCAGCATTCAGGAGGCTGAGACAGGAGGACTGCGGTTCGCAGACAGCCTCAGCTTCTTAGTGAGGCCCTCCACAACTCAGTGAAACCCTGCTTCAAAATAAAGAATAAAGCCGGACGTGGTGGCGCACACTTGTAATCTCTGTGCTTGGGAGGCGGAGACAGGAGGATCGCGCTGGTTCGAAGCCAGCCGCGCTGGCGTAAGAGACCCTGTTTCCAAATGAAAAAAGTATAAAATAGGTCTGGGAGTGTAGCCCGGAGATAGAAGGGCTTCCAGGAACCCCAGTACCACCAAAAAAGAAGAAAGAAAGAAAGAAAAAAGAAAGAATGAAAGAAAGAAAGAAAGAAAGAAAGAAAAAGAAAGAAAGAAAGAAAGAAAGAAAGAAAGAAAGAAAGAAAGAAAGAAAGAGAAAGAATAAAAAATAGGGAAGGGGTTGTAGCTCGGAGGTCAAATACCCCTGGGTTCCATCCCCAGACCCACAAAACAAAAAGAATATGTTTTAAGAGTATGAAAATAATTATAGATTTTTCTTTATCTAAATCCCTATAATTTATTTTCATCCATTAGTTAGTTTCAATATGAATGAGCCAGATTGCTTACTGGAAGAATTTTTTCCAACTTAAAATTGCTTTCTCTTATTTAGTATGTTAGAGTAAAATTACAAATGGGTAAAGAGTTGCATTCCTTTATTCCTTTGTGTTACTGGTAATTAAATGTACAAGTTGGCACTGCTGGGCCATATGCATATGACCTCAAGACGGGTAGAAATGTTAGTGTCCTTTGAAGATAGGATAAAGGACTATCCTTTTCTTTTTCTCCTCCTTCTTCTTATGTCATGCTGGGAATTTAACTTAGGGGCATTCTACCTCCAAGCTAAACCTCTAGCCCTATTTTATTTTTTATTTTGAAACAAGATCTCTCTAGTTTGCTGGGGCTGGCCTCAAACCTGTGATCCTCCTGTCTCAGCCTCCCAAGTACCAAGATTACAAGCATGAACCATCACACCCAGCGAAGTCTACCCTCTTTAACGTAAAGATAATGGTCTCAGTCGAGTTTGACCTAGGTGTAACAAAACAGTGTCAGGAGCAGTTTCCTCTTGATTCACCTTCCAGCTGTTGAGAATCCTTGCTGCTATGTACCTGGCCCAAAGACGAAACATACGGGAGGAGCAGTGAACTGAGCTCTCAGCTTTAGAAGTGTTTCTTCTGTAGCAGTCTCAGGTTTCCAAAGTTGTTATTTCCTTTCCAGATCTATGATTTCTCACACGACGATTTTTCAGGTTGCGGTGGAATATTTCATTCGGACAATGGTACAATCAGGTCCCCTCACTGGCCTCAGAACTTTCCTGAAAACAGCAGGTGTGCCTGGAAAGCCATTGCCCATGAAAGTAACCACTGGGAGATCAGCTTCGACAGCCACTTCCGAATCCCCAGCGGTGATGGACAGTGTCAGAAGAGCTTTCTGAAGGTGGGTGCACTTATTTACTTAATTGGCACCAAATTGGTTTCAAGAACATAAATGTTTAGGCTGCAGATGACTCGGAGGCATTTCTCAAAGTAAGAAAGTGACCGATTTGCTGCTTGAATTTCTTGGATGTGAAAGTAAGAAACCCCCACACTTAGGAGTTAAAAATTGAAGCAGAAAACATGTCACGCTGTGATTTTTCAGTTGCTAATAAACATGCAAAGTAACTCAGTTAAGGAGATTTTTCTCTGACCTTACTGAATTCTTATGACCATTAGTGGTTCTTTTCTTATTAGGAAACTAAGAAAAGAAGGCCATTTTCCTTTCCTCCCTTTCTTCCTTCCTCATTTCCCTTCCTTTCCCATCACCCATCCTTCTCCTCTCAATTTCTTCCTCCTTTCAATCTAAAGGACAAACGCCCCTTACAATGTAAGGCATCATCACAAGAAAAATTAGCATATGCTGTGGAAATTCGAGAAGTCCCATGTTTTCACAAGAGCCCATAAATGAGCGATGGCAGGGTGGGGGGCACGTCATGAGCACTGCGCATGTGCGCTGCCTCTTCACGTTCCATCCGCACGCCCACGAGGATCCTACCACAGATTAATTTCATCTGTGCTGCTTTCATCTCAAGTTGTATCTGTAAGAAACTGAGCCTTTTAGTGAAAAGAATATTGACCTCAAGGCCGCATTGGCCTTGCCCCAATCATTCATCCCCATACTTACTACCTGCCCCTTCTCTTATGAGCTAATTAAATTATTTTGGGGCTTCAAATAATTACATTTGGGCTTCAAATTATTCAACCATAAAATAAAAAGAATCATTTATACTTTGGTAAGTCTGTTTTAAACTTAGAGGTAATATGATAAAATAACATAAATAGTACTTAGTACCTGGAATATAGAATCACCTAATGAGTAGATGTGTCTGTTATTGTCAATGTTATTATTTCATATTATCTTGGGAATTAGGTTTTATATTTCATTGATCCATGCTTCCCGTTAAAATGAAAATTCAATACTTACATAAAATATATACATAATAAATATGCACTTTTCTTAATGACTTTTTTTTCATAAAATAAGTGAACTTTCTTCTCATGAAATGAGTCAATGTCACATGAGCAGACTTAAGTAAAGCCATATAAGTTTTCCAGTTGTAAAAATAGAATGTGAGCAATGACTTGGGCTCATTTCTTCTCTGGATAAAATGGAAGCCCTGTGATAACCTCATGAAGCCCACCACCACCAGAAATGACATCACTTGCCAAAAATAGGTGCTAAGCCCAGCATGGTAGTGCATGTCTATAATCCCAGGACTTGGGAGGCTGAGACAAGAGGATCACAAATTCAAGGCTAGCCTCAGCAACTTAGTGAGCCTCTGGTTCAAATAAAAAAATAAAAAAGGGCTGGGGGTATAGCTCAGAGGTAGCATGCCCCTGGGTTCAATCCCCATACCAAAAAAAAAAAAAAAGTGTCAGAGGAAGCAGTCTTTTTCCTCTCAGGCCCAAGACTCCTGTCTCTCCCAAGAGATGCTCTTCAGGCGGGAAGGAGAGGTAAAGGGGTGAAGCGCAAGCAGGCGGTCTGGAGGGGGCGCCCCACTGCACCTGTGAGCGAGAAACCTTCCTCACAGCCCAGAGAGATGAGGGCAGTGGGACAAAGGCCCCCAAAGCCACTTTGGCCCCATAAGCCAAAGATGCTCCTTCCCCACCCAAAGACATCAGGGCAGGCAGGGCCCATTGTCAGGGGAGTTTTACTGGACTCTTTCCCTTTAATTTGAGGAACCCGTGAAGTTAACCCTAGCAAGAACTATATAAACCAGCACCGTAAAAAACAAGCAGACCAAATTTACACCATGAAGATTCTGAAAATTGAAAAGCTGTTGGAACCACAGCCCACAAAAAGTATGAAAAATCACATTCTACACAGACACGGGTGTGACTTCCTGCTAAAATAAAAGGTTCAAATAAGACCCAGGGTCTTTTAATATAACAAAGTGTTCAGGGTCTGATAAAATAAAGTACCCAGCATAATAAAAACAAAGAACATCAAGCTTGAGTGAGAAAAGGCAATCAAGTAACGTCAACACTAAGATGAATCCGATGCTGGGATTTTATGACAAGGGTGTTAAGTGGCTGCTGCCATCGCTGAGGAGTTCTCTAGAAACAAAAGTAGAAAATATCAATAAAGACATAGTAGTTACAAAACGAAGGACTAAACAGCTATAGAAATGAAAATATATGACAGCTAAAATAAATCACTGGTTCGCTCAGTAGTGGAGTGGAAATGACAAAGAATAGAACCAATAAACTTGAAGACAGAACAGTAGAATCCACTCCTATGGACAGAAAGAGAAAATAGACTTTAAAAATAAAAACACGAACAAAGCCTCAGAGACCCATCAGCGATAACAAGAGGCCCAACTTCATATCACCACCGGACCACAGAGAGAAGAGAATGAAGTCAGGGAAGACGTAATGTGTTAAAATACAAGAATGGCTGTCCATAAACTTTATAGCTAGACAATTATGCTTCAGGAATAAGGAAGAAATAAAAGCCTATCATATAAAGAACCAGAAGAAACTATCCCTAGGGTACCTCTTAGGAAAGATTGTCTGATGGAAGCTCTTCAAACCAATGAAATGATACAAGAAGGAATCTTGGAGTATCAGAAAAGAGAAAGCAGCATACAAAGAGAGGAGATGCTGCATACATACAATAAAATATTCTTCATGTGTTATGAGTGATAGTTAAGAACTTTTTAAAAAGATTAGAATGTCCTCTGATACTCCAGGCAATAAAGAGTCGGTAAGGTAAAGGAGCCCAAGAGGAAGTCAAATTCCACACTCCATTCAAAGTGCTCTAGTGTGGATGCCAGGAGACTCTGGTAATCACACATGTAACACCCTGAACAGTGACGGCCAGACTACTTGAGAGATATACACGAAACACTGTATACTTCAGAATGGCATCCCTAGAAGGTAAAATAAAATGGAAACAGAGGAAATAAACAGAGAGCAAACAACAAAATGTTAGATGTAACACTATATATAACTATTATAAATGGCTTATATTACACCATCAAAATATAGGAGTTATTGAATCCAAAGCACACATACCAGCACTATAAGGTAGGAATGCAATAAGGAATATCACTAAAATTTTATAGCCCTTAAGGAGATATTTAGACAATACTATGAAAAACTCCATATTTATAAATTAAACATTAACAAGGTAAAAGGATCAAGTCTTTTAAAACTATTTCCATAACAAACTTTCATAAACTTGGTGGATTTAAACAACAAAAATGTATTCTCTAACAATTGTGGTACAGTAAAAATGGACAAAACCAAGAACAGATTGATAATTTTAAAAACCCCTAGAAAGCTAGAAATATATGGGAATTACCCCAACTTGATAAAAAGCAACTATAAAAACCTGCAGTCTGGGAGGCAGACACAGGAGGATCGTGCAGGTTGAAGCCAGCCGCACTGGCTTAAGAGACCTTGTTTCCAAATAAAAATATAAAAAGTAGGTGTCATCCTCAAAGGTGAAAGCCTGAATGCTTTCCACATAAGATCATAAAAAGGCACAATGTTCATTTTCACCACTTTTATTCAACATAGTACTGAAGGTTCTAGATAGGTCAACGAGGAAAGAAAAAACAAATGAAAAACATACTAATTGGTAAAGAAAAACTAAAACGGTCACTGTTGCTGATGACATGATTGTCTTCAAGGAAATACTTAGATAATATTTTGAAATGGCAATATTTTAAAAATGAAGGGCCACCAAAGATTGAGGCGTGAAAGCAAATTGTGTGTGGTTATAAAAGGGCAACTTTAAGTATTTTCCTGGTCTTAGAACTGTACAGTATCTTGAATGTGGTTATATATAACTTAACACATGTACACACATAAAACTAGGAAACTAAATAAGATTGGTAGTCACATGCGTGTCAATAACTTGGTTGTAATACTATACTTTTTAAAATTTTGTTTATTTTTGTATTTATTTACTTTTTGTGCTACTGGGGATTAAACCGAGGGGCATTCTGAGCTATGACCCCAGCCCTATTTTTTTATTTTTTATTTTTGCATTGTAGTCATACATCTTAGTGGAATAAAAGTCTTGTGGAGACATACATGTACATATCACCCAATTAGCCCTTATGCGATCTCCACCCCATTCCCTACCCATGCCTCCTTCCCATGCTTTTTTATTTTTAATTTGAAAAGGGCCTCACTTAAGTTGCTAAGGGCCTCACTAAGTTGCCGAGGCTGGCTGTGAACCTGTGATCCTCCTGCTTTTGAAGACTGGTATTACAGGCATGCACCACCATGCCCAGCTTATACTATACTTTTAAAAGATGTCATTGTTGAGGGCTATGAGAAATGTGTTCAAGGGATTTCTCTGTGGTTTATCTTACAACTGTATGTGAATCTGCACTTATGTAAATAACATTTAAACATATTCCTGAGCCGCAAGATGTCTGATTCATGACTAATGACTTCACAAAGGTGTAAGTACTTGAACGTTCTTGAAGTTGTTCACTTAGCAAACTTGAGGTTCTTTTTAAAAATGTTTAGTTCTTCTTATGTTGACTATCTAGTAATGGCTATAAAATGCTAATATAGATACCTATTTCGGAGTAAGTTATGCTCACAATTTTGTGAAACATGGATAGAAAACGATGTACTGTTAACTTGGATGATGATGAAGAGGGGAAAGTAACTTAAAGGTTTCTTGGGTAAAGTTGGGGATGCTGGGTAAAATCTCTTTCCTTACAATTTATTGATTATAGGCATTTGGCAGAATATCTGTACTTTTGTTCTTAGTAGCTATGATGCCAGACACTCACTTTACCTAATAAATGGCAAATGCAATTTGTTGTAGGAAAGATGGCTAACAGCTCGATACAAGTATTTGAAAATCAATTGAAATAGTATGGATTTAAGAAACGGAGAAATATTGAATTAGTGTTCATTCACATATCTTCCTATAGAATCTTTCCAGTCGAAATATTTTTATGGTTTGATGTTTGATTGCTCCGTTTGAGGAATATTCTTGAAAATTATATATTGGAATGGATATACCTATCTAATTTGATGTGAAGATTATATTGACTAGTCAAGTAAGATTAATCTATATCCAATTACTGTCAAGGATCAGGTAATTAGCATTTATGTGTGGTATGGGAGGAGTTTTATGTGCATTACAGGATAGTTTTCAATATCCCTGGCCCCCATGCACTCAATACTGCCCCCTAACACACAGATGTCATAATCAAGAATGCCTCCTTGTCATCGCCAAATGTGTTTTGGTGAAGGAAAGCACACTTAGATTGGGTCAACTAAAAGTCAAGAGGAAACTGAATAGTGATTAGTTCTTTGTTTTGTCACCTCCCAGCTACACAAAAATAAACAATCTCCTTGGAAAAGTCAGAATGGGGAGACTATTTTAAAAGGGTCTTAAAAACATCCTCAAAAGAAAATATTCAGATATGTATGTGTTTTATTTATTGTTATGTTTTTCTACATAAGCCTGAGAACCACTATTTTCAGTCCCATGCACATTAAGATATTGGCAGGGGAAAACTGCAAGCATTAAGTCATGCTGTGATCTTACTAGGTGTGGGCAGGAATTGAGAGAAGCCGAGTCCTGTTAGCTACACACTGTGGGGACGTGGCACCCCGTCCCATCATCACGCCAAGTAACTCATTCACTGCAGTCTTCCAGTCTCAGGAGGAACCAGCCCAGGGCTTCTCTGCATCTTTTGCAAGCAGTAAGTAGCACCGAAAATCAAACCCAATGCATATTCAGAGTGTATGGGAGCCACAGGCAATCTTGGGCAATACTGGGAAAGCTAAGCCAGAGCTGACTTGAACCTTGAACTGGAGGCCCAAGGAAAGGAACACAGACCAGCCACCTAATCCCCAAAGGACAGCTTTGCTTCAAAAGTCAGTGAGACTACAACTGAATTCAATAGTACATCAATTTAGAAATGAGTGAAGTGTGTATGTATGTCTCTACCATCTTGTACTCCATTAAGAGTACAAGTGCACCAATAAAAAAGTGCACCAATAAAAAAGTATTGGTGACTACAGTGCACCAATAAAAAAGTCTTAAAAATGATATAAAAGACATTACTACTACCAGCCAACATCTAAAATGAGCCTAGGATTTAGAGTGAGTGGATATTCGGCAGAAGCTCAGGGGGGCTTCTGCAGAATAAATAGTCACGGTGCTTGGCTTAGGGTCCATGATTACCAGCATTGCGGTCACTTGGGGAGCATGAAACACATGCAGTTCCTGGGCATCCTAGGCCCATCTGAGCCCAGAATATCCGTGTGTGTGTCTGGCATGTTTGATCTCTCCTCCAGAGACCTCTCAAGTCAGCAAACTTTGAGAGCCACCTTCCTGGGAGCACTCCTAGTTGAGTACATGGGCTGGCTTCTCTAATTACTAGGCACAGATTAGGTGAGTAGGAACTACAGATGGTTTCAAGTCTGAGAAGGAATAGCCCATGCATGTTGGCTGAATTAAACCACATCACCACTAATTGCAGTGAGGAGTTAGAGGGGATCACAAGTAGACAGGTGCTTCAGACGCAAAGAGTGAGGATGATTGAAAGAACGCAACAGTGTCAATCCGGACCCAGTCTTGGGTCTTCAGATGGCTCCTGGTATATGTGCATGCGTATGAATCCTGTGTGTTTTCATAATTACAGTTTAAAAGGATACTGACATCCTCACACTTGAGCTATCATGGAGTGATATGAATCAACTAGTTAATGGTTCTATGAAAACGAAATATCATTTTAATGGTAAAAATACTTTGTCCTTACTTATGACACTAGGGATTCAGGTGAGAATTTGACGATAGTTATGATTAGTAAATTCAACTAGTTTTCAAAAGCAATTAGCATTCCTCTTATGGCTGGATTACAATACTAATAAGAATAATTTTGTTTCTAATAAAACATTTTAGAATCATGAAATGTTTAAAGTAGTTTTGTTTCTTTAGCTACAAAAACCATATTCAATCTTTGCTAACATCCTTTTAAAAATATCATAAGATTAAAGAATCTGAAATGCACGTGCGGTAAAATTTCTACTACTTAGCGCCTAAAATTCTGCAGCACTTTCAAAAAATGTATTCAGTGTCCTTCTTCTGGAGGAATGCTTGTAAAAAGCGTCTGCCTCTTCGTTATTGCTTCTTCCATCTACATATCTCAGGAAACTGTCTTTGAAGAATTTATGAAATGGTATCTTCCTTTTACTGATAAAATAGACAGTAATGTGTGAACAAATGTTCTGATGATGGCTTCTTTTCCTATGTAGGATGTGGAAGAAATTTCACTGACCCTATAGGTGACATCATTTCTCCAAACTTCCCAAGGCTATATGACAACAGCATGAACTGCTCCTATGTCATAGGCTCCAGAACTCAGTCTCTCATCTTCCTGACTTTCCTGTCTTTCCAGTTGGAAGGTATGTTTATTCTTTTTAGAGTTAATTAGTTTAAATTAACAAAAACTTTGTGTAAGTTTATATAACATGATGTTTTGATATGTGATACCACATGGTGCTTTGAGATCCAGCATTGTGCAATGGCTAGATATGGCTAATTAACATATCTAGCTGGATGTGGTGTTGTACAGTTGTAATCCCACTACTTGGAAGGCTGAAACGCAGGTTCGAGGCCAACCTCAGCGACTTAGTGAGATCCTGTTTCCATGTTAAAAAAAAAAAATAGGGCTGGGCGGGTACAAAATGCCCCTAGGTTCAATCCCCAACATCACCAAATAATAAAAATTATAAAAGCGTATCTAACGCATATGTTTATCCATTTTTGGTGATGAGAATATTTAAGATTTATTCTCAGCAATTTTCAAGTGGATGATACATTGTTATTCATTACAGTCAACTGCTGTATAATAGATTCCTAAATCCATTCCTCCAGTAGAATAAATGAAATTTTATATCCTTTGACAAACATGTCACTTCTTCTCCTTCTCTCAATATCTGCTAACTACCATTTTATTCTCTGCTTCTTCAAATTCAACATTTTTAGATTTCACACAGAAGTGAGATCATGCAGTATTTGCTTTTTATACATGGCTTATTTCACATAGCATAATGTCTTCCAGGTTCACTCTTGCTGCCAGAAACAGTAAGATTTTCTTCTTTATAAAATCTAAAATCTGAATAGTATTTCATGTGCATATGTGTGTGTGTCTGTGTGTGCATGTGTTATGCATACAGTACATTTTTATTTTCTTTTTGCAGTGCTAGGAATTGAACCCAGAGCCTCATACATGCTAGGCATGCTCTCTAACACTGAGCTACTCCTCCAGCCCCCACAGTTTCTTTATACATTCAGCTATCAATGGATACAGGTTGTTTCCATATGTAGCTGTTTGAATAATTCTGCAATGGGCATGGGAATATATATATTACATATATAGTATATATATTCTGATTTCATTTCTTTGTGATTTATAACAGAAGTAGACTTGCTTGATAATATAGAAGCCCTTTTTTATTTATTTATTTATTTATTTATTTATTTATTTATTTATTTATTTATTTGGTGGTGCTGGGGTCCCTGGAAGCCCTTCTACCTCCGGGCTACACTCCCAGACCTATTTTCATATTTTTATTTGGAAACAGGGTCTCTTAAGCCACGGCGGCTGGCTTCAAACCAGCGGGATCCTCCTGTCTCTGCCTCCCAAGCGCGGGGATTACAAGTGTGTGCCACCACGCCTGGTGCTGGAAGCCCTTTTCAAAAACCAACATGCTATTCTCCATGATGGCTGCACCCATTTACATTTCCACTAATAGTGTCAAGGAGTTCTCTTTTCTCCTTGTCTTCATCAATACTTATCCCTTGTCTTTTTATTATGGTCATGGAAGGTAAGCTTATTAATAAGTAAATTACAAATAATTCTTAGGAAATTAATGAGGGGGAAGTAGAGGCAGAGACAATCTAAATCACCATTTGAATAAAGGAATAAAATGTTACAGGGTAGATTTAATATAAATGTGAATAAAATTTTATACAGTCTTATAGCTGTTTTACCTAAAAATGAAAAATAGTGTCAGGAATTTAAGGACATAAATATCATATTAATTGCCTGAAATGTGTTACAAATTAACATAGCTTTCAATGTATTCATTTGCATTTACACTCTGCACACACAGGTGAATACACACCCCTGTTCATCCACACACTATAAACTAACAAACGAGAGAAACTGTCTTGTTAAGGCAAAATATGTTCTCAACAAATATTGAGCAAGTAAATAAGATTAACATCTGAGTTCTGCTTCTACCAAATATTATCATGGGATAGTCTTTCTTTTCCTTTATCTGTATTATCTTTGTTTTCCCAATCCTGGTCGTCAGTGCTGAAATTCCTAACCACAAGAGCACCTCTGGCTCATTTCCCAACTAGGGAATTCACTGCTGACTACTCTAATAGTGGGGCTGTTGATTTGGGCCCAGCTCTGACTAACAATATGCACAACTTTATGATCAATGGATACTATGAAGCAGAGAGGAAATTCCTTCAAGTAGATGGATATATATATATTCATGTATTTATACATGAATTTGTTTTATGTATATATAAATAAATTAGACATTTATAAACTATATTAATCTATAAAATTATCAAGCTACTTCTGCATACTCTAAATTTCTTTTTTGGAGTTTTATAGCTATTGTAAAGTGAGCTATTTTTGTTATTAGGGATTGAATCCAGAGGGCATTCTACCTCTGAGTTATACTCTCAGCCTTTTAGATTGTTGATGAGGCTGTACTCCTCCTGTGTGTAATTACAGGTGTGCAGCAATGCACCTGGCCAAATTAGCTATTTCTAAACTATATTAATCTGTAAATTGATCAAGCTAATTCCGCACGCCAGGGTTTCTTTCTATTTGGTTTCATCTCTTATGACAGTGAAAAGGCTCTCTTAGCAAAATCATCTATAATGTTCATCAGGACATGTATGGCTTACAAAAGTAAAAATGACATACTAGTAGTGTTCTTAAACGGATAAATTACACAAGGCTTCTCCATTTTCCTTTTCTGTGAGCTCACCTTCTGTACTTTTTGGCACATATGCTTCTAGGAAATGCCAGGTATAAATTCATGTTTGTCACTATGAACATGAAATATGAAGTAAGATGCAGTGTGCTGGCATCTGACACCACAAAACCTCAGTAATTTAAGGTGAGATTCATGATGCCTAAAGCATTGTAGGAAGATGCAACCGTTTTACTAGATGACCCTTAAGATAACATAATTGTGAGTAAAATCTCTTGGACTGTTGGGCAGTACTTTAAGCATGATCACATAGTAATAATGCTTGTATGTGTTTTTTTATTTTTTCTCTACTATTTTGTATTGCCTATATTATCAGGAAAAATTACAGGTAAAATATGCTTGCACTTTCATTCCCTTCCTTTCTTTCATCCTTCCTTCCTTTCTTCCTTCTTTTATCTTTATTTTTGTGGCAGTAGGGATTGAATTCGGGGGCTTTCTTCCACTGAGCTATACCCTCAGCCCCTTTGTTTAATTTTTTATTTTGAAACAGGGCCTTGCTAAATTGCTGAGACTGGCCTTGAACCTGTGATCCTCATGTCTCAGCCACCCACATACTGGGATTACAGGCTACAGATGTGTGCCACCACCCTTGGCTTCCATGTGGTTTTATTCTCATTGAATTAGATAAATATGAGAATATCATATACTGATACCAGTTGAGCTCAAAAGAAGAGTCACTAGTCAGTATGCTATAGTGCCAGGAAAAGCACTGATGGCATCGGTGGTACATGTACTACCACGAGGAACCCTCTGCCCCTGCAAGTAGCAGCTTCCTGAGTCAGTTGACTAGTGGGGAAAGGGGGCAGTGCCACACACAATTCCTGGCATTTGGTGCCCTGGGAGAGCACAGTGTTTTTGGATGGGTCTTCAGGTCAGGACAGCCACTTACTAATCACATAAATGTGATTGTGAAAATTATTGTCTTTCTGATAATCACATTGCTTTTAAATACACACAGTCATGTACCATAAACTCACCTTTCAGTTGATGATGGACCACATGTACAAGGTGGTCCTATAATACTCTGCCAACTAGTAACGTTGTTGACATTTCAGTTGTGTAAGTATATTCTATGATGTTTGCATATCTGCAAAACACCTGATGATGCAACATTCAGAATGCATCCCCACTGTGAGAAGGCACAAGGCTGTATATAAAATAGTAGCTGTGAAAGTCAGATAATGCCAGATTAAAGTGATTGCATCTTCCACCAACACATTTGCTAATCTGCACCCAGTTGGAGACGCAATTTTTGTAAAATGATATCCTTATGATAATGTCCTGTGACATTTCCAGTGTTATAAGTACTCGGCATTTTCAAATTGCTGAATGGATAAATGCCTAGCTATAGATTAATCAGAATATGATGATTTCCCAAAAGGGCACCATTAATCAAATTTATTTTATGATTAGATTCTTATCAGTGATCATATAAATAATGACATTCACTGAACACCATCAACAAAGTAGAGATTCAATGTCAATAGCAAACATAAGCTTTCCCCAGCCCTTTATGGTGAGCCTGAGGGATTTGCCTGCAATTTTATTGTGCTAAAGCTGAGAATTGCCTTCAAGGAAGGTCATAGCTCTGTCGAAGGAGCCTTGGCCTTTCTAGCTGCTATAGGCCTAGGAAGTGATTCTGAAAGATGCTGTCCAAGCATTTCTGAGCCCAGCAGGCCAGCAGAGCCACTCTGGACTGTGGCGGAGACAAGGGCTCTAGGACTGTCCTGTTGTTGGGTCATTAGCACAAAAAGTGGAACGGGCAAGAAGAATGACGGGCTACAAAACCCTCTGAGGGAGCGCCCTGGACTCTGCATTGTGTCTACCAAACACTGGCAGCTGCTCCAGGAAGGTATCTCTATTCAAGCATATAGACTGACTATGCCGCCACGGCTGGTTCTCTCAATCCAGAAAGGTTATAAAGGTTCAGTGACCTACCTCCTGCTTCCTTCTTCCTTCTTCCTTCTTCCTCCTTCCTCCTTCTTCCTTCGTCCCCGTCCCCTCCCCCTCCCCCTCCCCCCCCCTCCTCCTCCTCCTCCTCCTTCTCTTCTTCTTCTTCTTCTTTTGAGTTTATTGGGGATGGAACCCAGGGGCATTCTACCTCCGAGCTACACCCCCAGCTTTATTTTTTATTCTTTATTTTGAAACAGTGTCTCGCTGAGTTGCAAAGGGCCTCACTAAGTAGCTGAGGCTGTCTGCTAACCTCATCCTCCTGCCTCAGCCTCCCAAATGCTGAGATTACAAGCATGAGCCACCACGCCCGGCTCAGTGACCTAATTTCCACTCACCAAAGAGTAAATTGCTCTAAAAGTGTGTTATTTTATGCTTGCCTACATTTCTCCAACTTTTTCA
Source organism: Muscardinus avellanarius (assembly GCF_963383645.1). Lineage (NCBI taxonomy): Eukaryota > Metazoa > Chordata > Mammalia > Rodentia > Gliridae > Muscardinus > Muscardinus avellanarius. The sequence continues at coordinate 16,102,732 of NC_137806.1, forward strand.
ATACTTTTACATTCCTAATACTGTCCTAATAGCTGTCCTAAGAACTGCAGGTGACTAATGTGAGTGCTTATTTGAAAATAAGCATTATTAAATAAATATTTATTTTCCCAAATATCGAATAGTTCAAACCTATATTTTTGTGACCTTGTTATTTATATGGTGAACTACATGTTGTTAAGCTTCTGGAAAAATCATAGGCCCGGTGTTTGTTTATTTACTTTGTATATAAAGCACTTACAAAAGAGGCGAGATTTCTATTCTTTGATCATATAAAAATTGGATAATAAGCTGGGCATGGTGGCACATGTACTTCCAGTACTTGGGAGGCTGAAACAGGAGGATCACAAGTTCAAAGACAGCCTCAGCAACACAGTAAGACTCTCAGAACCCTAGAAAGACCCTGTTTCAAATTTAAAAAATAAGCCAGGTGTGGTGGCTCACGCTTGTAATCCCAGTAGTTGGGAGGCTGAGACAGGAGGATTGGAGGTTCTCAGGCAGCCTCAGCTGCTTAGTGAGGCGCTCCACAGCTTAGTGAGACCCTGTTTCCAAATAGGTCTGAGGGTGTAACTCAGAGGTAGACTGCCCCTGGGTTTAATGAATAATAACATTGACTTATCTTAGTGATAAGAGAGATTTAGAAAAAAATTGTTTGTTTTTGCAGGACTAGGATTGAACCCAGGGCTTTGTGCCTTCTAATCCCCTACAGATTCGTAATTTGAAAACTTCTATGTCTAGGCCAGCTTCTAAACTCAGCGTTTCTGAGGTTCAGATGACTCTTGAGACTCCTTGGCTAGTACTGCAGCCTTCGGCACATGGGCTGGAGGTCACTAGAAGCCAAAAGCTTTTGCTCCTTCCCCTCCAGGGATGGTCTCAGACGTCCCAGGGGCCATGGGCTAGGTTTCCAGAGCACTCAGCTGAGAAGCCCTACTTAACATTTTCCTGAATTCTCTCTGATTAACTTAGAAGTTCTGGTTTACAGGCTGCGTCTATTATTATGCTAAAAAGAAAAGGAAGAGAAAAACAGAGTTTCCGATTTATTTTTTCTTACTGCCCTTTTTGCTCATCAAGGAGCGCAATAACTGAAATTTTTAGTTGTTTTATTCTACATTCTCTTCCTCCCATTTAAGTTTTTCTAAAAGTGGTGTTGCTCAACTACTTGCCATTTTTTCTCTTTGTTTTCTCAATTGTTTCTAAATAATTCAGACAGTGAGCCTATTTTGCACTGAGTTATTTTAGAAGAAATTGGGCAGTGGTTCTACTGAAACATTTCCTATTGATATTGTATTCAAATTGGCAGGACCCTAGAGGAGGCAGTTTCGTTTCTGGGAGATTCTGGCTTCGTCGCTTTGAGTCTTTTGCTTCGCACCGGCTGGAGCTCAGCTCTATTCTCACATGTGCGACTCTGATGATTTATTTTCTCCACCTACGAGACCAGTTTTCATGCTTTTCAGAGGAAGCTAATCAAACAACAGCAGATCTTATCATTTCTGTACTCTAAATCACTTTTTCCCTTAGAACCCTTTTCTACTCTATTGAAAAAGACTTGATCTTTTCTAAAACATGAAACTATTCCAAATAACGGATTCTCCCCCATAGTCAGCCATTTGGGCACCTCTCCCTCTCTGTGACTCTGAAGAATTACAGGCTGAATCTAATTGCACAAGTCTGTGCTGTTTTCTGAACTATCCATCCTTACTTTCTTTTTCATTATCTACAAGTTTTTAGAAATAATGATGGAAGTCAGAATCAGACATTGCGCTGTAATGAAGCCCAGGAAAATGAAATAACAATTAAATTTCAACACATTACATAGAGCTTTACACATTTCAAACAGTAAATATGGCTTAAAGTTTTTCGAAGGATAGAAATAGCCATTAAAGACAAATCATGAAGAATTGATTTACAGTTCAGAGATTTCCTTGGTAGATATGTGTCAAATTATTTATTGAAGATAGAATGATTATAGGTTCCTATCCCATCTCATGGATTCTAGTCCAAAAAGAGAATGTTGTTAAATTTCAGGATGCTTCTCCTCCTGACATGTTCACTTGTAGGATTAACTGTGTTAATGTCTTGGCCATAAATCCAATTTTGATATCCATCTTGCTGCTTTATGAACTGTGTTCAGACATTCTCTCTCTAGAAGACAATCGCCTCTAATTACATTGAACTGTGTTCTACTTGAAAGTTTTGTGCATATGTTATATAGGCTCCTCCTATAATTATGGAAGAACATATAATGGAATTATGTACTGAAGCTTGTGGTCTTTATCACCAAGTGTCTTCTCTTGGTAGAATCAAGCTGATTTTTTTTTTTATCTAACACAGTGACATGATATGTAGACCTTAAGAAAAAGATGTACATGTGAATTACTTGATGCCAAATGACACGATATTTATAATTAATTTTTGTGCATATTAACTTTTTCTTGCTAGTTCTTGGTATATCCTTTAGACTTTGATAACTTTGATGTTATATAGATGCTAATTTTTTAAGGGATGAAATTTGTAAGGCTATCTTAGCTAAAAAGAAAGGACTACTGGAATTTCTTAATGCATGAAGCCACTCGCAAACTATTATGGCTTTCCATGTTGTTGAATTTGTTTGGAAAACAAGCAGATTATTTTGGATGATTTACTTATGTGTTTGATGTTCCATCGACATTTATCAAAAAATTCAAATCTCTTCTCAATTTTCTCTGCATCTCCCAACAAGCTCCCATTGTTGAACACAGACATTTTATAAATAATGAGTTTTGATTTTGGTTCACTATGTCATTTTTATTTCATGATGAAATTTCCATAATTGAACTAGTTTTTTAAATTAATTATTTGAAAACATGATAAGAGACACTACCTTATATGTTGCAGCCTTTCTATAATTTTCTAAATCAACAACCACTCTTATAATCTATATCTTTAGGCCAATAACCTATAAACTTAACTCTTTAAAACTGAAAGGATACCTCTGTAGCAGCTGTTTGACCAGATATGTGTCCAAGACTTTTACTAGGGCATCAGTAATATTTCCCTATATTCTATGATTTGGGTTTTACAACTTTGTATAGTGTTGCTATCTAAAGGTATTTCTCTAGCCAACACAGAATGTTCTTTTATTTTTACATTTATATACTTAAATTTTAAAAATTCTAACAAAGAGTTTAGGGTCTTCATGAAAAATTCTGAGGTTGTAATTTAAGAATATAATTTAGTAGTATTCAGCCGGGCGTGGTGGCGCACGCTTGTAATCCCCGTGCTTGGGAGGCAGAGACAGGAGGATTGTGCAGGTTCGAAGCCAGCTGCGCGTGCTGGCTTAGAAGACCCTGTTTCAAAAAAAAAAAAAAAATGTAAAAATAGGTCTGGGAGTGTAGCCCGGAGGCAGAAGGGCTTCCAGGAACCCCAGTACCACCAAAAGTAAATAAAAATAAAAATAAATAAAAGATGTCATTGTTGAGGGCTATGAGAAATGTGTTCAAGGGATTTCTCTGTGGTATATCTTACAACTGTATGTGAATCTGCACTTATGTAAATAACATTTAAACTTATATTCCTGAGCCGCAAGGTTAAGATGTCTGATTTATAACTAATGACTTCAAAAAGGTATAAGTACTTGAACATTCACGCCGGGCGTGGTGGCGCACGCTTGTAATCCCCGCGCTTGGGAGGCGGAGACAGGAGGATTGCGCAGGTTCGAAGCCAGCCGCGCTGGCGTAAGAGACCCTGTTTCAAAAATATAAAATAGGTCTGGGAGCGTAGCCCGGAGGAAGAAGGGCTTCCAGGAACCCCAGTACCACCAAAAATAAATAAATAAAAATAAGTACTTGAACATTCTTGAAGTTGTTCACTTAAAACTTGAGGTTCTTTTTAAAAATGTTTAGTTCTTCTTATGTTGACTAGTACTGGCTATAAAATGCTAATATAGATACCTATTTCTCAGTAAGTTATGCTCACAATTTTAATCCCCGCGCTTGGGAGGGAGAGACAGGAGGATCCCGCAGGTTCCAAGCCAACCGCGTGCACTGGCTGAAGAGACCCTGTTTCCAAATAAAAATGTAAAAATAGGTCTGGGAGTGTAGCCCAGAGGTAGAAGGGCTTCCAGGAACCCCAGTACCACCAAAAAATAAAAAAATAATAATAATTTAGTAGTATTCAAAGTATAAATCTGAGTTTAATGTCTTTCTTTCATGTTCTAGATTGCCCAGAATCATATTGTTTCTAATTATATTATAAATCATTTCTTTCATATTTTAACTTGTAGATTTATGTTCAATTAGAAGCATTTCTATTCTAGAAATTTCAAAATAACAGAATCCTTTACTTTAAGATTAACTTAATAAGTAGCATTTCACGTTGATGGCCCAAGTTGGATAGAAACTTAGTTTAGTAGTCAAATAAATCCTAATGTTATTTAAGATTTAAACTGCATACCTTTTTCTCCTCCCCAACTCCTTTCTCTTCCTCCTCCTCCTCCGCCTCCTCTTTGCAGTGCTAGGGATCAGACCCAGAGCCTGTGCATGCTCGGCGCGCACTCTGCCATCTAGTCACACCCCCAGCCGAAAGCTGCATAACTATTTCTAATGTTACTACACTAATTTTCTCCAAGATAATACTCAGATTCAAAAAGGGGGATTAACTCTTTGATATACTAATATGTAAAAGTGAGTACATATTTCAAGATTATCTGAGTTGAAAGTGTACAATTATCTTCTGGTTAACTTAGATATAGAATTTATAGGAAGGATTCTAGGTTATCACAACTCATCAGAGAAACTTCAAAAATGAGGTTTTCTCTAATATGCTCAAATTAGAGACTATTAGGAATACCAGAGGGACTCCAGATAATAGAGGGGAAACCTCAGCAAGTCTGGATTGGAAGGGTAGGCTGATTAATGGAGGAGCTACATCCGAATCTGTGTCAAAGTGCGAGCGTAGCATGGTCGACCTGGACGCTCACTGTTGGGAGGGGCAGGGGAAGTGGGGGAAGGAAAGGGCACCAAGCACAGTCTGAATATATGCCATTTTCAATATGATTCACACAAAAAAGAAACCATAATAAATATAATAATGAGAGGACTTCTAGAATAAGAATAGCCAAAGGTAAGCCTTCTTCACGTGCTCCCGTTTCCTGGTTTGCTGCTTTCTGCGTAGTAACTTCTTCGTGTGTCAGAAAACATGGCTGCCGGTGTTTTCCAAGCTTAACATCCTCTGGCTAATACCACTGGCTCCCCTTAGTTACTTTCAGAACTCATCTGATTGGCCTAGATTGGGTCTGATGTGTCATGTCCTAAAGTCATCAACCAATCAATATAAATCAGTACGGTGGAGTTCTGTTATCAATAGTGACAACCATTATTGTAATATTATAAAATGCTACCATTTGAATTTTTATGGTGCAATTTACAGGACACTTAATTCAAATGGGCTTAAACATAAAGGACAATTTATTGCTTTTTGCTTCTGGAAGCCCTCAAAATTGAGTGTTCCTTTAATGTGCTTGATCCAGTATTTTAATTATGTAATTAGATATTCTGCTGTGGTAATTCTTATGGGGTGCTCCTCCAGTGTGACTCTCAGTGAAAAGGCGGCTCCTGTCACAGCTGTGGTCATGGCGGCTCCTCACCCACACCAGAGAGAAAATGGCTCTACCCAGTGGATGCTGAAGTTAGCTGGTACCTATGTCTTGCAAGAGCCAGTTTTCTGCATTTAATGAACACATGTTGATAGTCTGAATTTGGCTACTGTGGGAGTATTTATACCATAGCAGATGGCAAATGCTACAGATTAAGGATTTTTTTTCAGTTTTAGAGAGTTAGTTGTTATATTTACCAGCACACTTCTGCCTCCTTTTTAGATTCCAAACAAACCTCTCGAAATCGATGCCTGTTAGGTTGGCTTAGGTCACAGGCAGATCCTTGAACCAAGGTCTATGGTCAGGGGGCTTGAAATTATAAAGTAAATGTGTATCATTATGTCTCCAACTTCTGTGACAAGTATTCTAACAGCAATAAGGCAGTCGGATTTCAGAGTCTACTATACAATAATGTGGGCTCCTATAAAAAATTATAATGTAGTTTTGGCTATTTCTAAGTAAAGAATTTATAAATAAGTAAAGTCTGTGTGCTATAAAGGAGGTGTTAAATATGTTCGAGTTGGCAAGTACATGCAATAAAATGTGTTGTTGTTATTTTCCAATGAGAATGTGAACAGTATCCTCACCATGAATTATCATAGCAATGTAAATCAAATATCACAGAGAGGAGCATTTCACACATACCAAACTGTCTAAAATTTAAAAGACTGGCAATTTCAAATGTTGGAAGCATACAGAGCACTGCAAAGCCTCATACATTGTAGGTGGAAATGTACACTGATAGAAGTATATATTTAGAGACTGGAGAATTAGTGGTCAGTTTCTTATAAAATTAAATACATGCCTGATTTTTGACTCAGTGGTTCTACTTCTTGCTATTTACCTCAGATAAATATGTTACTTATTTTTATTTATTTATTTTTTTGTGGTGCTGGGGATTGAACCCAAGGCATTCTACCTCCAAGATACACTCCCAACCCTATTTTTATTCTTTATTTTGAAGCAGGGTCTCACTAAGTTGTGGAGGATTTCACTAAGTAGCTGAGGCTGGCTGCGAACCTGGAGCCTCCTGTCTCAGTTTCCCAAGTCATGAGATTACAAGCATGCACCACCATGCCTACCTAAAAATGTGTAATTAACAAGAATGTAAAAGAACTCCAACAACTCAAAAATAGAAAGAAAATCTAATTAAGAAATTGATAAAGAGCTTTAGTAGACATTTATTCAAGGACGATACACAAATAGACAATAAACATGGGAAGCAATTCTTCGTTACAGGAAAATGCAAACCCAAACCACTTCACACCCATTTGGACGGCTATAATTAAAAATGGACAATAATAAGTGTTGGCAATGGTGTGGAGAAATTGGAAACCTTGTGCATTGTGAGTGGGGTTGTAGAATGGTATAGCCACACAGGAAAACAGAGTGGCAGAGCATCAAAATATTAAACATAAGCCGGGCTGAGACAGGAGGACTGCAGGTTCAAGGCCAGCCTCAGCAACTTAACATAATCCTGTTTCAAAATAAAAAAGAGGGTGCTGAAGGTTTAGCTTGAAGGTAGAATGTCCCTTGGGTTCTAGACCTCAATGCCAAACAAACAAAAATTCAATGTGAATTTGCCATATGATCCAGCAATTTCATCTGCCTGAGAGAATTGGAAACATACCAGTGTTCATCACTGGTGAATGAATATTTAAAACGTGGCATAGCCATCTGATGAAATATCATTCTGCTATTTAAAGGAATGAAGTACTGATACTACACCATGAATGAACCTCAAAAACATTTAAGTAAAAGAACCAATCACAAAAGGTCATGGATTGTATGACTCTGTGTGAAATGTCCAGAATATGGACAAACCCATAGATACAGGAAGATTAGTAGTTGTGTAGGTATGTTAGAGTAAGAAAAGAAAAGTGCAGAAGATGGAGAGTGATTGCCAGTGCTGCAGACTCAGGAAGAATATCAAATACCCAGAGTAACTTGGGAGTGCAAAATGGTAACACCTTTTCAAAGAGCCATTTAATAAATCTTAAAAAAAAAGTACTGACATGCCAAAATATCCCTTGATGTCTATTTTAATTTCTAATAATTATACAAATTGGTGTGTGTATGTGTCTGTGTGTATGTGTGTATGTGTGTGGTATGTTACCTGTGACTGAACTCAGAAGCATTCTACCTCTGAGCTATACTCCCAGCCCTTATTTTATGTATTGTATTGCATTGTATTGTATTGTACTGTATTGTATTGTATTGTATTGTATTGTAGCAGTCTTGCTAGTTGCTGAGACTGGTCTTGAACCCGTGATCCTCCTGTCTCATTGAGGGTGTAATGTTTACATGTCTACACCATCAGTGGCTGGTGTTGTTTCTGACCTTAATGCTGGTTGTTCTGCGCCCCGTGTAGCTCGCTCAGCGATCACTGGCAGCTGTGACAATGATGGCCTGCACATTATCCAGGGTTATGGCAGCCGCTTCTCCACGCCTGTCGCTACCCTGTGTGGTGAGGAGACTTTGGCGCCCATCAGCCTGATGGGTCCTGTGTTGCTCAACTTCTATTCCAACGCACACATCACCGACCTGGGGTTCAAGCTTTCCTACAGGATAGCGAGTGAGTAACTCCACTGAGACAGTTTGGAATTTTCTCTTTCCCTTGATTTGTTTATGCAGAGTTTTCATTGTGAATTATCTATTAACAACCTGAATATTCAGAGACTTAAGGGGAAAAGTGATCAGTTAGGTCCATGTTACAAAAATACTTAGGGATGTTTTTCTTTGAAAAATCAATTTTCATAAACTATAGCTAGAACTGTTCTTTGTTGTTCTGCTTTTTTTCTTTTGTGGTTCTGGTCTCAGCCCCCCAGGTACTAGGATTGCAGGCATGTACCACCATGCCCAGCTAGAACTACTCTTTGAAAAATCAAATGAAAATTTGGGATTTATCTTATAATTTAAGTTAAAATGAACATTCTTGCTATCTTTAGTTTTCAGTCCATGACATAAAGATGCCTTTTGTCCTGAATTTTTCTGACTTATCCAGATGCCTGTTTTATTCTTCAAGTCACTTTGTTGCTATGAAATATTTTATAAATTTATAAAAATATGAGATAATATCCTTATCATCTTCTGATAGGAAGGAACTTTTAAATAATATGCAAAATACATGGGCCTCAAAAAGATAAATTTATTCAACTATGCTATAATTTACAATATCTCTATAACAAACACAAAGTGCAAAGACAGAGCCATAGACTGGGAAACGCCTTTGTAGCTACCAAGAAAAATCACAACATTCTATTTTCCTGGCTTTCCCCTTCTGCTTGGGTAGTCTGCTGACTATATTTTCTGCACAGCATCTCCACTTCAGTGAAACAGGCACATAAATCTTGCAAAATCTCTCCCAGCTTCATTTTGTCTTTGCTTGACCAAATCCATCTCTAAAGGTAGAAAGGTAAAAAGTTAAATTGCCTCTCTTCAAGTACATTACTTTTCTCATCTACAGAGAAGACTAAAAATGTCTATTTACTCATGAAAAGGCCTTTGTAATTTCTTCCCATTGGCTGCTCTCTGGATCCCAGCCTTTGTTCAAGTCTGTGAGGTATGATTCTGTACAGCTTTGTGGGTCTGTTGGTGCAACCAAATAGAACTCTGCCGTTCACATTTCTTCCCTAAAGTGTCTTGTTGAGTGAGGAGGAGGACTGATTTGTTTTATTCTTCTTCTGCAGTAATGTTTGCTTTGAAGACTTCCACCCCGCTCTCTATCCTTCTGTTCTTTCATTTCTCCTTTTCCTAAAACATACTATGCAAAGTTCACTGAATATAGTATGTGGGGTTCACTTGAAGACACCATGTGAAGATGGAGATTAATTAGGCATTGATAAACTTTTGGACATCACACAACTGTTTATTAAACGAAAGAGTAATTACTGCCCAGATATGACGTTCAATTCACTACGTATGCACCCAGAGTTCCGAGCCCAGGAATACTTTCAGAGAGAAGAGCTTTCCCTGCAAGTGAGCTTAGCTAGAGCAACAACAAAACTTAAATGTCAGCCACAATTTATTTCTCATTTCTAAGACATGTAGGTAGAACATGTAGGTAGTGCATAAACCATTGAAATGTCATCAAATATTTTAACCTAATTATTATGTTGAAATCAGAAAATAAATAGACATAGACCTTTCTGACAGGTAAGCTCTTGCCATTATTAGGTGGCACAATCCGATCCTTCTCACTTGCAAGCAGAAGGAAATATAATACTTTTATACTGTCTATAAAGGTGCTTTGTTATGTTTTTATGGCTGCTGTTTGGTGAGTATAACTGGAAAATCTGGGCTCTTAATTGCTGGAGTTAGAGTGCAGAGTGGGCCTTGTTTCTTCCTGCTAACTCAGGATAAATAATAGAAATTTGCACAAATATAGCCTTTTCTAAGTGTCATACCTAAATGTGCATGCAGAGGACTTGAGCTATGCATTTGACCTGCACAGGGAACTAAACTTAAACATTCTAAAAATTTTCTATTATTTTATAATATTGCTAACAGGGAAGACTTGAATCTGTATTATGTAAGGTTTCTAAGCCAGACATGGTGACACACGCATGTAGTCCCAATACTTGGGCAGCCGAGATAGGAGGAGCAAAGGGTCCCAGCCTGACTCAGCAATGTATCAAGGCTCTCAGTAGCTTAGCAAGACCCTGCTTTGAAATACAAAAATAAAATAGGGCTGGGGGCGTGGCTCAGAGATAGAATGTCTCCGGGTTCAATCCCCAGCACGACAAAAATAAATAAATGATTTCTAGATTGAAGTTTTTCCCCAGTTCTCTCTCTCCCTCCCTCTCTCTCTCTCCTCTCCTCTTCTCTCTCTCTCTCTCTCTCTCTCTCTCTCTCTCTCTCTCTCTCTCTCTCTCTCTCAGAAGAAACCTTTGTGCCTGAACCCTGAAATGTTCTTTGTCATTATTTTCATTCGTTTGCCTTAGGGCTTATGTGCTTTAAAATCTTCTTTCCTGTTTCTTCCCCCTCCCTGAGTCTTGTAGTTTTGTTTTTTTTTTTTCTTAATGGAAAATCAGAATTATTTGAAAACACAATGAAGGAGCTTTAAGTTACCTTAAGAAAAATAATTAGTATGTCGCCTATGGAAAAACGTGCAATCGCATAGGCTGTCTCAGAATCACTTTTCCGCACGGTGACGAGTGTCCTCTGCCTGCCCTGGCCTTCTGTTGCAGCCTGTGGCGGGATGTTCAATACTTCTGGGATCATCAGGAGTCCTGACTACCCATTTAACAACTACCCAGACAACCTCTACTGCCTGTACACCATCACCGTCGAAAAGGACAAAGTGGTTCTGCTCAAGTATGTGAAATGGATTTACTTTCTGAAGAAAGTACATTCAGCTTTATTTTCAGAAAACCTGGGTCCTTGCTGACAGAGCGATCAGTGATCATCAGTGGTTTAGAAGGAAATCTGGAGGAAGGAGTCGGGCAGCTCCCGAATGGCAGCAAGCCATGGGAAACGGGCCCCGCCTTCCACACGCCAATGGTGCCCAAGGAGACAACGGCAGCCACCAGTTAAAACTGGCCTATAATTTTTCAAAGGTTGCAGAGAAGCTTCATATGTTGGGGTGTGAAATTATTACCCCATCTTGAAATCAGAGAGGGCAAGAAGGGCTAGAGAAAGCAGTTGCCATTTGTTGGGTATTTATTATACATGAGAAACTTTGACTAGCACTTTCTTTTTCTGATTTTATTCTGGGTATCATCACATGAAAATCATATACATATATATGTCTCCTATTTCACTAAGGAGAAATCTGATACTCTGAAGGGTCATATAGCTTTCCTAAAGTAACATACATTTAAAAAAAGAGTCTAGAGCTGGGCGTAGTGGTGCACGCTTGTAAGCCCAGGGCTTGGGAGGCTGAGGCAGGAGGATCATGGGTTCCATAAGTTCGAAGCTGGCCTCAGCAATGTAGTGACATCCTGTTTCCAAATAAAAAAATCAGGTTGGAGGTAGAATGTTTCTGGATTCAATCCCTAGTACCAGTTTAAAAAGAAAAAGAAGAAGAAGAGGAGGAGGAGGAGGAGGAGGGAGTCAAATCTGAATCCAGTTAGGCAAGATGGCACAGTCTGTAATGCCAGTACTTGGGAGGTTGAGATAGGAGACTCAAAGGTTCAAGGAAAGCCTCAGGAATGTAGTGAGACCCTCCGAAACCTAGTGAAACCTTGTTTCAAAACAAAACATAAAAGAAAGCTACGGGTAGAGCTTGAAGGTAGAATGCTACTGGGTTCAATCCCCAGTACTACCAAAATAAATAAATGAATACAAACAAACAAACAAACAAATAAATAAATAAATAAATAGGGCTAGTAGTGTTGCTTGGGGGTAGAATGATCCTGGGTTCAATTTTCTGTAATACACACACACACGCGTGCGCGTGCATACACACGCACACACACACTGAATCTATATCCAATTTCCTCCAATATTTCTCTATGCTGTCTCTCAGAGATAAATTTTCTAACTATTAAAATTGGACCCAGAGGGTTTTACCCCCGAGTTCTACCCCCAGTCTTTTTTAATTTTTATTTTATTTTATTATTTTATTTTTACTTATTTTTGTTGTTTTTTTTTGTTTAGTTTTTATTATTTTTATTTTATTTTTTATTTTGAAATAGGGTCTAAGTTTCTGAGGTTGGCCTTCAACCCCCGATCCTCCTGTTTCAGCCTCCCCAGGACTGGGATTATAAGCGTGTGCCACCATGCCTGGCTCAGGTCTCTATTATAAAGGCACTAATCACACCACCTAAGCACCTCTCAAATTTCTAAATCCCAATATCTCTTTGGGGGCCAGGGTTTCAACAAAGAAAGTTAGAGCAACATCTACCTTTAGGTTTTAGTTGATCAATTAATATAGCAAAAAAAAAAAATACATGTGAAATGGACATATTTCTTTTCAGTTTCCAGACTGAATCCTGGAGTCACCCTCTTCACAGTTCACATCTGCACGCTTGGAAAGTTATTTACTGAGTGCTTTCTAAGAGCCTGTCGAATTCTATGAAACAGATCCTATTGTAGGTGTTATGGCGATAAAATATAAATCCATCTGCCTAGACTCTAAACAGTCACTGGCCACAAAAGGTTTCCTGTGAGTGGGATTTTCCAGATACCCTCTGGAGAAATTATGTAAAATAAAACACCAAACTAGGTTTGAGTTCTGTGGAAACTCAGATTTTTATCTTTCTTTGTGGATTCTTATTGTGGAAAATAATTGGGTTATCTATAAAGAACAAAAATAAATGCAGCGTTGTTGGAAACAATCTAGTGATTGTTCTTCCCTATCTTTTTAATAAGACCATTAAATATCACATAAAACAGTAGAAAATAAAACAGTTTTCATCTCGAGCCTCATCATCCAATTAAAAACATTCCACCAGCCAACACCACTTAGAAAAAAAATGTAACAAATTCTTTTTTTTAAGGCTCTTAAAAGGAAGTATTTAATTGTTAGAAATTTTTGGTTAAACTTGGAAACTGGTTGACAAAGAAGTATCTTTAAAAAAGTGTTTAGGAAGCTTGAATGTTCTGCTGTCGGTCTGCCTTATGTGACTTTTTCCAAGGACTGAAGGCAGGACTTAGTGGGCATCCGAGGGACAGCAAGGCACTAACAAGGTACATTTCACAGGTTCAGTGCTTTTGATGTGGCTCCCTCCATCTTATGTGCCCATGACTACCTGGAGGTCTATGATGGTTCTAGTGTCAATGATCCCCTTCTTGGAAAGTTCTGCGGTTCCAAGCTCCCGCCAATTCTCAAGAGCAGCAACAACACCATGTTCCTGCTATTCAGGACAGACTCTGTTCAGACAGCGAGAGGCTGGAGGGTGTCTTTCCGGCAGACACTAGGTAAGAATTTTGAACATGTTAATCTTTTTCATGACTCTTTTCTGTCTTTTTTCTCCACATGTTTACAGTTGCTTGTTATTTAGACATAGAGGAATATGTCACATCAAGTCTTGGTTTTTAAAATTATATAGGATGTATGTTGGTTTAAAAAATTTAATAAGCAGGGCTTGGTGTCATAGATCTGTAATCCCAGTACTTTGGAAGCTGAGACAGGAGGATCACGGGTTAAAAGCCAGCCTCAGCAACTTAGTAAGACCATGCTCAAATTTTTTTTTAAAAAAGGGCTAGGGCTCAAAGGTAGAATGGCCATGGATTCACTCCCCAGCACAAAAGAAAAAAGGAAGGAAGGGACGGAGGAAGGAAAAAGGAAAAGAAAGATAAATTATTCAATAAGCATACTTCTCCAATACCTCTCCATGCTTCTCCAGCAGATAAAGGCAGGTTTGTCTCCCTAGCACCCTCAGGTGAGACCTGAGCCTCATTTTACACAATGGCAGAGGTTGAGCTAAAGGCGGGCAAGGACTAGGCCAAGAAAGAAGGCCCTGCTGACTGAATTAACTTTACCCTTAAAGTGGTGAAGAGTCTTAGAGGTTTTTCAATAAGGCTTTCATAGCCTACCTGTCTATAAACAAGGAAGGCTCGAGGGTCTTACAACCTGAGAAGGAAGAAGTTTATTATAGAAATCCTGATGGGAATTAAGGCTCAAACTTTGAAGTACCAGGGGTACTTCAAAGGTCGACTACATCAGAAGTACAACGTTGGAACGTGATGGCATCACATATGGATGTGAGTTGTGGATGAGTTCTTTCTTGTTGGTAATTTCTTGGATGGTGGTACCTAAGACTTAGGAGAGAGATGTTATATTTACTTTGGTACATTTTGGATAGGAGGACCTATCAGGTAATCTAAATGGAAATGTCTAGAAGGAAGATGAAGCTTGAGAAGCAATTTTGACTAGAAAGAGTGGTCTTGGAAGTATTGAGAGATGGCAGGTAAGCTAGGCACAGTGGTACACACCTTCAATTGCAGTACTTGGGAGGCTGAGACAGGAGGGTTATAGGTTCAAGGCCAGCCCTAGCAATTTAGCACAGCCTCAGTTGTGCAAGACCCTGTTTTAAAATAAATTTTAAAAAGAGGAGAGATAAGAGAGAGAGAAAGAGAGAGCGAGAGCAAGAGAGAGGCAGAGAGAAAGAGAGAGAGAGAGAGAGAGAGAGAGAGAGAGAGAGAGAGAGAGAGAGAAATGTCAGGTAAAACTGAGAGAGAAGGTAAATTGAAAATAACACCCCTGTTTAATTTCACTGCAGATGAGAGATAATTATCTATATAAAATTAGCTCAGAAGTTCAAATCATTTAAGATAAAAGGTAATCAGTTCTATGTTTATCTATATTAATAACCTCGATGGCATAATTTATACTTGACTCTGGAAAGTGTTTTGATTTTTCCATTTGAATATTGATGTGATTAGCATTCTGTAACCTCACAAATCTCCAAATAAATTTTATACTCTGTGAGGACTCCAAAAGACCTGAACACAGTCCTACAATAATATCCGGACTCATCTTCCAACATTTTCTTTCTCTTTACCCTACCGTGTGGATAACCTTCATCTCTCCCATACAAAAGCAGAGCTAACCTGCAGCTGATTTATATTTGTCGTGTTAACGACTTGTGCATTGTTTGAGGGAAGTAGTGAAACATTTGTGCTTCAAGGGCTCCCCATAAAGCTCAGATGACGTCATGTCAGAAGACCAGTTTTCCTCCTTGCTGCCGAAGCTATCTAGAGAATCCAACACTAAGTGAGACCCGCCGGTCTCAGAGAGTGAAGGGCCCTGTCTTCTCTCATATGTGGCAGCTATGGGAAATAAAGGAACTCCAGAAAAATGAGGAGACCAGTAGGATAGAGGAAAGGGATTTGGGGAGGGAGATGGGAAGGGAGACTTGACAAAGGAGATAGTTCTAATGATTCCAAGCACCTATGTGAAGCTCTCAATACCAATCTCATACTGTGAACAGGGAGGAGGAGGAGGGAGCCAGTGGGATCCAGAGGGAAACCCCAGGTTTGGTGCTTTTGGATGTTTCTATCACACAGAACTTCAATATGACGTGTACTAAAATGAGCCAGTATAAGTATATTTGAAAAGACCAACTTGCCAGGCACGGTGGCGCACACTTGTAATCCCGGCATTCGAGAGTTCACGGACAGCCTCAGCTACTTAGTGAGGCCCTTTGCAACCACGTGAGACCCGTTTACAAAATATTAGGGCTGGTGGTGTTGCTCAGAGGTAGAGTGCCCCTGGGTCCATCCCAGTACCGCAAAAAAAAAAAAAAAAAAAAAAAAAAAACACAAAAACAAAACAAAACAAAAACAAAGAATAACTTAAAAAGCAATTTTCATGGACAGAAAGTACAGTCTTAATAGAATGGTTTAGAAGAAGAAGCATAAAAAACACAGAAGGCTACTTTAAAAGGAAAACTAATTTTCCTTTGCAGATTTTTTTTCTGATATATTCTGTCCTTTAGCATGGGCTTCAGGTACAAATGGCACATGTTTGCAGTGGCAGTTACCTGTTTCCAAGTGTGTGTGGTTTTCCTTCTGTCCTAATATGCTCCCATGAGCCCTGAAGAAGCCATCCTGAAGCTCTTCTGGCCCCCGCCCTCTGCAGGAACTCCCATGGCAGCAGGGTTCCCCAGACCCCTTCAATTACTAGGTGTTTGTGAGCTACAAGAGGACATTTTTAGACTTAGTATGCTTTTGCTGAACTGAAGTAACACTGGAGAAAAAATTGCACACTGTTGGGGCCATCGTCCCCGCATGAGTCATTGAGCTCTTACAGTAAATTACTGCTTTCTTCAGGTCACAGTTAGAAAAAAGGTTCAAGTGCAGAGAGCAGAAGTGGAATTTCATTACTTGCCAGCATTCCCGAGGACGCCTGCCTCTTTGCCATTTGAATAAATGCCTTTGGCTACTAGAAGATACTTAAGAAATAATCTTCACTAATCTTTAATGATAATTCTTTTTACAAAAAAAGCGAAGTCGTATAATTTTGTGTTCAGTCTTACAAAGCTTTCAAGCCCACGCATATAAACTGATCCTTCCAAATAACTTTCAGTTTTATTTTGTTGTTATTATTGTCAGGGTGAAGAAATGGGGAAGGAACAATAAAAGTAGCTTTAATTCTAGAGTTTATAGGATCTCTTAGTTGCAGATATGATACGGGTGAGAAAGTTGGGCTGTGGGTAACGGCACACCTTCCACCTCCGGCTCATCTGTCTGCATCCACCCTGTCTCTTTTGTGAGAAGCAAAGCAGCTTCATGGACCAGACAGTGAAGTTTGGTTTCCAAGGCTATCAGGAAATGGGGTAGTGAGATTAAAATTCCGTGGGATTTCTGCTGCTAGAGCCCAAGTGTGAGATATTAGGTAAGGAGATAGCAAAGCAAGCCACATTCAGAAAGTAGTACCTAGTCGGAAGGCAAATTTGCCTGCCTTCATTTCCCTGTACATTTCAACACTACATGAACAATTGATCCTGAATGATTGACAGCCAACAAAATGATCATACAGGGCTTCAAAGATCTGTGAATCTCTGAAATTATGTGCACATCTGAGTATTTTTCTGGACCAACTGGATAGCTTTTATCCAGTTGCCAGCGCCTCTGTGACTCCACCAAGCTTAACCCCGTTGGCTCTGTGGATTTGGCTGTATCCAGGGCATGCTCTATCTACAGGGTACGGCTGACCAATCCATATCCTTTATTCTGGTCATTTCTGCCAGTAAGCTTCAGCCTCTTCTCTACCTATGGGTCTGCCTCAGCCATGACTGTGTTAGGTGTGTCGCAGACAAAGCACTCCACACACAGGCAAATGTGTGTGTGTGTGTGTGTGTGTGTGTGTGTGTGTGTGTGTGTTGGTGGTACTGGGGTTCCTGGAAACCCTTCCACCTCTGGGCTACACTACCAGACCTATTTTTTAAAATATTTTTTTATTTGGAAACAGGGTCTCCTAAGCCAGCGAGGCTGGCTTCGAACCTGCGCAATCCTCCTATCTCCGCCTCCCAAGTGCGGGGATGACAAGCGTGCGCCTGTCAAATGTGTTTTTAACCATGATGGTCGCCATGTCTTCTTCCTAGACTGGGCTCCTACCAAAGTTTTGAACATTTAGTCTTTGCATGGTATGCTCACCACTTTGTACGCAGAACGTCTAGGTGGACGATTAGATCAGGGATTGTAAGTAAATCTGGTGAGTGTACAAGGCCATCTCCATTTCACTCCATCTCATTCTTTTTTTTTTTTTCTAAAAAGATGTATTCTATTATATTTCAGCAAAACTTCAGGAGCAGGGCGTGATGGTGCACACATGTAATCCCAGCATTTGGGAGGCTGAGACAGGAGGATTGTGGTTCACATACAGCCTCAGCTACTTAGGCCCTTTGCAACTCAGTAAGACCCTGTTTCAAAATAAAGAATAAAAAATTGGGCTTGGGGTGTAGCTTGAAGGTAGAATGCTCCTGTGTTCCATCCCCAGTACCTCTTCCTCCCCCGCAAAAAACCCTTCAGTGTACAAAAGTGAATTGAGAGCTGGGCGTGGTAGTGCATACCTGCAATCTCAGTACTTTCCAGGCCGAGGCAGGAGGATCGCAGGTTCATACCCAGTCTCTGAAACTTAAAGAGACTTAGTGAGAACTTTTTCAAAACAAAAACTAAAATAGGCCTGGGGGTGTAGCCCAGAGGCAGAAGCTCCCTATTTTCTATCCCCAGCACCATAAAAATAAAATAAATAAATAAAAGTGAACGTAGCACAGATACAGTGAGTTGCCCAGAGAGAGTGAGGAGTGCCCCATGCAGGACGTGTCGGGATGCCTGAACAAGAGGCAGTGTCTGGGACAAGGGACATCAGTAGCTGCAAGCTGACTCAGAGCGCTTGCTCCCATCACCCTCAGCCCACACGCTGAGGAGAGAGGGCTCATGTCTTCCATCACCGGTGGTGTTTGTCATAGGAAGAATGAATCAGGGAGCTGTAGGGTCAGACACAGAACCTTTGCTATGAGAGAGATTAGTCAGCATAAAAAGTAAAAAATCAGATGCTCTCTCTAATATGTGGAAGCTAGGGAGAAAATGGGTCATAGGAGGAACTCTAGATGAAGAAGAAACCTTAGAAGAACAAATAAGGTGACCCAACTGAGGGGAATGGAGTGGGGAAGAGGGACGCTCCCTAATGCACAGGATGTACATTCACAAACATATCAAAGTCAGTCACTAGGCCCGACATGAGAAGGAGGGAGAGGAATGGGGTGGGAATTGGGGAAGGGCTAAATGACTGATGTGCGCACGTGTGCCTCTGCCATCTTGTACTCCATTAAGATGTGTGACTACAAGGCACCAATAAAAAAAGATCAATTTGAAATATAATCACTTTCTATCTTTTAAGAATCTGATAGAGCTGGGCGTGGTGGCTCACGCTTGTAATCCTCATGCTTGGGAGGCAGAAACAGGAGGATCACACAGGTTCAAAGCCAGCAACTTAGTGAGATCCTTTTTCAAAATAAAGAATAAAAAATAGAGCTGGGGGTGTAGCTCGAGGGGAAAATGCCCTGGGTTCCAGCCCTAGTACAAAAAAAAAAAAAATCTAATAGGGATGAAGCATCTAATTAATTCTCATAAAGTAACTTTGCCATCAAAGAGGAACATAATATATTAGAAAGTGATAGTTAAATCTCAAATTTCTGTAGGCTGCATCCAAGAATCCTCCTTTCAAGGTGGCAGGCTGCTGAGGGACCAGCCCTTCAGGCTACAATGATTTCTTGTTTTTCCTTTCTCACTTTATGCTGACATCTAACCATTAAGACCTAAAATATGTTTGATGACTTAAATCTGAAATAAAAAGCTAAATGTTAATTAAATCCTAAGGTCTGGTAGAGGTCTAGCACATAGTCTCTAGTCCATCAATTTTGACTATACGAACGAATTAAAGAATAAATTGTGCCTCCTCAAAATGATATTTTATTATGAGATGTGAAATATGCTGTATAATATATCCTTATATCTAGATTCAACTCATTTTCAAAGTTCAATCATAATTTATGTAGTTAAGTTATTGTACACGGAAATATATTAATCACTTTTATCCAGTATTAGGAAGAGTAGATCAGACTGTATTTTGGTTATATGTGGTTGGTCTTTGGGGTTTTTTTACCTGTTATTTTATCATTTGGAAAATATCTCACAAAATGATAAAGGAAGCTATTTGGGAATGGTGGAGGAAGTTGAGGAAGTTGGAAAAAGATTAACTTCTGAGAAAGGATAGGAAAGGAAGGAAAGTTGACTGAAGACAGTCTGGTGCTACAAAGAAGAAAAATACATATCTCAACAATGGAGAGAAATCTATCAGGTCAGCCTCAGACTTCAGCTTCTAGGTATATTTGTATTTCACTGTTGTGGTATTAAGGTTAAACTGATAGGTATCCTGAAATTTTTTAGTTAACCACAAAATAATACACTTTAATACATTGCATGGCTTTAAAAATATCTGTGTATGCGACTTTGGGTGCCTCAGCAGACTGACCTAAGTTGCCAGCCTCTGAGACTTTTAGAAGAACCAGTGTCATGAGATAGTTGAGTTATCACTTGAATGATTGGATAAATCCCTGCTCACATGCCTCTGGGGTTTGCGATAATGGTGGTGTGACTCAAAAGTAACTGGGGAATGCTATTTGTCTGCTTTTTTAATGTCATTTGCTTCCTCATATGAAGTCTGAGAATGAGAAGAGCTGAAACTGTAAACCCATTTAGAGAAAACGAGACTAAGCTCATTTCCGCCCTTTCTAAGCCTCCGAACTTTCCCTGCTGATTAGATTTCCCTTGGGGGGATGATGCCAAAGACAAGGTTATCTGCAGGTTATTCTTTGTGGGTTATATTGAAAAGGGTTTTCTGCTTAGCTTAGAATACAGTAATGGAATAAAGAAGCCAACAAATGCTTAGCTCACCAAAACCTTACAAAAGCAAGTAGACCAGAGTTAAATTCCAGATCAGGGAGAAGAATGGAAAGGTGTTTAATAAATACATTTCCGTATCAAGAGTCTGTGTCCCTGAAAGTGACCATATTGCTGCCCCAGGTCTAGAAGGGTTAGGCTGTTCTTGGAAAATTAAACCAGATGGTATTGTGGAGACCGAGCTAAGTGATACAATTGGGTTAGTGGTAAAATATAAGATAACACTTTGAAAAACATTCACGTGAACAAGAGCTGGGGAGTGATTATTCTGCATGACCTGGGCCACGCCATCTCTCCTCAAAAGGCAACCCAGTTTTGTCTCAGATAACTGGATGTTTGGGTTAAATTATTTATAACCACGAATGTCCTATAATCATAGCCATTTTTGCTCAGATTGGCTTGCCATTGATGTAGCCTTCCCAAGAACATGAAAGCAAAATACATTTAGTAAGTAATAAAAACCTTAAGACATGCTTTGGTTATAAATGAATTATATAAAACGGTATTAGCGTCCTGGGACTGTGTGTCCTTCTCTTTGTTCTCAAACATGAAAAGCTGGACAGCTTTGGTGCTTTACCTTCTGCTCACTGCCAAGGACAGGCTTGCCACGAAGTTCCAGGACATAATGATATTGCTGTCCGTTGACTGAGCACCTAACTCTGCGGATGCAACCCAAGCTGTTTAACCTAGATTACTTTCTCTAATCCCCACAACTACCCCGCCCCCCCCCAGACAGCAATTATCCCATTTTACAAAGGAAAAGATAAGAGTTCAAGAGATTAAGTAATTTGTTTGCAGTCAAGGGGTTGGTTCACAGAGGTAAAGACAAGATTTGGATTAGGTTTGACTCTCCCAAACTCTTGCTTTTCCTAATCAGCCTGCTTTTCCTCTGTGACAATTAATAAAAAAGAAATGCCCAGAATTGAAGAGATGCCCTGGAAGTGAGCTTCCTAAAAGGGAGTGACACCTTTCTCACCCTGTGGGGTAGAACGTCTCTCCAGGTTTATCATCTCAGTTGACACGACCAGCTTTCTGACCACAGCGGGCCAATGCATGCCCAGTTCTGAATGGTATCATTAGTAATACTATAACTGTGTATGTATTACACATAACTATAGAGTCATGTTTCCTCTTTTTCACGAAAGAAGAATACCTTACATAAACTGCACTCTTTATTAGAATAGCTATGTGTTTAAACACACACAAATACATATACACATATATGTAGGCTTATAATATAGCAACAACTTTATAAGTCAAGGAATATATTTAATTATAAGAATTCTTCCTATAAACTTAGACCTAGAAAGCAAAGATCCACATAAGAAGAACTATGTGTGTCTTCTATTCTTCATTGTTTATGAAGAATAAAAACAATATACACCAGCTACTTACTATGCAGGCAAGGAGCCTTTCTTTTAGGTTAAAAGGTGAATTCATCAAGGTTCCTTTCCCTGATAAACTCACTCACAAAGTGAGGTCAACAAGTAATTGTAAATTCTGTAAGATAAGTACTCTTTAACTGATGTGTGTGAAAAAGGCATTGGAGGCTGCAACGGGCAAGAGTATAAGGGTTGGGGCATCACTAAGTTCAAACCCAGTTTGTACATTAGAACAAGTTTTGCTTTAGACAATGTATTTATCTACTCTGTATCTTGATATTCTTATTTATAAAATGGCCGTAGTAAAGGTTACTATCTCCTAGGGTTGTAGTGATGTTTAAATTAGAATATTTCTGGTACTCATTTAGCATGCAAGAAGTTCTAACTGTAAATAGTAGTATTATGTTGGAAGGATGAGAAGGCGTTCCCTAGTAAAGGGGACATCCTATGAAGAAGGAAACATTTGCACAAAATTATAGATGCATCTCATGAAGCAAACCTTGACTCATACACTGTACTGCTTTAGGGCATAAAATGCTGAAGAATGGGATCTCAGAGAGGCAGAGGGTAGGTATGGAGGGCGCTGTATCGTGTGCAAAGGGGAGACATCAATTATTTTGACTTGGGAAGTAATGTGACCTAGTTTAATTTGGTTTTAGAAAGCACATTCCAGACTCTGCAGGGATGATGTTTTGAAAGTTGCACCATCTCAGGCAGGGAAAAAGTTAGGAAAATACTGTAACAGAGTAGGCAAGAGATGATAAGAGAAAATAAGGACGTTGAAAGGAGAAATCCTCCAGAGGTAGAATCAGTAAGACAGAGAATTCTGCTTGAACACAGTGACGAGGGGAAAGTAAACAAGATGATTCCAAGGTTCCCGGACATTATCTTTTGATGCTTCTCTCCAAAGAAACAGTACCCGGAGAGGACCATGTTTTGCTTGAGGAAAAAATAATTTTGGTTTTGGCATTGAGAATGTTTTGTTCTAGTCCATACCTTTCCTTTTCACCCACTTGAAAAATCCTTTCATAGAACAGTAATTTTTAACTTGGGGGAAGTCAATTTGTGAATTTTTCCTTATGATTATGTTTGTGATATCAGGTCTAAAACTTATTTACCTACCTTTCAGTTCTGAAAACTTTCAATATTTTAAACAGTTTTATGATTTTACATTTGTGTCAATACTTTTAGGTAATGTTTGCATAAAGTCTGAGGTTTATCTTGGAGTTATTATTATTATTTTTTATTATTATTATTATCAGCAGCAGCAGCATTTCCTTTGAATGGCCAATGATTCTAGCACCATTTGTTGAAAAGACTATCCTTCCCCAAGTGAGTTGCTTTATAGCACCTTTGGGGGAAAAAAATCAGATGAGCAAAGTTGTGTGGCCTTTCCCCCCGCTCTTTCTTAACCTCCTCTATTTTATGTATTAGGGATTGAACCCAGACACATTCTACCTCCAAAATACACCCCTAGCCCTTTTATTATTTTTTGTTATAAAGCAGGGTCTTATTAGGTTGATGAAAATTTTGCTAAGTTGCTGAGGCTGGTCCTGAACGTACTGTCTCAGCCCCACAAGTACTGGGATTACAGGTGTGTGCCACCAAGCCGGGCCCTGTGTGAGTCCGTTTTTCAGTTCTCTCTTGGGTTCCATTGATCTATATGTCTAATTCTCCACCACTATCACAGGAAGCCTTAATGTCAGATAGAGTAATTTTTCTACATTAATTTTATTTATCAATATTGTTTTAGTTATTTGAAGGCCTATTCCATCGCATTTAAATTTTAAAATGAGCTTTTATATATTTTTTAAAAAATCCTTGTGGGTTTTGGTAGGAATTGCATTAAACTGATAGATCACTTTGGGAAGAATCCACATCTCTGTTGAGTTATCAAATTCATCAACATACATATTTAGTTTTTCTTTTATCATTTTGTAAATTTTGGTATATAGATTCTACATATGTTTCATCAAGTGTACACCTAAGTGTTTCATTTTCTTATGATTATAAATGATGTCATGCTCTTCAATTTGGGTTTCTGTGTGTTCATTACTGTATATGGAAGTGTTATCAATTTTTATATATGATCTAATAACCTAATTTTTCTGAACTCATTCATTAGTTCTAAGATAATAATGTCATATGCAAATAGTGCCAGTTTTATTTTCTCCTTTCCAATTTACATATAATTTTTCCTTGCCTACTACTGATAAGAATTTTAATACTATGCAGACTCAGAGTGGTGAGAAAGAGATATTCTTACTTTGTTCCTGATTATAGGGGGAACTCTTCATTTTTTCACCATTAAATATGCTGTTAGCTGTAGGCTATTGTAGACACTTTTTATCAAACTGAGAAATTTTTCCTCTCTACTTATTTTGCAGAGCTTTATCATGAATTTCTGCTGGATTTTGTCAAATCCTTTTTCCACGTCAGTTGACATGATCATATTATTTTCCTTAATCCTTTTTTCAAGTTTCAAAATTGGAAAGGATGGTTAAGATAATGATAAAATCCTCCTTCCCTAAGTTCTTTATACAGGTATTCCTTGATTGACGATGGAGTTATGTTCCAATAAACCCATTGCAAATTGAAAATATCATAGGTTGAAAATCCATAGGTTGAAAAATGCCCTAACCTAGCTGGCATCCCAGCACAGTACACGGTAGAGGATCTGAGGTTTACCCTCAAAATCAAGTGGTCCCCGGGAACTGCGGCTCACTTCTTGCCCAGCATGTGAGAGGACTGAATCTCACATCACTACCCAAGAAAAGACCGAGGTTCAAATTTGAATATACTGGAGTATAGTTTATAATTAATGATAGCTTTCACACCATCTTAAGGTTAAAAAATAATAGTAAGTTAAACCATTTTAAATTAGAAACCTGTACTTGTATTGCTTTTTCTACTGACTATAGCTATTGATGAGCTGCTGAAATTATCTTCTGGTTGTTGTTGTTGTTGTTGTTGTTGTTGTTGTTGTTGTTGTTGTTGTGGTACTGGGAACTGAATCTAGAGGGATTCTACCTCCGAGATGCACCCTCAACCTTTTTATTGTTTTGTTTTAAAATGGCGTCTTGTTAAGTTGCTGAGGTGGTTCTTGAACCCCAAATCTTCTTGTCTCAGACTTCCAAGTATGAGATTACAGGTATGTGCCACACCACTCCTGGAATTACCTTTCTTTTAGTAAATCATCTCTTTTTAGTATTTTAGTGATATACTTCCCAAATGTTACCAAACTAAATAAATACACATTCTCAGCTAAATTATATTGGGTCTCAAATTGAGATATCTAAAATGAGATCTTCTATCAAGTAAAGTTACTAAACACAAAGAAACTACTCATGTTTCAAAAAACATTAAGATGTTTTGCTTGTGTGGCATAAAATGTTATATCTAAAATATTGTACATGTTTGAGGTAGGCAGTAGAATAATAGATTCTATTTACTTTTATAGAAAAAGACAAAAGAGGTTTATCTGAAAGCTGGTTGAATTCTTAAGAGAATTTACTGCTTTGAAGCAGTTGTCTACTGCAGCTTTGAAAGACTCAGTAAGATTCACTGGAAATGAACGTTACGAAGATGTAGCTGGCACCCCTGTGTGGCTGGAGGAGCTCTCAGGGCGTGTCCCCAGTTCCTTTGATCCCAGCTGGGTCTTGCTTCCTGAGCTTTTGGTTACATCCTACAATGACATCCTGAAGCCACAGATGTCCCTGGAAAAACAGGAAAATGCCGGAAGTCAGGCTGATGTTTGTCTGTAAGTCCAGCCAGCCATCAGCCAGTTAAGTAGTAGTTGTCCAGAGAGAGACCGAGATACCATCCAAAAGACCTCAATAAAATGTCAGCCACTTGCAGTGCCAGCCACGAAAATGTCAGTTCTTAAAATAACTACTTAAAAATCTTTCTTACTCCACAGAAGCCTCCAAGGTGTTTTCTCTTAGATAATGTAACTATTTCTGCCTTTATCAGCTTGATCTGGGTTTGAGCTTCACTCTGAAGTTTAATCATTGAAGGGAATAGTTTAGGATCCAGTTACTGATTTTTAATTAAGTAAATCTCGGCCTGGATCTTACTGCTTATGACGAGTTTATATTTCCAACAGTTCTTGAGCTAAAATAACTCCTTTTGCTAGAGAAATGGCTCTTGTGAGTGGCATGCTTCCCATCTGGGTAGAAGGTTGGATGGAGTGAGGTTTCTTCTGGGGCATAGGAAATGGCAAAAGAGACACTCACACAACCTGACTGATGAAGCAGGTGCTGGGTGGTAGGAATTTTAGTACCACTGAGAAAGACGATGGATTTGTGATGCTAAACACACCAAGGTTAGGATGTCTTGGGCATGCTTCCCATCTGGGTAGAAGGTTGGATGGAGTGAGGTTTCTTCTGGGGCATAGGAAATGGCAAAAGAGACACTCACACAACCTGACTGATGAAGCAGGTGCTGGGTGGTAGGAATTTTAGTACCACTGAGAAAGACGATGGATTTGTGATGCTAAACACACCAAGGTTAGGATGTCTTGGGCCAGTATAAAATGGCAATTTAAAAATATCAATACAGAATGCCTGCCCAGCATACACAAGACCCTGGGTTAAATTACCAGCACCGCCAAAGTAAAGGACAAAATATAAATGCAAACACAAAAATAAGTGTGTGCATGTATTTTATTATGAGACTTTTTTTCATGGTCACAGAGTTCTTCCTTGTTCTCCTGATTATATCTTGCTACCACTGAAATACAAAAATAGTAGTGTGGCAACAGCACTTTTTGACAAAGTAACCTTCTTTTGTTAATATTGATCTTTATATTTCCCCAAAGACATGTACACTTACTGCAGGTGGCAAGGAGCAGAGAGCAGCTGCACTGTTCAAACGCTCACGTGGGGAAGGAGAGCGATCGTCCCCTGCACCACACAAACATTGATTCACTTACTATTTTCACTTCAGTTATTTGACTACTTTGGCCAGGATTGTCTGGGGACAGTGTCAGTTCTCCATCTTAATTCTGTATGTGTATTTTACGAATTAAATAATGTTCCTTATTACAGTTTGATAACTCAGACAAGCCATTTATGTATGTGATTAGCTGACTATCACAATAACGATGCCAAATAACAAACCACACAAAAATCAGTGTCTTATAAGGAAGGCACTCCTTCAATCACACACGGCTGAGATGGGCCTGACTGTTTCAGGCTGCAGATTGTCTACACCTGGTGGCAGTGCTCAGTCAGGTTCGGGTCCGCTTCACATGAATCTACTTTTTCTTTAGACTTGCAGTTACCAGGAATATGATGTCTTAGTAGGTCACAGGAGCACAACAATCTAGCCCAAACCACGAGCACATTTAAAGCTTCTGCCTACCTCTTTCCCACTGATACTCATTGTTGAGAGCAAGTCATATGACCAAGCCAAGCATCAAGTAGACAAAAATAATGACTGTCCATTCTAGTGCTCCAAAGGTGGAGGAGGCATGGAAGAATTAAGACTTAGCGACTTTACTGCTTAGTCTGTGGAAGCACATTCCAAGAATTGAGGCTTCTTCTTCTGGGATCCCCTGGGTCAAGGTCTGCCTACCTTAGGCCGTGATTTTCATTATCGGTAGTAGTACTGCTAGTGTGCACTAGCATTCACTGTGCCCAGGTACGATTATCATCTGACCTTATTAACTTGTTGGCAACAACTAAGAAACAAGTAAGCATCAATATGTAGCTTGCTGTGTTCAAACCTAGCATTTAGCTCTTGAAGTTGAGATACTGGTTGGACGATGTATAAATTCTCCTCTCTGTTCCCCTCTGTCACCCCCAACTCGCACTGTGGCGATCCCCTCTCACCTCCTCTCATCTCCTCCGGTTTTCTTCCTTTACATGTGAAATTCTGCTACCAGATAAAATTTAGATCAAATTTTATTAGAAAACACATTCTGTTCCTAGTACGCTTCTTGATATAAACCATTTCAAAAGGATCCCCACTATCAGAATGAAGTCTGAAGGCCAAACTTCATGATGGGGCATTTGAAACCTTCAATAGAATAGCTGATCTTTGTGTCCTAATCTTCATCCTCATTATTAACCTTCATGGACCTGCTTGTTTTCTAAAACAAATCATGCCTTTCCATGCATATAATGTAAATTCTTGCCCGTTTAACCATTCATCATAAGATTGTTTCAGCCTAGACTCACCAATCCTAATCCTGTGTCTACATAATCTTATTCTATTTATCATTCAGATCGAATATCACCTCCTCCTTAGAACATTCTAGGTTTTCTCATAGAGCAGTAATCTCCACCTTTTGCAAACTCTGTCTTTGTCTCCCTCCTTTAGGACATCTATCATTCTCTGAATTATATGATCATTAATTTATCTCTGTCATCACTTCTAATTGACAACCATCCATCTTTTCCCACTTCAATCCTAAACATACTTCCTTGAATATTAAAACAATATTTAATAAATAAAATTTTCACTTTATTAATACCCTAAGTCATTGTTTTTCCCCACTAGGTATACCAATAAGCTTAAATAATTTTCTTAAGTAAAAGCCCACAATGGAATAAAAACTGTTCAAATTCCACTTCGTTAGTTCACAGGCATGGTTTCATAGGAGCAGAATCATTAGCCTTGGGTATGGATATGTCAGTGGTTGGACCTTTGAAAGGATTTCACTGTAGGCAATGGATGATTGTGCAAATACTCCAGAGTTCTGCCTGATTTTGAAGGCATGGACAGGCAGCCTGGCCTACGGAAGGATCTAGCTTTTCTGAAGCAGCCCTGCACATTCGCTGTTCCTTGGACTCAGGTTAGAGTGGAGGCCTGCCACCGTTGTTTACATTTCCTGCCAAGATCCAAGTACAGCATCTTAGCACCCCCTGGTGCCGAAAGCAATCCTCTCCCCGTGACCACATGAATAGTTAGAATAAGACAGAGATGGAAGTCTAAGGGCATGAAATTAAACTTTGGAACTGGTAATGACCTATACTGATATAGCATATAAGCTATACAAACATTACTTTGAGCACCAACTTAGTCTCTTTTCCAACTATGACTGTTTTGAGTTTAATTCATCCATAGTGTTTCTTTTGGAATTGTTCATAAGTTTTTCTTATTGACAGTTAATATCAATTAATTTCCTACATTATTTCTGAGGCACCTCCTTAGATGGTGGAGTAGAAAAAAAAAACAAATAGAATTTTGGGGGGATTTTGTTCCGTATCCTTTCCCTAGCACACCATTTAGTCATGTTAGATTCCTCTTTTGTATGTTTTATCCTGTTATGAAGTTTTTAATTCAAGGCAGACAATGTATCTCCAATAAAGTTCTTATTCAGCTTTCCCTTGGTTTAGAAAAAGAAAATAGCAAATATAAAGTGTGGCTTAAAATCAACTAGACCAGTGTTAAATGCTACTCAGTGTCTTTCTATCAGACTATTTGAATAAAAAATCTATCGGAAGCCAGTTGTCTTGGGGGATAAGGTAAATCTTCATTAATTCTGTTTTCAGCCTGGCAGTATTCATGGAATGGGGATAGAAAAGTCAAACATGTTCACATTTTTTACCAGATTTAATTATGCAAAATACTTGGTTTTTATATAAAATTGGATTGTTCAAGGTTGGGAAAAGCTTCAGTAAATCACATCAGCAATTCCAAAGCTGCACCTAGAGAACCAGACGTGGCTGCTCACTCTTCCAGGCGACTGTGTGTGAGTGAGGAGGAGGCACAGAGGACCAGTCAGGGGGTGCAGAGGGAAGTGTGCAAAGGAAGGGCCGGGGCTGGTGCAATACCTGTCTGAGCTTGCAGGAGCTTCCTGCATCACCTGATGACGTTGGTAAATGTGTGGCAGGATGTGGCAACTATGCTCTCTTTCGAGTCTTCCACATAAGTTTAAGACCCATTCTGTTTGATCTAAATGGTGATATGTCTGTGCTAACAGGTCCGCAGCATGGATGTGGTGGTTACCTGACAGTTTCCAACGATACCTTTGTCTCTCCTGATGCTGATTCAGATGGAAAGTATGAGAAAGGTTTAAACTGCATATGGTACATCATAGCACCTGAAAACAAACTGGTTAAACTCACCTTCAATACATTCGACTTGGAGTCCAAAGGCATAATGCGAAGATGCAATTATGATTATATAAAGGTAAGGCAGTTACAGTGCAACAGAGCCTGCGCGTCCCAGATGTCAGTCAGTGTATCTGATTTAAGCCATAGAGGAAGTCTTGGAAATGGCCAGTACTGCTGCTTTTTTGCAATATACAAGGTATAATATCTTCATATCAAGTCAATCTTAAATATGGATGACAAAAATTCTGTGTGGCTTTCATCATAAGCCTTAAAGACTCAGTTCCCTCTTATCCATGCTTTGACAAGAGATAATCTGTGGGAAGATGGGCTACCTGGAGTTAAATACTCAAAGAACCTTTGTCAAATCCTTAAACAAAGGACAAATCTGCAATGCAAGTAGTCACCCCTTTGTTGTCTCAGTATTGGGGATTGAACTCAGAGGCATTCTACCTTCACACTACGCCTCCAGCCCTTTTTTAGACTTTTGTTTTGAAACAGGGTCTCACTAGGTTATCAAAAGTCTCACTACGTCGCTGAGTCTGGTCTCACACCTGCGATCCTCTTGTCTGTCTCCCAGGTACCGGGATTGCATGTGTGTGCCACCATGCTCAGCTTGTGTGCTTCTTAAGTTAGAAGTATACTTCTTTTCTTACCTTTGGATATGGAAAATTTCTTTGTTCCCTAGTCCAACTAAAATCAAACCAAGAAACTTTTCAATTTCTTAAATGACTTTCCGCTATTACAATATTGTACCTATCAGGTTATGTAAATTCAGATCACAAGTGTAAAGTAGGATCAGTGAATATATTCTGCTATACTCACAGGAAAAAGTGACAAGGATGGCACGGTTTCCCTCCAGGGATCTTAGGCTGAGTGGACAACTAAGGAACAGCACTGCAAGTCACCCAGGAGACTCAGAATAATGACTACGTGATAATTAATGCATTACATACAAACCTGAAATAACGTGTGGACTGAAAAGGGATGAAAGGGGCCGAGGACATAGCTCAGCGGGAGAGTCTCGCCTAGCATGTGCCAGACCCCGAGTTCCATGCCCAGCACTGAGAAAACGGGGAGGAGAACAAAGGAAAAGACTTTATAAAGTGAGGGGACACTTAATCAATCAAGAGAGAATTCCAGGCAAGGTGAATGTTGAAAAATGGGCATAGAAGTTAAAATGTGCTTTTTATTTTAGGGGTGAAGAAAGAGGTTGGCTTTCTGGAGCAGAATATTACTAGAGTAGCAAGAAATAAGACGGCCTAAACTCAAGAACTATACAGATTACAAAGGACCTTAAATGTCAAACTAATAAATTTAGATTTTATGCAGCTGACAGTGCGGTGTGGTTGAGGGCTTTCCATCCAGGTGGTGATTTGATGAGAGCAATATTTAAGGAGGATTAACATGGGGTCAGCATTCGGGTGGGTGTGAGGAAGTCACCCCTAGGTGAACAGGGGCCAGAAGGAGACGGGCACAAGATGAATACAAGAGACATGTTTAAGTTATAGGATTGCCTTAAATTGTAAAGACATTTGTTTTAGAGCAAAGAGACGAAAAAGTCGTATATGGAACACATATTTGAGCACTTAAATGTATATTTTACATATAAAATATAGAATAAATACATATATAAAACATATATACTTATGTATATATTTTTAACTGTGATAAGCACCATGGCTAGGACACTTGAAGAAGAGAGAGTGGTTTGGGTGGTGGCCAAACAGACAAGTAGGTCTGCAGGAGGTAGAGAACGGAGCACAGCTTGTAGGGCATGACATGGTGAAGAGAGAAGAGACGGACAGCACAGAAGACTCTGATATTAAATTGTCAAATAGAGGCCAAACCAATTGTCAAAATATTTTTCTTCCTTTCCTTTAAGAGGAAGAAAAAACTCATTCCATTGCATGACATTTTAATAAAATATTAGGACAGAGGCCAGATAAAAGAGAGTTGTGTTTTACTGAAAGGTAATAAGCTTTAGAAACAGAAACTATGGGACTGAAACCCATTTTTGCTACCAAAAAAGTTATTTGTTGTTGTTGTTGTTGTTGTTGTTTGAGGTGCTAGAAATTGAACCCAGGATCATCTACCTCTGACTACACCCCCAGACTTATTATTTTTCTTTATTTTTAAACAGGGTCTCAGTAAGTAGCTGAGGCTGGCCTTGAACATGTGATCCTCCTGTCTTAGCCTCGCAAGTACTGGGATTACAAGTGTGTACCACCAGGCCTAGCTCCAAAGAAATTTCTGAATTTCCCCAATTTCTCATCACTTCACCTGTTAAAAATAAATGGCATAATAGTACTTACCTTGCAAGGTTGTTTTGAATATAAAAATTATGAATACTAGAGTGTTTAGAACTGTGCCTGACATTAATTAGTTAATATTTGCAGCTGGATGTGGTAGTGCACGCTTGTAATCACTGTGAACAGGAGGGTCACTGGTTTGCAGTCAGCCTCAGTAACTTAGTGAGACCCTGTTTTTTGTTGTTAAAGGGGGTTGGGGTATCTCAAAAGTAGAACACCCTTGTGTTCAATCCTCAGTACCACACACACATGTAAAAATTACTTCCTTTTTCTCTTTGAGTAACTCCAAATAAGCATGGAGGTTATGGAATTCCTCCTTCTTAAAATGTTTTTAAAACTTGATTTACATGTAAACTGTAAATTTATTATTATTATTATTATTATTATTATTATTATTATTAGTGGTACGGGGTTCCTGGAAGCCCTTCTACCTCCGGGCTATACTCCCAGACCTATTTTATATTTTTGAAACAGAGTCTCTTAAACCAGCGTGGCTGGCTACGAACCTGCGCGATCCTCCTGTCTCCGCCTCCCAAGCGCGGGGATTACAAGCGTGCGCCACCACGCCCGGCTTTAAACTGTAAATTTAAATGTACATAGGATGTCTTAGGATCTGATTGAATTTACATTCAAGACGCATATCTATGATGTGATTTAATAAGATCGTATTACAGCTTATAATTGTCTGAATTTCCTCAAGTCATCTAGGGCAGAAATGACTAGATCAAAACCAAAGAGTTGTTTTCTAACTGTATAATGAAATATCCTTTATTTTTCTCTTCAAAGAAATTAAGTTCAAATCTACTTTAATTTTTCACTCTTGGAAAAGCAGCTTTCCCCAATTGGAAATTTTCCCAACCTCTGGTAACTAGCAAAACAAAGAACAGACCTTGAAATGTGAAACTTAGAGGTATCTTTATTAAAGAGATCCTCTGTGATAAATGAGATATTTGATTCCTTTTAGATGATTTCCTAGATATTACAATAAAATAACTTTTTAAGAAAAGCTAGTTTAATTCAACTCTACAGGTAGATATAGAAATGAAATCTTGTATCCGTAGTTCTATCACTGATGTGCTGGAAAGGTTGGTTCAGAGAGTAAGATCAACGTAATGCTTGGTCAAGTGCGTGTTTCGCTGAGCAATTGGTATTGAAATCCCCACCGCATGCATCTCATGGAGCTATTTGGCAGCCACTGCACATGCCCTAGAGATGTGAAGGATTAAAAAATACATCTGGAGGAGTAAAAGCAGCAAGGAGATCTCGGTCAGATGCAGGAGACTGACATGTCAACAGATATATTAGTATAAAACATGCCGAAAATGGTAAATATCAACATAGAAAAGTAGAGCAAGAGAGGTTCTATCTGGCTTCATTAGGGGTCCAAGGAAGTCTTCCTGGACGGGAGGGCTCAGAAGGCGTTGACAAAATAAGCAGGAGCTTTCCCCACTTGTTACCATCCACAACACACAAGCACGGCTCCTGTGAGAGGCTGGCTCCTGAAAGCATGGAGAAAAGGAGTGAGCGCCTGTGCTCGGCAGGGTCCCATGCCAACTTTTATTTTTTGGTGCATTGTACTCATACATCATAATGGGGTAAAAAAGTGTGTAGACATACATCACCCAGCCAGCAGCCACCCAGTCATGCCAACCTTTTGCCACCAGTCCTCTATCTATTTAGGCATTCCTGTGGTGCTCAGTGGTGAGGCCACTGCGATGCTAATTGGCTGAGAAACAGAGAGAGCCTTAAGGAGACAGCCGCCTGCTACTGTTTCCCAGCATGTCCTCAACCTTATCAGTGCCCCTGTTCATAGCTAATATTTTACAATGCTTCCTTTCCCATCAAAAGTGAAAATTATCTATATTAACTGCCTGTGCGATTCAGCCATGTGGCTTCTAAATATTAAATGTCAATTATAGCCCCAAATTATTGCTATAATGCCAATTATGAACCCCCAAAACATCACAGGAAACACTGGTAGGGCTGGTACTGATCTCGCTGGGAACCTTTGTAATAACTCGCTGGGCCGACCATTTGGTCTGTGGTTAACCCCTGGAAGAGGGTGGTCCATCTTCAGGAAGAGGATCCACAGTCCATGCAAGCATTCATTTCCTGTCTTTTTGAGGTAGTGCTACTGTTTCTTCATTAAATAAATGTTAACTTTTGCTTACTTTGTTCCAGACATTAAGATTCAAAAGCAAATACAAAAGGCAGTACTTCCATAGTTTGATCTTGAATGTCCATGCGTTAAAGACTGGGTCACCAGGCTCTGGCACTATTAGGAGTGGAACCCTTTGGCAGTGGGGCCGAGTGGGAGGAACTTAGGTCACTAGGGACATGCTGTGGAGGGGCAGTATTGGGACACGGACCTTCTCCCCTCTCTCTTCACTTCCTGCTGCCTTGAGGTGAACAGCCTCCTTCATCGTGTATTCTGTCTTACTACAAGCCCAAAGCAAGAAGCCAAGTGACCTTAGACCGAAACCTGGAGCCAAAATTAACCTCTCCTCCTTTTAAGTAGATTATATCAGCAATTTTGTCACAGAGATGGAAAGCTGACTAATACAAATACTATGAAAGTATCTATACTTGTAAAGCAGTTAATAATTGTTTTGTTTTGTTTTTTTCAGTACTGGGGATAGAACCCAGGGGCATTCTACCTCTGAGCTACACCCCCTGCCCTATTTTTTTATTCTTTATTTTGAAACAGGGTCTCACTGAGTAGCAAAGGGCCTCACTAAGTAGCTGAGGCTGTCCTCGAACTGTGATCCTCCTGTCTCAGCCTCCCAAATACTGGGATTACAAGTGTGCGCCACCATGCTGGCTCTCCCTGAGACCACTGAGACTAACAAAAGTTTTTCTTCATCAGAAAGTTCTTAAATGAGCTCGGCATGGCATGGCGGCACACGCTTATAATCCCAGCATTCGGGAGGCTAAGACCAGAGGACCGCAGTGCGCAGACAGCCTTAACTACTTAGTGAGGCCCTCCGCAACTTAGTGAGATGCTGTTTCAAAATATAGAATAAAAAAATAGGGCAGGGGGTATAGCTTGGAGGTCGAATGTCCCTGGGTTCCATCCAAAAAAAAAAAAAAAGAAAAAAAGGAAAACACTTAAATGAATCAGAGTTTATCCCCTGAAAAAATAGCTCTATATTCTCTTTTCCATACCAGCATGTTTTCTAGCAGATCTTGTGAAAGGTTCTGCAGTAAGAAGGAAAAAAGAATTCATGGAGACAGTCTAAAACTGAATTTGAAAATACTTCAGCCGGGCATGGTGGTGCATACTTGTAATCCAGCATTTGGAGGCTGAGACAGGAGGATCAGGGTTCGAGGACCACCTTAGCTACTACTTAGAGAGGCCCTTTGCAACTCAGTGTGACCCTGTTTCAAAATAAAGAATAAAAAATTAGGGCTGGGGTTGTAGCTTGAAGGTAGAATGCCTCTGAGTTCCATCCCCAGTACCAAACACACACACACACACACACACACACACACACACACACACACACACAAAGGAATACTTCAAATAAGACTCTAAAAGTCTTTCCTATTATTAAAACCCCTGGAAAATATAAAATAAAGATATCCATAGGGCATTAATGTTTCAAATTTTTGTTATTTTCAAAAAGAATTTAATTTTAGTTTCACAGTTTATTGCTCTTTTGCATTAAAAATTTACAGAAATTAATTGCCGGGCGTGGTGGCGCATGCTTGTAAATCCCAGCATTCGAGAGGCAGAGACCAGAGGATCACGATTCGTGGGCAGCCTCAGCTACTTAGCGAGGCCCTTCACAACTCAGTGAGACCCTATTTCAAAAAAAAAAAGACTAAAAAATAGGGCTGGGGATGTAGCTCAAAGGTAGAATGCCCCTGGGTTCTATCCTCGGTACTTCAAAAAATAATTACAGAAATTAAAAGCTTAAAACTTTCTTCCCATTTCTCTGATTGCACACTTGATGACTGGGTGAAGTGCCGGATCTTCTAGTAGCTGGCATCAGAGATAATTTAGTCTTTCACTAAATTAGTTGTTCAGTTTCTTCAGATCTTAAGTAGACTTGAAGTCGTTCAAATTCTCAATTTCTTCCACTCTTCAGTAGGTTCTTTTAATAAGTCTTCAGAGTTGAGAAAACAGAAAATTCTTCTTGACACTTACCTACATCTGCAAGACTTAGAACCTAAGCTCCAGGCGTGATGCCTGCACATCAGAAAACATGGGCTCCCAGAAGACAATGTGTAGATGCGTGTGAGGTGCAGCCCTGGGGCACCTTTCCTGTCCTGGACACTGCCCTCCAGCACCGCGCAGGGCTCGCCACAGTGGAGGTGTGGTGTTCTCAGAGAACAGGACCTCAGATGGACAAAAACCTGGCCTTTGACTACAGAGGAGTCTAGGAGCCCAGGCCAGGTGTCCAGAGGCCCCAAATGTTTGTTCCAACTCAAGTAGGAGAAATCTCACTGTGGCTATGAATGAATGCGTGCAGCTCAGCACAGAGCCCGGCACGTGTGTGGTTCTCTCCTGTCCAGCCCCGGTGTCTTCCTCATACTTTCCTTCACATCTATTCAAAACTCATGTCTAGAAGGGGGAGACGCCAACTCCTTGGTAGTAAATGCATAGAACCTGTCCAACGCTCTTCCCGTCTGTTCTCCCACCTGAACCCCTAGTCCCATCAAACACACAGACCACACGCTTCATCCACCCGTGGACTCCACCCATGCCCTGTGTACCTAGGGGGGCCTTTCCCTTTTGTAGGTCCGGAAGATCTCTGCTTACTTTCAAGAACCAATTTAAATGTCTGTGCAAAGTCTTTTCAGAAACATCACACCCAAGATGTATTATTATTATTATTATTATTATTATTATTATTATTATATCTGTTATCTTATTGTAGTACCACGTATTTTCCCACATATGATTCATGTGCACACTCACACCCACACCATGTTATATATACTATTATTATACATATAATTTGCGTATATGTGAGGGAGAGAGAGAGGAAGAGAGAGATTGATTTAATTTATGGGTCTTTCTTCCCACTGGTCTATGAATAATTCCTTGAAGGTATGGAGAGTGTTTTGTAACTTGGAAACCCAGCAGTACACAGAATGCAAATCCATGCTAATATGGCTGTCATCATAAAGGCAGCAATGATCATAATGAAACTTGGCAAAGGTACGCTACTCTAAAATGAGGGGTTTAGATTACAGAATTTGAGTCTTTTCTGGATCACAATGAACTGAAAATATGTTTAAGTAGGAGAGCGTGCCACCTAGTGGTATTTTTTACTTTTTCTTTTGCAGTGGCTCTAATCGTTTTTATGTAATCCTTGGATTCTAAAGCGTTGCGTGTGGTCATGGTTGTTCTGGTCTTTGACACACCATATGAGCAACACAGACGTGAATACTCATTTTAGAAATGCAACGATGATTACTTGGGTGAAAAAATACTTTTAGTAAGGGATCTGAGAGAAATGCAAGACCTAAGGATTTCCCCAGGTGTTTGCAGAAGACTAGGGCTTTGGAGAGCTGGGGATGGTTCTAGGTGCTGAAGACACCACAGTAAATAATCCAGTCTCCTCACCTGTGGGACATACTTAGATTCTTATTGAGAGGACACCAGAAAAGCAAATGAACAATGAGTAAGACATATGCAATAGGAGATAAGTAACATATGTTTTGATTATAACAAAACGAATCAGGGTGATGTTGAGGGAACGCGATACTGGGTAAGGCTGGCCAGTCTAAGATGGTGACATTCGGGGTGAGGTCACCTGGCAAGGACTCGTCAGCCATGCAAGAGCCGATGAGAGACAGTTCCAGCGAGAGCAGAGGTGCGGCAGGGCCCTCCTGGGACAGAGGACGTGCAGGTAACGGCAATGGGACTGGGCCAGCCAGACCAGGTGGGGCTCACAGACTGTAGGGGGGAGCAGGAATTCTTCATTAGATGTAAAATTAATCCCCTGGAGCATTTTAGGAAGGGCAAAGGCATGATCTGCTTTAAGTTCTCAAGGAGGGCAGCTTGGTGAGGATTCTATGGATACACTTTGGAGTTAGGTCTCTCCAGAAGCTGTCACTAAGCCACTGTGAAGGGTGATGGTGATGGAGGTGGGGTCCTTCGAAATGTATATTGAAGGTGGAGTGGAGCAGAAGTGGGAGTCATGGCAGAGATGGAGAGCGAGAGCGAGAGGGGGGGGAGAGATGGAGAAAGAGAGGGGGGCCAGATATGGCTGAAGCGTCAGCTGAGTCATTGCACGGGATAAAGATGACTGTGGCAGTGTTCGGGGAAGGCTGGGTCTGTTTTACACGTGTGCCCCCAAGTGCTTGTGTTAGAAACTTACCCCTTGAACTCCTGCGTTGCTGATTTGGAGTGGGGGCTTTGGGAGGTAATCAGGGCTAGATGAGGCCATGGACTACAGGCTTTCTGATAAGGAAGAGAGAGAGAGCTGCCTGGCACGCTCCTGTTGTCTCACCAGGAGATGTCTCCTGCCATGTCCTCGTGCAGCAGGAAAGCCCACCTCAGCCGCAGCCCCTTCCCACCTGGCCTACTTGCAGAACTCTGAGGGACACATTTCCTCACTAATTACCCAGACTGTGGCATGCCGGTACAGCAACACAAAGCGAACTAAGACGGGTGGGTAGTGGAGAGAGGACTCGGAGCACTTCCTAGCATTCACTAGGGATTGATGGGGCGTCTTTTATGTGCCAGACACTGTGGTGTGTGTGTGTGTGTGTGTGTGTGTGTGTGCGCGTGTGTGTGCGTGGTGTGTGTGTGCGTGGTGTGTGTGTGGTGTGTGTGTGCATGCGTGTGTGCGTGTGGTGTGTGTGTGTGCGTGTGTGTGCGTGGTGTGTGCGTGGTGTGTGTGCGTGGTGTATGTGTGCGTGTGTGTGCGTGGTGTGTGCGTGGTGTGTGTGTGCGTGCGTGTGTGTGTGGTGTGTGTGTGTGTGTGCGTGGTGTGTGTGTGCGTGGTGTGTGTGTGCGTGTGTGTGCGTGGTGTGTGCGTGTGTGTGGTGTGTGTGTGTGCGTGGTGTGTGTGGTGTGTGTGTGCGTGGTGTGTGTGTGCGTGTGTGTGCATGGTGCGTGTGGTATTGTGTGTGGTGTGTGTGTGCGTGGTGTGCG
This sequence comes from Muscardinus avellanarius, assembly GCF_963383645.1. NCBI lineage: Eukaryota > Metazoa > Chordata > Mammalia > Rodentia > Gliridae > Muscardinus > Muscardinus avellanarius. Next base: position 16,142,079 of record NC_137806.1, read on the forward strand.
TGGTGTGTGTGTGCGTGTGTGTGTGTGGTGTGTGTGCGTGTGTGTGTGGTGTGTGTGCGTGGTGTGTGTGTGCATGGTGTGTGTGTGTGCGCGTGGTGTGTGTGCGTGTGTGTGTGGTGTGTGTGTGCGTGGTGTGTGTGGTGTGTGTGTGTGTGGTGTGTGTGTGCGTGGTGTGTGTGGTGTGTGTGTGTGTGGTGTGTGTGTGGTGTGTGTGTGAGCGTGGTGTGTGTGTATGGTGTGTGTGTATGGTGTGTGTGTGCGTGGTGTGTGTGTGTGGTGTGTGTGTGGTGTGTGTGTGTGTGTTTTGCTGGGGACTGAACCCAGGGTGGTTCTACCTTTGAGCTATACACCCAGCCCTTTTTAGTTTTTTATTTGAAACAAGGTCTCACCGGGCGTGGTGGCGCACGCTTGTAATCCCAGCACTTGGGAGGCTGAGACAGGAGGATGGCACAGGTTCAAAGCCAGCCTCAACTACTGAGTGAGGCTCTCAGCAACTTAATGAGACTGTTTCCAAATAAAAGATAAAAATAGGTCTGGGAGTATAGCCCGGAGGTAGAAAGCCCCTGGGTTCCACCCTGAGTACCACAAAAAAGAAAGAAAGAAAAGAAAAGAAAAGAAAAGAAAGGAAGGAAGGAAGGAAGAAGTCTCACTAAATTCTGAGAGTCTTGTAAATTGCCGAGGCTAGCCTCAAATCTTTGCTCTTCCTGGCTCAGCCTCGCAAGTACTGGGATTACAGACATGTGCCACCACACCTGGCTGCTAGACATTTAAAATCTGGGACATAACAGTGAAGAGAACAGAAATCTATACTTCCCCAGAACTTGCATTGTCTTTCAGGGAAAATTAACAAAATAAAGAAGTCAAATATTCAGTATGTAGAAGATACTAATTGCCCTGAAGAAGACTCAGGCAAGAAAGGAGCCAGGAGGAGAGTTTGTGTAGGGAACGCCTTCCTGAGGCCATGATATTTGAGTAAGGACTTGCAGGAGTGACCTGAAGCCGTGGGGGAGAACAAGCCCTGTGGGAGCGGGGAGTGGGGTCCAGGCAAGGGGTTCCATGAAGAGGCCTGTGCCTGGGCGGCTCAAGGAGCATGTGTGGACCAGGTGGACACTAAGAAATGAGGCCGGAGAGGCGGCGTGGGGAGGAGAGCGCTTCCGTGTGGCCTGCAGGGTGTCCTCATGGCCTTGGCTTTTGTGCTGGGAGGGTGGAAAGGAGCTAGGCCACTGTTTAGAGTGGGACCTGCTCTGACTTCACTCCACAGCCCCCTCTGGCTGACATTATTGCAGGATCAAGGACAGCCTCTGCAACTCAGCAAGCCTCTCAACAACCTAGCAAGACCCTGTTTCAAAACAAACACTAAAAAGGGCTAGTGTGTAGCTCAGAGGTAGAATGCCCCTAGCAGCTTTGATCCCTAGTAACACACACACACATACACACACACACACACACACACACACACACACACACACACACATCCGTAATTGTGAGCTATGGTGATTTCATATCCAATTTAGTGTCAAATCTGCAGCTCGTCTGTGAACGATGGAGAACTGATGTTTTTCTCTTTTTCAGGTGTACGATGGGAGGAGTGAATACGCCAGCCTGGGCGGGACATTTTGTGGCAACGTTGCACCTGCTCCTTTTATCTCTTCTAGAAACTTCCTTACAGTTCAATTTGTCAGTGACCTCACTTTAGAAAAAGAAGGATTTAATGCTACCTATACCTTTGTGGACAGTGAGTAACTTGCATTTTTAAAAAATATATTATAGCTGGGCGTGGTGTCGCACGCTTGTAATCCCCGCGCTTGGGAGGCGGAGACAGGAGGATCGCGCAGGTTCGAAGCCAGCCGCGCTGGCTTCAGAGACCATTTCCAAATAAAAAATATAAAATAGGTCTGGGAGTGTAGCCTGGAGGTAGGAGGGTTTCCAGGAACCCCAGTACCACCAATAATAATAATAATAATAATAATAATAATAATAATAACATTATAAAACACATATGCATGTGTGTACTAAAAAGAATGGCATGCAGCCAGGTGTGGTGATGCACGCCGATGATCTGAGTGTTTGGGAGGCTGAGATTGGAGAATTGCAGGTTAGAGGCCAGAAACCTATAACTTAGCAAGACACTGTTTCAAAATAAAAAACAATCCAGGCGTGATGGTGCATGCCTATAGTTCCAGCACTTTTAATGCCAAGACACAGGAGGATCACAGGTTCAAGATTAACCTCAGCAATGTATTAAGAGTCTTAGCACCATAGAAATACCCTGTTTCAAAAAAATTAAAAATTATGACTGGGGGCATCTCAAGGTTAGAATGCCCCCTTGGTTTAATCCCACTACCATAAAAATAAGTAAAATAAAATAGGGCTGGAAGGTGTAGCTCCATAGTAGAATGCCCCTGGTCTCAATCCCCAGCACCACAAAAATAAAGAATTAAAAAAGAACTGGAGGTGTATTCAGAGGTAGAATACCCCTGAGCCCAGTCCCCAGGACCACAGAAATAAAGAAATAAATCGGGCTGGGGGCGTGGCTCAGGGGTAGAATGCCCCTGGGTTCAATCCCCAGCATTACAAAAAGAATAATGTGCCATGCTTATTACAGCTACACTCAATGATTGCACTTAATTGCTATCTAGTCGATTACTAAACACTTCATTTACACTGTGATTTAATCTGTGATAAAAACTTGGTGCTTAATAAAAATCATGCCCTCTAAATGCTTACCAGAACAGGGCTTCCCCTTCAGAATAGTCTTTCTCCTTCAGGTGTGGACAGCAGGACGTTCACAATTGTGTGTGTGGTGTGATGGGCCGTGTGTAATACGCCTCCTACCTTCTCTCTTTCTTCCTCCTCAGTGCCTTGTGGTGGAACCTATAATGCAACTTGGACCCCACAAAATATTTCATCACCCTATTTATCAACCCCTGTCAATCAAATTTCCACCTGTACCTGGGTCATCAAGGCTCCTCCACACCAGCAGGTCAAGATAACCGTGTTGGCAATACAGCTGCACTCGCAAAACTGTGCACAGGCCTACTTAGAATTCCAGGACTCGCCAGAGGTAATAATTACAGGCTGGGGTTGAGTATGGTGCTAAATGCTCTTAATCCCAGTCCTTGGGAGGCAGAGACAGGAGGATTGCAGATTTAAGGACAACCTCAACAACCTAGCAAGACTTGTAGCAACCTAGCGAGACCCTGTTTCCAAACAAGAAATAAAAAAAGGGCTGAGGTGTAGCTCAGAGGTAGAATGCCCCTGGCCCCTGGATTCAGTTCAATTTATAGTGCCACCCAAAAATAAAAATTAAAAAATGACTAAATGGATAATAGTTCCATCTAGCCACCTTTTCACAAGAGTTTGCAAAAACATTTGAAGTAATAAATGCATGAGTCAATAAATTCTCAAAGCTATTTTCCACATTGTGTTTATCAGCTCTGTACAAAGCCCTGTGTTCAAGCATCCTGAGAAACTTGAACTTGGTAGGTGACATAACGAGAGGGGTGAGATCTTCTGGGGGATTACATAAAGTGGCGTGAACTGAGGAGGATGGATACCTGGGGAAACACCTGAGCATAGAAGCCCAGGTTAATAGTAGGAGTCTGCAAGAGAGATGGAGCGTGGGCCTTCAGTAGAACTGCAGGTTCTGGAGACACACCTGTGGCTGAGAGGCTGCCAGTGTCCTGTGTCCAATACAAGTTGCTTTTGTGCAAAAAATGGCTGGGCTGCACTGCATTTTCCCCATGCTTCTGAGGGCAGAGGAAGGTGCCTAGGTGTTTGGGAGGGTAATGGAGACTTCATTATAGGCACTGGCTGCCTTCGGGAAGTCACAGCAAGGCTCTGGTTAAGTTTGCTATGAGGTAGCAAGAGCTGGATCAGAGAGTAATGGTCTTGGGATAGTCGTACAGGCTCAAAGCAATGGGAAAATCTCAGCTAGGAGACTGGCAGTGAGCTGGGACCCCATGGCTCTGCTCTGAACAAGGGCACAGGCCTTAGCTATGGTGTCGTGTGAAGGGGGATAGACTTGTTTTCTGCAGGAAAGTGTCTGTTCAGGGTTTCAGCAGAAATGCCTCCCTGGGAAGGTGGGCCATTTGTCAGTTCCCAGGCTAACAGTGAGTCTTACTGCAGAGGGCTTCAAATATTGAAGCTAGCCAGGTGTGGCTGTACACACCTATGGTCCCAGTCTTGAAAGGAGTACTTAGGCTGAGACAGGAGGATGTAGGAGGTTTGAGATCAGCCTCAGCAACCTAGGGAAACTCTCAGCCACTTAATGAGACTCAGTTTCAAAACAAAAATAAAAAGGGCTGGGGATGTAGCTTGGAGGTAGAGTGCCCTGGGTTCAACCCTCTGTACCATAAATATAAATAAACAAGTAAGTAAGTAAGTAAATAAACAGGAGCTAGTTTGCACAGCTGAACATTGTCAGCCAGACCTTTACAAACACTTTAGTTTCTGTTACATCTGCCTTCTTCTGAAACTAAGTCTAAGGCAATTCGACTTCTGTTTTGGCTTCAGAGTGATGGAAACTCCAGGCTTTGGTTCTGCGGCAGAAACACATCAGCGGTGCCAGCCTTGTACTCCTCCCGGAGCACGGCAATTGTCGCTTTCAAATCTCAGGTTTTAAGCAGCAGTTCAAGAGTGAGCTTCAGCTACCAGATCGCAGGTGAGCCTGAAACCTCTGTCTGTTCAAGAAAAATTGCCATTGTTAGAATTATTCCAGAATGGCCCCTATGAATGGGTCAGAGATTGAGAAAAACCCCACTCATATGGGGAGACTCTTCAGAAGAACCCAGGCCTAATTTTGCAGATTACTGAAGTTGGTTCCTGCCGAGGTAAAGTAAATACAACACTAACTGAAATGTGATGTAGTTATTTTAAAAATACACCTTCACTATTCTTGGAGGATAAGTGTATCCTTGATTGAGTGTCCTATACTTATGGTATTGATTTAAAAATAACTGCAATTGGCCGGGCGTGGTGGCACATGCTTGTAATCCCAGCATTTGGAAGGCTGAGACCGTAGGATCGCAGTTGGGACAGCCTCAGCTACTTAGTGAGGCCCTCTGCAACTCAGTGAGACCCAGTTTCAAAATAAAGAATAAAAAATTGAGCAGGGGGAGTAGCTCGGAGGTCAAATGCCTCTGGGTTCCATCCCCAAACCCACAAAAAAAAATTAAATTGAAATAACTGCAATTAAATATAGTATTTTATTGACCATCCACCCGTTTACATTTAGGGGCCACCATATTTTTTAAAGTTTCATCAAGATATCATTCTCAGATCATACCATTTACCTACTTAAAGTTCAGTGATTTTTGGTATATTCAGAAAGTTGGGAGTCACTCTATGTTAGAAAATGATTTTGTGAAAATCAAGATGCCTTAAAAGGGTTACTTGTTTATTCCAGAGATCATTTATTTCCAGAGATCATTTGAATATTAATTCTGACCTTGGTCAAAACTCAAGCTGCCTTTGCATCAGATAAGCAATAAAATATTTTTGCTATTTTTTACTAAGAGAAATGGCTTAGATATAAAGGTAAAGAACAATGATTTGCCAGTTCTATCACAACAAATAATCCACCAGCAGACTAAAGGGAAACCCCCTGCAAATCTCCGTCTGGGAGGAGAGCCTTGTGTCTGAAAAAGGATTGAAGTGACAGCCACTGGCAACTTATTGCGGTCAGGAAGCTCCAAGGTGCCGGGCGTTCTGCAAAGAAGAGCTCACACTCACACCTAGCCTGGGTCATCAGGTGTTTTGTGCTTCTGCAGGATAGGTTCACGTCACCTCTCAGGTCTCATTTAAGTCAAAGGTAAATGAAGAGGCTGGATTAGTGCTTTCTAAGATGAACCATTCATTCATTCATTCATTCATTCATTCATTCATTCATTCATTCATTCATTCATTTTTGGTGCTGGAGATTGAGCCCAGGGGCATTTTACCTCCAAACTGCACCCCTGCCCTTTTGCTTTTTTTTTTTTTTTTAATTTTGAAACAGAGTATCACTAAGTTCCTGAGGGGCTTGTTAAATTGCTGGGCTGACCTCCAACCTATGATCTACCTGTTTCATCCTACCAAGTACGGAGATTATAGGCATGAGCCACCTGCCAGGCTGTGTTCAGATTTAATGGTATTTTTGAATTATTCCTAAATCTTTGGATGCGCGTCATATTAACTATGAATATTTCTTTTTCTCTAAGACTGCAACAGACAATATAACAAGTCATTCGGGAATCTGAAGAGTCCCGGATGGCCAGAGAATTATAACGATAACCTGGACTGCACTGTCGTCCTCAGAGCCCCGCAGAACCACACCATCGCCCTCTTTTTTTATTCATTTGGCATCGAGGAGTCAAGTGAATGTGTGCATGATTTCTTAGAGGTAACATGCTTTTGCATTTTTAAGAAGTCAAATTATTTGAATGAATTATTTTTAAAAGATGCTGGGTCAAGCCAGGCGTGGTGGCACAGGCTTGGAATCCCAGCATTCAGGAGGCTGAAACGGGAGGACTGCGGCTCACTGACAGCCTCAGCTACTGAGTGAGGCCTTTTGCAACTTGGTGAGAACTTGTTTCAAAATAAAGAATAAAAAATAGGACAGGGGATGTAGCTCGGAGGTAGAATGCCCCTGGGTTCCATTCCCAGTACCGCAAAAAAACAAACAAACAAAAATGCTGGGTCAATTAAAGTTTTTCACATATTTTTTGAATTCTGCTAATCCCACCTGTTCCTGTTCATGTCACTAATTTATTCACTCATCTTTCATTCCATAAGCACTCGCCAAGCATCTTCTAGTCCAGTCATTAGAGATACAATAGGAGGCAAAACAGATTTGGGGCCTCCCAGGGGCTCAGTCTACAGGGAAAGGCGGACAGTGCTGGTCAATTCTGACGACAAAGGGACCGAGCCTGGCTTCATTAGAAACGCCCGCTCACTTTGGACACAGAGAAGCCTTCTTTAAGGAGAGTATATGTGAGTTCCCACCCAGAGGACAAGCACAAGGGGCTGAGGCAGGAGATGGACAGTGGCAACAACTTTAGAAGTGTGATCTATATGGAGATGAAAATGAAATGAATGGCAGTGAATAGTGTCCTAATAGTTCCCCCGATGGCTCCAGAGTTTGGGCATCTGGGATACCTGTATCCCTGATGGAGCATCCTGCAGGCTCAGGAGATAGGCTCTGTACCTTCCTCCACCACCACTACTAGAGGCTGCTAATTTGGATGAAGCGTTGTCTGCATGTGCTTGTCTCCCACCCCCTCCCTAACCTTGGGATTGCCCCATGCCGCCATAATTGCTCCTGGTGTCCAGTCTGTTCTGCCTCGCCTGCATTGCTTATGTGTGAATGGATGCAGGTCACCGTCCACAGGAGCCTTTTCTACATGAGCTCAGCTCCTTGGTTCTGCCAACTTTGAATCTCACCCTCACAGGAGGCTCTAAATTGGCTATGCTTCATGTGTGTGAGAGGCTTCAGAAAGACTTCCAAAAAGTCTAATTTCCCCATGCCTATTTATTAGGTCTTTAAGAGCTAAATGATTTTTATTTTAATTGTGCCTGTATATGGGGTACAGTGTGATAACTGGATACAGGTGCACACTGGATAATAACCAGATCAGAGTACCTACTTTCCATCTGGGATCAGGTCCTTGTTCAAAACAAGCTGTCCAAATTATTTGGCCTTTATTGGACAGACAAGGAGTTTATGCAGTTTTCTTTCTTTTTGATCAGTTTCTTTTCTGCTGGCTTTTTTCCACAGCTGTTTCTTTTTTAGCTGTACCCCCCCATACACGCACGCACCTGCCACCAATAAACGCTTCTGCTTCTTAAGCCAGCCAACAAGCCTCCTTTACTTCCTTGCCTCCAGCTCCATTCCCAGCTGACTTGGCCTCTGTGGCTGCTAATGACTCATCTCCTCACATTTGTGGTTCCTGGTTTGGGGAAGAGTGGTGTTTCCAGGTATGGCCTTTGCAAATGGGGTCCAGCCTCCACATGATTCCTGATGCAGCTTCACTGTTCTGGAAAGCTCTCCCCGATGGGGCTAATCAAACTCCCTTGTTAATCAGTATCCTTAACACATAGGGCAGTGGGTGTCCAGAGGAAGCTCAGGCCTTTTTCATGAGTAATCCTTTCCATGACAATTCACAAGGAGGAGGTGGATGTAGCAGGGAGGAAACTAAGAGGGAAATACAATATGGCCTGTGCCAGAGAACTCAACTCAGTCCTATGGTCCTGACCCACCATGGAAACCCAACCATTCATATGAAGTATAAAGCAGAAGCCAGTGAGGAGTGGGGCGTGGAGGAAGGAAGGCTAGAATGATCCCCTTAGGTCCTAGCCACAGCGTAGATGCTCGCAGTCCACCTCCAGCCTGAGCCGACTGTTAGGAGTAGAGGTGACATCTACCACGTGCTGCATGCTGGGAAGCTTCCCGACATTAAAGAATGAGAAGGACTCCCGCTGCTGTCCTCTATTCCACAGAACGGATCTGAAACTTCCTGTCCCATAAGCAAAGAAAGGGAACTGCAGCACAGGTCTGTGGAATGCAGCTGAGTCTCACCTGGGGAGGGAGGATTGCAGGCCGGGGCGCTCCAGCCGCACGAGATGGCGACCGCCCAGGAGGACCCATGTCTTCAGCAGCCAGGGTCAGGTCCTACGTCACAGTGGGAATTCGCATGTGACTTCAGTTCCTTTACCCCCCTTTTCGGGTCCTCTGATGTCCTGGACGCCTCTGCCAGTTGTCGCATTCCTCCTATGAAGAGAAAAGGGATACGATGAGTAATTAGCAGCTTTAGGAACTAAAGCTCTTCCGGAATTTCAGGGAAGCAGCAGTTGAAAAGGGCCCCCAGAAGGAGAGGGACCCGGGTCCATAGAGTACAGTGGTGGCTGGGCCCCCGGGTTCCTTATGGGCTGTCCCATCTCCTGGTGGATCACGGGCTGCTCTGCCCAGGCCAAGGCCACTTTGTTTAAGCATTTAGCAGAATAATCCAAGGATGAGAACCAGAACTATATTATTCTCTCCTTTTACCACTATATAAGTCTGGAAGGGATCCCTGCAGACCAACACAGTCCGGAAACACCAGCTCTCCACCTCAGGAACAATTGTATGACTTAAGAAAACTGGCAATTGACCGGATATCTTGCTTTTGTGATACTGGGGATAGAACTCAGGGATGTTCTGCCTCTGAGCTACACATACAGCCCTCTATTTATTTATATATTTATTTATTTATTTTTAAAACAGTGTGTTTCTAAGTTGCTGAGAGCCTCCCTAAGTTACTGAAGCTGGCCTCAAACCCGGGATCCTCCTGTCTCATCTTCCCCAATTCTGGGATTACAAGCCTAAACCACCATGCCTGGCTAACCCCATTTTAAACTATGGTGTTGAAATCGAATGGAGGAACCCCTCAGGTTGTGAACACACATGTGAATGAGCTCAGAATAGATGCATATTGATCTGGTTCCAAGCATCGACTGCTTGCCTGACCTTCCTTTAAGAAACCTGGAGAGCAGAGGGGGCGCTCTGCAGAGAAAGCCCTGGGATGGGGTGTGGTAGAGTTCCCACAGTGCTTATCTGGCCCCTCCCATGACTCATTTCCTGTTTTTCTGTGACTCCTCTAGACTGTGAGCTAAAAAGAAAAACTACACAGACTCGGAATGTGTTTTTAAAAATATTCAACAACAATTAAAAATTGTATAAGTTTACTGAATTGTATCCTTTCCCCCACGGAAGGTGCTTTTCCTCTGAACTATGTTATACCCCGGACACTGTACTTTCTCATAATCCCTTTACAGTGAGTGATTTTCAGTGGGACCAACACACGCACAACACAATGAATAATGGCCAGTGTCGACTGGAAACAGAGCAGCCGGTACTGCCTCCCAACACACACCTTTTAAAACAAATAGATCCTAACTCCATTCTTCAAAACCTCCTCCCCAAACCAAAGGCTACAGGGCCATAGCACCGCCTTGTGTGTAGAAATGTGAGCCCATGCCTGCTACTCGGGAGGCTGAGCCAGGAGGTCTCAGTTGGAGGTCAGCCTTAGAAACTGAGCGAGACCCTCGGCAACTGAAACAGACCCTCTTTCAAAATAAAAAATTAAAAGGGCTTGGGGGATAGAATTTCTTTAGGTTCAATCCTCGGTACAAAAAAAATATGAATGTTTTAATTGCTGTAGATTAAAAGTTATTTCTGAATCCAAATCCAAGTGGTTTTTTTAATCTACTAATTAAGTATTTCTCTTCTTTGCAAGTGAAGATAACTTATGCATATGTTTTCAGAAAACTCTTCTTTTTTTTTTTTGTAGGTATTGGGGATGGAATCCAGGAGCATTCCACCTCTGAGCTACACCCCCAGTCCTGTTTTTTATTGTTTATTTTGAAACAGGGTCCCACGGAGTTGCAAAGGGCCTCACTAAGTAGCTGAGGCTGTCCTCGAACCATGATCCTCCTGTCTCAGCCTCCCAAATGCTGGGATTACAAGCGTGTGCCACCACACCCAGCTTTTTTTTTCTTTTTTTCTAAACAGGGTCTCACTGTGTAGTACAAGCTGGTCTTCAAGTCCTGGGCTCAAGCAATCTTTCTGCCTCAGCTTCCTGAGTGCTAGGATTACAGCTGTGCACCACCACAGCATGCCTGGCTCCCTTCGTTCTTTATTCCCCCAAGACCCTCCACACCCAGCCTCACGCCAATCTTTTTTTTTTTTTTTTTCATTACTGGGGATGGAACACAGGGGCATTCTACTTCCGAGCTACACCCCAAGCCCTATTTTTAATTCTTTATTTTTTATTTTATTTTATTTTATTTTATTTTATTTTATTATTTTTGCGGGTCTGGGGATAGAACCCAAGGGCATTTGACCTCTGAGCTACAACCCCTGCCCTATTTTTTATTCTTTATTTTGAAACACGGTCTCACTGAGTTGCAAAGGGCCTCACTAAGTAGCTGAGATTGTCCACGAACCCGGATCCTCCTGTGTCATCTTCCCAAATGCTGGGATTATAAGCGTGTGCCACCACGCCCGGCTAATTCTTTATCTTAAAACAGGGTCTCACTAAATTGTAGAGGACCTCACTAAGTAGCTGAGGCTGTCCGCAAACCACGATCCTCCCGTCTCCTCGCGCCATTCTTAAGTACATGAAAACACAAAGCTTTTTTTTAAAAAAAGTTGTACTTATACAGTCTCACATCTTAACATACAGCAATAACAATTTAGAGAATAAAGTATAATATGAATGTAATAATCAATGCCTTGTTCTTAAAGGTAAGAAATGGAAACGACAGCAGCTCACCCCTACTTGACAAGTACTGTGGAAGTCTGCTGCCAAACCCCATCTTCTCTCAAAATAATCAACTCTATCTACGGTTTAAGAGCAATGGTGGAGTCTCCAGTCATGGGTATGAAATCATCTGGACCTCATCTCCCTCTGGTAAGACATCTGTATTTCTTGAGGCAAAGTAATGTAGGTAAGACAAACATAAGATGTCTAATAGGAAAACACAAAGTGTTTTATTTTTTAGTTATTTGTGTACTTGATAATTTTCTGTTAAAAACAGAAATTTATAACAAAGTTCAGATGTTTCAAAATCCTATATTTTTATTATTTCTATGTACATAAAAGTATATTTACATATGAAGCATATCAAAGTTCTAAAAAATTTTAAATTCCTAAATCTATTTTTATCAGAATTCTGATTTTTGGCTTGATCATCAAAGTAATTCTTTGAGAATTAAAAAGAAAAAGCCAAATTCCTAAAACATTCTTATGTATATACTAACTACTCTTTGTAATCCTTGACATTGCTTGTCAGTCCTAGAGTTTAACTGTTTTTGTTTTCAGGATAATAAGTATGGTCTTGTTTTTTGAGTTAGCTGTTTATTAAACAGCTGAAAAAATTTGAATCATGTCAATACATTTATCTCAAGGGAAGAGAAATATGTTTATGAAATGTCCCAAAGTACTTGAAAAACTTTCAAATTAAAAATGATAAAAAGGAAGCTGGTGTGGTGGCACACACCTGTCATCTCAGTAGTTGGGAAGTTGAGACAGAAGGATTGCGGGTTTGAAGCCAGCCTCAGCAACTCCATGAGGTTGAGGTTGCTGTCGCAACTTGGTGAGATCCTGTTTCCAAATCAAAGAAAACATAGGACTGGGTTGTAGCTCAGAGGTAGAATACCCCTGGGCTCAATCCCCAGCAACCCCCCCCCCACAAAGATAAAAAGAATTCTTTTTTAGATATAATAAGAAATAAGAGGAGGGTTCCATCAGGACAATTGTAGGTAATGAAATCTTTATACCTAAAGGAAGCCTAAAGATGATCACCAGTACCTTAATTTTATGTATGAGGAAATGAAAGCCAAGCCGAATGAGCTTCCCAAATGTCCAGCTGGACTGTGAAGGAGGCAGGTCAGACACCAGCCAGGTGCTTTATTCCAGGAGTTTCTTCTGGGTTCTCAGATATATTCAGACTATCTCGTGATAACTTTGGCATGCAAATAAACACATCAAACACATAAAACCAGTACCTACAGAGATTTTTGTTGTTGGTGGTGGTGGTACTGGGGATTGAACCCAGAGGCAGTCTATCTCCAAGTAATACCCTCAGCCCGACTTTATTTTTATTTGGAAACAGAATCTCACCAAGTTGCAGAGGGCCTCACTAAGTTGCTGAGTCTGGCTTCGAACCTGTGATCCTCCTTGTCTCAGCCTCCCAAGCACTGGGATTATAAGCATACACCACCACATCCAGCTTCCTAAAACGCTTTGACTTTTTGTCACTCTTAAAACTGTCAGTTATTAGCCTGGTAAAGTCACTTTGACTGTAGTTATTAATGTCCAAAGCTGTAGTAGCACAGTCTCAGTTCATCCCAGAATATTACTTTTAGTTTGCCTTCAACATCATTACCAACTGTCATCAACTCAGTGCATCAAGAGAGCTCTGCGGCATCAGAAGCATAGGATAGCAGCCCCACTTTCTCCTGCTCACTCTGTTCCCAAACAACTGTCCTAGGGGAAGTTGCTCCCAGGTCCTGCTGGGAAAGCCATCTATGTTGGGAGTGGGAGAGATGGTGGCGGTGAGGGCTAAGGATGCAGCTCAGAGGAGGAACAGAAAGAGTGCTTTCTGCCTCTGCTGTTCTTGCAGAGAGTCATAGCTCCTTAAGAAAAGGAAAACATGGTGGCACACACGTGTAACTCTGGTACTTGGGAGGCTGAGACAGCAGGACTGTAGACTCAAAGCCAGCAGCAGAGATTTAGTGAGTCAGCAACGTAATGAGACTTAGTTCCCAAATAAAAAATAAAATAGGGCTGTGGGTGTAGCTCAGAGATAGAATTCCCCCGGGTTCAATCCCCAGAACCATTTAAAAAAGAAGAAGAAACAAAAGGAAAGGAAAGCAATCTCATTGTCTAACACACGCACGATCACAGCTCGCACGGGTTCACGCTTTGTGGAACTGAGCTGTCTGCTGCTCTCTGCCTGCAGGCTGTGGTGGGACCCTGTATGGAGACCGGGGCTCCGTCACCAGCCCTGGCTACCCGAGCACGTACCCCAACAGCACTCACTGCGAATGGGCCCTCACTGCACCTGCGGGAAGGCCGGTCACTGTCAGCTTCTACTTTATCAGCATCGATGATCCAGGAGACTGTGCCCAGAACTATCTCATTCTCTACAATGGGCCGGATGTCAACTCTCCACCCTATGGACCATACTGTGGATCCGTGAGTAGAGCAAACGTGTTTAGATTCCTCTTGCTATCGTTCTTAAATGAAGGTAACTTAATAAAGGCAGACACATGCAAACTACAACGCTCAAGCCTGTGGGAATTTTTCTTGACATGTTTTCTTCCTGTTGGGCTGCACGAGTGCCATCTGGTGGCCGTTATGTTCAATTACTACTAATAGTTACCCAAATAGACTGCCTCAGGATCACCCACGGAATTATTTTGCCTTAGACTCTAATTTCCATCCTTGATGCCTCTCTTAGGGATGAAATTATCTTCCGCATTCGCTTGAGTAATTTTCTGTTTGGAAGTGGAAATGTGTGTTTTGATGACCTTTGGGTGGGGCTGAGGCAGGAAAGCCTGGTAGTGTAATCTCCATGCGAGGTGTGATCTCAATCTCTCCCGCTCACTTTATATCCCTGGCGTTAAACACAGGCCTGCACAATGGCAGCAGCTTATAAATATTTGTTTAATTAATGATTCAGAAATGAGAAAAATTGAGACTCACCTATACTTGTCCCTCTACACACGCACATAAACCACGAGCTGTTCCACAGAAGGATACGAAAGTCAACCCGCAAAGGAGAGCACAGCTGTGGAGCAGAACTGTAGTCTCTCACCCATGTGGTAATATTACTTCCAAATGATTTCTTTCAGAAAAAAACAAACTTTCGGTAAAACCTTGAATAAAGAGTTCAAGTTTCTGAATAATAGCTTTATTACAATTCACACACCATACAATCTATATTAATTATTCAGTGGTTCCGAGAAGACTTACAGTTGGGTGCTCACCACCATCATCAATGTAGGACATTATTTACTACCCAAAGGAACCATATATCCATTTTCCCAGAAGTCCACCCAGCATTCTTTTGTAAAGAAGCGACATTAATTTTTGGCAGGGCTACTTCTAGAAACATATGCGTGTATCAGTGTAAATTCTGTCAATCTTCTTTATGTAGTACTTTGTCTTACTAGGCTAACATTTCTAGAAAAAAAATCAATGCTTTTAAAAATATGTTACTTTCCCCTTTCTTTCAATTTAGGACACTAACATAGCTCCCTTTGTGGCTTCCTCAAACCGGGTCTTCATAAAGTTCCATGCCGAGTATGCAACTCGTCCGTCTGCCTTCCAGTTGACGTGGAACAGCTAATCTAGTGATCCGGGTGTTTACAGGCACTTTGGCTCTACTGCAGGGGCCATCGGGCCCCCACTCTGGACCGAACTCTGCCATCTTTATCCCAGGTCCCTGTCTGGGCCACTCACTGGGCATGAACTGAACTTTTAGGACTTTCACCAGGGAATATATTTAATCGATACTGTACATTGTTTTTTGTGAATGTAGACTATAACTTCATTAGTCTTGGTTGTGCAGACCATTCCTACTTTTAATATTCTGAGCTGAAATAAAAAACCATAATGGGTTGGAAATTATTGTTATATTTGCTGTAAAGTTGTGAAAATTGATGATACAATAGAAATCTGATATTCACCGTGAATGTCAACTTACATGCAATAAAGAGGACTGAAATGTACGGTTTTGCTGCATTATTATTAATGCATTAAAACTTAGTCATTCGGCCTAACATGACATAGAAGAGTTTGAGGTGACCTCTGAAGTTCCTCATTTTCTCTCTCGTTTGCTGCACACTTCTGTGTTTCCTGGCCTTGCTGAACGTTCTCCACATTTACTCCCAGGACCTCTTCTCTTCTGGTTATGGGCTCTCTCTGTGCCTTCCTCATGGCCAGTTACATACTACTCCATAGCTCTAGAATATCCCACATTCCTTTCCTGGTGCCAGGTCTTCCCTTCTGCTCTATACACTAAGGGTGTTGTAGACATTCAGTTTTCCCTTATTAATCTGTGTGCTCTTTGAAGACGTGGTTCCTGAGCATCCCCACACCTTCTACACACTGACTAGACTCCCTCTCAACTGATAAGCCGTCACTAATCCTGCCGTCCTTCCTTGTTTTGCTGTGTGACAGTCGTAAGGCGACGGGTTAATCATGTCTGGGAAGACACTGAAACAGCCCGGGGACCATTCACAGCTAGAGGATGGTTCACAGCTACAGTGGGATGGAATTAAATTGTGCTTCCAGAGGCTGAAAAGAGAAGGGGGAGAGAAGTCATCAGCTCTGAGAGTAGGCCACAGAGCTCAAGTCCCCTGAGACCCATTTGTTCTGAAAACAGGTGACTAACCTGAAGGAAAAAAACTAAGAACTAAAAAAAACTATAACTACTGGAACTTTATATTTTACATTTACATATAATTTAAAAATTCTATATATGCATATCTATATATCTATACATATGTAATTTTTTTGGTGCTGAGGATTAATTCTACCTCTGAGCTACACTCCCAGCCCTTTTGTAAGTTATTTTATTTTGAAACAGAGTCTCTGAATTTCTGAGGTTGGCATCAAACCTGAGATCCTCCTGTCTCAGACTCCCAAGTACTGAAATTACAGGAGTGTGCCACCACACCCAGCTTAGTAGTCTATATTTTTGAGATTGCTTTTCCTTCCAATGCTTTTATAAAGTTTCCATTGCCTCCATAGAGCAGAAGACTTTACAAAAGAGATGTGCTCATGTTACACATGCAGTGATGTCTTATTAAAAACAAGGGACACACTGGAGCAAAGAAGCTGAAGCTGTAGAATGGAGCTTGCACCAACTTCCCAAATATACAGAAATGATTTCTGCATAGAGCATAGAGCCACATGAAATATTTTCACCTTTAAAATTCTTGCATCTTTCAACTATGCGTTATGGACACACATCACCCTCATGGATGACACTGTACTGGAGAAGGTAGTGACTGTGATGAACACCAAGTGATCTTGATGAGTTAGAAAGACAGGCCGATTGCAGCAAGATGAATTTGGATAGGGATAAACGTGCAAGCTTGCCCTTTTATCCAAAAATCTGTTGCAAAGGTACTGAATAGGGAAAAAGTTGCATAATGACAAGAAATGGCAGGAGATTTTTGTCTAAAAGCAAGATTAACATGATACAGGTATCAGAAAAGAAGAGATGAGCTTATGCATGAGTAGAAATGGTATTTATAAGAATCATTGCTGCTCAGGAACATTCTTCTCTAGGAGTCATATTAGCGAATCAATGAGGTATGTGCTGACCATGGCGATGCAGCCTAGAAGCCCAGTATTTGGGAGGCTGTGATCCTGATTGGATTGCAGCTCCAAGGACAGCCTCAACAAGGTAGGGAGACTTAGCAACTAGTAACACTAGTTACTAGTAACACTAGTGACAAAATGTGCTGGGGGAATAGCTCAAAGGCAAAATGGCCCTGGGTTCAATCCATAGTACAAAAAAAAAGGATATGATATTAAGTTCAATAGTGCATAGTCAATAGTAGTATGCAATTTCAGAGAGAGAGAGAGAGAGAGAGAGAGAGAGAGAGAGAGAGAGAGAGAGAATGAATGAGAATGAATGAGAATGAAGTCCCAAAGTCTCACACACTATTCCAGGCTAGTTATCTAGGCAGGGGCAGTGTGATTTTCAGTGGATGGTCATGGCAGGAGCATGACATTTTTAGGTATAGCCAAAGGGAAGTAGGCTTAGTAAGTTTCCAATTCATCTGAAAGAAACAGAAAAAAAAAAGTCCCGACTCTATTCTCATGGGCAGGCCCAATCTCATACTCTCTGGTTCTGCTTTGTACTTAATTTCCTCACCTCTGAGTGTTTATTGAGCATTTCCTAAATGACCTACTAAGTAGACTGGGGATGAAACGGAGAGCAAGAGAGCCCTACAACCCCATCAACTGATGTCTCCCTACCTTGCCACGCATATTTTCTGGTTTGATCTTCCATGCTTTCCATTCCCAAGGCACAATCCTTAATTTTGTTTTCTAGTGGAACTTACATTTAGCTAATCTCCAGGTCAAGTGATGACTTTTCTGTTCCCAAATTGCATCATTAGGAAATTTCATTTCTAGCAATCAAAATCCTATTTGGTTAACAACCAACTTGTTGATGTTGGTTCAGGCATTCTGGTGTTAGAACACTGAGATCCATGCAGAGGATACTTTTAGGCTATAAGTAGAATCCAAAAATGCATCCTATTAAAAAAGCTCATGGATTTGAGAGTGGAGTGGGAGAAGTGGAGTGGGAGAAATAATAAGAATTTTACTTTCTTTCTTTCTTTCTTTCTTTATTTATTGCAGTGCTGGGAATTGAAGCCAGGGGCATTCTGCCTCCAAGTTATACCCCCTGCCCCATTTTTTTATTCTTTATTTGGAAACAGGGTCTCATTGAGTTGCAGAGGGCCTCACTAAATAGCTGAGGCTGACCATGAACCTGCCATCCTCCTGTCTCAGCCTCCTAAGTACAGGGATTACAAGCATGCGCCACCAGGCTGGGCTTGATAATTGGGAATTTTAGACAACCTACTTGAGAAGGCGTGGGTAAGAAGGGCCAAACAACCACCTCCTTTTTTCAGGTTCCTTGTGTTCCGAAAACTGAAAGGAGGTGCTTGAGCTACACGGAATTTGAGGGCTTGTTCCAGCACTACCCGTGGCCTTCCCGATTTGGTCCTTGTGTGGTACCCGTTCCTATGTTCTAGTCATCCTGGCATCCAGGTCTGGGGAGCCAGGTCTCCATGCCCATCTGATTTCCCTCCCTTCTGCGTTTTTTCCCCCATAACTGGACTTTAGCAAGAAGAACTCGTGCTTTTAGCCCTCTAGGTTAAATGTAACTGCGGGGCCCTGCCTGGGATAGTTGGGTCTTCCTGGCCCAACAAGACGCAGCACAGGCCCCTGGGGGCCCAGGGGGTCTGCTGATGCTTGCGTGAAGAACGGGGAAGGTTGGGCCATAACAGTTTGAGACTGGTGGCTGTGGGTGCTACCTGTCATCATTTTCTATTACATTTTAACTCCACTAAATGGGAGACATTTTGTTTTAAAAGGCCATCATACACTTTCCAGGAAGAACATTAGCATCATTGTTTTAATTAAGAAAAATGAGAACTAATGCCCCTACAGCGGTGTCTGCTCTGTGCCACACATCGTACATCAGTGATACATTGCTCGCCGAGAGTCTGATGTGTCATCATTCCCCTCTCACAGGTGAGAAGAGTGAGGTTTGGGCAGGCTAGGTGAAATTTGAGTAATGGAACTGGGATTACTCTATTTATTTTGGTCAGAGACACAGACAGAGTCTTATTTAGGAAAATAGGAAATATACACTCAAGGGAGAATGCAGACTACCTCAAAAGTGAGAAAGGCTCAGAACTGTGATTCTAACCTCAGCAACCAAAGGATAAACTGCCTCACATCCAGCTTCAAGAATTGGTATGAACTGATTAAATGTGACAGTCAAACAATTTCCATAGATGTATTGGCAAAATTGACGGTGGCATGTAGGAGAGGGCATTTTTAATGTAATTGCGATTACATTTCAGTGTAATTGCTCTAAAACTGCTCACCCAGCTGGTGTCAGAAGTGCTGAGTGCTGAGTGTATGGGAGTGGCAGAAATAGTTTGATTTTTCCTGTCTCAGGAGCGAAAACAAATGTCTAGAAAATTCAAGAAATGAATGGAAGCATGCTGATAAAACCAAGAAAGAAATCATCACCCAAAATAACTCCAAAAGAGAAAGAGAGCAGGGGTGAGAATTGCTGTTCCAGGTGTGAAATGGGAAGTGCTGGGGCTGCAGCAGTTGATGCTCAAGAACCTCCCTCCAGCAGCAAAGGCAGCCTGGTAACTGCCTGCGGGCAGAGCACTGGGTTCTTTCCTCTAAAGATATGTAACAAACAGCCCAGAGAAACCATGCTGAGCTAAGAGGGAGACAAACACACGCAAACAATAAGAAAGGAAAGAAAGCACTTCATTTGTCCAGAAAACCTAGCTCAGAGCATCATGCTTGAAGATGAAATGACAACCAAGATCCATTACTAGAAGAGAAAGATGTTCCACAACAGGCGGGAAATAGGTAATTAAACACACACAAGAAAGGACCCTTGGGGAAAACGAATTTAGTAAACAGGAGGAAGGTCTAGAAACCATTATCTTTAGAGATGTTAAAGAGAGAACATTCATGAAACAAGATCGGAGTGCTCGTGGGGAAACAAAGGCTGGCCCCTACTCCATAGGACTGGTGTCTATAAAAAGAGGACGACGCACAGGGATGTGTTTGCTTGTGGGAGATGCCATGGAGAACACCGGGGCCAGGAGCTGGAGGTGTAGCTCAGAGGTAGAATGCCCCTGGGTTCAATCTCTAGTACTGCCAAAACAAAACAAAACAAAACAACAACAACAACAACGAAAACAAAACAAAAACTAAAACAACAAAAAACAAAGTTAATGATTTAAAAAGATCTATGAGGGGAACACCTACTAATAATGTTGAAGGATGAAATGATAAAGTTAGAAAATCATAAACAGATACTGAGGCTAGTGAGTAAAAGGGGAGAAATGAGACAATTCTTTACATAATATCGAAGCGCCTCCCTCACACATTACTTTTTCTCTGGGCAATGCTGAGAGGTGAACCCAGGGTCGCATGCATGCGAGGCAAGTGCTCCACCACTGAGCCGCATCCCCCACACTTCTAATTACTTTTCTAAAGAGAAAAACAGCAATTGTATGGGGAAGAAGCTGGCAGACACCATCTTCACCAAGTAATCAAAGCTAACATTACCAGTATCAGACAAAGGTGTTATCTGTATCTAGATATGATACATTGGGAATCATTATAGTGGTATTTCTTCAAAAATTCATAACCTAAACCTAATCACAAGGAAGCATAGGCCAGTGCTTTGAAGGACATTCTACCATATATCCTGTCTGTACTCTTAGATAATATGAAGTTCAAGAAATAAAAAGGTTGGTTGAGAAAATTTAAGGATTAAAAAAAAAAGACTAGTACAAGCTTATTTTTTTTCCCACTTGGAATGTTCCTGTAAGAAATTGCTGCTCTCGCGGGGCGTGGTGGCGCACACTTGCAATCCCCACGCTTGGGAGGTGGAGACAGGAGGATCACGCAGGTTCAAAGCCAGCCGTGCTGGCTTAAGAGACTCTGTTTCCAAATAAAAAAATATATAAAAAAGTCTGGGAGTATAGCCCTGAGGTATAAGGGTTTACAGGAACCCCAGTACAACCCCCCCCAAAATATTGCTACTCTCAAATTTAAAGGTGCAGACCCCCTTTTAACCCCAATTGTTCAGAGCTACAGTGCCATGATTCCATCACATCCCTTTAAGCCACCAATCCGTACTACAGTCTATAATGTGTGTGCATTTGTATTGTAATGGTTTGAGATGTCACTGTGGTTGCTTGTTCTCAGCTAGTTTAGAAAAATAGCCAGAATTGCAATGCTGCAATCTCAAGCAAGGTTTCATTATTAAAAAATAAAATAAAATTTAAAATAAAATTAAAAAATAAAATAAAATTTAAAATAAAAATTAAAAATAAAAAGGTAGAAAAATGAGGGACAGAGCAATCCAAGCAGTACATCAGAGAGACGCGGTGGAGTGCCTTCAAAGTAAACACTGAGGTCTCTGAATGGATGCATCTTTTATAAGAACTTGTTATCTCCTTCCTCCTATCCTGCTTCCCCAATAGCCTACTTTCTCCACCAAAAGCCAGTGCAGGCCTGCCAGTTATCTCTGATGTGTAAGCCTTTTTTTTCCTTAGCCTTCTTTGTTTACTCTCAGAGGGACAGATAGATGTGCCATCACTGATTAAAATGTGTCACTTGGTTAGCAAGGTCAGGGACCGCCTTGTCTTTGGTTTCTTAAAACATGCATTGTCACATTTGGTGAGGTCTCAGGTTTTTTCTATCTCTGTCTTCTAGAAGTTACTATTTTGAAATTTGGTTTCATAAGAAAAATACAGGAATATAGTATTTTCAAGTATGAAGGTTTTGGCTTTAACTATTTTATGTTATTATAATTAATATTGGATTAATATATCTTTTTTATCTTTTAATTTTAGTCTAAACTATGGTGAAAGCCTATATAATTTTTATAAGTGCAGGTGTTTGTGTTTTAACATACTGTGTTCAGCTGGGCTGACAGCCGACTCTTAGCTGACCAAGGTCAACCCTGACTGCATCCCTTGGCTGACACCTTAGAGCTAGAAAAATGGATTTTATTGTTTTGCCTAAGTATGAAAGGTTGTTCTTATTAGCAATTAACACAATCATTATTAAAAATCAATACAGGCTCAATCCCCATCATGAATCATATCATATCAATCTATGCAATATAAAAGAATGTCTGATATCAAACTTTATTTCATAATATGAACTTGTCTCTAAGGACAGATTATTCATTGAAGAAAGGACAGGGTATAACTGAGTAACTGGGATTGAACAGTCAGGAAATAGGGAGACAGAAGCCAGGAATTTTGCCAGAATTCAAATTTTGGTTACTTTTTGGAAAAAAAAAAGCCATATTTAATGTTTCACAAATGCTTGGGTTTTGCTTGTAGCTTTTAACTCTGGGGGTGATTCCAACTGTTTATAGCCAAATGGTGAGGTACAAAAAAGTCATCCGTAGAAACTTTTTTAAGATTTCAAAAAACTAGACATTTGAGTTTTTAGCTGGGAATACACATACCAGCTCCGATATCTTAAGCAGCTCAGGATACAGGCTGCGTGCCTCGGCGAGTACCTTTAAAGGCACAGTTCCAAAGAAGGGACTCAGGGTATTCTCTTCTGTCAGCTAAACCCGCAATTAGATGGCCTCTATCATTAAGATAACTACCCGCCCCAGAGCTCTCTATCGCCAAATTTAGTCTCAACCAGGTTTGCTCGCACATGTTTGTAATCCCAGTTCTTGGGAGGCTGGGCAAGAAGATCTCAGGCTGATGGCCAACCTCAAGAATTTAGCAAAGTCCTGTGCAGTTTAGTGAGGTCCGGTGCAACTTAGTGAAACCCTGTTTCAAAAGAAAAAGTAAAAATAGGGCTGGGAGTGCACCTCAGAGCTAGACACCTCCACTTCCGCCCACAGTATTCTGACAGTCGACCAACCAACTGAGCATGCGCCAACACTAGTGCGCACGCGCCAAGATGCCCAATCAGATTCTCAAACCCAGGAAGGGCGGTCTAATCTCGCTGTAGGGAGGAGTCTTAAAGAGGAACAACAGAAGCGATTGGTCAGCCTCAGGGCCCAAATTCTTTTGCGGGCGGAGCCTTGCCCTCAAGACACGTCTAGCAAACTGTTTTCCTAATTTAGGAAGTGTGAGGGGCGGGAAGGGCGTGGAGCTGGGAGCGGCCGCGAGTGCGCCTGCGCCGAGCGCTGGGACAGGGCGTGTTCCGCCTTCGGGTGCTGGTTTTGCACTGATCAGCGCATCCCCGCCAGCCCGGCGTGTCCGCGGACGTCCCACGCCCACCCTGTCAGGTGCCGCCCTCCGCGGTGAGTGTGTGTGCCAGTGCATCTGGGTTTGCTTCTGTCTGCGCGTCCCGAATGGTGCCGGGCCCTTCCCATTCCCCTGCCCCACCCTGCTCCTTCTGCTCCAGCCGTCCGGACTCACTCTGCCCGCTCTCCAGCCCAGGCCAAATAAGAAAGTGGGGCCCACAGGGATCTTTCCTCTCTATCCCTCTACCTCCCGCCATCGCCCACGTGCTTTGTTGTCGTTCTGTACAGAACATGTCCAAGTCTTTGAAAAAGTTGGTGGAGGAGAGCCGGGAGAAGAACCAGCCGGAAGTGGACATGAGTGACCGGGGCATCTCCAGCATGCTGGACGTCAATGGCTTGTGTAAGTTCTCGCCGGCCCTTCCCCTTGGGTGGGTTGGGAGAGGTTCCAAGTTTGCCAAGTGACTGCTGAACCTGCCAAGAAAGATGATAAAGGTTTAGATTTCGCCCTTTGCTTGTAAACATCACTTGAGTTTCTCTCAGAAAGTTTGCAGTCAGAATTTGTTCCCTAACAAGTGGGAAACGAGCATGAGAATCCAGGATCAGGATCGCAGGAGACAGTCGCTGCCGAACCTCCGTCAGGGAATTTATGGCATTTGGGTGGGGGTTTCCATGCAGTTTACCAATAGTCGCTTTTTTTTTTTTTTAAACTGGAAGTCATTTTTGAACCATTCTTTGTTTCTTCTAATAATAGTCTTTGTTCATAAAAAAAAAAAAGTCACACAGCCGGGTGTGGTGGCGCACCCTTGTAATCCCCGCGCTTGGGAGGCTGAGACAGGAGGATCGCACAGGTTCGAAGCCAGCCTCAGCTACTTAGTGAGGCTCTCAGCAATGTAGTGAGACTCTGTTTCCAAATAAAGTATAAAATAGGTCTGGGAGTATAGCCCGGAGGTGGAAAGCCTCTGGGTTCCACCCCCAGTACCACACACACACACACACACACACACACACAGGCACACAAAGTTATATGATTGATTAATAAGAATCCTTGTGCCTGGAGTATTTCAGACATTTCTTGACACATTATCGATTTCTGGGTCGTTATTCTCCTAATTTGGTTTAGGCGTTTTTTTCCTTTTGCAATGTTGCGGGTTGAACCCAGGGGTATTCTACCTTGATCTACACCCCCAGCCCTATTTTTTTAAATTTTAAAACAGAGTCTCACCAAGTTGCAGAGGCCTCACTAAGTAGCTTGAAACTGGCCCAAAACCTGCCATCCTCCTGTCTCAGTGATGGACCTAGGTTGCTATCTTGCCTTTGGTTTCAGTGTTATTTTCCTGTAACACCTGTTTTATTTTGTTCCTCCTTTCCTTAAAATCCAGGATTGCAAACTCAAATGCCTATAGGGGAAGGTGGTTCTGAACTTAACATGTATCCATCTGAATGTGCAGCTTCTGCACCTGGTACTCTCACCCAAGTGGTTTATACCAGGTGAGGATATTAACCCATTGTTGCCAGATTGTTTTTAAGAAGCCAAGAATTAGCGTTTGTATGACTTTATTACTTTTTTTTAATTTTAATTTAATTTTTTTAGTAAGACAACCAATCTTTTACTTTTATTTGCATTTATTTTATCCTGCATTTATTCCTGTGTCATTAGTTTTTGTTTCTTCAGTTTCTTCTGCGATATCTTTTTCTTCTGTGCAACCTCCTCTTCTGGTTTAGGAACAGTTTGCTCCTTCTCAGTGAGGATCATCTCAGTGTGGCCGGGGAGCTCACATACGGGTTAATTCTACCATGAGCTCTGTGTGTTCGGCCATGCATCTTAGGGGCTTTGTTCACCTGCATGTGTTCGATGACCAGAGAATCAACATCTAAGCCCTTAAGTTCAGCATTGCTTTCTGCATTGTTAAGCATGTGCAGCAAAATTTCTGCACTCTTTTTGGGCCACCGACCTTGTGTCCAACCCCACTGTTTGGCCTGGGCACACCTACCAACTCCACCGTGGCACCGCCGGAATGGCACACCCTGCTTCTTCAAAGTGACATCTTTCAGATACTTGGTGGCTTTTTGGATCTGCATACCCTTGACGGCCTGGGCAGTTTCACGGGTGTTCTTAAAATGAACACGTAGATTTGAACCTCTTGATTTGCATGATTTTGTGGGGTTTTCTGGGTCAAGAGAGTAGCAAACCCTTTTCACAGATCACTTCAGGCTGCTTACAGGAAGAGAGCACTTTATTACTTTTTAAATGTTAGTAAATGCCGGGCGTGGTGGCGCACACTTGTAATCCCTGCGCTTGGGAGGTGGAGACAGGAGGATCGCGCTGATTCGAAGCCAGCTGTGCTGGCTTAAAAGACCCTGTTTCCAAATAAAAATATAAAAATAGGTCTGGGAGTGTAGCCCGGAGGTAGCAGGGCTTCCAGGAACCCCAGTACCACAAAAAAAAAAAAAAAATATATATATATATATATAATAATTCCAGTATTTTAAACAACACTTTAGCCAGGCGTGGTTGCGTGCTTGGGAGGTGGAGACAGGAGGGTCGCGCAGGTTTGAAGCCAGCCACGCTGGCTTAACAGACCCTGTTTACACACACACACACACACACACACACACACACACACACATATATGTGTATGTATGTATGTATATATATAAATAAATGGGTCTGGGAGTGTAGCCCGGAGGTAGAAGGGTTTCCAGAAACCCCAGTACCACCAAAAATAAATAAATGAATAATTATATAAATAGAAATTAAGAAAAAACATTTTATAAGTGAAGGAAAGCAGTCTTTAGGCTGAATGTGATTTCAGTTTGGATCTTTTTAAATACTCTGGTTGTCTATATCTGACAGTTGTGCTCCAGGTCCCGTGGCGTGATGTACAAGGCCTTTCTGACTGGCCACAACTTTATCCTTTCTGTGCATTCGGTGTCCAGCGGTGCTGAACACAGTTCCCTTCCTGAACCTTCTGCTCTCCGAGCTTTGCAAGTATCATTTTCCCGCCTCCCTACTCTTCTTCACCTAGACTTCTTTTCCTTGCCTTCCAGTGGTCAGCCCTGTTGTCACGCCCATGCAAAGCCCTCTCTTACGGAGCTGATAGAGTCACACCCTCTCCCGTGCTACGCCTTGCTTCCTGAGTCCTACAATGTGGCATGGAATTGTATTTTCTTCTTTCTGTCCCTCTCTTTTCACGTATTGGAAATTTGACCCTGGGGCATTCTGCCTCTGAGCTACACCCAAGCCCAATTTTTTTTTTTTTTAAACAGGGTCTCACCGAATTGCTCAGGCTTGCCTCGAACTTGTGGATCCTCCCATCTCAGCCTCCCGTGTACTGGGGTTACAGATGTGTATCGCCATGCCCAGCTATTTTTGTTTTCTTAGTCTGGAAGCCTCTCTTACTCACGGAGTACTGAGAGGTCCAACGCTGTGCAGTTAGTATCCACGTTTGCATTTTTCATAATAGTGCATGGAGCTCTGTAGTTGCTCCCAAATCTCTGATGAATGCAGGAAAGAATGACAGATTAGCCAAGGAATTTGAGATCCAGCCGAGGACATTACAGTGAAGAAGAGGAGGCGATACCCTGCTCCAAGAGACCCTGGAAGATGCTGCTAGCTTGCCAGGCGCGGGGAAAGCAGAGTGACATTTACTGTGAGTCCGTGCTTTGTGCCTGGGTCCCAGGACAGGTTTGCTATTTTTTTTTTTTTTTTTTTTTTTGGTACTGGGGTTCCTGGAAGCCCTTCTACCTCCGGGCTACACTTCCAGACCTATTTTTACATTTTTATTTGGAAACAGGGTCTCCTAAGCCAGCGCACGCGGCTGGCTTCGAACCCGCGCGATCCTCCTGTCTCTGCCTCCCAAGACAGGTTTGCTATTGTTAATGTATCTTAATAAAAGGAAAGGGATGAAGCCAGGCCTGGTAGCGCATGCCTGCAAGAGCTTAGGTACCCAGGATATGGAAGGCTGAGACGGGAGGACCACAGGTTTGAGGCCAGCCTGGGCAATTTAGTCAGATCCTGTTTCAAAATCCAAAATAAAGAGGACTGAGTGTAGCTCTGAGGTTCAAACATAAAGGGGTGGGGGTGAGAAAAGAGAAGACCCTCTCTTTGCCATTGGTGAGCGTCATGCAGGCACCTGGCGTCAGCTTAGTCTTTGTACTAGCTCGCATCTCACTTTTCTTGAAATGTGTTGATTTCCCACAGCGGGGATGGATTCGTGGTGGTCAGCAGCCGAGCAGGGGTCTCTGGTGCTGAACTGGCAGCTGAGGATCTGGACGTGCCCGAACTGCCCTGCCCGGCTCTGCTGAGGTTGCGATCTCTGTTGGGGGCAGTTGGATAGGAAGCGGGAGCAGGAATCAGGCAGCCAGCTGCGTGTCTCTGCCCTGCAGCAGCCTCGTCCTCATGGGCTTGGAGAGAGGATGCTTGAGTAGAGCAGCTGCGCGCCCTCAGCTTCTAAAGAGGAAGCTTCATGTAATATTTACAAGTGGGGAGTGTGGCTGAGCTGTTTCAGCCCAGCTCCGTTATCTCTCTGCAGCCTTGGCTTTTATTATAGAAGGAAAGATAGCCACTTGCTTCCTGGGGAAAAAAAAGTTTCCAGTATAATATTGGGGGTTAAAAAACAAGATCATTCTTAGGCTAAGGAAGCAGGCAGTGCTTCCTGGGAGGCGCAGCAGAGGTAAACTTGGAGATTCTTCCTCCTCACTTCAGCTTCTGTGGGGCTGGCTCAGAGTGGCTCCATTCCACTCCCTCCCTGAGCTCGGGACTCCTCGGGTCCTGGAGGGCTCCAGGACATTCTCCAGAAGCCATTCTAGTACCGAGGCTCGTAAGGCTTAGTGTATACGTGTGCTTGTCATACTTACAAATGTGTTTGTAAAATGTGTTTGTAAAAGAACAATGTGTTTGTATAAAAAAAAAAACACACATTATAAAACCCCCAAAAGTGTTGTGTAAGAATTCCCATATTTCTTCATATACACATTTTTTTTGTATGTGTGTGGTACTGGGGATTGAACCTGGGGGTGTTCTACTTCGGAGCTATATCCCAGCCCTATTTTATTTTTTATTTTGAAACAGAGTCCCACTAAGTTGCCAAGGTCCTCACTAAGCTGCTGAGGCTGGCCTTGAACCTGTGATCCCTCTGTCTCAGCCTCCCAGGTTATTTACACAATTCCAACGGCACCATGAAGTTTTATATGTTAGTATCCAGATTAAACACAATGCTCAGTTAACTTGCATGTACAGACAGTGATTATTGTTTTGAATCTCAAGCTTTCATTGCCTTTATTTTCTCCAAAATTAAGGAAAAAGCTTTGAAGATAAAAATGGAGATTAGTTTTTGTAATTTCTTTGAAGCATACGGAAGGCCTGTCTTTATTCTTGGGAGAGTTCTTATAAATTCAGCATGGTCCTTGCTCACAGTGAGAGTTTACCTTGTAAAGATATTTCAAGGATTTTAGGTGCAGGCTCTACAGTTTTCTGCCAGCCTATCCAGTTTCCAGGGATGCTCAAATCATACCCTGAGAGGTGCTTGGGAGCAAGGCTTTGGCGGTAGGTAGGCTAGATTCAGATTCTGCTACTTACAGCTGTATAGTCTTGGAAAAGCTACTGAGGGCTTTTCTAAGTCTCAGTTTCTTGTTGTCAGGTGGAACCTAAAAGTCCACGTTGTAGGACTGGTTTGGTGCTAAATGCAGCAATACACATTCAGTGTTACTTCTTCATAGGATTGTCCACATAGAGACAGTGAACCCCAGATGTGACCAGGTCTGGTGTAGTCAATGGCCTGATCCAAGAATTGAGCCTGGTTACACAGGCTGGTAAAGCAATTGTGTCTCTACTGGGGCTTTTCATGGTGCTTATGAAAAGGTAGGTTGTTGCCACTGTTGCCTGGGATTCTAATTGATCTACATGGCTATTTCGTTGACGTTTTCTGATTTCTTTGTCATCGCTTTCCCCCTATGTGGCATGTCGTGGACACATGCCTTCTCCTTAAAGTGTCCAAGTGCAATAGCACCCACTTTGTTCTTTTTATTTATATATTTATTTTATTTATTTATTTTTTCGTGGTACTGGGGATGGAACCCAAGGATATTTGACCTTTGAGCTGCATCCCCAGCCCTATTTTTTATTCTTTATTTTGAAACAGGGTCTCACTAAGTTGCAAAGAGCCTCACTAAGTAGCTGAGGCTGTCTGTGAACCATGATCCTCCTGTCTCAGCCTCCCGAATGCTGGGATTACAAGTGTGCCCACCACGCCTGGCTCTGTTCTTTTTATTAAAGAACATCACCTGGCTGGTAAAATTGTTAAAGTTCTGTAATCAGCTTCTGTAGCGGCAGAGTACCAGCAGCGCGCAGGGGACTCTTCATTTCTTCTGTTTACATCTTTTGTGGCTTTTAAATATTTTTAAGTATGTGGCCCCCTGGGTGGCCAAGCCTTTATCAATTTCTTTTTTTCAGGTTAGATGAAAATACCTTTCAGATAAATCTTTACAAAAATAACTTGTTACTGAGGGAGTGGTCTTTGAAAGGACTGTACAGGACAATAAGCACACACAATCAGGAGAGGCCTAGAGATGCAGTTTCAGAAGCACCGGCAAACCTGGGATGGCCATCCTGGTGGGTCATGTATCTTTGGATATAGGCTTTCTTTGGCAAGGGGAGAGATAAAAGAGCTGGGAAGAACATGTGAAAAAAAAATATTTTTTTTTAATTTATTTTTTTTAATAATATATTTTCCCTCCATACAGGGGATGGAACCCAGGGGCACTCTACCATAGAGCTCTATTCCTAACCTATTTTTTAAGAAAAGCTCTCATTAAGCTACTGCATGACATATGGTATTTTAATTAACAGTTGAAAATTTGCCAAACTAGATGGTGAGGTGCTTATAGGGTCATAAATTTGATTTTCATCCTAAGAAGCTATGACGCATACTGCTTTTTTATTATAACCAGATTTTGTTTTCTTTTTTAGTATGGTATGCTATTGGGGATTGAACTCAGCCTGATATTATTATTATTATTATTATTATTATTATTATTAATTATTTAATTTGAAACAAGGTCTCACTAAATTGCTGAGGCTGGACTCCAAGCTTTGAACCTCCTGTCTCTGCTTCCCAACCAAGTACTGGAATTATTGACATTGCCAGCGAGTCTGACTCATAACCAGCTGTTTTTGTGTGTATGTGTGTTATTGGGGGTTGAACCCAGGGCCATTCTACCTCTGACCTATAGCCCCAGCCCTATTTTTTTTTTTTTTTTTTTTGAAACAAGGTCTCACTAGGTTGCTGGGGCTTTGCTAAGTTGCTAAGGCTGTCCTTGAACCTGTGATCCTTCTGTCTCAGCCTCCCAAGTACTGGGCTTACAGGCATATGCCACGAAGCCCGGGTCATAACCAGCTCTTAAGTGTGAGAATTAGTGTTATAGTTTGCATGATTAATTGAAAGCCACGTCTTGTATCCTCTTTTTATAAATTTACATGGACCTGGTTGGAAGAAAGCCCAATCTGTAGCAATATAAGACCCACTGTTACAAAGAAAAAGATAGAAATGAGTCTTTACCTTGCTTCTTTGATTAGTAAGTTTACACAAGTTGGTTTAGTTTTTGTTTCTCAAAGCAAAATAGTGCAAAAAATATGGCCGAGGAGCAATCGCTGTAGATCACGTGTCTGACCACTAGGGGTCCGTATTGAGCCTTTGTCTTGCTCCAGGCTTTCTACCCCATCCCTCCAGGGCTGCTGCAGTTGCTTCCTGATTCACACATCTGCCCTCTTATCTAGGTCAGAGGCAGGCTCTCTTTTATGGTACATCATCTATGTAGCTCAGAGAGAAACCTCACCTGTGTTACGGTCACTCTGATCCAGTGCACCTTTAATGTTGGTGTGTTTTCACAGCTGCCTGGTGTAGGGCTTCTGAGTTTAGAGAGGTACTGAGCAGCCAGTGTGTTTCCAAACAAATGATGAGGGCAGAATGGAACTTACAGTGTCCCGTTTGGATAGTGTACTAGTTAGCTTTCCATTGCTATAACAAAACACCTGACAAGAACATGTTAGAGGAAGAAAGGATTATTTTATTTTTTATTTTTATTTATTTCTTTTCAGTACTGGGGATGGAACCCAGGGACATTCTATTCCTGAGCTACACCCCCAGCCCTGTCTTTTTTATTTTGAAACAGGTCTCACTAAGTTGCAGAGGCCCTCACTAAGTCCCTGAGGCTAGCCTTGAAACTGTAGTCCTCCTGTCTTAGCCTCCCAGGTACTGGGATTACAAGCGTGTGCCACCATGCCAAGCTCTGAAAGGTTTATTTGGCTCATGGTTTCAGAGGTCTAGTCTGTGGGTGGCTGGCTCCAAGGCAGAATCATGGTGGGAGGGCGAGGTGGAGGAGAGCCGTTCAGCTCGTGGCAGCTGGGAGGCAGAGAGAGGGAGGACAGCCTGAGAGAAGCTAAAGCCTTCCAGGGAACCCTGGGCATCTCCTTCCCCCTTGAGGTCCATGGTCCACTTCGCCATCAGTGGACAAATCTAGTGCTGAGGTCAGAGCCTGGTGATGTGGCATCACCTAAGGCCACCTTTGCGCCCTGCTGCATCAGGGACCACACTGTTAACACACAGGCCTTAGGGGACATTCCAGATTCAACCATAGCAGGTGGGTTTCATCAGTGTGTGATGCTTAAACAGTATTTTGGATTTGAAGTATTTGTGAGCCAGAAAGGAGTATGATAATGTAGCATTGTCTGCTTTTTAAGTCCCCAGGGCTGCCATCACCAAGTATCAGAGACTGAGTGGTTAAACATCAGAACTGTCTTCCCTCATGGGAAGTCCCCGAGCAAAGGCCAAAGGGTGGGTTTCTCCTGAGGCGTCTCTCCTTGGCCTGTGGACGCCTGTTTTCTCCTGTCATACTTGCAGACTCTTTCCCCTCTGCAAGTTGTGTACCCTTTGTTAGGAGAATTAAAAACAACAAATAATATAGTTGAAGTGCCTTGCTACATGTCTTTGTGAGGCTCATTCCTGTGAAGTTGCTTGGAGATCCATGGCGTGCCTGCCATCCTGCTCATCCATCCTGTCACGCATGGCCCCGGGGGGAGCTAGATTGGATCTGAAATGCCCCTCAAGGCCCGTGTGTTAAAGGCTTAGTTCCGAGTGTGGCACTATTGGGAGGTGGTGCTAACTCCTGGCGGGAGGTCAGGTGGCCACTGGGGTCAGGCCCTTGAGGGGTCACGGGGCTGTCACCTGCACTCGCTTTTATGCTCCCCTGGCCCTGATGTGAGCAGTTTATTCCCCATCCACCCTAGTCACGATGCGCTGCCAGAAACCCAAAGGCAAAGGGCCCACCAACTATGGGCTTAAACTCTTAAAACCATGAGCCAAAATAAACCTTTGCTCTTTGTAAGCCATTTAGCTCGCATATGTGCTACAGTAATAGAAAACTGTCACAAACAATTCCTTTCTAGGTTCAGGCTCATGAACACTGCCTGTGAACACTGGGTACATGTCTTGGTGAACAAACATGCATTTCTGTTGTTTATATACAAGTGAGTCAATGACCGGGTGATGGAGTATGTTTATATTTGTCTTTTTAAATGGAAGAAAAAAGTCATCAGCATGGGAGACATATTTGAAAATTATATGGCAGGCAAAGGGTTAACATTCTTAATAGGTGATGGCGTAATGAGCTTCTGCAAATTGTGCTAGCCAGGCCAAGCAAGGCGTTCACTGGGAACATTGCCTTCTTCTGAGAAAGCTTGTTCATACCTCAGCCCCCTCCCTGAGAGCTGTCTCACTAATATGGGTCAGTATAATCCACGGAGGTTCTCAAATCTGCTACACATGTGATTCATCTGAGGAGCTCCTGAGACCTGCACTGCTCAGTCCAACCCTTGATTCATTTAGAAGGGGTTCTCAGTGTGCAAACAGGTGTTGGGATTTTTGTGCTTTAGAAAATATTCCTTACACACTGCAGTCTTGCGAAGTCTGGCCTTGTTCAAGCTCAAATTACTCATTTGGGGGGTCCTCTTCTTGAATGGCTTTCTTGCAGTCTGGGGACAAGCTATTCCAGTTGTCGCTGTACTCTAAGAAATATTTCTCTAAGAAACACTGCATATGTTGGAAATATTTTAGGACCCCTATCTGGACTCCAGATGGTAACAGTCACTATCATCATTACTGGATTGTTCATGGTTTTTAGGCCATTTTAGTGAACAGAGATAAAGTTAAGATATTCATCTATGTGTTATCAGTTACTGTAAAAACTACTACCTGAGGTAATTAACTTATAAAGAGAAAAGGTTGAGTTTTGGCTCACAGATTTGGAGGTTTCAGTCCAGGATCAGGCAGGTCCTTTGCTTTGGGCTTCTGGTGAGGTGCCATATGGTAATGGCAAGGAGTGCTTGGTGCAGTGAATTGCTCACTTGAATGCTGGAAGGAAAGACAGAAAGAGGAATGGAACTGGGAATGCTGGCACACTCCTGTAATCCTAGTGCTTGGGAAGCTGAGACAGCAGAACACAGGTTTGAGGCCAGTCTCACATAACTTGTTGAGGCCCTCCTGTTTCAAAATAAAAAATAAAAAGGGCTGGGGGTGTAGCTCAGAGGTAGAATGCCCCTGTTCCCTTCATGAACATACCCCCAGTGACCTGAGGACCTCTCAGTGTACCCCACCTCCCAAGAGTTTGTACCTCCTCCCCGTAGGGTCACCCTGGGGACAAGGCCTTTAACACATGGGTCTTTGGGGGACAGTTAGCCACCAAACAATAGCAACACATATGTATCTGAAGGTAGTTTCTCATTAGTTCAGACTGCTAGCTCCAATGTAAATAAAAGGATACAAAGCTTTTACTTAACCTCTTTTCCTGCCTCCTCTCTTTACACTGGGTATCCTGATTCTCATGAATACAGGTGATGATAGAATCTATCTCACAAACACTTATTTGTGACATTATTCGCAATTAACAATACTCATTTTCCACCCAGCATTGTTCCACACAACTTCTTCATGTATATACTATCCCCATTCTCTGTCTTTTTTAAAAACTAGTGTGTGTGTGTGTGTGTGTGTGTGTGTGTATTACTGAGGATTCAACCCAGGGGCATTCTACCTCCAAGCTACACCCAGCCCTACATTATTTTTTATTTTAAAACAGGGTCTTACTGAGTTGATATAGTCCTTGCTGTGTTGCTGAGGCTGGCCTTGAACCTGCAATTCTCCTGTCTCAGTCTCCCAAGTACTGGGTATATAGGTATGTACACCAGGCTTGGCTAGACTATTATTTTAAGAGCAGTTTTTGCAGATAAATCGAGCAGGAAGTCCAGAGAGTTCCCATGTACACCTCTCCGGTCCCCACAGTTTTCCTTGTCGACATCTGCATTACTGTGGTATATTTACCAAAGTCCAAGAAGCAATATTAATGAATTATTACTAATATTTATATTTTCTGTTTTCATTAATTTTATTGTAATGCATTCCGTATAGGCTCATTCTGGATCAGTCATTTCCTAGGTATCTTTAAATTAGTAGTTAGAAAGAGTTTTAGTTTCTTTTTAGAAAAGTTTCTTATGGTTGTTAGCAGGTCATCTGTTCCCTTACTTTTTTAGTACTGGGGGTGGAAGCCAGGGGCAATCTACCGCCTAGCTACACCTCTGGCCCTATTTTTTATTCTTTATTTTGAAATAGTCTCGCTGAGTTGCAAAGGGCCTCACTAAGTAATAGCTGAGACTGTCCATGAACCGAGATCCTCCTGTCTCAGCCTCCTGAATGCTGAGATTACAAGCATGTGCCACCATGCCTGGCGTCTTCAGGGTTCTCTGGTATATATTGATCTTCAGGTGCATATTTGATAGCCCTTACTTTCATACAGGTTCTTTTTATCTCTTTCTGTTTTTAAAGACATCTTAGATTCTAATTCTTTTTTTTTTTTTTTTTTTTTTGGTGGTACTGGGGTTCTTGGAAACTCTTCTACCTCCGGGTTACACTCCAGACCTCTTTTTATATTTTTTATTTGGAAACAGAGTCTCTTAAGCCAGCGAGGCTGGCTTCAAACCAGGGTGATCCTCCTGTCTCCGCCTCCCAAGCGTGGGGATTACAAGTGTGCGCCACCGCGCCCGGCAGATTCTAATTGTTAAGGTATCGTCTGTGTTTATTTGTCCTTGAGTGTGCCTGTGGGCTTAGTCTTCATTTCTAAAATCATTTTTATTTTTCAAATTTTTTATGAGTTGTTCTTTCTTTATTTTGAAGTTTTACTGGTTCTTCTCTATGATTTTTATGTAACTGTGTGTGTGTGTGTGTGTGTGTGTGTGTGTGTGTGTGTGTGTGTGGCTCTGGGGATCAAACCCAGTGCATCCCACTTGCTAGGTGAGTGTTCTATAATTGAGCTACATCCCCAAGCCCTATATTTGAAGACAACACTTCATTCTAGCTGTAGGTGGCAAAAAAGATGTCATAGCAGAGACTCCAGCTGTTTAAATAGGAATGGAATCAAGGGTCACTGTCATCGCAGGTACACAGGGTAGATGACTTTTTGCCAAATTTCTTAATTCCACCTGTGGTCAGGGGACTCTTCCCTACGGCCTTCGCTTTTAGCTCCTCGAGTTTCTTTTCTTTTGTTTCTGCTTAAAAGCCTCTCAGTGCTCAGCTACGGGGTCCAGGGTGGACTTGTCCCACCCCATCAGATTTTGCCACTGGTCCGTCCCTGCAAACTCTTCCCAATTCCCTCTGCTGTTCTCAGACTGGTCCGCGGTGCTCTCTGATG
Source organism: Muscardinus avellanarius (assembly GCF_963383645.1). Classification (NCBI taxonomy): domain Eukaryota; kingdom Metazoa; phylum Chordata; class Mammalia; order Rodentia; family Gliridae; genus Muscardinus; species Muscardinus avellanarius. Next base: position 16,177,854 of record NC_137806.1, read on the forward strand.
AACTTGGCCAGCTCTTTTGGGGCCCTCTCTTCTCAGGTTTGTTAGATGTTCTTTAGTTTCTTTTTATTACAGATGCTGATGTCCTGTTGGTCTTGTGGCTGTTGGTGGCTCATCCCCCCTGCTTGTATTTGGAGTTTGTGGGGACACTTTATCACTTGATTTTGTGATAAATTGAATTTTTGAAGTTACTCTGCCTATTTTTATGTAGAGATTCAAGAATTCTGGGATAAGCTGCCATACCACTGCCGTCTTCCCAGAACCTACGCTTTGTTAGCAGATGTAGGAGTTGGCCATTAAATTCCTTTCCCGCCACCCTTGAGCTCAAAACCTCACAACATGTCTTCCACAACTTGTGTCCCACCTCATCGCTATTCTGCAGAAGAGGTATAATTGTTAGGCGTTTTCTAAGGGTTCCATGCGCAAGACCCATAAACAGGTGGCTTTCTAAAAGCAGGTTTCCTCTCCCTGATGGATGATCCCTCTAAGCGGGGTGTTCCAGGTCAGTGGGCACCTTCGTTCCTCGTGATGGTCAGGGGCTTCGCGTGTGCCCATTCCTTTGAGCCACGTCCTCTATCGTCCTCACCAGCTCAGAGCTGGTGACCACACATGGGGTCTCAGCCTATGAAGAAGGGAGAGTGGGGCTGGGGTGGATGGTCGAGGTCCAGGCAGAGAGAGCTGCGCAGGAGGGTACTCAGGAGGCGGAGAGAAGCGTCTACCCCAGAACCTGGGAAGACAGTCCTGATTCCAGCCCGGGGTGGGTGCTGTCTGTGGGTGTCCGTGGGAGCTGAGGACCCCCACAGCCCATTTGAAATGCAGACCATCTGCTGCAAGAGTGCCTTAACTTTGAACAGAACAAACTGAACCTGTGGATGTCAACTCCTTATTGCCTTTTGAATCTCACGAAGTGGCACACTGCTAGTGAATCACAGATGCTAGCAGCAGCACATTTGTTTGCCCAGTAAAGCAGTGTCAAAATTCATCCGCTTCTTGTTTGGAAACAGCTTTTAAAGGGTTCTCTTTGCTTACCCGTCCTGAAGCGACGGGTGCGTTACTCAACCTCTGGGAGCCCCTGGGAGAGGGGCAGGTAATACACGTACTACCTTCCAGGCCAGGGCGAGGAGTGGATGAGTAACCAAGGTTCTTCTGACTGTGGCAGCCATGTTAGAAGCCTTAGCTCATATGATTATGACTGCAGAATGCCCCATAGCTGTTGTAGACACTATATAATATGCATTTTCTTTTCTCTTCTTTACTCCTTTCACAGACCCGAAAGATTTAGTTCTGCCTTCTTTTTTTTTTTTTTTTTTGTGGCACTGAGGATTGAACCCAGAGGTATTCTGCCTCTGAGCTGTGTCCCCAGCCCTTTTTAATTTTTTTCTTTTTTTTAAAACAGGTCTCACTAAGTTGCTGAGGCTGGTCTTGAACCTGTGATCCTCCTGTCTCAGCCTACCAAATACTGGATTTACAGGTGAGGGCCTTGCTATATTACTGAATCTGGTTTGTAACCTGCAATCTTCCTGTCTCGGCCTGCCAAGTACTGGGATTATAGCACGCACCACCATACCCAATCAGTCATTTCTCTCTTAGCAGGAGGTTTAATCAACTTACCTCCTTTGTTGTTCTTCTTATCGGTAAGGATTCTCCAGAGAAATCGAACCAATTGGCCATCCATATAATATGAATTATATATATGTAATTTTATATAATTTCTAATGAGAATTGGCTCATTTATTTTGTGTGGGGAGGGTACTGGGATTGGAACCCACAAGCAGGCCTCACTAAGTAATAGCTGAGGCTGTCCTTGAACAGCGATCCTTCTGTCTCGCCTCCCAAATACTGGGATTACAAGCGTGTGCCACCACGCCTGGCTCATGTTATTTTTTTACTTTTTATTTTTCATTGGGTACATTGTAAGTTTACATCATATTGGAGTAGATAGTGTTAGAAAAATCCACGCACACAACCCTCATTGCCCTTCCCACCACATCTTTGAGATTGGGATTGGCATTTTTTTTTTTAACATTGATGGTATATTTCTATCCTGCATTCTTTGTGGCTTCATCTCTCTGATCACCTTCCCTAATCACCCTCAGTTACTCCCCTGGATCATCTATTTTTTTTTTTTTTTTTTTTTTTTGGTGATACTGGGGTTCCTGGAAGCCCTTCTACCTCGGGGCTACACTCCCAGACCTATTTTTACATTTTCATTTTGGAAACAGGGTCTCCTAAGCCAGCGCACGGCTGGCTTCGAACCTGCGCGATCCTCCTGTCTCCGCCTCCCAAGCGCGGGGATTACAAGCGTGCGCCACCACGCCCGGCATCATCTATTTTATGTTGTCCTTAAATCCGATGATCTCTCTAGCTTCCGCATGTAAGAGAGAAGATGCATCTCATTCTCTTGGGTCTGGGCGTACTCACTTAGTATAATATTCTTGAGTTCCATCTATTTTCCTGCAGATGATGTAATCTTGTTCTTCTTTATGGCTGAGTAAAACTCTATCGTGTATACACCACAATTTTGGGTCTCAAGTCATCTCTTCATCTGCTGATGGCTGATTCCACAGTCTGTTGTAAATTGTGCTGCTATGAACATGGATTTGCAGGTCTGATGATAATATTCCCATTTCATTTCCTTTGGAATGATATCCAGGAGCATTATTGCTGGGACTGGGTCATATGGTAGTACCATTCCCAGTCTTCTGAGAACTCTCCATACTGATTTCCAAAGTGACTGTACTAGTTTGCAGTCCCACCAACGGTGGAATGAGGGTCTTATTTCCCCACATTCTTGCCAGCATTTATTAATTGTGTTCTTGATGATTGCCATCCTGACTGGAGTAAGATGGAATCTCATTGTAGTTTTGATTTGCATTTCTCTGATTGCTACAGATGATGAATATTTTTTCATGTATTTGTTGACCATTTGTATTTCTTTTTTTGAAGATTCTCTTCATTTTGGTTGCTCATTTAAAAATTTTTTTTTAGTGTTAGGTTTTTTTAAGATTCTTGTATATTCTGTATATTAGACCTTTGCCGGATAGGTAGGTAGTGAAGCTCTCGCACTCTGTAAGTTCTTTCTGTAGAATCTTGATGGTTTTCTTTATGGCAAAGAAGCTTTTTAATTTAATGCTAATCCCATTCATTGATTCTTGTTTTAATTTCCTTGGCTCTTGGGGTCTTATTGAGGAAGTTTCTACCTGAATTTGTTGGAGTGTTGGTTCTATATCCGCTTCAGCAGTTTCAAAGTTTCTGGTCTAATTTCTAGGTCTTTGAATCATCTTGAGTTGACTTTTGTGCAGGTTGAAAGGTTAGGATTTAGGTCCATTTTTCTAAATATGGATAGCCAGTTGAGAAGGTGAGAAGTCCCATGATCTGGCATCTGCAAGTTGGAAAACTAAGAAAGTTGATAGTTTAATTCAGTCTGAGCTTGACAGCCCGAGAATGAGAGGAGGTGGAGGTCGCCCGATATAAGTCCCAGAGACCAAAGGCCTGGAGACCGGAAGCCGTGATGTCAAGGGCAGGAGAGGATGGCTGTTCCAGCTCCAGAGGGAGGATTTGCCATTCCTCTGCCTTTCTGTTCTACTGTGGCCCTCAACAAATTGGACTTTGCCTATCCACCTTGGTGAAGGCAGGTCTTCCTGATTCTGATAAGCTACTTTCCCTCAGAAGCAGCTCATAGACACATCTAGAAATAATGTTTTATCAGCTACCTGGGCACCAGTCAAATTGACACATGAAATGAACCGTCACATTCCGTACTGTATGCTAGTGTTTTATTGCATCCTGGTTATTACGGTTACAGAGCATGCTCAGTGAGGCCCACAGCTACGTTTCCCACTCCATCCCTGCAGTGCCAAATAAACCTGGCATCTTGCAAAGCTGTTTTAATCTAGTGAGCTTTGATGATACTGTCCTGCTTAAACCTAGACAGAAATTAATGACTACATTTCTTAGGTGCCTGGCTTTATTTTTTCCCTTTAATTCTCCCAGACATCATCAGAAATACAGTTTTTCTTTGTATTTTTTCCAGAAGGAAAAGTAATATGTTGGGAAGGAATGTTGTGGGCTTTACACTTGTAATAACATAGTACTGTGGGTCTGTCCCTTTTCTTAATTAATATGGTAGACTCAAAGTCCAGAGTTAGTGACTAGCTCATAGAGGGCTCTCAACACCTGTGATTTCTCTGCTTATATGTGTAGGAAGAAGTATTGCATTATTGTCATGTGATAAATTGCTTTCTTGGTGAATGAAAGGTGGGCTAATTGTGGTGGATAGATCCTTTATCTGTAAGGAGTAGAATTTAGTCAAGTAACTAATTATTTTGACAACTTACTGCTAACTTATTTTCAACCCTGCACAGTAATTTGTTGTTAAATAAAGACAAATTTTCATACCACAGTGATTATTTAAAAGTTTTAAGTTATGAACAAAATTCGAAAGGAATATTTTCATGGTTTGGGGTATGTTATATCTTGGTATCAAACAATTTATCGTTTGTCTTCATTTTAACATATCGTCAGGACCTGCATATTTAAGAAGGTCTGAATCTGTACCTTGCCGCCAAGGGTGAAGTACCATCAGCCTGTCCACGTGGACAGGCATCTCAATCACACATTCAGAGATCAAAGCTCAAATTGCTCATGTTGGTTTCTGGTACAGACTCCTGGCCAGCAGCCACATTCCTGAGGAGTCTCTGAATCCAGGTTATTTAAGACTGACTGTGTCCAGCCCACCACGGAGCCGAAATGGAAAGGCCATTTGGGTCGTCCTGATATTAAGTTCACATCAATTCTTTGCAGTCTACAACTTTGAGTGGCTCTGGATTAACACAACAGCCTCCATGCACATCCCCAAAGGTTAATATGCACGGGCTAATCTGGAATTGTGCAGAATTCTAATGGTGCCCCCTAGGAGTTGTAGAAGTGGCCATTTTTGAAAATCCCAGGAGGTATGGCTGTGGGTCTGAAGGGTAATTTCACATCACAAGAGCCATCACAAAGTGGTGACCATTGGCCTGCTGCTGTGAGCAGTGCCTTTCCATTGGCTTCTATTCAGAATGCAGTCTGTGGCATGAACTGGTGGTTCATTGCAGTTTTTGTGGCCGACATGATGAGACATTTCATTTGGAACCTAAACATGGCCAGATCTACCGTGTGACAAGATTTCTGAAACTTTGAAATTCTTATCGTTTTGTGTGTTTCAAGCCTTGTAATCTTTTTCCTCCCTTCTGGATGTAAATGTCATTCCATGAAGCTAGAACTTTTTCTCTTCTCCAAAGTGCTACCAGAGGAATAATTTGCTTCTTAATTTGCCCATCTGAGAGCTGTAGAGAATTTCCAGTGTGCCACGTCTCTGTGATATGTGAGGTTATTTGGAAAATAAGTCTGCGGTGTCATCTCAGGTCTGTGGATTTCAGCCTGCTTATTTATCTTTTCTTATGCTGTCTACTTTTTGCAGAAGAATAAGGAAAAACACTGAACCTATTTTGAATAATGAGATCTGTTCCATGTGTTATTTGGAAGTGATGATTCTTTCTCTGGGAGGGTTTTTTTTTTTTTGGTAGTTGTTTGGTTTTTCTGAATTTCCTTTATCAAAGTACTGGCCGCTTCCCCTGGGTCTTGCGTCTTCTCTACGTTTCATCTCTTCATCCAGATGAGCCTGGGATTGGTTCCTGATTCCCCTTTTCTGTATGTTCTCCAGGTCCAGCGCACGTTGTGTCCACTACCCCAGGCTTGTCTTGATTGTCAGCTACAATAGGGCAGCTCCTGAACTGCCACTGTCCTCTTAGGACTATTCCCCAAAATCCATGAGCTTTTGTCTTTTTTTTTTTTTTTTGTACTGAGGATTGAACCCAGAGGCATTCTACCTCCAAACCACACCCCAGCCCAGCATTTTTTATCTCTTATTTGGAAACAGGGTTTAGCTAAGTTGCTAAGGGTCTTGCTAAGTTGCAGAGGCTGGTCTTGAACCTTCATTTCTTCAGTCTCAGCCTCCCAAGTACTTGGATTGCAGGCATGTGCCACCATGCCTGGATGTTTGTGAGACTCTTATTCTGGCTTTTTGAGTTGTTGGTGCATGTTCTGTGGCCCTTAAATTGAGTGACCTTTTCTTTTTTTTTTTTTTTTTGTGGGTCTGGGGATGGAACCCAGAGGTGTTCGACCTCCAAGCTACACCCCCTGCCCTATTTTCTATTCTTTATTTTGAAACAGGATCTCACTGAGTTGCAGAGGTCCTCACTAAGTAGCCGAGGCTCTCTGCAAACTGCGATCCTCCAGTCTCAGCCTCCTGAATGCCGGGATTACAAGCGTGCGCCACCATGCCCGGCTGGGTGACCATTTTTGAGAGGGACCGCTGGTATAGTGCACGACTTCCCAGGATGACCAAGATGCATGGTCAGTGATGCTACTTCTAAGAGATTCCCAGGGAATCTCTCACCAGAGTCGCTGAGGTAGAGATTATTGATTAGCATTTAGTGTGCTCAGGAAATATCGTGACAAGTGCCTCACGGAGTCCTTGATTGTCTTTATAGTGAAATTTATTGAACCAACCAGTTCCTTTTTGAGGCTTTCCCTACACAGTTAGAGAAACAATCCTACATCATATGTGTACCTCCAGCAGCCTCGCCCAACCCCCACGTTCCCCGCAGATACTTCCCTCTCCATGGCTTTGTTTTCTAGGTTCATTTTAGTCTGACCCAGCATCCACCCAGTCCCCCTCCTAGAGGCTGGAGACAGGATGGTGGCCAGGGCACTGTCACACCGAACTGTGTGTGTCCACACTTGAACATGCCTGCGCTAAGCATAGCTGAGTGTCGCGTTAGGAATTTCGGTAGTGGTCTCTTCTCAGGTTCACTGGATAGAGTATGGCTGGCAGGACCCTCGAATGTGTTATTAACACAGTGGAGAGACCCGAGAGTGCGATCGTGGGCAGCGAGGCACCACGCGCAGGTCGTAGGGAGCAGCGTGCTCCGTCGCTGTTTGGCAGGTCTGACCTGGGTTGCTTTTGTGCTTTTCAATAACCCTTTCTATTTCAGTAGACCTTTTCTTCCTTCTTTTGAACAGCACAGTTTCCATAGGACACTCACAGTGAGCCCGCCATTCCCCAGTGGGAGGGAGTGGCCAGTGCATAAACACAAGGTGCCTGTTGCTACCTGATCTCTGCCTGGCCTGGGCTTTGTCCGTTGTTCTCTTTCTATCCAATTTAACTACCCTCCCTGCAGGCCCAGCCCGCGCCTCATTGTTGCCCTCAGTATTTTCTCAGAGCGCTTTTTATTAACTTTCTCTTTTCTGTTCTAATTTCTCTCCCTCTTACCTACTTTAGCTTGTAGACCTCCAACAATAGTGAGAAAAAAATATATTCCAGTGGTATAATCGGGTAAAGCAACAACTGTATTATTAAAGAAAAAAAGTTTTCAGCATTGTCGCTTTCCTCTCTTGCTAGGTGTTTGTTGACAGAACACGGTGGCGTGGATAAAAGAGCCAGCTCCCTAATTAAATCTGCCACTGGGAACTCTGCTCCTCCTTGAGAAGAGTAACAATTTTTCTTTCTAATTAACTACTTGTGATACCTTAGGAAAAATGAAGGCAGGAAGAGACAGGAGAATGATCAGTTTTTCTTTATAAATCAGAATTGATGTCTGTGACATTCAGATGCCGGTGTGAGAGAATGCTAATTGTCTGCTAGTTTTAGTTTACCCCGTCTTTCTCGGTAATAAACCTTATTAATTTGGTCTGTGGTTACCTGGAATAGAAAGGATATTTCCTAGCCATTCTCGAAGCTAGGCTTCATTGTATCACTAAAGTTTAATCCATTGCTTGTGAGTAGGAGTACCATGTGTGAGATGAAGGCAGGATGGCTGGCTCCAGGCAGTCATCTTGGACCACGAGGTATGTCTTAGTAATTCAAGTTGTTATAACAAAATACCACAGACTGGGTGCTTTAAATAATAGAGAACGATTCCTCAAAGTTCTAAACTTGAAATGCCCAAGGTTAAGGTGTGAACATACTTACCTGCTGAGGCCTGTTTTGCAGATGGCCATCTTCTTTCTTCACCCTCACCTCAGAGAGAGGGGGAACAGGGAGCGGGAGGGAAGGAGGGAGAGAGAGAGAGAAAGAGAGAGATCATCTCTCTCACGTCTCCTTTTGGGGCTCTAGTTGCATTCGCGAGGGTTCCAGCATTAGGCCCTCATTACCACTTAATCACCACTGGAGGGCCTGTGTACAAATACAGTGATGCTGGGGAGTCAGGGGAGGCAAAGGTACGCAACGCTTGTGTGAGCCAGACCCTGGGCATGGCTGAGCAGCAGGTTACCAGGAGCCTCTGCACTGTAGGTGCCTGAAAAAGAAACTCCTGCTTCTTGTTATCCCTGCTATTTGTTGTTTGTGCTCACATGAAACTGAGCATAATCTTCACTGATTCATCGAGGAGGCTCTGTAATCTTGTTTGGCATGAGGGAGCCTTGCAGTATTATTTTCCATGTCAGACTATACATCTCAGAGATGGAGGAATGCTTTATCCAATGGACAAGAAGATCCTAATTCTTTCCAGTAAAAAATGTGTGAGGTTTCACAGCATCTAGCATCTTAAACATCATATAGGAAGTTGCTGTCATGCTTCTTTAACACACACACACACACACACACACACACACACACACACTCCTTCGCCTTGACCTCTCTTGTGGTTTAGATTTAGAATGTCCCCTGAAAGAGTTCATGGATTGATGCAGTTAAATAACAAGTGCTGTGATCTTATACGTGGGTCTACTCAGAATGGATTCATTGGGTGGCAACCCAGACAGGTCAGGTGGGTTCCTGGGAGTGTGGCCTTGGGGATTGTGCTATGTTCTTGAATACCTTTGCTTGCTCAATTGCTTCTGCCTCCATGATGTGAAAGCAGAGCTCTTGTTCACACTCTCTTTCTGCCTCCTGCCACCATGCCTTTGAGCTCTGCAAACTTCACCCAACCTAACATGGACTGAACTCCTGAAGTCTCCAGAACTGTGAGCAAATAAATCTTTCTTTGTCTAAGTTGTGTGGCTGCCAGGTATTTTGGGTTTCAACTGTGAGAGTGTTGACTGAAACAGCGTCTCTCTTAACAAAGCCTTTAAGTAGAAGAGAAAAGAGAGACCCTTTGAGGTGACCTAGACAGATTGCTGGAACAGGACTGGGTGAGGAGAACAGCCTGCAGCTCCAGGAAGTCCCAGCTCAGAGAGGACAGCGTGGCATTTGGTGGAGTGGGACAGCAGGAGAGTCGGCTTCTAAGCAGAATGAGAAGGGTATCCTGGCCCAAGGGGAGGGTCCTCACCTCAGTGTGCACACGTCCAGTAATTTTTAAAGGACTCATAGAAGTCCCCAGAGTCTGCTATCATTGGGACTTAATAAAGCCAGAACTGTGCAGAGAAAAGCAAGCCCAGGTCAGCATTGGTGCCCAGGAGGCTTCCTGGTGAAGCCCCCGGGTCACCTAGTCCACAGGACACAGGTCACCTCCAGGCTATGGGCATAGCTGCCACTGTGGACGGGGTAATTCTTTGTCCTGTGTTGGTCCATCTTGTGTATTGTCAAAAGATGTTCCTCAGCATCCTTGGCCTCTACCCACTGGCCTAATGATTTCAACCAGTGCCATCAACAGAAATGGAATGCAAACCACATAATTAATTAGATGTTCTGTTCTGGGTGATCCCATCAGCCTCTGGTAAAAGTGACACGTGACATTGGGAGTGTGTGGCAGACTGGCTGTTCACATCTGGAGCCAGCCAGGAAGCAGAGAGAAGGGGTGTGGAGGGGAGAGGCCAGGGTCTCACTGTCTCTGTCCAGGGTGCACCCAGGTGGCCTCAGGACCTCCCATTAGATCTTACCTCTTAAAGGTCCACAGCCTCTCTAAAAACTTCTACCTTGCGCACCAGACCTTTGTGCATGGGCCTTTGGGGGTGCACTTATTCAAGCCATAACAAGGGCATAATAGGAAAGAACTTGGCCTGCAATTTGCACAGTTGCCAAGGTTGTAAAAGTCCAGGAGAGAGAAAGCTTCAGACTGAAGGAGGCCAGACCACTCCAAATGGCGAGGATTCTGAACTGAATCCTTTGCCATACAGGAACTAATTGGGGTATTTCTTAGCTGGGGTCTGAGGAGCAGACTGTCAAAATGCATCAGGTTAACTTTTTGATTTTGATGATTGTGTTTGGTTGTATAGGAGAATGCTTTGGTTTGTTGGAAGCATACCCTGAAGATAGGGCATCTAGCTGCTTGATTTTAGATGTTCAAGCCAGGAACACGGTTCTTTTATTATATTTCGAACTGTTCTATAACTTTGTGATGTTTTAAAAAGAAGAAAAAGTTGCAATCAGGGGTGATACACACTAAGCTCCTTCTAAGCATTGTGGGATCCAACACGGAGACCCTTCTTGAAAAAATTTTGTCTTCTCATTCCTTTAAAGAAAAATCTCTACTGCACTAAAAGAATATTCTTATAGAAAGAATATTGGTAACATTTCTAAATCTGTTTCTTACATAAATATGTATATGTGTGAATATATAAGGCTGACCATGGGAAAGTTTTAGGACCCAAAGTGGAAGGTAGGTCACACATCCCCCTTTTAATTTTTTGTGAGTCTGTGTATTTTCTTTCCTTATGGCTAGAAAAACCATTCTTTCGCAAATCTAATCTTGTCGAGCAGATTAAACCTCCATAAAAAAATGTTTGAATCTGGCAAGCAATCGGCATTTCAAATCAGTGCTTGGAAATGTCAACCAAAATATGTTTGGAGGAAATTATGGAGGACTTTTATTTTATTCTGATCATCCCATAACTTATAGCAGATTTTCTGGGTGGACGACGGAGGCAGATTAAGTGCCACGCCACAGGCCTTCTGTTAGTTGGTGTTTCTGTTTTGAGATGATGGTTTTGTAAGCACAGGAAAGGCCTTGGGCTCCTCTGCACTCTTCCCTCCTCTTCTGAGTGGCACATTATTGAGATGGATGGCCAAGGCCAGGCCGGCAGACCAGGTCGCGAGGCAGAGCTAACTGGCCCTTGTAATGTATGATCTGGCGACATTCATCCCATTAGCCTCAACTTGCTGTGCGAATTGCACCATTAATTGCATGACTCTTCTTCATTTGGTTTAACATTTAGCAGATAGTGTTTCATGAATCCTAGCTTCTATTTTGAGCAGTTACCACTCCAACCCGTGAAAATGATTTAGCAGTTTACCTGGTAAGGGCACATGTATAATTTGGATGCGTTTCCTGAATGTGATTTTTTTCTTTATTTCTTCTTTACAGTCTCTTTATCCCACATCACGCAGCTGGTCCTCAGCCACAACAAGCTAACGAGTAAGTTGACTTTCTTGCGTGTCTCAGAGCTCACCTTCGGGAATGTTACTGTCCTCCTGGTTCTGTTGTTACCTTTCAGGGAACCAGTGACGAATGATTATGGTGGGAAACTTACCGTTTATTTAGGAGATAACTAAGATATATGAGCATCTCGTCTTCCTGTATTTCTTACTTGGCTCCACGTTAGTTCTTTTCCTACCACGTGTATAAAATAGAAAGAGAAAATGGCATTGTTTGTCGGGAAGTGTTCCCACTGAGGGATGCTGAAAGCCGTGGTGACTGGAACTGCTGGACCATTGGTTAGCATTTCATGAAAAAAAAGTTACTTGTCAAATATATTGGCATGAGTTCTTTGTTTTTAATCTGCATTTTCTCCTCAAAAGAGGATGATTTAACTGTTGAATGTTCTTTATTTCCCTGCTTAGTAGGGGGAAGAAGCCACAAAACGGCTAGGTTACAGAGATCTGTGTCATAAAATACATATTTAAAATTGTAAAATTAAAAAAGTCTTTAGATCTGTAATTAAAAAAAATTGAGATCAGACCCTCTCACTCCACTAAAAACAAAAAACAAAAACCAAATTTTCCTGGGGATCACTAGTGTCACGGTACAGTTAACACGCACTAGAATTCGTCTGTGTCTTAATAGGGTATGTCATGTGAACGGCGGGGCGTTTTCTTCTAAGTGCTCTGACTTTGGAGTTTTAATGACAGGCACCAGCTCCCCTTTCTCATTCCTAACTGACTGTCGCTTCTTTGCACTTGCCGTAGTTACCGCAGACCTGAATGATTTTCTAATCATGTGGCGAGAGTCTGCGAGGGAGCTTTCGGAGTCCAGGGAAGTTGGGCAGAGTGTCGCGGCGAAGGATTCGTGCTGTGGATTTATGTGCCTGCGTGCGTTATCTGTAGCTGGAAGCCATGTCACAGAGCCGTTGATTATTGAGAATCAGGAGTGGCAGTGAGGGACGGCCCTCGGTGCGCAGGAAACAGGCAGATTCAGTCATTTCGAGACCCGGGGCACATTTGTAAGGCCAAGACAGAGTCGCACAGCTGTCACACTTAAGTCACGCTGGCCTCGGAAGCCAAAAGCGAGACCTGCAAATCACATGCGAGCCTTGTTGTAACAGGTAATGTGGTGCTGGCCCCATCATTTTGTAGCAAATATCCTGCTGTCCACAGAGCCCCTAATCCCAGGTCTGAGGGCATTTGCAGTTTGTGTTGAAGGATGGCCCACAGGATCTCAAATCTCCCAAGACTGTAAGCAGAAATTCTCTCCGCTCTCCCTTGCACAGCTTATAAAAGTCTTGCTTAGCTTCTGAGCTTAACAGTGTTAGATCTGTATCATGATTTTAGCAAACCCCTTTGCATTTAAGGAAGGCAAACACACTTTATTCCTGTCATACCATTTACTGATCTGTTCTTTAACAAGCGCTTTCAAACAGTTACGGTTTATTTCTTTGTACACGTAGACAAAGATTAAAAACCCAAGAAATCAATGGATCGGTTTCTTTCTCCAGGCTTAAAATATTAGCTAAATTTAGAGAGGCATAAATAAGGAGTTGAGTTGTGTCAGCTAGGAAAGAGGTTGATGGTGAAAGAATCCAAACTTCATATTTCTCCTTCCCTGCTTCAGTTGTTGTTGTTGTTTTTTTTTTTTTCTCTCTCTCTCTGCACTTGCGACGCTCTTGACCTAATCCAGGGAACTCTAATTAACCGTCTGGGTAAATTCTGTTTCAAGCCATCGTGAGTGGTGCCGGTGACACCCAATCTGTTCCACTAAGGTCAAATTAGCATCTTTTACTATTTTTCTGGCATTTAAATGAATGACTTCGCTATGGTTTTTCAAGTGTTTATAGTAAATATGTCCATTTGATGGAAATATAAATATGCATTAAGTGTAAGTGGCTGAGCACACCCTCCTGTCGCTTTTTCTTCTAATCAGTGTCTTCCACTTTCCATCCTTTTTAATAGGGCCTGGCAGACGAGGCTGCCTTAAAACCACCGGGACTCAAAAGATAAACCCCGCAGCACCCGCTTTCCTTTGCTCAAGTGTTTGTGTGTTTCCCGTGGTGTGCCAATTACAGTGTCCTCTTGACATTTCCACTTGCCTGTGTAGGGATGAGCGACTCCTGGATGCGAACCGAGACCTGGATTTGGGGGCACTGACTCCATTTCCTTGAGTTGACATCTGCAGGGTCATCTGATCCTCGTGGCACTGGCTTGATACCCCTTCTTCTCACTGGTGATTTTGACTTAGATAGGTGTCTTCAGGATAGTATACCGGACGTCACCTGGGAACCAAAAGCAGGCTGTAGGACCCTGAAATTTCCCCCAGACTCTGGAAGCAGAAATTATCGAGATTTACCTACATAAAAATGATTTTGAAAATTTCAAGCTAAACATTGTTAGAGCTATGTCATTATTATAGTGAAACTGTTTGTTTATATGTTTTTGCTGGGCTGGGGATGGGACTCAGGGGCACGCCAAGGCATACCCCTCAGCCCATTTTATTTTTTAATTTGAAATGGGGCTTGCAGAATTGCTGAGGCTGGCCTCAGACCCTCAGTCCTCTTGTGTCAGCCTCCCAAGTGCTGGGATCAGAGGCATGCACCACAGCAGCTGGTTTCCAGCCCTTTTTAAGTTTTATTTTGAGATAGAATCTCCCTAAATTGCCCAGGCTGAACTTGAACTTGTGATCATTCTGTTTCAGCCTCCTGAGTAGCTGGAATTGTAGGTGCCTGGCTTACAGTGAGACTGTGTAATTTAAACTTGGGGGACGAGGGCAGTGTCCACGGGTTTTGGTGAAGTCAGTATGGAAACTAATGTTGGCAGCAGCTTTCCTAGGTAAGAACATGTTCACGATGGAGTCAAAGAGATAGGAGGGAGAAGAGCAAAGGGATCTTCTGCCTCTCCGCCATGTCTGAGAATTGCTCAGCAGAGACTCTTTTCTGGGCCAGTGGGTGGAGTTTCCAAGTAAAAGTTGATTGATTGATTGATTCATTCATTCCAAGGTCAGGGATAGAACCTGGGTCTTACACATGCTTGGCAAGCGTTCTACCACTGAGCTACGGCCCAGCCCCACAGTAAAGATCCGTTCAAACACCGCCCTCCCCAGAACCTGCGGATGGTGCTGCACATACCTGGCACCCTAAGTCTATCGTTGTGTGACTTCCAGAAACGTCCCTTACCTGGCCTCACGTCCAGTCTTCCCCAGGGTCTGCTGTAGAGAGATGATCTCTTCTCCCTGGCACAGCCCCTGTGCTGCCTGCCTCTCCTCCCTGGAGCAGCCTCCAGTCCCCACCTGGAGCGCCCTGGCTGCTCTGGTGCACCCACATCTCCCTCCCCTGCCCCTCGCTGCTCGGGGTCCTCGACTCCGGTCCCTGTCCCTGTGTTGCCTCTTGTTTTGCTCTCTCCCAACGAGAGTCGATGCCTGTTTGAAGGCAGAGAGCAAGTCTTCCTGGCTCTGGTTTAGTGCGTGTTTCTGAGCATCAAGTGCTTCTCGATAATCGCCTGTGTGAACCAGTCGTGGTTGCCTGAAGGAAGCAGGAATAAGGAAGGCCAGGGAGGAAACAGGACTGGAGGCTCCTTTGGTAGTAACGGACATGGGCCGAGTAGATGCGGCAGGTGCTGTTGAAACGCTGCGTTCTGCCTTAGAAATCGATGTCCGTGTCATCTTTGCAGTCACTGGACACCTGTCAGAGTTGGGAAGAGACATGCTGGCATGGTTCTAGGGTGCGCCTGTGAACCCATGGACAGGGAGAGCTGGGACCGCCACCAGGGGTCGCCTTTCTGCTCAGCAGCCCTCCTGGGCTTCTCTTAGGACTCGGTCTCACTGGAAGCTTGATATATTCTTCTTTCACTCAAAGTTAGTTTTATATTTTCAAGTCTCCAAATTCCTTACTAATTTCTTCATACAGTTAATTAATTGTATTATAAGTTAGGACTCTTATCTCCGTGTGTGTGTGTGTGTGTGTGTGTGTGTGTGTTGCTGGGGATTGAATCCAGGGGCATCTATTCTGAGCTACACCTCCAGGCCTCTTGTATTTATTCATTTTTATTTTTAAATTTTGAAACAGGGTCTAAGTTGCGGAGGGCCTTGCTAAATTGCTGAGGCTGTCCTCGAACCTGTGATTCTCCAGCCTCAGCCTCCAAGTACTGCGATGACAGGCATGTGTCACCCTGCCTGGCGGTGCAAATGTTTTTCATTGGCAACAGCAGAAGGCTGAGCGTCTACACTGGTGATGCGGGACGTTACCAAAGCATTTTGAATATGACATAAGCACCCGAATGAAAACTAGTTGTTTAATGGATTGATGGATTGTCCTTGGTAAAGAATCTATTGAAATCAATACGGAAAATATTCAAACACTTTCTTGCTCACCGTAATTTCAAATTCTTACTTTTAGCTATAACTAATAGGAAATAGATTTTAAAAAACCTCGTGGTTTGCCATGAGACTTTGGTTAATGACCAGTTGATTAATAGACTGATGAGGGTGACAAGCTGTCAGCAGGCTGAGGTCCTGCACCCCAGGGCCAGCTGCTCTGAGCCCTCAGGTAAGGAGGGGATGCAGCAGTTATTCCAGGGGTGTGTCCCTGCCTTCCCTTCCCGCAGCCCCTTGCCTTGGTGGACACTCTTGCCCCTTGCTACGCCCTCCCCGCCCGTGTGTGTGTATGTGTGTGTAGCCACTAGGGCTTGACCCCAAGGCCATTTTTCGTCCTTTCCAACCCCCTCACCATTTTTTATTTCTTGTTTTGAAATAGAGTCTCACTAGGTTCCTGGGAGTCTTACTGCGTTGCTCAGGCTGTCCTTGAACCTGTGATCCTCATGTCCCAGCCTCCTCAGTCCTGAGATCACAGGTGTGTGCTACCACACTCGGCTGTACTCTCACTTTCAAGTCTGTGTTAGCTTTGAATCTTTTTCAGTCTCACCGTAATATGACAGGCAGGTTGTATGGTGTTTGAGGGTGTTAGCTTTGTAGATGGTTTTCTACTTAAGTTCATCTTTTTTTATTTTTATTTTTTTCAGTACTGGGGATGGAACCCAAGAGGGGCATTCTACCTCCAAGCTACACCCCCAGCCCTATTTTTTATTCTTGCATTTGACAAATTAGATAACTATTTTGATGATTATCCACTAGAGGTCACTGTTGAAATACACATTTCCCCCCCCCTAAGTCTTGTACCTAAGGATTAAGAACCAGTTTTGTGTTGTAAGAGGGAATTTTTGCAGCTCCTTGGCCCAGCTCTGTACATGTTGCTGCTACCATTTACCTAGTGCAGTTGACCATATTTTCATACATCCTTAGAGAAGGAGGCATGTTGTTTTCCTGTTTGCGCCTAGAAAATGTTAGAATATTTTATCTAGTTTTGCCTTTTTTTATATACTGTCTTTTTCTTTTGGCTATTTGTTGAGTTAGAGACATTTCTTCTTTTTCTACTGTCTTTAAATTAGAAAAAAATTATACTACTTTCTATAATATTTTGGACATATATGAGATAATAGATTCTTTTTATACCTGTGGGGAGGTTTAGAATATTTATGTATGTAATCAGCTTTTAATTAAAAATAAA
Source organism: Muscardinus avellanarius (assembly GCF_963383645.1). NCBI lineage: Eukaryota > Metazoa > Chordata > Mammalia > Rodentia > Gliridae > Muscardinus > Muscardinus avellanarius. The sequence continues at coordinate 16,194,759 of NC_137806.1, forward strand.
TGTATAAAAGTCAGGAAAATACTTTCCTTTTGTGCCTGTGTATATTTATCCTTCCCTAGTAAGTGTCATTGTATAAGGATATAACGCAGTGTGAGATACACAATCTGTTAATGATGAAACAGCCTACGGGGATCAATTTTTAACATGCAGCTTTCCTCAACTTTTGAAAATCACTTTCCACATACAGCAAACCCCATATAGAAATATTACAAACACCTTAAACCGGACTATAGTATTTTGTGTTTTATGGTCTACGCATGTTGAAAATTAAGCTGTCACCATTTTCTGCAGTAAATGTTAAGGCTATCTTTTTTCTCTGTGCAGACATTTCTGTAAACATTTCGTAAGTGTGGGTTTCTGAATGCAATAGTTTAGTTTTATACTCTCAAAAGAACTTATTTTCTGTGTTGAGGATAGACCCCAGGGCTGCTTGCACACTGGGCCGCTGGGTGAGCATACACCACCCCAGCCCTGGACTCTGAACTTTCAGCTGTCATGTAATCCTTTCCTGAGGTTAGCAGCTGTGCCTCTCGTTTTCGGTCTTCACTGTGGACATGACTTATTTAATGTATTGGGAATGGCTAGGCACATAGTTAGTCTACGTTTTATGACAAAACCTAAGACTTTTTTTAGAGCTATTTTCTATAAGAACATAGATAGGAATTTGATATTATAGTGAACCAGAAAATGCTAGGCTATTTGGTGATTTCAGTAATTTCTTGATCAAGGATAATGTTCTAAGTTCATAAATAAGTTTATACAGTAACATTGATCTAAGTTCATAAATAAGTTATACAGTAACATTGTATGTAGATGTCCGTACTGACAGGCCATCTAACATAAGTCTTATAGGTAGAAAGTATCATGCGGGACCTGAAAATGTTGTGTTCTCAGAATATGCCGATCTGATTATAATGAAGAAAATTAAGCAGTTTTTTTAAAAAAAAATGTGATAAATTGAAACCTTTTTCTACAAGACATAATGGATTGGTGGCACGAGTGAGAAAAATTAACTGTCCCAATTCATAAGAATGACCTTGGCCACTCTCCCGAGACCTTGCTGTTCCTCCGTCTGTACTTATTCCCTCTTTCATAGGTTATTTGTCATCCCTTATGCAAAAGTTCTCGAGCCTGGCTTGTATGAAATTAAACTATGAGGGGAATATGCAAAATAAATCGCCTCTGTGTCATGAATCTATCTTGTGACAATATCAAAACAACTTGCCGTTTGCATTTTAACAGAGTCCAAATGTATTTATAATACAGAGGCTTTGATCAATAGCTTATTTTTTTAATTAGTGCACATTTGTCAGTTTGTTACCATGCCATCATTTGAAAGATTGGAATTGAAAAAATATACACACAGTATTTTTGAGTCTGACAGCTATTAATTAAACAACATCTATCTGTTGGTGCCAGTACTTAGGTAACCTTGAAAAAATCACCTGCATTTGGGAGAATGCTGTTATTTTTGGCTTTTATAAGTAAGCACGTGAGGTCATCTTGTAAGAGGGTCAGTTTGCCCAGTGGGCCGGACCCAGTGTGGCCCTGGACAGTGAGTGATCTGGGAGAAGCTCACTGGCCGAGGGCTCTCATCTTGGCTCCTGGACCACAGCCCTTTGGATCCTTTTGTGCTGGTCCCATCAACCCAGAGATACCCAGCTCCACAATATATTTTCACATAGAGCGGTGCCCATCATGACAAGTTCAGGATGGTGGCAGATTGTGGAGAAAATAAGGGGGGAATCGGTGAGCCTGTCACTTTCCACGCTGCAACTGCCCATTCATGGGGCTGCTTTTGGAGAGGAATTCGCTTGCTGTTTACATTAGAACATCTGTCAAAGAGAAGAGATTTAATAACAAAACACTATATGTATAATGGCCCTAGGGCCATGATGAACAGAAACATATGAGATCAAATCAAGGCCAGTGAGATGTGTGAGGCTGTTGCTGGTGTAACAGCACAGTGTTTAGTTTTACAGTAAGTGATTTATTTTAGCAAGTGGGAGTACACTGGAAAAGCACCGTAAAGGTGTGGTGTAGTAACTCTGACAGCAGGACCGTCGCCCCTCACCATCGTCAGTACGTCATGCACCGGACAGCTGTGCACGCCGTCCCGTGGGTGACGCGCAGTAGGTTTACACCAGCGTCACCACAAACTCGTGAGTCATGGGTTCCGAGGACGGCCCTGTGGCCTCCACATCAAGATAGGAATCTTTTAACTTTCTTATAATCTATGGACCTATTGCCATATAATACATAACTATCTGTCCTTCCTGCCTTTCTTTCTTCCTTTTCTTTTCTTTTCTTTCTCTTTCTCTTTCTCTTTCTCTTTCTTTCATTTTGGTGGTGCTGGGGTTCCTGGAAACCCTTATACCTCCAGGCTACACTCCCAGACCTATTTTTTTTAATATTTTTTATTTGGAAACAGGGTCTCTTAAGCCAGCGCGATCCTCCTGTCTCCACCTCCCAAGCGCGGGGATTACGAGCATGCGCCACCACGCCCGGCAACCTACATAACTGTATTTAAACATTCTGTCAACTCTTTTCTAAAGAGTGTGCGTGGATGTGCGCGCGTGTGTGTCTGTGTGTGTGCATGCATTTCCATGCGTGCTCCTGTGTGTGTGCAGTGGGCACTGTGGATGTCCCGAGAGGTACATGTTTCTCTGTATACTTAGGCATGCACATTCTTTAACATCACTTTTTTATCAACTTTGCTTAAGTCACTGACTTTTTCCCCCCATGATACTGGGCATTAAACCCAGAGGCATTCTCCCTCTGAGCTACACCCTTAGCTCCTCCTTATTTCTTATTTTAAACAGGGTCTTCAGGTTGCTGAGGGCCTCGCTAAGTTGCTAAGGCTGGCCTGGAACCTGGATGCTCCTCTCTCAGCCTCCCAAGTACTGGGATTACAGGCATGCGTCACCACACCCAGCTGGCTTATTTAATTATTTGTTTATTTTTGTGGTGCTGGGGGTGAACCCAGAGGCTTTCTACCTCCAGGCTATTTTCTATTTTATTTGGAAACAGGGTCTCACTGAGTTGCAGAGAGCCTCACTAAGTAGCTGAGGCTGGCTTCGAAACTGTGCGATCCTCCTGTCTCAGCCTCCCAAGTGCTGGGATTACAAGCATGAGGCACCATGCCCAGCTCACCCAGCTGGCTTTTTTAAAGAGCAAAGACAATGGCCCCATCTACAAAGAAATGCACACAATGGTTGTCATGTCATTAGGTCTGTGAAGCCTTTGAACTTGTCCATGAATTCTTTAGAAATCTCTGTGGCCGGGCGTGGTGGCGCACGCTTGTAATCTCCATGTTTGGGAGGCTGAGACAGGAGGATCGCACAGGTTCGAATCCAGCCTCAGCCACTTAGTGAGGCTCTCAGCAACTTAGCGAGACCCTGTTTCCAAATAAAATATAAAAATGGGTCTGGGAGTATAGCCTGGAGGTAAAAAGCCTCTGGGTTCCACCCCCAGTACCACCACCACCAAAAAAAAAAAAGAAGTCTCTGTGTGTCTCAGGTTTGCAAATCCGAAATTAGGGTAAAGATATTTGTAAAGCAGATGTAGAAATGCTATTTCTTAAAGGAGGCATTTCCTGCAAATTTGTGCAAAACTTTACAAAGATGATTGTTAATGCAATTTCAAACTCATATTTAATGGCTTTTAAAGAATTGCATATATACTACCTTCATTATCTGCATAAATTTACTTTTCTTTAAATAAGTCTTTATAATCTCATAACTCCCTTTTTGAACAGAATTACACATACACACATATGTAGCTGAGCATTTTAACTCAGTAAAATTCATGCGAATGTCTTTCCCATTTCAGTTTTTCTTTGTCCGTCGGCCTCTTGGGACAGAACCATGGATATAACTGACTCAGTTAACGAACCCATTGACTCGTTTTCTTCTGTTTTCCACCTCCCCCCCACCTGTCAGTTTTTCGCTGCCCGTTAGCCTTGTCTAATGTCCTGCCTGCGCATTCACGGCCCTAGTTACCCGATTACTTTCTCAAGTTTCTTTCCCTCTCTCTGAATCCTGCTCATCTTTTAGAAAACTTAGATGGATTCTCATCTCTTTTAGGAAGCCCTGTTTTCCCGACAACCAAACCAGTACATGTGACAAATGAAGCAGTGAGCGCCCGCAGTCCGCAGACTCTGAAAGACAGCACCCTGCACAACTTCAGTGTGAAATGAAGGAGCAGACATTCACTGAACCCCAGCTCTGTATTAGGCCCCCAAAACAGGCTTGATGTGTTCAGGTGACCCGAGCTAGACGCTGCTGGGCCTCCCTGTGGCCTCTGAGCCTCCCTGCCTGCCATTCCCTCTGCCTCTGCATGAAGGATGCGCACTTACCTGCCGGTAGGGTCAGTCTCAGAGCTCCACGATAAGGCACTCCCCGGCCCAGATGCTCACTCCTCACAAGGGACCAGGGAGAATTCCTGAAGTTCGAAGGCAGAGCTGTCATGGTTAGCGGGGGGCAACTCAAAGCCACTGTGCAGGCTGTGTGGATTTTTCTACCTCTGGGTGTCTTCTATTTCTTCTCTTCTATCCTATAATCCAGTTATTCTGTTTCTTAGCTTGTGTGGTCAGATGGCACTGTGGCCTCTTTTTCTGTGTGTGTTTCTGGGGCACTCTACCTCTGAGCTGTATGCCCAGCCCTATTTTATTTTTAATTTGGAAACAGAACCTCACTAAGTTGCTGAGGCTGGCCTGGAACCTGTCATCCTCCTGTCTCTCAACTACTGGGATTACGGGCATGCATCATCATGCCTGGCTCCAGGTGGTCTCTTGATGAAATAATTCTTAATTGTAAAGGAAGACAAAAACTATTGACAAAGCATAGTGTGTGTGTGTGTGTGTGTGTGTGTGTGTGTGTGTGTGTGTGTGTGGTTTACTTATTTACTGCCTACCTCTTAGTGTTGAGGATTAAATGCATGTGTATATGTAGTCATATACTATATTACATGAACATAAGCTCACATAAAAGAGGCTAGCCAGCTGTCTTCCCAGCACAGAGCTTGCTTCCTCCACTGGTTGAAGATTTCTCGTGGTCGTTGCTCTCTCCCCCTCTCAGGGTCTGGGACCTTCTTGGACTTCATTCCTAGGGGAGCCTCTGTCCTTTTCTTACCCTTCACAGATGTCGTCTCCAAGCTATAAAAGGTCATTTCTGTCCTCCATCCAGTTTCCAAAGTAAACCTACTTATCGATGGTATGCAGTAACATAGCAGAACTGGAGTGTCATTTCGAAGATGTGTCCCTATAAGAATGCAGTGTTCCTGAGGGCTCCTGAAGATGGCAGACAATTCTTTGGTTCTGTCTGGGAAGTTACAGGATTCTTATATTCATTCTGCATCCTCAGAGGAGGAAAAAAATCCATGCTTGTCAGCTTTTGTAGGAGATTTGTTTAGTTATGCATACACTTTTTATAGCTCAGGGACATATATTTTTGCATGTTTGGCTGTCTATTATAAAATCTGCCTTATTGCTTGTTTGTACCTTTCCCCCCTAATTTTTGTGTAATTGATTATTCTCATTGCTGCTGCCTGGAAAACAAAATGAGACTTTTTATTCTCATAGTGATTAAGTCAGGGATATTTTTGGTTACCTAAAATTACTTAAGCTGCAGAATCCTAAGGAGGATAATCCACAAAAGGCTATAATAAGCATGTACTTCAGGGTGTGGGCACTTAGTAAATACTTGTTGATTAACCAAAAGTAGCATTACACTCGTTAATATTTGGGGGATGTTGGCCTTTATTAAGGGGGATGCTTAGGTATTTTGCTATTTTACTCATACCTCGAGGAACATTCAGAACTTTCTAAATGAGAATTTGCTCCGGTGTTTCATAAACTTTATGTTTTTAAATAACCTATAAGTACTGTAATTCACAGCTTTAATAGCTGCTTAGGGGCTGGTCCCATAAAATCTATGAAGCCGGTTATCATTAGTATACTTCTGAACTTCAAACTCTTATGTTAATATGTAATTAGTTCATTATCCATCTTCTGTTTCTGGCCAGAAAACAAAGGTAATTAATCACTATAAGTACAAATGACCTTTTTTCTTTGCATATAAAACTCTGACGAGCACAGTTATTTGTATGCAAGAGTTAAAGCTCCTTCTTTACATAGAATCATTAAAATAGCATTGAAGACTATGATTCCTAATTTGCCCAAGGAATTGACATGCATGTAATTAGTCTAGACATCACCTCTGTGGTATGAATAGACAAATGTTTTCCAGTTACTGTAGCTAAAAATTAAAAGGACCATGCTTTTACTTTGACCATGAGTGCCCAAGGCCGAGTTCATATCGTTTCCTTTACCTTGGCTTCTCACCTTGCCCCATTCAGGCCAGAGGGCAGCAACTATTTTCCAATGTCATTTTCATCATATATTGGGGCCAAGAAATGGTTGCTTTCACCATTTTCTCTTGTGTAACGAGTGAGCTCACTAATTTTCATGTTTTTTTGTTTTTAGTAATAGCTCTACTAACTTTGTTATAGCAGCGTAACTTAAGCTTAGTATTCTTTACCATCTTTTATCCTTTTCTGTTTGTTTAAAAAATGATGGAAGCATTTAATGTTGTAAAAATATGGCTAGACATTTTCATTTGTTATGGTAGCAGACAAAAAGTTAATTAATTAATTAGTTTCTTTGTTTATGATACTGGGGATTGAACCCAGAGGCATTCTACCTCCAAGCCATGCTCCCAGCCTTTTTAAAATTTACTGTTTTGCAACAGGGTCTCGCTAGGTTGCCGAGTCAGGCATCAAGCCTGAGACTCTCTTGCCTCAGCCGCCCAGGTACTGGGATCATAGGTGTGCACCACCACACCTGGCAAATGTAGTTTTTACTGTAACTATGTCAACGTCTAGAAGCGGTTCTGCTTGCCCTTTTGGCTGTGATGCTTTCTGGGCCTGCTGGGCTGGACGAGAGGCAGTGCAGTGCAGGTGCAGCAGCGAGGCATGCGCACCACAGCGCCACCTGCTGCCCTCGCCTTGCCCTGGGCGCGTGGCTCCCATGAAGTCCCACGCCAAGCGTCTTCTTTCCTCTGTGGTAGTTTGCAGTCCATCACTGGCTTCCCATAAAGGTGGCAAAGGCTGGACCAGGAGTCCACGTTTTTCAAAGACACATGAAGGCTGAGTCCCCTGGCGTTTGCGCCCTCGCCCAGGAACTGCCGCAGCTCAAAGCAGCTTTTGGGGCTTCTGCAGAAAATGGTTGGGCGGGTGTAGCTGTCACCACCCAGACATTTGGTGGAGGTGGTGGAAAGAGGTCACCTCCGGATGCCATGCCTGTGTTGATGAAGGAACCCACATGTGTTCCGAGCAGCCCGGGCTTCCTGGCAGCGTGGGCGTGATCGCGATGCCTGGTTTCTTATTGCCCTTCTCGAGCTGAAGGGGACCCGGCTGTCAGTGCTAACCATATGGCTCTAAAGACCATCGCGCAGCCCCGAGCCCTCCGTGGGCTGCACCAGGGCAGAACTCCCTTCCTTATGTTTTGCATGGCGCCTGCTGTTCCTAGTGCCTGCCACTCTTCACAGTTTTGTTTCTTTGCCTGGGAACCAAGATGCTTTTGCTCAAAAAGCCCCCGATGGGCTGAACCCCAGCCAGTCTGCCTGTGCTGCCCCCACTCCCCAACCTCCTACAGTCCTGGCCCCAGCACTTGAGAGGTCAGAAGCGTAGCAGGTGGCATCTCTCCGTGTGCAGCTCTTGGTCGCCATGAATTTGCCATGGAGTGACTTAGTTTGATGAACTGGGGAGTGTAGGGCTTTTCTCCCCTCGAAAATTGTCTATCCTCCCAAAGCTGATATCTCCTAAAAATCTATGTGGGGGCGCATGCTGACTAGAAATGGCTTGGCTGTAGAACCCAGGTTGGGGTGATTAGCCATGAAGGGTTATTTTTTCCCACTTTTCATCAATCCCCAGGCTCATGAGGAGTCTTAGTCTGGATAACATTGGTTATTACCCTCTTATCAGTATTGTGTCGGGTAAGGCACACCTGCACTGGACAGATGATCTTGATATCACTAAAGAATTGGAAGTGCTCTGTGGTTTCTGAACCAGCCACAGCAGCTTCCCTAGGAACTTGTGGGAAATGTGGGGTCTCAGGTTGCACCCAAGCCCCACTGAATCAGAAACTCTGCGGTGCCACACCTGTGTTTTAACAAGCCCTGTGGCGAGTCTCAGCTCCGTAGTTGAGATCCACTGCCCCAGAGCAGCATCGTCCAATCGGCGTTCTGAAAAGAAAGCAATGTCTAACACATGCACAGTGGGATTTTACTCAACCGTAAAGAACAAAATTATGTTATTTGCAGGAAAATAGGTGGAAGGAAAGAATATGACGCTAAGTGAGATCAGCCGGTACAGAAACCGAAGGCTCGTATGTTTTCTCTCGTAAGTGGAAGCAGGGAAGAAAGTGGGATACAAGAGAGACTCCAGGTAACGGAGGAGAAACCCCAGAGGGGCAGGGAGACTGGGCGAAGGAAACAGCTCAGTTGACGCCCTGTGCTGATGAAGCTGTCCACGCCAGTTTTAGCTTGTGTATAGGAAGGAGGGGTGTGGTAGGATTCGGGTGGGGCTCACCATGTGCTCTGCGTGTAGGTCCCTAGCAGCCTGAGCTCATGATATGTGATTACAATGAACTAATAAAGCATATTTTTAAAAAAGGAAAATGCAATATAGGAGCAACTAGCCACATATAGTTGTCACACCCTTTAAGGGTGACCCATCCATGGAATTGCTCATTTTATCTAATTTTGATAAATCTAGATTTAAACAGCTACATACTTGGTGGGTTCCCATTGGATAGCTGGGCTCCAGGGCTGTTATTATATACATAAACTCCCAAAGTGCTTTAAAAAATCAGTCATTGGTTGTGGAACCTTAATTTTATATCATAGAACGCAGTCCTTCCGCAGCGAATTCCTTCTGCTCTTCCAGTGGTTTGCTTTGATGATTTGGGTTCTCTTGTGGGAGCGCAGTTTGCTGCTGCTGCTAGTTGGGGAAGCCTGTTGAGAGTTAATACTGCGCACGTGAAGGTGCGTCGAGTGTGCGCCGCCGGGTACCGATGCCTGTCGTGAATGTAGCCAGTGAGCCCTGGACAGGCGTCTTCTTACCAGGGGTAAAGCTGTTACTCAGCTGGGTCAGCACTGCTTAGAGTCGAAGCTCTGGTTCTTCCAGCGAGTAGAGAAAGAGAGCTGTTTTCTGAGGCTTCCTAAGGGAGCAGGCTCTTTAAAGAGATGTTAATGAGCTCTTCACACACTTTCGGCTTCTTCTGGAACTTTCCAGAAACTTTCAGTGGTGTGCTGAAAATTGGCGAGTCTGCGCAATTCAGCAAAGGATAGATAAGACAAAACCCCAGAATAAGGTTGTGGTTATTTGGTTCAGGAGGCTTTGAAGGAAAAGCGGGCCGCCCTGGGCTTGGTAGTCGGAATTGTTACAGGTCCCAGGAGACACTGAGACCAGCCTCCGGGCACAGGCACGGCCCCCAGGCCGGCCTGGCCACAGCCGTGTCCCTCTTTCCAGGACAACAGCAGAAGCCCTGGGCTGAGAGGAGCCCTGGAGAGTGGGTGACGCTGTGGTCGGAGCAGAATGTGATGGTGCGGAACCAGGGCACACCTGAAAATCATCAGGACTTTTCTCCCAGATCTAGCAACCGGAGTCTCACAGTTCAGGGAACTACCTTTGGTGAAACAGAAAACGATACCAGGTTCATGTCAGAAGCCAAGTTCTGCCTGACTGAGCTTCCTAATTGGGAGCCTCACGTTGCATTATTCCAATCCCTTGCCACTGATTTTCATTATCCATCTCAGAATCATAGAATTGTACAGCCAGGTGGCGGAGAATCTAGAAATGGCTGTAATCTAACCATCTTCTTTTACACTCGAGGAAAGGGAGGCCCAGAGAAGCTGAGTTGGGTTAGGGCATACACAGCAAGGGCAGGCTTAGTCGGGAGGAGCTTGAGACAGCTCGCTGTATGTTCACCTCTGTGCTGCTCCTAGACCGTGTGGAGAAGGCTCAGATCACAGACCAGAAGCTGGACAGGTGAGTGGAAAGGAAACATCTCTGAAGCATAGAAAACACACTGATGCTAAGTGCCTAGCTATGTTTTAAAACGCTGTAGTGCTCGCCGGTAACCCCAGCATTTGTGAGACTTGAGACCAGTACGATTATAGGTTCATGGCTAGCCTCAGGAAATTAGTGAGACCCTGTCTCAAAATAAAAAGGTCTGAGACTGTAGCTCGGGCATTCCTAGTAACCCCTACCAAACAAAACAAAAACAACAACAACAAATGCTTCTTCTTGCTAATGTGTGTGTGTGTGTGTGTGTGTGTGTGTGTGTGTGTGTATTACTAGGGATTGAACCCAAGTGTTCTATGTCTGAGCTACACCCATAACCATACTTCATTTTTTATTTTGAAACAGGATAATAGGGTCTCACTAAGTTGCTGAGGGCCTCACTAAATTGCTGAGGCTGGCCTCAAACCTGTGATCCTCCTGTCTCAGGTGCCCAAGTGCAGGAATTACAGGCACGCATCACCCCAGCTTCCATGTAGATGTCTTCAGAATTCCAGTAGAGGTTGCAGCTGGTGAGTACTGCAGCCAAGTGTTCATAATGGCTAAAAATAATTCCACCACATATACAATTTAGTCAGTACACACTTCGTATTGTTAACTGTTTATTTTTTGTGGGTACTTTGTTGGGATTTGCTTGTTTTCCAAGCATTAGACATGTCTCAGTTTTGACTTGATACCCTTTCTTTTGTAACTTTCTTTTTTTAAAATTTTTTGTTGGTACATTGTAGTCATATATCTTAATGGAATACAGGATGGTAGAGGCATACATGCACACATCACCCAATTAGCCCTTACTCAATAACTTTCTTTAAATAGCATGACTTACTGTAAGCTCAAAGCATTGTGGGGCAGCGGCGGAGGTGGGGCTATGTGTGTAACACCTGTTCTGTACTGGCTGAGGGGTAGGTGACATTCCACCCAGGTAGGTCTAAGTGTTGGCTTCCTTTGTGTTTTTACTATAGCTGGGAGAAAAAATAATCTGTAGTTTAGGGAGAATATCAGTTCTGTAATTTTTACCTTTCGAGTTTGGAGTCTTAAAAAATTCACATGGGCACCAAAAGGCTGAGAGTGCTTGGCTAAATTGACTGTGGGGTTATTGTTTGTGTCCACAATACGAAGTCCTAAATCACATTTAGCATAATTTGTGGTTTTAAATTGGAGAGATTTAGCCAGGAGAGTGAACTAATCTCTCATCCTGTCAACGAGGCGATACCTTTAGACTAGCCTTTAATTGCATTGGCGGAGTAACTTTGGGGAGGCGGCAGTAATTCTGGCCACATTATTCTTGGTTTGTGGCTAAATTGAGATCATCATTTTCTCCTGGTTTCGCTAACTTTCTTTATTGTGCTGCAGACTAATCAGATGAGTGTGGAGAGAGTGGGCTTAGTGGTTGCTGGAGGGTGGGCAGGCGACGGCCGGGTGGCTGCGCTCACAGAGGGAACAGAGGAGGATGGCACCCAGGATCCAGAAGCACAGTCTGATGATTTTCTTGGTAATCATTTGCATAAGAACACCCTTCATTTGCACAAGCGCATGCTGTTACCTGTGCACCTAAAAAGCCTTTGCAGCCACCTTGTAGAGATCAGGCTTACGTATTTTTGTTGGTACCCAAGAGGAATTTTGCAGATAGTTTTCAGCTGCCTAGATTATTCTTGAAAAATTTCTTCATTTATTTCCAGCTACTTCAGAAATCAACACGAGGCCCAGTGACTGGCTCACTGCTTCCTGCCTCAGTGTCGTCCAGAATAATCCATATTCTGTACAATCCCTCCTTCCAGTCAAAGCATTTCCTTTGCCTTTTACCAAGCCTTCACTCTAAAAGAAATCAGGTCATTGGTACATCCTTCCTTCCTTCCTTCCTTCCTTCCTTCCTTCCTTCCTTCATGGGAGATTGAATCCAAAGGTGTTCAACTTCTGAGCCACAGCTCCAGCCTATTTTGTTCTTTATTTTGAAACAGGGTCTCAGTAATTTGCTGAGTGCCTCACTAAGTTGCATAGGCTGGCCTCGAACCGGCTGGCCTCTGTCTCAGCCTCCCAAATACTGGGATTACAAGCATGTACCACCATGCCCAGCTTATCTTAGGTATTTCTTAGCACTGAAAATGAGGGCTCAAGATGGTAATGAACAGCATGCCTGTCCTCTGTACTTGTTCCCTGGGAACTGTCAACTGTTGTCTTGGAATGGCTCTCCTCAAACATTTCAGCTGTGTGATTGGAATTTTAAGCTCACCTGGTAGTGGTTCCAAGCACAGCTGCTCCTGGTCCTGAGTTTGGGCGTGGCCAGCAGGTGGGTTGGCTTTCCCAGCCTTGCGGGTCAGAAGGGAAGAAGGGAGCTGGTGGGGTTGGGAGTAAACTGTGCTGATGGAGACATTGCCCTGTCTAGGGCTGGACTCCATGTGTCATTGCTTTTAGTTCTGGATAGTCTCAGTGTTGGAGTCTACATGAACCATGGACAAGCTCATTACTGAGCGATGACTGAGTAGCATTCTGTTGAAAGCCTTTTCTGCTACCAGTTCAGAGTTAGACCATTGTCCCTCAGTCTCCTTACAGAGTTGGTTCAGATAAAATCCAAGAATGCTCAAGTCTTTATTTTGAAACTGGTCCTGAGTTTAGGCGTTGACCAGCAGGTCTGTTTATGTTATGAATTACATGGATTGATTTTTATATGTTGAACCAGCCTTGCATCCATGGATGAACCCTACCTGGTCATGTGTATGATTTTCTTGATGTGGTTTTGAATCTGTGTTGCTAGTATTTTGTTTAGCAGTTTTGCATCCAAGTTCATCAAAGGAATAGGCCTGTAGTTTTCCTTCCTTTAGCTGTCTTTATTTCGTTTTGGTATTAATGTGATATTGGCTTCGTAGAATGTATTTGGGAGAGTCTCATTTTTTCTGCTTCACTATTTGCTGATGATAAACCCAACAAACTCAACCAAAAGGCATATAGAACTGATCAACAAATTCAGCAAAATGTCTGGATACAAAATTAATATTTCAAAAATCAGAAGATTTTTTTGTATACCAACCATAAATCCCCTGCAGAACAAATCCAGGAAACATTTCCACTCAGAATATCCCACAAAAAGTAAAATACTTAGGAATAAACTGAACCAAGGAAGTAAAAGACCTCTACAAAGAAAATTATAAAACATTGAAAAAAGAAATCAAAGAAGACCTTAGAAGATGAAAAGATCGTCCATGTTCACGAATAGGCAGAATAAGTATCATCAGCAAATAGTGAAAGTCTGAGTTCTTCTTTTCCTCTTTGAAGTCTTTGATTTTCTTTTCTTGCTTTATTGCTCTGGCTAGAGTCTCAAGTACTAAGTTGAAATGAAGTGGTGATAATGGGCATCCTTGTCTTATTCCTGTTTTTAGGGGAAATTCTTGAAGTCTTTTTCCATTTAATATGATATTGGCTGTGAGCCTATTGTGGATTGCCTTTATGATGTTGATGGATGTTCCTTCCAGTCCAATTCCTTGCAGTACGTTTTGCATAAATGAATGTTAGATTTTGTCAAATGCTTTTTTGGCATCTATTTAAATGATCAGATGATTTTTGTCTTTCTTTGATTCTGTTTATGTTATGAATTACATGGATTGATTTATGTATGTGGTGTTCAGCCTTGCATCCATGGGATGAACCCTACCTGGTCGTGTGTATGATTTTTTTTATGTGGTTTTGAATGCGTGTTGCTAGTATTTTGTTTAGCAGCTTTGCATCCAAGTTCATCAAAGATATAGGCCTGTAGTTTTCCTTCCTTTAGCTGTCTTTATTTGCTTTTGGTATTAATGTGATGTTGGCTTCATAGAATGTATTTGGGAAAGTCTCATTTTTTCTGTTTCACAAAATAGATTGAGGAGTATATGGATTATCTCTTCTATAATGGTTCTATAAAATCCACTTGGGAAACCATCTGGTTCTGGGCTTTTCTTTGATGGTAGGCTCTTATTGCTGTTTCAATCTCGTTGATTGCTATTAATTGGTTTAAATTTTCTATATCATCTTGACTCAGTTTAGGAAGGTTGTATTTATCTATAAAGTTGTCAGTTTCTTTCAGATTTTCCATTTTGTTTGGAGTATAGTTTTCTTTCTTTTTTTGTTTTTGTGATACTGAGAATAGAACCCAGGGTCATTCTACCTCTAAGCTACACCCCCAGCCCTATTTTTTAGTCTTTATTTTGAAACAGGGTCTCACTGAGTTGCAGAGAGTCTCACTAAGTAGCTGAGGCTGTCCACAAACTGTGATCCTTGGGTCTCAGCCTCCCAAATGCTGGGATTACAAGCATGTGCCACCATGCCTGGCTGAGTATAGGTTTTCAAAGTAGTTTCTGATAATCCTCTGGATTTCTACACTGTTAGTGGTAATATCTCCTTTTACATCTCTTATCTTCGTAATTTGGGTTGATTTTTCTCTCTGCCCTTTTTTTTGGAGGGGGGCTAAATTGGCTGGTGGTTTATCTATCTTGTTAATTTTTTTGAGAAACCAGCTTTTGGTTTTGTTGATTTTCTGAATTTTTTTTTATTCTCTACTTTGTTGATTTCTGCTCTGATTTTAATAATTGCCTGTCTTCTACTAGCTTTGGGATTAGATTGTTCCTGTTTTTCAAGGGCTTTTAGGTGTGTCATTTTAGGTTATTTGGTGATATTCTGTTTTTATGTGAGCACTCAGTGCTATGAATTTTCCTCTTAATACTGCCTTCAAAGTGTCCCAGGGGTTGATATGTTGTATCTCTATTTTAATTTGTTTCTAGAAATTTGATTTCACCCCTTACTACTTCTATGACCCATTCTTCTTGAGCAGTGTGGTGTTCAGTCTCCACATGCTTATGTGATATCTCTGGGTCTTTTCTTTTTCTTTCTTTCTTTTTTTTTTATTGGTGCACTGTATTCATAGATCATAGTGGGATACAAAAAAACTTTTGTAGACATACATGCACACATCACCCAGTCAGCCCCCACCCGATCCCCAACCCATTTCCTCCCCATCCCTCCTTCCCATGCTTGGCTTAGTGGTTGACATCTAGTATTATAGCAATTTATCCAAAATTAAAAATGATAATCTCACATAACAGTTTCATTTGTCTGATACCAAGCTTTTGATAACTTAAAGATAACATTTCAATATTTCTTTTTGCTTTCTTTCTTACCAGCGAATATTTTTTTTAGGTAAAACTATCATATATTTATATATTTATTTTGCAAAAAAAATCTATCCTAATATGGAATATGGACTCTAGATACCCAAAACGATCTCAAAAAAGAACAAAGCTAGAAGATATATATTTTCTGATTTCAAACCATATAAAGCTACAATAATTTAAGCAGTGTAGTACTGTTCTAAGGCAGATATATAAACCAAGCCTAGAGATAAATTCTTCCATATATTGTCAAGTTATTTTTTTTTTAATTTATTTATTTTTATTGGTGCACTGCATTCATACATCATAGTAGGATACATACTTTTGTAGACATACATGCACACTTTTCCCAGTCAGCCCCCACCCAATCCCCACCCCATTCTCTCCCTATCCCTCCCTCCCATGCTTGGCTTAGTAGTTGACATCTAGTATTACGGCAATTTATCTAAAATTAAAAATGATAATCTCACATAACAGTTTCATTTGTCTGATACCAAGCTTTTGATGACTTAAAGATAACATTTCAATATTTCTTTTTGCTTTCTTTCTTACCAGAGAATATTTTTTTTCTATTTTTAGGTGAAACTATCATATATTTATATATTTATTTTTCAGAAAAAAATCTATCCTAATATGGAATATGGACTCTAGGTACCCAAAATGATCTTGAAAAAGAACAAAGCTAGAAGATATATATTTTCTGATTTCAAACCATATAAAGCTACAATAATTGAAACAGTGTAGTACTATTCTAAAGGCAGATATATAAACCATTGGAGTTAAATAAAAGCCTAGAGCTAAATTCTTCCCTATATTGTCAAGTTATTTTTGACAAGGTTTCCACGAACATTTGGTGGTGGAAATATTAATCTTTTAACTAAATATTGTTAAAAAATAATAATTACATGGAAAAGAATAAAATTGGACCCTTACCTAATCCCATATACAAATATTAACTCAAAATAGATAATAGACCTAAATATAAATCTTAAGACTATAAACTTTTAGGAGAAAATCTGGGTCATTAAACCTCACAACATTGAAATTGGCAGTGATTTCTTGGTTATGATTTCAAAGGCACAGGCAACAGAGGAGTATACAAACTCCCTAAAAAAAAAAATTGTATATCCAAAGACAATGTAAACAGAGTTAACAGTTACTAATAGAATGGGATAAAATATTTCCAAATGCTATATCTGAAGGTGTATTAATATTCCAACTAGGAATCCTAGAAATTAACAACAATAAAGGCAAACAATACCCTTTACAGATAGGTAAAAGACTAACATAAATAATGAATCTCCACAGATAACCAATCTTAGTTGTTTGTTGGATGGAAAATCTTGTTTCTCTAGTTCTGGAGTGTGTTACCTATTTCTTCTTTGTAGTTAATCTCTTTGAGTATTTTCTCTAGTGCTGGTTTTGAAGACATAAATTCCTTCAGTTTCTGTTTGTCATGGAAGCTTCTTATTTCTCCTTCTAATTTGATAGAAAGTTTTGCTGGGTAGGAAATTTTTGGCTGGAAGTTGTTTTCTTTCAGAGTTTGGAATATGTTACTCCAAGCCCTTCTGGCTCTCATAACTTGGTTTGGGAAGTCTGGAGTGATTCTAATTGGTTTGTCTCTGAATGTCACTTGGCCCTTTGCTTTTGTTGCCTTTAAGATTCTCTGCTTGGCTTCCACATTGGTCATTTTGACAATTATGTGGCGTGGGGATCCTCTTCTCCGATCCTGTCTAAAGGGAGTTCTATAAGTTTCCTGGACCTGTGTATCGACCTCTTGCTCTATGTCTGGAAAATTTTCTGCTATTACTTCCTTGAAGAGATTGTTGATCCCTTTGGTTTCACTTTCTTTTCCCTCCTCTATTCCAATTATTCTTAGGTTAGCTCTCTTAAAATGGGCCCATATTTCTTCAATATCAGATTCCTGCTGTCGGATATTTTTTTCTAGATTAGAAACTATGCGTTCATTTTTGGATTGCTCATCTTCTAAGAGCGAGATTCTGTTCTCCATGTGTTCTAATCAGTTGTTTGTGCTTTGAATTGAGGCCTTTACTTCATTAATTGCATCCTTTATCTCTTTTTGGCTCTCTCTGAGTTCTTTTCGAAGCACCTCTATTATTTCTACAGTTATTTTCCTGATTTGATCTTCTAGAAATCTCTGATTTTCTGTTTTATCAGGTTCTGATGTTGTGGGGTTGTGGGCATTTATTGCTCCAGTGTTATTCCTCTTTCCCATGATTTTGGATGTTTGTGCCTTCTCTGGGTTCTTCCCTTGGGTCACTATGACTTCACTTAAGGTGTTCTGGATCTCGAGTCTGTAGTATCTCAGACCCCACTACTCCTTTACTGGGTTGTATCACAGAGTCTCCGACCCAGAGAGTCGATAGAGGCTGCTTTAGACTGTGGGGGGTGCCAGGTTGCACGTTCTCCTATGGTGTGATATCTCTGCCACCGCCCCTCCCCCACTGGGTCAAGTCCCAGGGAGTACAGTACTGGGATTTCTCCTCTGTGGCCCGCAATTTGACTCACTATTCTTGAGTACGCAGATGTAGCTGTACTGGCCTCGCTGGATTCAGTGCTGCTGCCGCCGGTGGCAATATGGCGCCGCTGCTACGCCCTCGGCTGTGGGGCTGGTGTTTTTCTTCTTGGTTTTGGTTTCCACTCTGAATCCCTGCAGCGTGTGCTGAGCTCGGCCACTGGGAACTTTAGATGCTCTCTGCGCGGAGAAATCCCGCCTGGCTGTTCCGCAGTGGCTCACCTCGGCTTGCTGTAGCCGTCCCGTGAATTCGCCGGCAGTATGGCGCTGCTGCTGCCGCGTCTGCCGCGTCCTCGGGCGATAGGCCGGTTATCTCCTCTGTGGCTCTGTTCTCAGTCCGCTTTCTCTCTGGAGCCTGGTGATTTTTTGTTTCACTGGTGATGGTGTTTTCTGGCTATGAAAGGCGCTGATTTTGTGGTAATGGAGGTTTGTTGTTAGCGGGGCTCTTAAGCCCCGCTTTTCTCGGTCGCCATCTTCCCCTCAAGTTATTTTTGACAAGGTTTCCACGAACATTTGGTGGGGGAAATAATAATCTTTTAACTAAATATTGTTGAAAAATAATAATTACATGAAAAAGAATAAAATTGGACCCTTACCTAATCCCATATAAAATATTAACTCAAAATAGATAAAAGACCTAAATATAAATCTTAAGACTATAAACTTTTAGAAGAAAATCTGGGTCATAAAACCTCACAACATTGAAATTGGCAGTGATTTCTTGGATATGATTTCAATGGCATAGGCAGCAGAAGAGTATACAAACTCCCTAAAAAATAAAAAATATTGTATATCCAAAGACAATGTAAACAGAGTTAAAAGTTACTAATAGAATGGGATAAAATATTTCCAAATGCTATATCTGAAGGGGAAGGTTTGCAGAAGGAAATCAAACAAATAATGTTTTGTGCGGATATGAATGTGGATAAGAATGTATCACTTTGAATCTCACTATCCTATAAGTTAGTGTACCAATAAGGTTTTTTTTTTAAAAAAAAAAAACACATACATATACTTTGTAATATTCACTTGCAGACTGTTTATGGCACAGAGGTTCTGTTTTGTCCTTTCTTCTGCTCCCCTCCTTACCGTCCATCTCTAGACAGGATGCCAAGTGTTTTTATCTAATCATACAAGAGGAAATGCTTTTGCTTCTCCTTGATAGTAAGTTACAACCTAAAAAAAACCTGCAAAAAAGAATTAAGACCCATGTGTGAATCTGATGGCCGTATTGAAAGGACATCTTTCATTTCAAAGGCAAACAAAGGCATCCTTGCTGCGGGAGGCTCCTGGCTTCACGGCTCCTTTTGTTTCCATAGCTGTGCCCCCAAACGTGGCCGAACTGAAGAACTTGGAAGTGCTGAACTTCTTCAATAACCAGATCGACGAGCTGCCCACGCAGATCAGCAGCCTCCAGAAGCTCAAACACCTGAACCTCGGGTGAGTCCGGCGGGAGGGAGGGGCTCGTGCAGGGGGCGGGAGAGGCGCCATGCACATTATGGCGGGCAAGTGGATTTCTAATTTCTTTTTATGTTTTAGATTTTTAAAAAGCTTTATTGTTTTAATATATCCTTTCAGTGGCCTGCATTGTGCATATCTATTTGAGCACTAATTGAGAAGCTCATGGTTGTTGTAATAAGGGAGGTGTTTTTACTGTATTTTGTTTCCAATAAAATTTTATTTCAGTTTTGTTGACCAAGAAGGGACTTATTTGCATAGCATTAACTGTTCCTACAAGTTATGAAATGGCTGTGTTTTCCCTCTTCCTCCTCCTCCTCCTTGCTTTCGCCTTTCTCTTAGTCTTTCTCTCTCTCTTCCCCCACTTCTTTCCCCTCCTCTCCTTCCTCTCTCTATCTCAGTACTGAGTAGACATAGTTGAAAAAGCTCCTTCCTTCCAGGGAGAGGAAGAAGCCATCCCCTCATGCGGTTCCATAATTCTTGCGACTCCTCTGTGTTGCTTGGAGTTATAATCTACATCTTTCTATACTCAGAGGGGAAGAAAAGTGTGGATTCAGCTGCGGTTGCAGAACCGAGGAGCCGTGAATGATAATAATACTTGTGCTGGAATATTGGTTTGCAGTCTTCAGAGTCCTTATGGCAGCTTTGACTCTGCGGCATTTGTGGGGTGGAGGCAGGCTTGGTGCTTTCATTTCACAGCGAGGAAGGCCAGCCCTTCCCACTGGCAATGCGACTTGCTCCCGGTCGCCCCTGAGGCCAGTGGCGGAGCTGGGGAGAGGAGGCCGTTACTTGTGCCCATGTCTTCTCCATCATACCCCACAGACACCAGCCAGAGCTTCAGCTTCGGAATCCCATCTCCCCGTCACAGCCCTCGAGGGCACTGGCCACTCAGCTCCAGTCTTTGTGTAGAGCATTATGCGCATTAAGTTGTGTCCACCGAAGGCTCTGGTCCAGTTGGTCATTTCCATGGACTGACAATAGAAGCTGGCCAGGTATTTATCAGCTTAATAGGAAGCAATTATGAAATCAGTCTCATTCATGAAATGTCTGTTAGTTCCTTCTTTCTGTGGGAAGTTCAGTTAGACATTGTTAGTTCAAAGCTCACTCTGGCAGAGACACCCATCTTTGTAAGATCCATGAGCCTTCTCTTTCTAATGAAGAGTTGGAGATTTGCCCACCAACCCAAATAACGAAGGACACACAAGAGATGTAATACCAAGCAGGGTTTATTATGCTGCAGCTCTTTCCTGGCTAGCCAGGGTCCCGGGAACCTGACATCACTCACCAGTCAAAGAAGTTCAGTCAAGTGTCGGGCCCTTTGTCTCCGGCTCGCTCTGACTTTATAGCCGGAATAGGGAGCGGGCATACACGTCAGAGCCCGCCAAAGAGAAGCCCGTGAAAGATACATCCAATCAATTAAGCTGGTAAACAGGTACAACCACTAAGTTTAAAGCAATCACACATACATTTGAATGACAGCAAATGGTTTCACAGAGCTGCCTCCCTACGTCATTGCCCGCCAAGGGACTCCTTTGTCTTCCCTATGGGGGAGGTGAGCTCATGCTTCAGGAGCCGCCCCTAGCTAGCAAACGTTTTCCCAACAGATAACTTTTACAAGCTCCCAACATTCTCTACATACCCCCCCTATCTAAGACAAATGGCTATCTCTGGACACCATCTCCGGTGCCCAAGCTGGGACTTTAAGCAGATTATAACAGAAGTAAGAGGTTTGCCCGTTTACTTAATTCATTGCTTACACAAACTGCTACATTCTTATCCTAACCTTATATGCTAACATCCTACATTATGTTCTATTTTTATATAATATTCCCTTAACTCTAATATTGGAAAGGGCTTCCTTAACTAAAACCTCAGGCTGGGGAAGACTTTTCTTCCTGCATTCCTACACTAATAGATGTGGGGGAGTGGGGTTTCAGTGGAGAGAAAAACTTCACTCTACATGAGACGGTTATTTTCCCCATGAATGTAGAGACTGTATTTCCATTCAGCAAAGCAGAGAAGAAAGGATCCTACATTTACATCTTAGTTTTGAAAATTAAATCCTAATGTGTAATTTCATGTAAGAAGCTAAAGCTAGGTATTTTTGATTCTGGGGATTGAACCCCGAGGCATTCTATCTCTGAGCGATCCTTCCAGCCATTTTTATTTTTCTTGTTCTGAAATAGGGTCCTTCTAGGTTGCTGAAGGATCTCACTAAGTTATTGAGGCTGGTCTTAAACCCGCAATTCTCTTGTCTCAGCCTTCCAGGTACTGAGATTACAGGCATACATCACCACCCCCAGCTATATGTGTATTCTTCCTGTTCATTCAGGGTTTGTTTGGGGCTTAGATGGGGTTGGCTTGAATGAGTTGAGTCTATCTCCATCTTTAGGGATATGGCCTGGTACACAGTAAGCAAGACCTGGTTAGCTCCTATTGTCATCTCTGTTGTTGTTTGTTTGTTTTTCATTTATTTCATGGCTGTAGCTGTTCTGTATCAGGAGCCTTGCCAAAGATCAAAGGTGGGAAGTGTGGTCCAGGTCTTAAGCCTGAGGGCACAGCCTGCTGTAATGGGCGGCAGAGGCACAGCAAGGTTGCAGATATGTTTGGGTGGGAGCACCACAGCGGGAGCAGAGAGACAGGTGGGTTGTCAGGAGGGTTCCCATGATGCACTGGAGCTGAGACTTGATGCACAGGAAGGAATCACTCAGGATTACTAGCAGAAGGGAGGCACCCCAGGTTGGGTAAGCCCAGAGCATGCACCTTGTGGGCAGCCTTGTTGCGGCTTCAGTGGTGTTGCTGAGTGCAGAGAGGGGGCAGGTGAGAGGCGAGCCGGGACGGTTGTGTGCGTCAGCTGCTCCCAGCTGCTCCCTGGATGGGTGCTCACTGGCTTCCAGACCTAGCCCTGCTCCAAGGACCTCTGTCTAGCCCCAGTGGTGCTCACATTACACGCTTCCCACAGGAAGCCAGCCGTAACCAGAGAGATGTCAGCACGGCGGGACATCAGAAGTGCTGGAGAAGGGTCTAGTGTGTATAGAATGGAGCTTTGATTTTCTCCTTCTGACCATTGAGACATTTGCACTGCAGAGTAGCAGGTAGGAAAAGAGTTGAGGTTTTCATATGAAAGCTCAGTGTGGAGAAGGGTTGGTCGGGGATAGTAAGAACCCTAGCTCCCTGCTCCGGGTAAACTGGGTGGTGACAGTGCAGGTGGGGGACAGATTTAATATGAAGAATATCTAGAAGAGGCACACCTGCAACCCCAGTAATGAGAGGTGCATACCTGCAGCCCCAGTAATGAGAGGTGTACACCTGTAATCCCAGTAATGAGAGGTGCACACCTGCAGCCCCAGTAATGAGAGGTGTACACCTGTAATCCCAGTAATGAGAGGTGCACACCTGCAGCCCCAGTAATGAGAGGTGCACACCTGCAACCCCAGTAATGAGAGGTGCACACCTGCAGCCCCAGGACTTGGGAGAATGAGACAGGAGTATCCCAGGATCACAGCTAGTCTCAGCAACTTCTCCAGACCCTGTTTCAAAGTAAAAAATAAAGCCAGGCATGGTGGCACATGCTTGTCATCCCAGCATTCGGGAGGCTGAGACCGGAGGATCACAGTCCGCGGACAGCCTCAGCTACTGAGTGAGGCCCTCCTCAACTTAGTGAGAGCCTGTTTCAAAATAAAGAGTAAAACATAGGGCAGGGGGTGTAGCTCAGAGGTCAAATGCCCGTGGGTTCCACCCCCAGACTTGCAAAAAAATAAAATAGGGCTGAGTATGTAGCTCAGAAGTAGAACACCCCTGGGCTCAATCCCCATACTAAAAAATATGCATATGGGGGAGCGGCCGGGGCGGTGGGTGTGGGGCCATGCAGCGCTAAGGGGGTGCGGGCCACGGAGGGGGTGCCCAGCGCCGTGGCGCGAGGGCCTCGCCAGCTTAAGGGGGTGTGAACCAATGAAGCTGTGTCCCCGTGAAAAGACAGACTGCCCATCGTGTGAACGGTAGAGTCTGGACAGATCGATACTGGGCTCATGGTGGCATCATGCACGCAGACTCCCGCAAGTCCTTAAGTTCTTAGAGGACCGCTTTGCCTTTTGAATCAGAGAGTTGCAAAGTTCGATAAAGAATGGCCCTTGTGGATAAGCACAAAGTCAAGCGGCAGCGATTGGACAGAATCTGTGAAGGTATCCACCCCCAGATCATGAACGGCCCCCTGAAAACCCGCCCCCTGGTGGCACTGCTGGACCGCAGAGACTGCACCGTGGAGATGCCCATCCTGAAGGACCTGGCCACCGTGGCCTTCTGTGCCGCACAGTCCACACAGGAGATTCATGAGAAGGTATTAAACGAGGCTGTGGGTGCCATAATGTACCACACCATCACCCTCACAAGGGAGGACCTGGAGAAGTTCAAGGCCCTGAGGGTGATCGTGCGGATCGGCTGTGGCTATGACAATGTGGACATCAAGGCCGCGGGCGAGCTGGGGATCGCTGTCTGCAACATCCCATCTGCGGTGGTGGAAGAGACAGCCGATTCCACCATCTGCCACATCCTCAACCTGTACCGATGGAACATGTGGCTCTACCAGGCGCTCTGGGAAGGCACCCGGGTACAGAGCGTGGAGCAGATCCGCGAGGTGGCCTCGGGAGTGGCTCAAATCCTCGGGGAGACTCTGGGCCTCATCGGCTTTGGTCGCACAGGGCAGGCAGTTGCTGTTCGAGCCAAGGCCTTTGGATTCAGCATCATATTTTATGACCCCTACTTGCAGAATGGGCTTAGCCCAGGCCCTCAAAGAGGGCCGGATACGAGGGGCAGCCCTGGATGTACACGAGTCGGAGCCTTTTAGCTTTGCTTAGGGTCCATTGAAAGATGCACCAAATCTCATCTGCACCCCACACACAGCCTGGTACAGTGAACAGGCCTCATTAGAGATGCGGGAGGCAGCTGCCACCGAGGTCCACCGCGCAATCACAGGTCGAATCCCAGAAAGCTTAAGAAACTGTGTCAACAAGGAATTCTTTGTCACATCGGCTCCTTGGTCATTAATAGAGCAGCAAGCAATTCATCCTGAGCTCAATGGTGCCACATACAGGTATCCGCCAGGCATCGTGGGTGTGGCTCCGGGAGGACTTCTTGCAGCCATGGAAGGGATTCTCCCTGGAGGGATTCTGGTGACTCACAACCTCCCCACAGTGGCGCACCCTTCCCAAGCTCCCTCTCCCAACCAGCCCACAGAACACGGGGATAATTGAGAGCACCCCAACGAGCAATAGCAGAGATTGCTGCAAGGTGATCATTCAGATGAACTTGGGACCAAGAGACCGCGAAGAATGGATGAACTCAGAAAAGGAATTCTGACCGTCTTTTTAATGATCTGGACACGCCTCATTGCTGTTCCAGTGTTAAAGCTACAAGAGCTAGACAACTGAAGATGGCGTCTGCTCATGGAAGCGCCGAAAGACTGGGATGTGATTTATTAACGACCAACTTCTGTTATTGTGTGTTAAGTTTTTCATCTGTGCATCAAATCACAAAGAATAAATAGAGAGCCTTTTCCTTTATCAGTCTCTTGGGCACAGCAGATCTGAGCACCTTGCCCTAGAATGTTGCATCAAGAGTCCAAACATCAAAATAAAAAATATTAAGAGGAAATCCCCATCTATGACTCTAGTCCCTTTGGCCTACAGGGGCTTGTTAACTCTCTTTGCTAAAATTACTACAGAATGGGGAGAAAACTGTTGGCCTGTGTTAGACATCTGCACGCACAGGACTGAACACAGTACAGGCTCCTGTACAGAGAAGTGTCTCACGTCTGAACTGCATCCTGAGCGGGCAAGTCGGTTGTGAGTTCAGTAATACTCTCTGATGATGCAAAAAAAAGAAAAAAGAAAAAAAAAAGTATTAAGTTTCACAAGCTGTTTGTACTCAGATATATTTTCTCAGTTTCAGATCCTCAGCTATTTTATTGAGTGGAAAGTCTTGAACTGTAAGGGTTCAAGAAGAATAATGTTGCATTTCCTTATGTCTCAGGAAACACTTTTTATGGTAACTTGTCAGATTGTCTATGAACAAACCCACTTTTTTAGACATTGATAAATTCTTTTCTTCACGTGATATTTTATACAAGAACACTTCAGAGGTGTTATTACATGTGACTGATTTTAACAAATCCTGTTAGATTTGTATCAACTAGTTACATGTTCTCTTCATAGTCTTTTGTGAGTCATTGCCTTTCTGTTTGAAAAGATGGCCTATTTTGAGCCTTTGTATAGGTACATTCCTGTTTTTGTGACAAAAGAAAAACTTTAAACTGTCCCAAACAGAAAAATAATGGCTATCAGAAATGTTTTGTTTTAGTGTGAGTTACCATTACTGTATTTGTTTATTGTAAAGGTGGACATTTAGCGTTTGGTGCAGTTTTCAATAAAAAGTTCTGAAATTCCAGTAAAAAAAAAATAAAATAAAATATGTAAATATAATTATCATGATAATACCTAATTATGTATATGTTACATATATATAATGCCCAGTGATTCTGGAATACATGTATAGAAGGAAAAATGATCCAGACAGTAATGGATGGGATGGGATGGTGCCTAGATTCTGCATTGGCAGCTAAAGTGGACTATGGCTGGAGACACATTTGGGAGGGAGGTACGGAGCCCGGGCTCTATCAAGCTGGGCTCGGGGGCTTCGGGCAGAGCGGCGGACTGTTCTTTTCCCTGACAACGTTCTCGTCTTCTTGGCCTCTGCACCGTTGTTTGCATTTTAGGCTCTTGGTGCTTTATTGATCGTGTACAGCTTTCTCTGCTTAATTGCCTAGCTCCATAGATGGGGCTGTCAAAATTCACGTAACACAGAATTTTTAATTCTTTGGGAAAAGAATGAAGTTGGGTTTCAATAAAGGAACTTCTGTCCTCAAAAAGCGTAGAGAATTAATTATGCACGCACAGTAAGGCAAGGGTTAAGATAAGGCATACTTCTTAGAAGAAGCAACCAGAATAAAAATAGGCCCTCAGGAGACCATCGCGCAGAGCAGTTGAGCCACACGTATTCATGGTCTGAAAGGCACGCTCAGCCAGAATGCGCTCTTACACTTTTATAATTTGCTCTTTATTCCGATGGTCACAAGACCTGAAAGAATGTTAGGCCACCTGCAGAAATAAAGTTTTGTTATATTCTTAATTCTTTAAACATGGTGCATTGTGTAGTTATTTTTCTAGAAACGTGAAGTCACGTAGGTCCCCTGTGCTACACCAGTAACTTCTGAGGTGACTCCTCTTCGGACCCCCAGGCCCCGCTGTTCTGGAATAACTCTCCACCTGGCCTCATGCTAACGCTCACCTCATGCACACGTAGTCAAGTGAAACACTCGACGCACATGTGCTTTGCAGATTGTGAATTCATGGAGAATGGGAGGCAGCGCCATCATTACGGTGAACAGTCACGGAGGTCACCTTGCTCGGTGTAAAGTGCACCTGGAGCTGTTTCTCCCGGAGGGGCGTACAGCCACTTTTCTCTAGGTTGCTCTTCTGCTAGCAGTCATTTCTTGTGAGACCTGATTGGTGGACAGGATTGTGTCTGTTACGAGAAGGATCAATGACTTGAATGAGTTTTAGCATCACAGTCCCTCCCACCTTTCAGTATCTGTCAACATATTAATCACAAATTTGAGGCAAGTCTGGGCAACGTAGACCCTGTTTCAAAACAAACATAAATTGGAAGCTGGGTGTGGTGGCGCACACTTGTAATCCCAGCATTCGGGAGGCGGAGACAGGAGGATTGCGGTTCGCAGACAGCCTCAGCTACTTAGTTAGGCCCTTCGCAACTCAGTGAGACACTGTTTCAAAAATAAAAAAGACTTCAGGGCGTGGTGGCGCACGCTTGTAATCCCCAAGCTTGGGAGGTGGAGACAGGAAGATCGCGCAGGTTCGAAGCCAGCAGCGCTGGCTTAAGAGACCCTGTTTCCAAATTTTAAAAAAGTATAAAAATAGGTCTGGGAGTGTAGCTCAGAGGTAAAACGGTTTCCAGGAACCCCAGTACCACCAAAATAAATAAATAAATAAATAATAAAAAAGACTAAAAAATTAGACCGGGGGTGTGGCTCGGAGATAGAATGCCCCTGGGTTCCATCCCCAGTACTGCAAAAACAACAAAAACAAAACAAACAAACAAAAAACTTTTAAGTTGGCTTTTAAATATGCTCAGGGAAACTGCATTAACAAAATATATACATACAAATGTATGTGAAATAAAATTTACCATCTTAACCATTTTGTACATAGAGCTTATTAGTGCTAATTATTTTCACATTGTCATCCCAGAATTTTCCCATCTTATAGTTCTGAACCTCTGCATCCATTCAACCACTCCCATTCCGCCTTCTTCTAGCCCCTGGTGACCACCACTGTAATCAAAGATCATTTTGAGTATTAGTAGTTGTGGAACAGAAAATTGATCCCCCTTCCATTAAAAGGAATAATTCAAAAAGCCCCAGAACTTTTGAAGTATTATTGCTACATTCATAAAGAAATTTTGCTCTAGATAGATGTTTTGTTATAGGTCTTTTTTTTTTCTTTTTCATGATACTGGATATTGAACCTAGAGGCATTCTACCTGCAAGTTACACCTCAAGCCCTTTTTATTATTTGTTTTGAAACAGGGTCTCATCAAGCTACTGAGAGTCTCACTAAGTTTCTAAGACTGGTCTTGAACCTGTGATCCTCCTGTGTCTGCCTCCCACAGACACAGGTATGACATCCCACAGACATGTGGGATGACAGGTATGTGCCACCATGACCGGCTTATTTTGTGATAGTTTACATTTCTGCATAAAACAGTAATTGAGATGATCACATTGGAGAAAATAACAGTTAAGAAGTTTAATCAAATGTTTTACAATTATAGATTCCATGACTCAAATTATTAGACTGGAAAAGAAAAACACTACCTGATCTCGCTTATATGTGGGGTGTGAACATGTCACATGCACAGCGGCCCAGCAACATAGTGGTGAGCAGAATCTTGTGTGAGGGAGAGTGGAGAGGTGTTAGTTACAGAACCCAGCATCAGAAGGAAGTTCAAGAGAACTATTGTATATCGGGGTGACTACCAGTAATTACAATATGCAGCGTATTTAAAAATTGCTGAGAGAGTAGTTTCATTTGTGTTCTTAACACACACACACACACACACACACACACACACACAGAGTATGTGAGGTGATGTGTGTGTTAGGTTGATTTAGCTACTCCACATTACACACCTACCAAAACACGTACAGTTTTAGCTTGTGTTAAAGTAACATAAAATCACCTGTAGAATCAGTTCTTTCGGCTCTCTGTCCCTCAGACAGCTTTCAGTGTCAGTTCTCGGCCTCCTGTCAAGACTGTTTCGCGGTGACGACTCGGGTTCTCTGCCAACAGGATGAACAGGCTGAGCGCCCTGCCCCGAGGATTCGGCTCGCTTCCCGCCCTGGAGGTCCTGGACTTGACTTACAACAACCTGAACGAAAACTCTCTTCCTGGAAATTTCTTCTATCTTAGTAAGAAACTTTTAGTTCCATAAATCTCCTTAACACGGTACTTTGTGTTCTAACAGGGAAATTTATTTGCCAGGCCCCAAACTCTTAAGAGAAATTATTAGACATATCTATTTTTTTCTTCACAGTCTCCTTTTGAATATTCCTTCCTAGCTCAGCAGTATTTGTATTTGATATATAGTTATCTGGCTCCACGGGGCAGAAGTGGACTTAGTAATGTCATATTAACTTTCTGAGAGTGAGCTTGTATCTAAATGAGACCGAGTCTCACAGTTGCCCAAGGAATTTGATTTTCTTTTTTAAGAACTTGCCAAAAAAAATAGTACTCCCATGTTGCCATTAATTTTTCATAGGATAGTTGATTAAAGATATTTTAGAGAATCATTTATGAAAACATCATTAATAGGCCACTAATACATTTTTTAAAAATTTCCTGCCAGGATTCTTATTTTAAGCCTTTTAAAAAGTATGATATTAGCTGGGTGTGATGGTGTACATCTGTAAGCCCAGTACTTGGGAGGCTGAGGCAGGGGGATTATAGATTCATGGCCAACTTCAGCAATTTAGCCTCTGTTTCAAAATAAGAAATAAAAGAGAGCTGGGGATATAGCTTAGAGGTAGAATGCCCCTGGGACATCACACACACACAATTTCTGGGCATGGTGGCCCCTAGGATCAATCCTTTAAGAACACACACACACACACACACACACACACACACACACACACTTACATACTATATTGTTGGGCGTGATGGCCAAAGCCTGTAAACCAGTTTGGGAAGTTGAGATAGGAGGATCACAGGTTCAAGACCAGTCTCGGCAACTTAGTGACACCCTGTTTTAAAATGAAAAAAAATAATAATAAAAATAAAAATAGTGGTGTAGCTTAGGGGTAGAATGGCCAGTATAAAAAAAAAAAAGCACTATTATTGACCAGTTTTGTCCAGTGAGCAAACATTAAGAAATTGTTGATTGTGAGTGAACACTTCCGTGTTGCAAATATTTCTAAAAATGAGTAAAGCTTGGCCGGGCGTGGTGGTGTCCGCTTGTAATCCCAGCATTCGGGAGGCTGAGACAGGAGGATCATGGTTCTTGGCAAGCCTCAGCTACTTAGTGAGGCCCTCTGCAACTCAGTGAGACCCTGTTTCAAAATAAAGAATAAAAAATAGGGTAGAGGGTGTGGCTCGGAGGTCGAATGTCCCTGGGTTTGATCCCCAGACCCACACCAAAAAATTAGTAAGACATGATTTTCCTGGGGACTAATGAAATGTGTAGGAAAGGGTTACCTCCCTCAAATATTTTACTTTTCCAAACATTGGCATCTGTGGCATGCAGAGAGTTTGAATTTAGCCTCCAAAATTTCATCCTTTCACCTCTGTATGTCACCTCCCCAGACTTGCTCAAGCACATGAAACCCATTCTAAAATATTTTCAATCTTGAAATATTTTCAATCTTGAGCTGTGGAGGAAATTGATTTTGTGGTGTATATTAGCATATAGTTCTGCTGAATTTTAAATCCGAATGTAATTAAGTTCCTGCAAATAGATAAAAGAACATGCATCTTATTGTATTTCTCTTTCCTTGTTGAGCATAAACTAAATGGGTACCTTAGGCTTAGGGCCGTCAGCAGTGCGGAGCATGTCGTCATCGAGACATGACCACTGGTGTTTTGTTTACGTTGGACGTGACGCTTTTAACTCTGTGTTACCTTTTTCACCCCTTCGTCTTTCTATATTTTTGTCCCAAAAGACAGTAATTGAAGCAAGAAATAACAATTAGGCTGATTACAGAGCGATGGACTGCGATCACAGTCCCCACGCAGAGAAGCCTTTCGTTTATTTATTTTGCATGTTGCTCTGTTTATGGAAGGGAGCTCTGTTTACACACACGCGTTCTTTTGCTCTGGGTATCGATGTAGTGGTTTTGCTTCGGAGGCAAATGGAGTAAAAAATGTGAATCGGAAATAACAGAAGAAAAAAATTAAAATAAATACAGTTTCCTTTCCTGAAAATGCACTGTAGCCCTGTGCCACGGCCGCCGATGGTCCCACAGTCGTTAACTGCGTCCGTCCTCCGGGATATAGGTGTTTTCCTGGCCACGCCCGCCACACGAGCAGCCGGCAAGTGTGCGTGTGCCCTGCGGGTTAGTAGAGTGAGCCCTCGGCCTGTCTCCGGCTCTGCACCGGGCCAGGGTTATTCATCAAAGCTGACTCCCGGGTATTGATCAGACCTCAAGCACTTGGGTTCCGTGCCGCCCTGTTTATACATCGCTGTTTAATTTGCAGCCACCCTGCGCGCACTCTATCTAAGTGACAACGATTTTGAAGTCCTGCCGCCAGATATCGGGAAGCTCACAAAGTTGCAGATAGTAAGTAATTTATCTAAATTCTCAGAAAATCAATTCCCTCCCGCAGCCTTGGAGGACTAGAACCGAGTCAATTTGAGCAGAAGTGAGGTTTGCTTTGCAGGAATGAACCACGACTCCTGCTCCTCGTTCTTGGTTAGCTGCGGACACTTGTGAATAAATTGAAAGGACCGAGTCTCAGAAGGCGAGAGGGCAGGGAGGACGACAGGCATTTCTGTTGGGCGCCCATTTCTGTATGAGAAACTGTTTTGACAGCCCTTTCTTTTCTTGTGTTTAGCTCAGCCTTAGGGATAACGACCTGATCTCGCTGCCTAAGGAAATCGGGGAGCTCACCCAGCTTAAGGAGCTCCACATTCAGGGGAACCGCCTGACCGTTCTGCCCCCAGAACTAGGTAAGGCTGCCGAGGGGGGTCTTAGTTTGGGGTTCAAATGGTAATAATTACCTAAAGGTAGCGGTTCTCAACAGCCTCTCTCCTCCTCTTGGCAGGCGCTCTACCCCGGTATCCAATCCTGATCATTTTAGGACTGTTCCTGTGACCAGAGCTCAGCTCTTAGGGACTTGGCCCGCCCTGGCGCTGTTCTGTAGCTGTGGGGATCCGGCCTTTCAGAAAGTGCTGGGAAGAAATGGCCCAGCTCAGGAACTCCTGTCTACGAGGAGGACCATCAGATTAGTAGTAGTGCTCATAATAACTGCACCCCGTTCACTAGCTGGGTACGCTTTCTGGGTTCTGCTGGGGTTTTAATAACTTTTATCAAACCATCGCTCTTCTTTTTAATCCTCTTTTTTTCTTAAACTCGGCCATACTAACGCTGAGCTAAACCTTAGCTCTTATTTAATTTTTTTGTTTTGAGATAGGCTCTCACTGTGTTGCTGAGGCTGGCCTCAAACCTGCCATCCTCCTCTCTCAGCCTCCCAGCTCCTGGGATTCTAGGCATGTACCACCGTGCCTGGCCCCTAATTTTATTTTTTATTTTGACCCCAACAGCTTTTAGCAAATAGGTAAGGTAACGAATGCAGATGCCTTCTCCAGTCCTGAATTTGGTCCTGTCCTGACCCAGCTCCAGTGCAGGTGGCTGGCTGTGGCCCCCGTGGGCCCCGTAGTCCCGTGGTGGTCGGTGGCCGTCTCTGCTTTTTGCCGAGGTCACGTCGCGCTCCCGCGCTCACCTTTGTCACGCCCTCGGGCCATCCCCTCATCTGCAGACCTTTCAGTATCATTTCTCAGACTGTGATTATTTACTTCCCTGTACAAAAATATGCTAATTTTTACGATCTATGTTTAACTTACAGTTTTTTGTTTCTGGTAATAGAGATTGAAACCAGGGGCATTCTACCTCTGAACTGTACACCACCCCTGTTTGGTTTGGTTTCCTTTTTAAACAGGGTCTCGCCAGCTTGCTGACAGTCTCAGTGCATTGCCGAGGCTGTCCTCCAATCTGTGGTCCTCCTAGCTCAGCCTCCCAACTCCTGGGATTACAGGCGTGCACCACCTTGCTGGGATAGCTCACCCTTCTTTGAGAAAGCAATTCCTCCTGCTGGTCTGGTGGTTTGGAAGAGGGCGGCGCTTATCAACTAGGGTGCAAGCACCGTGAGGTCAGGGGCCTTTTCTCTACTCCTGGTGCCTGCCACGTGCCAGGCTGGCGGTGTGTGCTCAAGGAAGATGTACCAGGTGAATTAATGAAACGAGACCCTTGGATCGCAAGTTGTTAGCAGGTTGCAGGCAGGCAGGGCCGGGCTTCTGCCCAGACGGTACTGTCCGGTTCAGACGCCTCCAGCGCCGTGTCAGGCGCTCGGTAGCCCCACGTGGCCAGAGGTGACCCTGTGCAGAAAGACACCGTAAATACTGCCAGCCAGGAGTTCTGCTGTGAAGAGCAAGTCTCAAGGAAAACAGACGCATGGTTCCCTGGAGCGAGGGTGAAGCTTCACCTCCACTTTTACCGTCTCTTTTCATTCCTTTGTTGGGGTTAGGAGGCCGGTAGAATTCATTTGAAGGACTGAGGAATAATTTAGCAGCTTCTCTTTGTTGAGTGCCAGGCAGTCTGTTCTTGCTTGGGAGGAGCAGAATGCAGGATCAAGAAGAGGTTTCTCAGCCAGGCACAGTGCTCAGACCTGTAGTCCCAGTACTTGGGAGGCTGACACTGGAGGATTCCAGTTTTGAGGCTAGCCTCAGAGACCTACAGCAACTTAGTGAAACTCTATTTCAAAATAAATAATAAAAAGGGCTAGGGGAATAATCCAGAGATAGAAAGCGCCTGGGTTTAAACCCCAATTATCTCCACCCCAAACCCCCCCCTCCCCCCCAAAAAAGGAAGGAAAAGTTTACCAAAAATGCTTCAAGCAAAAAACTTTTTGTCAGAAGAAAGATTTTTCCAGTGATTGTGAACCACAGATGTTAGCATTCGTCACACTTGGGGGGTGTTTGCAGAGTCTCGTACGGCTCCCCCCAGCCTGCTGCGCCCGCACTTCATTGTGGAGGAACCGCGGCCGGCAGGCTCGCCTGCGCCTCCCAGACGTGGCCTCGACCAGTGCGATCCGTGCAGACAGTAACACGGACGTGTGCCGTTGCTCTTTTACTGCCTTTTGTATGTAGTGAGGGCAGACGGGATATGAAGCAGTTATTGTTAGGTGATAATTATTAGAAAATCCCTGGTTGAACCCAGCCACGCCCGCTGCCTTTGCAGTTCTCTGTTGTTTATTTATTTATGTACTCGTGTCTGTCTGACATTTCTCTTACGCTCTCTAATAGCGAATTACATTTTTTTTAAACTTAAGAATAGAACTGAAGGGAGGAAAAGTTCTTTAATGACTTTACTTTTGTTAGCTGTACCTAGAAAAACAGTCCTAATATATTCCTGGCGAATTTTTCTCTCTGTGGAAGCAAATGTTTAGTTGGAAATACAGGATAAACCCCGGGAAGTCTCTGTTACAAATAAAACTCAGGAGGAAAACAGCGCATTACTCATTTTTGAACAGTGATTTGTTTGTTTGTTTGTTTATTTATTTATTTATTTATTTATTTATTTATTTATTTATGGTCCTGGGGCTGGACTTCAGGTGCAGTCTGCCTCTAAGCTACACCCCTAGCCCAATTTTTAAATTTTTGTTTCAAAAAAGGGTCTCCCTAGGTTGGTGAGAATTTCACTGCTTGCTGAGGCTGTCCTCAAACCTGCAACCCTCCTGTCTCAGCCTCCTACATACTGAGATTACAGGTATGCACCACCACGCCCAGCTCACAGTGATTATTTTTAAAGTCAAGAAAATGCGACAAGCCAGGCATAGTGATGCATGCCTGTGATCCCAGTATTTGGGGGGCTGAGACAGGAGGATTACAGGTTTGAGGTCAGCCACATCAACGTAGGGAGGCCCTCAGCAATTTAGTGAGACTGTTTCAAAACATAAAGAGGGCTGGGGGTATATCTCAGAGATAGAATGCCCCTGAATTCACTCCTCAGTACTACAAAATAACTGATTGTAATATAACAGCTAGATAGTAATATAATAAAGCTAGTATGTATAATATAGATAGTAACATAATAAAGCTAATATATATATTAATATAGTCATATAATAAAGCTAATATGTATTAAACCTCAAATGCCAAGGCTTTGTGATAAGTAATTTTTCTGCATTATTCCTTCTACCTGTCACAGAATGATGAGCAGGTTTCTTAGCGATGAGGAAAGTGAGGTTTCAAGAGCGTTGGTGACGCGCCTCTAGGGACGGTGAGTCGCAGACTTGACCTCGCCGCCGCCCCTCCGAGCCCGCGCCCTGACCACGCTTGCTTTCCTTCCTGCCCTTCGCGAGTAAAAAGATTCCTAGAAACGCAGTTTCCGCGCTTAAGTGGCCCCTGGCCCCCACGGGGCGGAATGGCCGTGGGGAGAGGGCGCGGGCCGAGGAGAACCGTGAGAGCCGCGTGCTCCGGTCTCGTGCCCGCCGGCGCCCATCCCAAGGCCACGTCGGGACGGGAAGGAGGAGGGCGCGGTGCCCAGGATGGAGGAGGGCGCGGCGCCCAGGATGGAGGAGGGAGTGGGGTTTCTGACTCTCCCGTTAGTTTGTTTGTTTGTTTATTTATTTTATTTATTTATTTATTTATTTATTTATTTATTTATTTATTTATTTTTTGGTGGTACTGGGGTTCCTGGAAGCCCTTCTACCTCCGGGCTACACTCCCAGACCTATTTTATTTTTGGAAACAGGGTCTCCTAAGCCAGCGCGGCTGGCCTCGAACCTGCACTATCCTCCTGTCTCCGTCTCCCGAGCGCGGGGATTCCAAGCCTGCGCCCCCACGCCTGGCCTCTCCCTTTATTTGATTCGTTATTTTCAGATGTTTATCAAGTTCCTACTTTAGGCCAGTTCTCAACTCCTAGGAGTTCGCCTTTCCAATAAGGTAAAGTTCCTCTACTCAGCAAGGACTCTTTGAGCTAGGAATTATGAGAGCCGAGCTGGCCTCCTGGAGCTGATATCCCAGAGAGGATGAGGAGGAAGAGGGAACAGCCTGCGCAGTATTAAGTGGTCCTGGAAAAACAAAGCATGAAAAGACATGCCAAGCTGGGGGAGAGGTGCTGGGGGAAAACCTTTGCATAGAGGGTGATGGTATTTAAATGGACACCTGAAGGAGGTGCAAAGGTCCTGTGGTGGATTTGTGCATTGTACACGGTGCCTGGAATGGAGGGAGTGATGGTGAGTGTGGTCAGAGGTGACCTTAAAACAGAAATGAGGGGTATTCTTTGACTGAGATGCCTCCTCAACACACACACACGCACTCAACTCTCTCACTGCATTGAAACCTCCATCCTAATCACCAGAGCTTGAGAAAAGGGCTTTGCCAGTGCCAGGTGGAATCTTGAGATGGGGATCACCCTAGATTGCACACAGGAGCCCAGAGGTGGCAGAAGGTGGCGTAACGACAGGAGCCAGAGGCTGGAGTCGCGTGTGGAAGGGCCCGAGCCCGGGGCTTCCAGCACTGCACGAGGCAAGAAGCCGATTCTTCACTCCCTGCACAAGGAACGTGGGCCTGCTTGTGTTGTGATTTTAGCTCAGGAGCCGCCAGTTCACACTTGTGAACTGTGAATTGTAAAAAAGGAGATCTGGGCTGCATTAAGCCCCTGTTTATGGTACTTGATAATTGTCGCAGTAGGAAGCCAGCACACCTGGGAGGGCTAGGCGGGGGTTCAGCGAGGCACCTCAGGGTCTGAGTTACTTCTCCACGAGGCTCTTTGGTTGCTGTGTTGAGAATACCCTGAAGAGGACGGAGGGCAGGGCGGCAGCAGAGTCTGGCGGGGATGGACCTGATGCAGGTCCGGATGGGGTCCAGGCTGGCCTCCTCCAGGCACAGTGCAGGGAGTGGCCACACACTGGGTCTGCTTCAAAGGCAGAAACTGATGATGGTTTATTTTATTTTATTTTATTTTTTTATGATATTGGGGTTCCTGGAAACCCTTCTACCTCTGGGCTACACTCCCAGACCTATTTTATATTTTTATTTGGAAACAGGGTCTCTTAAGCCAGCACAGCTGACTTTGAACCAGCGCGATCCTCCTGTCTCCGCCTCCCAAGCGCAGGGATTACAAGCGTGCGTCACCACGCCCGGCCTAATGATGGCTTCAATGAGGGTTAGACAGTCAAGTCTGATTTTGGGTTTTGGTCCTGAGCAGCTCCCAGGATGGGGAAGATTATCAGCACGGTAGGTTAGGAAGATGGGAGGAGGGGAGAGAAAGTAATCAGGGCTGGGTTTGGGACACTTAGAGTGTGAGGTGCCACGTGGATACCAACGTGTGAAGGCAGCGGAAAACTCAACCTGGAGCTGACCTCACCAGGAGGAGCTCTGGGCTACTGATATAATTCTCATCAGATATAAATTAAGAAATTATTAGCTGGGCATGGCGGTACACACTCGTAATCTCAGTACTTGGGAGGTTGAGGCAGGAGGATCGCGGGTTCGCAGCCAGCCTCAGCTCCTTAGCGAGGCCCTCCGCAACTCCATGAGAACCTGCTTCAAAGTAAAAAATGAAAAATAGGGCTGGAGTGTAGCTTGGAGATAGAATGCCCCTGGGTTCAATTCCCCAGTACCCCCCCACACACACAAATTAAGTAGTAATTGAAAATAGGGTCATACAGTGGTTTGTATATTTTGTTTTCATTTAAAATAGAACATGCAAAAATGTAGCACATTTTTATTCTAAAGTTATCTTGTTATTTGCCCTTTACTTGGAGGGTTTATAAGATTCACTTAGTTGAATGCTGCCACCAGTGGGAGTGGTCTGAGTGTCAGGGTAGCCTTTTAAAATTGTTTAGTACACAATGTCTTTTTCAAGCTCCCCGTGGAAAGTGTCAGGGTTGTCTGTCTACTGAGGTGTCTGTGGCGCTGGAATCCAGTCCGCTCCGCGGCCCCGCCCGCAGCAGCCACTTCACGGCTCCTGTGTCCGCTGAGTTTGGAGCCCCTTCTCCTCTGTCCTGTCCTGTCACCCACCAGGGTGCCCTGCCTGCCACCTAGAGTGTGACCCGGGACCCCGCACATGGCTGTGCGGTCCCTCCCCTTAGCGTTGCTTTTGGTATCTTCCCGTCTGTGTCCTATAGAAGAGGTACAAGCTGGTTGTGGGGCACACTCCTGTAATCCCAGTACTTGGGAGCTGAGACAGGAGGATCAGAGGTTCAAGGCCAACCTCAGCAACTTAGTGAGACCCTGTTCCAAAGTAACATGGGGATTGTGTTATAACTTGGAGGTACAGTGCCCCAGGATTCAATCCCCAGTACCAAAAAAAAAAAAAAAAAAAAAAAAGGGTAGAGACTTGATAGGGGCCTGATGAAATCTTGCAAGAAACATCACCGCGAAGTCGCAGATGTGGTCCAGGAGCCTGGTTACGAGGCTTTGAAAGGGAGGGAGGAATGGGCGCAGCTTTTCCACCTGAGCTGGGAGAAGGCAGCAGAAGAGGCTGGAGGTGCCCGCGGTGGGAGCCAGGAGGGCCCCGCGCCGGCATGCGCTGGCAGCATGGAAGAGTCGAATCTTTTATGCTGCTGCTGAACTTGTTGTTGTTTTATTTTGTTTAGATTTTTTTTTTTCTGTATTAATTCAAAGAAGTCAACAGGAGGTAAGAGGAACAGTTGTTTTTAACAGGCCATAGTGAAACTTAAGACTATAAATAGGGTCATGCAATGTTTTGTATATTTTGTTTTCATTTTAAAAAGTTGTGTGTGTGTGTGTGTGTGTGTGTGTGTGTGTGTGTGTGTGTTTTGCAGTACTGGGGATGGAGTACTGGGGATGGGACCCAGAGATATTCTACCTTCGAGCTCTACCCCAGCCCTATTTTTTATTCTTTATTTTGAAACAGGGTCTCACTAAGTTACAGAGGGCCTCGCTAAGTAGCCAAGGCTGGCCGCAAAACAAATCCTCTTGTCTCGGCCTCTCAAATGCTGGGATTACAAGTGTGTGCCACCACACGCAGGTAAAATACAATTTTAATGTGCAAAAATTATATTAATATCCCACTAGGCATTTTATTTTATTTATTTCTGTGTGTAAGGTACTGAGGATTGAACTAGGGGTGTTCTACCTCTGAGCTACATCCCCAGGCCTATTTTATTTTTCTGTTTTTGTAGCAGGGTATCACCGAGTTGCTGAGGCTAGCATCAAAACTGTGATCCTCCCTCCCGTCTGGAGGATCTGGGATTACAAAACTCCCAAGTACCAGGATTGCGGGCGCGCACCACCACACCTGGCTTTTCTTTCCAGGGCTGGAGATTGAACTGGGAGCCTCAGAGCTGTAGCGACCTGTGAGGCATTTTGCACACATCTTCTCATCTGAATTTCACAGCAGCTGGAGTTGGGGCTTTCTCCCTGTGCTCCTGGGTGAGGCTCTCAGGAGTTGTGACCTGCCGAAGACACAGCGAGAGAGATCTGGAGCTGAGTGTAGAACTCAAGCCCCCTTTGAGCAGTGCGCCTGGCCAGCAAAGGGCAGTGCAGTGTGCTACTGGCTGCACTGATCCCCTTTTAGGTCAGAATAACTCATACATTAGTCTATATAAAGAAGTAGTGTTTTACTTTTTTTAAACAAGATCTCTGGATTAGATATTAATGAAGACACAGGCCTTACAAAACGTAGTAGTCTGTGAAATGCTTGTCCAGTGGCATGATGTTTTAGCTGCACAGAGAAAGCATAGGGCAGCAAGAACGTTCTTTCTGGGGTTATAAACTGTGCCGCTCGTATTTGAACAAAAGTGAATTTGTCAATCAATCATGTACATTTTAGAGGCTACTTTTAAGCTAGATAGAATTGTGTGAATATCTTAGTTTTTACAGAAAATATCACAATTTTTAAAAATAATCTAAATTGCTTAATCTTAGTTCTGGGCTGGAGGCAGAGAGAGCTCTCTGGCCTCTTTTTAAAGTTGATGAAAACAGATTGCGACTTTTCCAGAATTGCATTACTGACATGGCTTATTGTCAGCAGAATCTGACTTTTAGTACAGATCTTTTGACTTCAAATGTAAGCAATCCTCCCTATAGTATATATCTATAAATGTATCAATACAGAGGCAATAAAGAGAACTAATTTATCATTAGATGACAGATTGCAGTGACTCCAAATAGAGGCCCTGATTTTATTTGAAAAATAAAGGAAATGCAGCGAATAGAAAGTTCTTACCTGACTTTGAGTTGCGACTTGGATTATATTACCTGCTCTAACATTTAGTTTCTGTGTTAAAATTCCTTTTGCCACACTTCCTCTCCCTGTCTCTGTCTCTGTGTGTCTCTCACACACGCACACCCTCATATATGGTATCTTTTGATTCTCATGGTCTTAGTCGATAATCAAAAATGACTCCCATCAAGCTTCCTACATAATATTTTTAACAAGTTCCATTTTATATATTCTTTTTGAAAGAATATATAAAAAAGCTTTGAAATGTGGAAAGAAGCTTTGAGCATAGATTTAAAAAATACTAAGTGAATTATATTTCTACCTGGTGACTTACTGCATTAAAAGAGGTAGGCAGTTGCTACGTATAAAACATTTCCGTTCTGGAATATAAATTTCAGGAAGCGCAGTGTCAGGTTC
Source organism: Muscardinus avellanarius (assembly GCF_963383645.1). Taxonomy (NCBI): domain Eukaryota; kingdom Metazoa; phylum Chordata; class Mammalia; order Rodentia; family Gliridae; genus Muscardinus; species Muscardinus avellanarius. The sequence goes on from NC_137806.1 coordinate 16,234,933, forward strand.
ATGTGACTGAACGTGGGCATCAATCTGTGTTAACACCAGCTGGTGAAGCCTGCCACTGTCTGCAGTGGACATCCTTTGATTTAATAGGACACTGAGTGTGTTCTTGCCCTGGAGAAATGCTGGCAGTACTGAGAATCCAGATTTAATTTTTGTTATTCCAGAGGCATGTCTGTAAACACAGTTTTTATCACCTGGATACATATATAATATCTTACATTTATGTAACATCTCCTTTCAAAGTGTCTCCTGTATATTATATTATTCCTATCTTTAAAAATGTTATACCGAGTCACTCCTGAACAGTATTACATTTGTGTTAGAGTTCCTTTTGGCTTTGGGGTACAAAAACTGGGAGAAAGGTGAAATGGGAGTATTTATTTTCTTTTATGTTGTTAGCCTCAGAAATCTAGGGATGTCAGAACTATGCCTTATTAAAACTCAGCATAGGTTTGCTTTTTTAACATATGTATTTAGACCTTTCCAGAATCATACACATGTTTAACAAGTACGAATCTCCAGAGTTGAAATACCTGAAATCATCTAATTATGTCATTATGCTTCTGTTAACAGGTAGTCAGGAGCCTGCCTGATAATGTTTGTAAGCAAGACTGGGCTCATTCTCTGTGTATGTTTAATAATTTTAGGAGGCTTCAGTTCTTGCTCATTGTCTAGGTTAGATATAGATTGTCCCCTGATGAGCTCATGTATTAATGTTCACAGTCAATGTAATTAAGCATTGTAATAAGGGTTCTAATCTGAACAGTGGAATGAATTTTCTGGGTGGTAATTTAGGCAGCTGGGGAGTGGCGTGGGGAGTGGGTCCCTGGGAGTGCCTATGCCTTGGAATCCCCTTGCTTTTTCTCTGGCTTCCCCTCCATGATTGTGAGAGCAGAGCCCTCACTCTCCCTTCTCTGCTTCCCGCTGCCATGCCCTGAGCTCCACAGACCCAGCCTCACATGGACTGAACCCTGAAATCTCCAAAGAGCTGTGAGCAAATAAATCTTCCTTTCTCTAAGATGTGTGGCCTGTTGCTTTAGATCACAGCAGTGAGGATGTTGACTGAAACACTTACCATGTCAGATCAGGATCTGAATAGAGTATTCTCCTATAATCTTTTGGGTTTGAGAATATTGGTAAATCGTACAAATATAATCCTTGCCCCCTTGAAGACAAACTTAGAAATAAATTAATAAATAAATAGTTAAAAATTACAAAATGGAAATTATAACTAATCTCCAAATCTACCAGAACATCAGCTCCCCTGTTACAGTTGTCTGAACTATCTTTGTCTTCCACCTGGGTTGCTGTATAGGTTTAGGATCCCTAATTAAAAAAAAAAAAAAAACTTAAATCCACTCTAAAACTCTAAAATCTGAAACTTTTTGAGTGCTAACATCATGCAGATTTTCAAAACGTAAGAATTTTGAAATCCAAGATACTTCTATTCCCAAACATTCTGGGTGAGAAATGCTCCGCCTGTCATGGCGTCCTGGTGTTCCAGCTTCCCGCCTTGCCATTGGAATTCTGCTGACCACTGGGGACAGTCTTCCTCATGCCCGTGGATCTGTAGAACCCAGGATGATCTGACCACAGGGCTGTTGAGCGACTTTTTCTCCCCTCCCTCACAGCCTCCTCTCAGTGGCCGCCTTATGCTTCACGGTCGTTGCTTTCTGCTGGGAATTTTCGCCCCCCAGATATTCCCAGAGCTGGTGCCTTTAGGTACCAATGTACATGTTTTTTTTTTTTTTTTTTTTCTTGAAGGAGCTTTTTTTCTGATCATTCTGTCTCAGTAATTCCCTTCTCGTTATTGTTTACTACAGCCTGTTTTTGCTCATGCATAGCATTATTCAACAAGTATATATTCAGCGCCGTGTATCATGTCCAGCTCCAGGTCCCTTTGCAGATATCAGTGGCGTGGTGGTGAAACGACTGCACCAACACTACTTCATGTATTTATATATTCGCTTATTATGATTACAGGCATGTGCCACTGCTTCTGGCTTTCAGCACCATTTCTAAAAAAGAGTTCATTTCCCATTAAATGATTTTTATGCTTTAGTCAAAAGCAAGTTTATACTCGGTTGTGGTGGTATATGCCTGTAATCCCTGTATTTAAATGGATGGGACAGGAGGACCATAAGTTCGAGTCCAGTCTCAGCAACTTAGCGAGATTCTGTTTCAAAATTAAATAATAACACAGGGCTAGGGGTGTAGCTCAGAGATAGACCACTCCCTGGGTTCAATCCCCAGTACCACTCACACACATAAAATTCAGTTTATTATGTAAATATATTTATGGCCTCTGTAATCTCATTCTACATTTTTAGCAGTTCCTATGGTCTTAATTGCTGTGGATTCATAGAAAGTCTTGAAATCACACAGTGTAGATCCTCTTTTTCAGAATTTTTTTTTTGGGGGGGCTATTCTGTATCCTTTATACATGGATATCTATTTTATAATTCACCTGCCAGGATTGTGGTTGTTACTTGATTGAATCAACAGACCAATTTGAAAAGAATAAGCATCTTAATACAGTATTGACTCTTCCCACCTCTCGACACTTTATTTATATAGGTTTTTAAATTTTCTCTCAGCATTTTTTCGGGGGGTCAGGTGCATCTCTTTTGTTAAGTTTCTCCTTAAATGTTTTAAGGTTTCGGTTCCTGAGTTTCCAAGTGAATTTAAGATCAGCTTGTCAATTTCTACAGAGAAGCCAGTTGGGGTCCTGACGAGGTTGCTTTGACTCTCTGGGTTACCTGGGGAACTAATGCCGTTTTGACAATAGTGAGTCTTCAGATCTAGGAACACGAGGTGTCTCTCCATTTACTTAGATCTCCCCTTATTTCTTTCCACACTGTCTTGTTGATTTCAGAGTTTTGTACTTTCTTATTAAATTTAGCACTAAGCATTTTATTATTTTTATATCATTTTAAATAAAATAGTATTTTTTAAAATTTCACTTCTAGGTTGCTCATTGCTAAGGTATAGAAATGCAGTTGATAATTTTATTGATCCTGTATCTTGCAGAATTCAGTAATGAGTTCTAATAATATTTTCAGTGGATTACGTAGAACTTTCTCTGTTCAAAACCATGCCCTCAGCCAGGCGTGGTGGCGCAAATTTGTGAGTAATTCTTAGCCAGCCTCGGCTACTTAGGCCCTTTGCAACTCAGTGAGACCCTGTTTCAAAGTAAAGAATAAAAAATAAGATTGCGGTTGTAGCTCAGAGGTCGAGTGCCCCTGGGTTCCATCTCCAGTACCACAAAACATAAATAAATAGATAAACAAATAAATAAATAAATAAATAATAAGCAAGCAAGCAAACAAATAAATAAAAATGTCTTCTGAAATTAAGAATAGTTTTTTCCCCTTCTTTCTGAGCTGGATATCTTTTATTTTCTTGCCTTATTATTCCAGCTAGAACCTCTTGTACAGTGTGGATTATGGTAGCAAAGCAGGCATCTTCATGATATTCTTTATTTTTAGGGGGAAACAACTAGTCTTTTCTCATTAAATATTAAGTTTTCTCTCTAGGTTTTTATAGATCCTTGTAAACCATGACCCTTGCCCAGTTTAAGGGACCTCAAGTTCCTTCTTTATAGTGTGTCCTATCACGAAGCAATATTACCTGATTTTTCTGCTGTTCATGAATCAACTCTTTCTGTTTCTCTGCATGTTTAGTTTTTTGTTATTACTTTTTTTTTTTACTATGTGGTAGACATTATGAGTAGTGTATTTTTGAGTATGAATTTTCTTATGTTTTAAATCAACCCTTCTATGCTATTATAGCTAAGATTGATTGTCTTTGTTTGCTAGGCTACCATAACTGGGTGACTTTAACAACAGAAATACATTTTTCTCAAACGCTAGAGCTGGAGGGCCAGTGTTGAGGACTGGGTGAGGGTTAGAAGGAAAGGCTCCAACGAGACCTCTTTCCTTGGCATGAAAATGACTATCTTCTCCCTGCATTTTTCATTGTTTGGGTCTCATCTCGGTTTGTGTTTATATCCAAATTTTCCCCTCTTAAGGATGCCAATTATATTGATGAGGTTCTACCCATATGACCCTATTTTAAATAAATTACCTCAGTGAAGTCCCTGTCTCCAAATACAATCACATTCTGAGATATTATGGATTAAGATTATGAACTTTTTGGATAAGGACACACATAGCCTATAACACCAACTACTTCTTACACATTTTATTTTTCATGTGTAAATTTTGTTAAATAATTTTATATCCCTTGATATTGTTCCATTATCCACATGATTATTGATATCTTTAGTCTCTTCGATTATTGCATCAAATTATCTTAAGCCATTATTGTTAGTCTTCAAGAATCATGGACCTTTTTGAGAAACCAGTGAAATCCATAGAGCTACTTCTCACAAAATGTATAAGCTTTCCATATAATTTTGGGGATTTTAAGATGTCACATAATCTACCGATAGACCCTTCAATACCGAATTTCTACCCCAGATATTCTTTGTTTAAAGCCTTTATTCTAGATTCCCTTCACTGGTATGGAGGCCATTTCTATTTCCCAGATTTTCTTCTGAATTGCATGCAAATAAAGAACAGTGACCTAGCCCAGGATACGTGAGCGGATTGTGCATGAACTCAGAGCTACGGAAAGGAAAAAGAAATCCATCACAATTTGATTTGTTCGCTTTCAAATCTGGTTCATAGGGCATAGTGGTAGGTGGTCATATATTAAGCTTTAAAGAGGTGTTGGCGTCTTTCCCCTTGCATTTAAAAGGTGATGTGCTACGTGTGAGACAAATAAATCACAATTCAGTCCACCAACAGGGCTGCAGTCAGTTATATAAATTGCTAGTGAAACACTAAATCTGTCACTTTGTATGTTCTGACCCTTTAACAATTGAAATAGTATTAGAAATGAGGGCAGCCTGGAAACCAAAGGGGCAAATGTAGTGGCAGATGCAATTATCAAGGTCAGTGGTTAGTGTTAAGGGTTCATCGTTTGGTCATTGAGGTTGACCCAAGTAAACGCAATTGCTATCCGAAAGACTTGGCTAGCTGCACTTTGCTGTAAAAGAGTGCAGAAGATGGAGCTGCTCCACTTGACGACATCTTGGAGAATGTTACTTCTAAACTTTCTGTGTTCTAGGGCAGCGACTAAAAGATCAAGCTTGTTCTTGTCACTTCTACTTCTAATTGATATAATTGATATGCCAGACCTGTTGTTCATCCTCTGTGCTTTCTTTGTGTCTAACTTTAGCTCTTCACCTACATCTTCAGCAACTTTCTGGTCTGTGTTTATATCCTTCATAACAGTTCTTTGAACTGTGAATGTTCTTCTAGACTACCAGATTTTCTAGCGGCAGCTCATAACCTTAAGAATGAATACACGAACTGTAACAAACACCACTTTTAATAAGATCAAGTTTTCTGTCTTAATAGGAGTTTTGTACCTTTGCATTTTATTGCCTTATACTAGTTATCTTTTATAACTGAGGAAAGTTGAAAATTTTCCATTATGATGATGATGATGATGATGATGATGATGATGATGGTGATAAAATTAACTTCTGATTCTGAGTTGTCAATTTCCAAATGATAAACTGAAATAAGATATTCCTATGTTTTGGAGTTTCTCTTTTCTCCATTTTGCAGGTGAGAAAATTAAAATTCAGAGAAGGCAATGTTCAATGTTACACAGGTAGGCCCTGTGTCTGTCACACTTTTAAGCATTACTTTTGCAAAAGTAATTAGCAATGAAAGTTTGACTGGAGTTGTTAGGAATTTAATAAATATTTATTCAATTTTTGTTATCTAAAACGTGTAAGCCTGTGAAAGACAAAAATGTTATGACACAGGTCTCTTTCTAACAGAGCTAACAACCCAATGGAACTGGAAAAAATAGTTAAGGAACTGTTAAATTGGGATTCCACATGTAATTGCAAGAGAAAAGCAGCTTGTGCAAAGATTAGTATGCCTTGTGATAGACTAGAAGGGTTTCAGCATGTGTTAGCTTGGGCTGCTTTAATACAAGTACCATGTGCTGGACTGGGTAACTTAAACCAGAAAGGTACTTGTCACGGTTCTAGAGTCTGGGACGATACAAGATCAAGGTGCCAGCCAGTGAGGTCCGCGTTTCCAGGTAAACATCTTTGTGATCTCGCGTGGCAGAATGAGGGCGTCTCTCTCATGTCTCATCTATAAAGGCACTAACTTCATTCATGAGGATTCTTCCTCCTGGGCAAAGGCCTGCCTCCATACACTGCCGTGCGAGAGATTGGGGCTTCGGCGTGGAATCGGGGGGATACAAGAAACCAATCCATAACAAATAAAGATGAGACTGCACATGACCCTCGGCAAAATCAACACCAACAAGAGAAAAATACGGGAAAGCTACGATGTGTTAGATTTCCTGACTTAAGCACAAGTGTAATCTATTAGAGGTTATTATCCTCATCTTTTGTGCCTTCCTTGAGCATTCATCAGAACTTCTGCCTTCGATTCAGTTGGGCAATCTGTGACTCGTTGAATCACTGAGGAATCGCCTCAATGGAATGTGCTAATATTGCTAGTGTTCCCCGTTTTGTCTAGTTGGGTCTCAGGTTATGAGATCATGGACCACTTAAGGAAGCTGATGAAAGCTATGAATTCTTTTAGCAAAAACATGCACAGTTGTGCCAGGCGTGGTGGTGCACGCTTGTAATCCCTGCGCTTGGAAGGTAGAGACAGGAGTATTGTGCAGGTTCGAAGCCGGCCTCGCTGGCTTAAGAGACTCTATTTCCAAATTTAAAAAAATATATAAAAATAGGTCTGGGAGTGTAGCCCAGAGGTAGAAGGGTTTCCAGGAACCCCAGTACCACACACACACACACACACACCACACACACACACACACACACACACACACACAACAAAACAACAACCAAAAAACATGCACAGTTACCCCTCAGTGTCTACAGGGAATATGTATTGCTCTATACACACACCTTATGGATACCAAAATACATAGATGCACAAGTCTTTTATATAAATTGGCATAATATTTGCATATAACCTATGTCCATCCTGCTATACACTTTAAATAATTTCTAGATTACTTATAATACCCAATTCAATGTAAATGCTGTGGTTAAATAAACTGGTAGGTTATGAGTTATAAAATGATATGTTTAGAGAATAATAAGAAAAGTATATGTTCAGTATACATTATTTATTTATCTGGCCCCAGGGATTTATTCAGTGCTGTTCTGCCTCTGAGCTACACCCCAGCCCTATTTTATTTTTAATTTGAAACTGGGTCTCACTGAGTCACAGAGGACCTTTATAAGTTTCTGAGGCTGGCTGTGAACTTGCAATGCTCCTGTCTCAGACTCCCAAGTACTGGAATTATAAGTGTGTGCCATCACACCCAATGAGACACAGCTTTTAAAAAGTATTTTTGAGAGCCTGGCGTGGTGGCGCATGCTTGTAATCCCAGCATTTGGGAGGCTGAGACCAGAGGATCGTGGTTTGCGGACAGCCTCAGCTACTTAGGTGAGGCCTTTTGCAACTCAGTGAGACTCTGTTTCAAAATAAAGAATAAAAATAGGGCAGGGGGTGTAGCTTGGAGGTCGAATGCCCCTGGCTTCCATCTCCAGACCCGCAAAAAAAAAAAAAAAAAAAAAAAAAAAGTATTTTTGATCATGGGTTGTTTCACTCTGTCAAATCCCAGTTTATGGAGGCCAAACCTGACTGTTGTACTTGGGTTCAGAAGCTCTGACCTGGGCCCTTAGTGTCTGGTTTCCTTAACCATATCCAAAAATGTTGAAGATAAATGTCAGAGCTACTTTTCATACTCGGTAGAAAAAAAAATTAGTAAGAATAGATATTTCTTAAGATGATAGATAAATCAAGCATCTAAAAAACTGTCACTCTTTCTAGCAATTAGTGAACTCCCAATTAAATAAGGCACTATTTGTTAGTATATGTATTGCAGTACTAGAGATTGAACCCAGGGGCATTCTACCTTTGAGTTACACCTCCAGCCCTATTTTTTAAATCCTTTATTTTGAAACAGGGTCTCACTAAGTTATGGAGAGCCTCATGAAATCGCTTCCTCAGTAAAAAAAAAAATAAGAAAAAGAGACTGAGACAGGAGGATCGTGGTTCAAGGACAGCCTCAGCTACTGCTTAGTGAGGCCCTTTGCAACTCAGTGAGACTCTGTTTCAAAATAAAGAATACAAAATAGGTCTAGGGGTGTAGCACAGAGGCAGAATACCCCCAGTACGGGGGAAAAAAAAAAAGACAAGCAAAAGACAAAAAGAATCAAGGTATACCTAACTGGTCCCTTCAGGGGGAAATAGGAGAGAATCTTTTTCTTGCCTTTCCAGTTTCTTCTGGTCCTCTGTATGATTTGGCTTGCTGTCTCTTCGTCCTCAAAACACGTTACATCAATCCTCGCCCTCACTCGGAATCCTCACCTATCCCTTCTATAAAGACCACTGTGATTACATCAGCCCCATCCAGATCATCTCAGCATCTTGAATTGAATCGTATCTGCAAAGCCCCTCTTGCCCTAGAGGCTGATATTCACAGCTTCCAGGGATGAGGCCCGAGTGCATCTGGGGGACCATTCTTCAGCCTCCCACATGTAGCAACATAAACAAGAGCTTCGCAGTCGTGTCGCATTTGTGGGATTGGTCACGTTGCCCGCGTCATAGCTGGTCTCCACTCATCCTCGGGATGAGCTGGCTCTTCTACCGGCAGTATCCCAGTTCCACTGGGATCTGGGTCTGGGCCTGATGCAGGATGTAGGTGTACGCATGACTGAGGTATATTATTCATATTGAGTAGAAATAAAACTTGTATCACTTCCCTCCTCCCTCATTCTATATATTGATATTATGATTAATAGCTTTTAACACAAAACTATTTTGAAGTAGGAGTCTCTTTGGTGACGTATTTTGACAGTAGCGATGTCATGCATGCTTCTCGCTGTTCTAACAGGAGTAGGTGACAGGGACTACTAGCCCCGGATTCTGTACGTGATGATCAACCAAAGATGTCATGTCCAGAAATATCGCTCAAATGTCAGCCACAGAAATCGCTTTAAAATAACCTTGCTCAGAGGGCTGGAATCTTCCTTTCTTACCACTTAGAAATGTAAAATTTGTTAAAGACAGGGAGCCCTAAGTTATTCCTTTCTTTCTCAGAGCTGCCAGATGGATGTTGAATTAAGTCCAGTTCTGAGTCTCACTTGAGATAATTTTTTAAGTTTGTGATGGTGTTTTGGATCCTTATCAGTGCGTCCTCCCTCCTCCGGTTCCCCACAGCTACCCACAGCCTGGCAGCCGCATGGTTGCCTTGGTACCTGTTTCTGAAGGCTGTCTGCAGTGCAATCTGGTTGTTTAAATAGCACAACTTGTCATCTAAAAGTAGAAGCCATTAGCACGACGCCGTGCGGCTAGTGGTGTCTTGAATACTGTTTTACATTTTTTCTTATTTTATCGCTTTACTATTTACTCATGTCACCACTGGAAATTTCTGGGCCCAGTTCACAGTATGGATCCCAAGTGAAAAATGCAGAAATCCTAGCAGTCTTCTGAAATGCATGCCCCAAGCAGTGGCTCTCGTTGGATATTTTGTGTATTTTTAGAGTTGCGAACTCTTGAAACTCCAGCTTTATTAAAAGTACCTGAATAATCACTAATACATACCTGTTTGTAGCAAACAGGCTGTCCATGATGGAATAGCCTTCCGCTGTGTCTAAGGACAAGAAGATTTCTGCCGGCTTCTGTTGGAATTCGAATGGCTCTCCATTGTGATTATGAATTTGCCATAAACACATATTGGCCTCAGAAAAAGTGTGTTTTGTTTTTAGTTATAAAATATCAAATTTGATGCTTTGAGATGATATGTATCTATTTACCTCCCTCCAGATTACCCATAGCATATACTTATAATAGAAGATGCATCCAGATGGAACATTTTCACCTTTTGCCCAGGTGAATCGACTCTAAAGCTGTGGGCTGCTGTCACTGCAGGTGAGAGAGGAGGTGGCATACTGCTCCCTCTCCAGTGGACAGCTCTGCAAAAGCCACGCCTGGCAGCCTGAGCTGTGAGGAATGCACATTAATTAGTTCCTTGAAACTATTTTCTCATTAACTCCAGGTACAGTGTTAGCACAAATGTTCTGGAGTTCAGAGTGTTGGTTTTGATAACGAGAAAGCACCCGCAATCATCAGAACTTGTCATCTTGTTAGTAAAACAGTCAGATCACACACAGTTCCTTTCTGCCTGGTTGAAGGTGTCTTGTCAAGGGTCTTGAAGCTTAGTGACTCACTCCATCTGGTAGGTGCTCCATCTGATGGTAGATAAGGATGCTTGTTTTTAGAACTGAATGTGGTAGGGGCTTTTCTATGTTTCTTGGTAGAGTAGGGAGGGTGGTGGGCAAAAATTAAGGGAGACTTATTGTGTTTGTTTGTTTGTTTTGGTACCAAATAATTCAGTTTGGGAAAAACAAAATTGTATTGCCACTTTAAATATAATTTACATTTATTATTATAAAGAACTAAAACATTCAGAAAGCTAAACAAATTTAATTCAATATCCCACCACCTTGAAATGCCAATTATTATGTTTGGTGACAACTTAAGATATATCTTTTATATATCCTTTTTTTTTTTTGGTGGTACTAAGGGGTGGAACCCAGGAGCTTTCTACCTCCGAGCTATACCTCCAGCCCTATTTTATAATCTATTTGGAAACAGAGTCTCACTAAGTTGCTGAGAGCCTCACTAAGTAGCTGAGGCTGGCTTCGAACCTGTGCGATCCTCCTGTCTCAGCCTCCCAAGCGCGGGGATTACAAGCGTGCGCCACCACACCCAGCTCTCAGATGTATCTTTGACAAAGGCAAAAAGTGGATAAGAGATAGAAAAGTAACTATATTGACAAATTAGAAAAAAATCAACATTTTTAAATTAGCATTTTATTCACATTTAAAAATGAAAAATTAAGAAAGTTTTGAACTTTTACTACTTGAGCCCAAGAAACTAAGATATCAATTCCTAAAAGATCACACTAATGTAAAAATAGAAATTCTAGATAATACTGATGTATAGCTATACTTCTAAGCCACATTTCACAAAACTGATAGGTCTTTGATATGTTAACTGTCTGGATTTGTCACTTTTTTTTTTATTCTAAGAGACTTCATGTCCTGTGTTTCTGTATGCTCATTGCCTTTGTGAGTTTTGTGTTGCTACAACAAAATACCCGAGACTAGGTGATTTGTTTAATGTAAAAAGCAAAGAGCCTTTATTCAAGCTTAACCTTGGGTGCCCGTCATAAACCAACACAGCGGTTCAGTACGGGAACCACGAGCATACTTTGGTTTTAATTTTTATACCCTTTTAGACAGAGAGCCTCTATTGATTGGACAGTTCTCATGGCCTAGGTGATTTGTAAGGAATGGAGATTCATTCTTTATAGTTCCAGAGGCTGGGCTGTCTCTGGTAAATACTCTGGGAAGTCTGGAGTCTCCGGAGTTCCATGGTCCGGGTGCCCTGTTGCTGAGTCCTCCCGAGGGAATAGTCTTTGTGTCCTCAGTTGACAGAACTGCAGCAGGAATGAGCTTCTCTGTCAAGCTCTTTAATATGGGCGTCTAGTCCCATCCCCAGGATGCTGCCTTCATGACCAAACCCACCCCGGCGCACCCATTTCTTAACACTGTTAACCGGTGAACTGGGTATTAAATCTCACTGTGAATTTTGGGGAGGGCAGAAACACTCAAGCCATAATACTTGAGAATGTTTGTTCTTTTCTTATTTCATAGGTAACTTGTCTGGGCATAAAAATCTTGCGGTGCCTTGACATTTGCTAAAGTGACTGCAGAAGCCAGCCTGATTGATGTTTCCATTTACTGGATAATTTGGGTTTTTTTCTACTTGGATGCTCCCAGAGTTATTTATTTATTCCCATTCATATATATAACTGTTCATTTATATATGCATATATATGTGTGCATGTGTGTATATATATATGTGTGTATCCATATATATATATATATATATATATATATATATATATTCTTTCTCTCACACACAAATGCACACTACATTAAAGCATAAAGTACTTAGGTATATACTTCAGTAAATTATCAACATGTAAAAACTCAAGGAACAATTACACAGGTCAAAAAACAGAATACTCCCAGAGTCTGAGAAGCCCAGTTAAGCCTTCTTCCAATCATTAGGCAGCCTTCCTTGCCCAGAAGTAACCACTGCCTTAACTTCCAGTACTTTTTATTCCTGTTACTGTTTTTGAATTTCACATAAATGGAGCCATTTGGTGTATATTTCCTCTCCTTTTGCTTGACGTTATGTGTCCTGAGATTGATCCACTTTATTGCATATGACGGTATTTCATTCATTTTCACTGCCCCCTTGGTATAAATACATGAGCTCCAGTTCTCATTTGAATGACCTATTTGCTTTAGCTACAGCCCTGTCACTGTTGAGATGTTCCCTACTTTGAGACCTGCAGTGAAATTACGGGCTTTCGGTATGCCTATGGGGGGCCCTGCAACCCCCTCCTGTCACTCCCGCCTCGCACTTAGAGAGGAAGAACTCGCCTACAGGGCTTTTCTAGAGATACCTGCCTCTGTCCTTTCTTCCAGCAAGCTCGCACTCTTTAGACTGTAGCCCTTCAACCAAAGTCCCTCTGAGGGGCTTTTCAGAATTCTATCCCATGTGTAAAATCCAAGGAGATATGTGTCAGCTGCCAGTGTTCCCCCTCTTTCTGGTTTGAATTTTCCTATATTCAACTACTGCTGATTGTGGTTTGTGGTAAAGGCGTAACGACCGACCATTTGTTTCTTTTTCAAAATTCTTTGTTATATTTTTTTCCTTTCTCAGTAAACATTAAGGAAAAGAAATATGGAGGAATTCCTAGCCTATCCTATTTAACTTATATTTCATCCATTATCTTAAGGAAGGCACATTTGAAAACCTAAGGCCGATGATGCATCTTTTGGAGCCTTAGTCTGCCGTCACTGGCCCCCAGCCCCCCAGCCTCTCGCCCTCCCTCTTTCTGAGTCCGTCTTCTGCAGCCTCGTCTCCACGGTCCTGCTTTAGCCCTGGCACTTGTCGACCTGTCTGAAATTTCCCATTTGTCTCTGAGGCCACTTAACTCAGAAGAGTGCTTTAACCAGAAGGGCTAAATTATGGTATGAGGCTAGCTTTATGTTCCTTTATAGTTTTTTAATATCAAAGAATAGAGAATTATTGTTTGCTGCCTTCGAGTGTGAGCTTAATACTTTCATTCATCATCAAAAACCATCTCAAAACTGCCACCCCAGCGCCTGCTCGAACGCTTCATGGACGTGTCCTGAGGTGCTCTGCGTTGCAGTGCGTGACTTGGGGCCAACATGGCAGCCCCTAAAGATAGAGCCGTAACGATTAAGGGGCACGATAATCCTTTAAAAAATATACCCAGGTCGAAGATTTAAAGAAGCGGCAATGTTTTTGAGAAAATATTTTCTCTAAAGGATAAAAATATTGGATATTGTATAATTAAAGGGAAGTTTAGCCCTTATGTCTGATTGTATTCATATCTTCCCAGTCTTCCAAAATGATACCCATAGTTGAAAATGCCCATAAAGGATAAGGAAGTCAGGATGCCGTACACTTTCTTACCCCTAGCTCAGATTATGACAACCAATGCGATACATTGCATAGTATCACTTACGTGTTAGTAGTTTGAGCATATCAAAAGTAGTATGCTGTTCAGATAACTTGACTTCCTCTAACCTCTACTGCCAGGAAAGTTCTATTTGCTCCTTCTGTAAATGTTATATGGGCCCATTTCTTGGACTTATTTAGCTTTGATCTTGGTGTTTATACTTGTGCGTTCTAACCCTTCTGTGGCTTGGCTCTTACGTGTCCCCTAATGGTGCATGTGTTCAGGGCTTGGTCCACAGAGTGTCACTCATGGAAGACGGAGGAGATGTTAAGAGGTGAGGCTTAGCAGGACGTTTCTAGGTAATGAGGGGTGTGCCCTGGAAGGGAACAGTGAATCCCAAGCCCTTCCTTTTCTAATTCTCTACCTCCTGGTCATGGGGTGAGCAGTTTGCTCTGCTCTGATCCTACCATGAGGAGCTGCTTTGCCACAGGTCCAGAAGCAAGGAGCCAGTCTTGGACTAAAACCTTCCAAACCGAGCTAGCATAAACCTTTTCTCTTTATAAGTTGAGTATCCTAGGTATTTGTTGTAGTTGTAGAAAGCTAACTAATAGCTAACTAATACAAACTCTGTGTCCCCGACCTAGCTAGTCCTTTCTCACCTGAGATGTTAGATTATAAATCTTACTGCCCACTGCTCATCAGCCTTCAACAAGTCTGAAATCATGCCCCTCTGCTCCTCCTGAGTTACGCCTGACACCATCGTTCATACTTTCATCAGTGAGAAGCCTGGTGTCAGCTTCTATGCTTGATCAGATTAACTTCCTGGATAGAACTTCTTCGCTTTTACTTGTTACAGTAGTAGAATAGTGATAACAGTAATCATGTAAGTACTTAATAGTCCATATTTTGACATGCTTGCTGTGTGGCAGGTACTGGTCTACAAGTTTTACTGGTTTTAATCCCTTAATAGCTGTACGTGGTGAGCACGTAGATCTTGCACACGAAGCAGCCAAGCTACAGAGATTACAAATGACGTGTCCCAAGTCCTAGTTAGTAAGTAGGGCCTCTGGGATTTGAGTGGGGTGCACAGAAATGGAGGATTTCCAGAGCGCGTTTTTTCCATTGCAATTATTTTCCATTACCTCTATTTTCACTCGTTTCTCAGCCACTCAGAAAAGCATGTTTGAGCCGGGCGTGGTGGGCACGCTTGTAATCCCCGCACTTGGGAGGCGGAGACAGGAGGATCGCGCAGGTTCGAAGCCAGCTGTGCTGGCTTGAGAGACCCTGTTTCCAAATTTTAAAAAAAGTATAAAAATAGGTCTGGGAGTATAGCCCGGAGGTAGAAGGGTTTCTAGGAACCCCAGTACCACCAAAAAGCAAAAAAAGAAAAGCATGTTTGAAATCTTGGGCTTCGTATGATTCATAAAGAGCGTTTGGTAGCCCGTCCCACTGTCACTGGAGAAGTAGCGCAGGGCCCCTTCCCACCGACCAGCAGGTCCTGTGGTGGCGACGATTGCTCTCTACCTGGTGACTGAGTGCCAGAGGCTGGCTGGCCCTCACTTTCCTGATTACTAGCCCTCCATCACTTCACTGTACAGAGAGTGCCAAGCTCCTCGGGTGGGGCCCACAGCGACCAGGCTCCTGCCTGTCCCTGGTCCTCTGCCGCGCTCCCCTGTTTCTGTTTGGCCTTTGCCTTTGGCGGTCCCTCCTCCTGGAGACTCCGCCCTGTCACTGAGGTCTGGTTAAGCATCACCTTCCAGCCACCTCAGCCTCCACTCTGGGCCAGGCCCTTTGTCCTAATTAGCTCTCTGTGTATCCTTGTGAACCACTGCACCGCGAGCCCCCTGCACACAGTTTATCTGCATGCCACATGCTGTACAAAGCAAATGTTGGTGAATTACTAAGTACCTTGATTAACCAGAATGACAAAAGCTGTTTTTCCAGTCATTCATTTGTTAAGAAAATGGAAAAATTGTCTGTTATGGGCTGAATACTCCCTCCCCCCAATTTGTATGCTGAAGGTCCCCTCCTCATCTGAGAATGTGTCTGAAATTGGGGGTTGGCATTTAAAGAGTTGATTAAATTAAAACGACTCAGGGTGTTCCCTAATTCAGTAACCCGTTGTCCTTATAAAAAGAGAAAACCTATTCGCACAGAGACATGGGGGGGGCACATGTTGGCACAGAGTGAGGACCATGTGAGAAGGCAGATCTGCAAGTCGAGGACAGAGGGGAAACGAAGCCTGCAGATACCTTCACCTTGGCCTCCCGCCTACAGAACGAGACAGTAAATGTTTCTTATGGAAACCGTCCCCTTTTTGGCACTCCGTTCTGACAGTCCTAGCATATTGATAGAGTGGCATATGAAATAACTTTTAAAAACTATGTTATAGCTAGATAACAGAGAGAGAGAGAGAGAGAGAGAGAGAGAGAGAGAGAGAGAGAGAAGGGGAGGGAGGGGGAGGGAGGGGGAGGGAGGGGCGGGCGAGCCTGAGAGGTGCACTGCACACTTGTGCATACTCATTACATGTGAGAGACAGAGATGCCATTCTTACGGTAACATGTTTTCTGTGTAGTGTAATTACTAGTACGAGAAACTTTAGGTCATGAGAAAAGGTATGGCAAGAACTGAAGTAAAGAGGGTTTTCAACTTACTTGGAGTTAACTGTCAAATTAGTGGGTTGGGGCTGGGGTAGGGCACTCGCTTGGCATGCACAAGGCTTTGAGTTTGATCTCTAACACTACAAATAATACCGATACTGCTACCACCGTCACTGTCACTACTGCTGATAATGGGAGGTTTTCATTCTGTAAGCATTCTTGTCAATATTATACACGCTGTGTTGTGAAATGTTCACAGATCATCATCTGTGTTATTCAGGTAGTCTCTCTAGTGATTTAGTAATTCTGTACATTTCTGATTGGCATTTGCTTTCTATTCAATGTATACTATATGTATCTATAGAGATATATTTGAAATATGTTTGTTTAGTGACTTTTCAGAATACTTTATATGATGAATGTTTTATGTCATATAGCTATCATGCATTCTTTTACATATATCTGTGTATATTTATACTTTTACTGGTGCATTGTAAGTATATATTACAGCGAGGCTCAAAGTCATACAAACAAACATGTGTACAGGGTTGGTGTATTTCCCTTCAGCTCTCACCCTTCCCTATTTTTTTCTCCAGCTTCCACATGCGGGAGGAGGTATTCAACCTTTGATTTCTGAGGCTGGCTGACCTCACTGAGCATAATACTTTCATTTTGCATTCTTAGGTACATTCAGCCTAAACACATAGTGTGTTTGCCATGGTCACTGTCAGGGAGGCACAGGGGAGGAGAGAAGGCAGGTCAAGGTTGGGTAAATGGAAAGAGGGAGTCCCATCAGCTGGCCTCAGTTTGACTTCCAGTGCCACACCCACAGGCTCTGTGGCCCTTAAGAGATGATACAGTCCTCCTGCATCTGCATCCCTTTCGCCGGGAAGGACTTCCTCAGTTTGCTGGCTCTGGTGAGCCACAGGATCATAAGAGTCTGCCCAGACTCACAGAAATGTTAAAGTGTGCCCCCAGTCTTGCATGACTAGGTGCCCACTTAAGGGGAACATCTTTGTTTTCTTTTTGTCTGCTTAATGCTAGAAGCAGCAAAGGAAGCAGTTGGGTGTGGACAGGTGATAGGAGCAGTGATCGGCCCTTGTCACTCCAAGTGAAGCTTGGAGAGAGCTTGGCAGAGTGAGGTTTAAGCTGATGCCAGGCACCACGGAATAAGAGCATCATGGCCGCTGTGGCCTTGGAGCTCACAGTGGGAGGGGAGACACAGACCAAGGTGGGGAGAACAAATGGTACAATTATAAATCACGGTAAGCACTGTGGGACAAATGGGTACTGAGAGACAGAAAAGTAATGGGCCACCTTTCAGTAGAGTGCAGGCACGGCCCTCAGAAGAGGCGACATTGAAGGAGTTAAGTGTCACCCAGCAGCCAACGCAAGAGGGTGTTTGAGTGGCTTGTGGAAGCAAGAAAGGCCCTGGTGGGTTGGGGCGGTGCACATGAACCATTTTTGGGGAAGTGACTATATTGTTCTGTGCATAATCTTGAGTGACACTGTTTTTTTTTTTTTTAATAATCATTTTAAAGTATAAGCCATGAGTCTAACCACTGTATGGGGCCTCATTTTATTTTTCCTAAGCTTTACCATTACTATTTTAGATTATGTAGGCTAGAGGACCTGGCTTTTTATTAGATTGTGGGAACCCCTTTTTTTCTTTAATTTGTTGATAACAAATTGCTACAAAACCAAAATTTTTTCCTTGCGACTATTTTTTTGCGTCTCTAGATGGTGAGAATTTAGTACATGTGAATGCTATATAAAATGGCACATATAAAGAATTTATCTACTGCCCAAGGCTATTATTTTGTGTCAAAATTTTAATTCTTGCCTTTGAAAGTATATTAATTCAATTTCCCTTTTTTAGTTTTAATGATGGTAATAATCCGGAATGTCAGAGTAGTCTGGAATTTGGGAGTTGACAACAGCCCACTGGGATATGGGGACTGACAGTGCTGTGAAAACCTGTGGTGTTTCAGTCAGCATTCTCTCTGCTGTGACCTCAGATAGCTGACAGCCACAACTTAGCAGGAGGGAATTTGACTTGCTCACAATTCAGGATGTTTCAGAAGGTCCAGTCCATGTTCGGCCAGGCCAGGTCTGTGGAGCTCAGGACCTGGAGGCAGGAAGCAGAGGACCCAGAGGAGCACGTGGGGATGTAGAGATGGGTATTGCACCCTTCCTGTCTACTTAACTACCCAGTAAATCTATTAGCCCACTGATGAGTTACACGGCGATCAGATTAGAACCCTGTGATTCAGTTATGTTGCCTAAACATCTTTGCTTTGCCATACGTGAGCTTTTCCAGGGAACATTTTACAGCCAGACCAAAACAAGTAGCAACCAAAAGAGTTGTTCAGAAATGCTCATGTATGGAGCCGAGCCAGAGTTTGACAAATTCAGGTTCTGTTATTTTTTTGTAAATAAATATATATTCAGAAATACCTTCATACATTGAAGATGATTTTTTGATTGTTGATTGTTTTCTTTTTGCGTAGAGTATCATAGTACTTTTCTTTATTTGTTATCATGACAGTATTTTATATTTTTAACCCAAGGCAGTTGGCTTTCCAGAAATACTGGAAACAAATTCATGATGTAATGATTTCTCACCCACGTCCAGAATTGTGGTAGGTCTCCATTTTCACTCTGCTATTTATAGCACTGATTTTTTTATATTAGAATTCGTAAATTATCTCAAGTAGATCCTTGAGAGGTGAGATAAAACTTTTTTCTTGAGTCATGTAGTTATTTTGCTTTTATGTCTCTTAAGCTGTACTGCTAAACTTTTATTTATTTATTTATTTTGGTGGTACTGGGGGTGGAACCCAGTGGCTTTCTACCTCCGGGCTATACTCCCAGACCTATTTTATATTTTATTTAGAAACAGGGTCTCACTCAGTTGCTGAGAGCCTCACTGAGTAGCTGAGGCTGGCTTCGAACCTATGCAATCCTCCTGTCTCAGCCTCCCAAGCACGGGGATTACAAGTGTGAGCCACCACGCCCGGCGTACTGCTAAGCTTTTAAAACACATTAGTTTGTTTCTTTGGCCTGTGTTTGACTCCAGATTTACTCTAGACAGTAAGGCATCCCTTGTTTGTATTAGTTTGGGTATGCTCATATGCTTTTTATCACTTACATGGAAAAAATTTATATAATTGTCTCGATGAGGATACTTTATAATTCTCTTTTTTATTTTTCTGCTACAGTATATAGTTTTTTCTTTTATTGTATTTATTACATTCTAAAGTAGGGTGTTTATGTGTGCATGTGTTTAGACTCAAGGGTACTACTTCCAGATAGGCATGTTTTTCTTTCCATTGCCTCCTTCTGAGATACTCTTTTTAATCCTAAAAACCAGTGAAAGTAAGTTTCATCAAAACTCATTAAAATGTGTTGTTAATGCATAACCTAAAAATATTTGGGGTTTTTTTTCTTGTTTTTTTTTTTTGAGTGTGAAGAATTTTGAATTCACTGAAAATTAAGTTATAATGACTGCAGTTTTTTGCACAGACTTGGAAATTGTGTCACAATTCTTAATTACCTTAGTACATATTTTATGTGACATAATATCTACACCCTGACCATCCACAGCCTCTGTGGATGACACAGAGGCTGTGGATGATGACCTCACACAGCAATGTGTGAGGGTATCACACATTGCACCAAAGTAATAAAAATATAAGCTCTAGAGTGAGAAGCAAAGCTGAAACAAAGCCATTTTTACATATAACTTAAGTTTAGGTTCTGTGTAGTGGATTGATCCCTTGCTTAACCTTTAATAAAATTGGATTCAAGGGTATTTATATATAAATAAAAAAATACAGTTAATTTAGCTTCACACTTCCATATGAACAAGTGCCTGGTCGAGCATTACAATGATGCTTAAACTTTCACATTAGTCCTGTTGGCTGAGACATTGCCATACTTTTTAAGTAACTATTTATGAGGTTAGACATTACGAAGGGATGTTTTTGACACTTGAGAATATTATTGAGATGATTATTATTAAGATTATGTGATCATATTCAGACTGTATCAATCTATATTTGTTTGGCTTTTATCTCCTATGACACTATCTGGGAAATTATTTCCTCTTTTCATAGAGCTTGGAAATTAAATTTTGATAATCCTCCATACACCCCCCAAGTCTCCTTAAAAGGGCTGAAGAGTTGTGCATGCGTCTAGACCATGGGTAGACTCCTTCTCAAGGTGATGTTGTACTTAGATATTTGTGCATGAGGTTACAGGTCAGAGGTTAAAGTGTGGTTATAAATGTTTGGTGAATGGGCAGCATTACTGGGCCTGCTTATTACATCTGACCATAGTCTCCATTTGGTGCTTATATCATTACATGGGGGAAAAGTGGCAAGAGAGAGGAACCTGGGGTCTTATCCCATTGCCTCCCATCAGTACCCATCTACAAGAAAGCAGCATTTTAAAACTATCAAAAACAGGAGTGCTTATAATCAGCTTTGTACATTGTGGAATGTGAGTCATGGCTATTTCTCAGCTGTAGTATAGAAGTTTCCATTTTTAAAAATAAAAATGGATTAAAATATACACTCCAGCCTCCAAGAGCTGCAAGCCTCCCACGAAACATTGTAGTCCTGCCACACTGTCACCATCCACACTGGACCCTGGCACCCACCTCCCCCAGCCTGCCTGGAATCTTCCCTCCGATGCCCTTAGTAATGCAAATCAAGTCTACTTTTTCCATTAGGGAAGTTTTCTCAAGATAGTTAACAGCTCCCATCATCTCTTTATGCTGATTTTCTGAAGTGAATCTGACCTAATAAAACTGTATTCTTTTAAAAATGGTGGCTTGTTAAACATATATGATTTGATTTTTTTAAAACCATAAAAATAAGTTATCAGATTAAAGAGAAACATCTCTCTATTGTGTGATTTGACTGTTGAATAGGGAAGTGCCTGACTATATAAATGCAGTGTGTTACAAAAATGTACTCTGTCCTATTAATAAAAGTATCTCATGTACCTCAAAGCAGATCTAAAGTAATCTCGATCAAAATCCCAATGATATCTTTCACAGAAATAAAAAAAGCTCATCCTGAAACTCATATGGAATCTCAGTGGACTCCACATGGTCAAAACAATCTTGAAAAAGAGCAGAGTGGGAGAACTCACGCTTCTTGATTTCAAAAGTTTCTGCAAAGCCGCAGTGGTCAACTGGGAAGGGGCTGTGGATATAGCTCAGTGGGAGATGCTTGCCGAACATGCTTGAGACCCTGGGCTCTATACCCAGCACCACAGAAAAACAAAGCAAGACAAAAAATGGAGAGATGATGGCATAAAGGTAGACACAGAGCCAATGAAATCGAATAGAGCGCCCAGAAGTAAACCCTATGTACATGGTCAAGTGATTTGTCACAAGAGTACCAGGACCATCCAGTGGGGAAAAGACAGTCTTCTCAGTAAATGATGCTGTGAGAACTGGGCCTCCACATGCAGAAGATTGACGTTGGTCCCTTATCTAACATCGTACACCAAAACTGAACTAAAATGGACCAAAGACCTAAATAGAATAGCTGTGACTATAAAACTCTTGGAAGAAAGTGTAGGGCAAAAGCCTACTGGCAGCGGGTTTGCAGTGTTCTCTGGAGGTTCCAGTGTAAAGGCTTGGTTCTGGGGTCAGCAGTGTCCAGAGGTGGGGCCTTGGGGAGGGCTTCAGGCCTGAGGCCTCTGACCTCGTCAGTGGGCGAGCTCACTGACAATTCATAGCTGAGTGGACTCTGGGCGGTGGTGGGAACTGTAGGAGGTGGAGCCAGTTGAAGGGCTCCTGGAGGGTGCATCCTTGGGACACACCTGTTTCTTGTCCACAGCCCCTTCTCTCTCTTTTCTCCCTCTTTGCTTCTCAGCTGTTGAAAGAAGCAGCTTTGCTGGGCCGTGTCCACTTTGCCTTGATGTCTCACCCTAGGCCCAGAAACAGGGGGGCCAAGTGACTATGGACTGGGGCCTCTGAAACCAGAAGATAAAGCAAATCTATCCTCCTGGCTTTGTTCTTCGGATATTTCGTTACAGTGACAGAAAGTTGAGGAAAACAGATTTGGTGATGATTTCTTGGATATGACACCAAAACCACAGATGACTAAAGAGAAGAAGAGACAAATTGAGCTTCGTGAAATTTGTAAAAAATGTTGTAGATTGAAAGACAACACCAACACAATGATTACTAAGACTGAAGAATGGGAGGGATATGTTTAAGCTGATAGAGGATGAATATTCAGAACATACTGAAGTCTCCCAAAACTCAACAGCAAAACACAAATCCAGCTGAAAAATATGGGCAGAGGTCTTGAGTAGACATTTTAAATGGCCATTCAGATCATGAAAATAGGCTCTAGATCACTATCAAATCACTTAGGGAAGGCAAATCAGATCTGCAGTTAGGTACCCCAAAGAAGAAGAACTATTGGCATGGATATGAAATTGAAGTTTTGTATACTGTTAGTAGAAATGTAAAATGCTATGGCCTTTACGGGAAATAATATTTCTGTCTAAAATTATTAAAAATAGAATTACAAAGTGATTCATCAATTCTACATCTGGGTATATACCCCAATAGATTGGAAAAAAAGCCTCAAAGAGATATTTGTACATATCCATGTTTTTATCAAGATTATTCACAGTAACTAGACCATGGGAGCAACTCAGTGGTCTATCAGCAGGTAAATGGATAAGCATAAATATGGTATAGGCACACAAGGGAATATTATTTAGCCTTAAGAAGAGAAATTTTTACATATGCTACAGCATGGGAAACAGAAAGATAATCATGCTACAACAGAAGGAAAAATCCTGAGGGCCACAGGGTTCAATCTAAGAAAAGTGGTTTTGATGATAAAATCTGAGCCCCTAGAGGGAGGTAAATAACATGTTTTTAAGTATAACTCTCCAGTGCTCCTGAACTCATTGATTATTTCAATAATATTCAATACTTCTTCATAGTAGGGAAAAATATAAGTGTAATATGTTGGGGAAACCAAGAGCTCTTTGAAAGGCCTTGAAGCAACACCTGGTACACAGCACATACTCAATAAATTACAGCCAATATAATTATGATGCTGAACATGAGTAAGGAAAAGCATGCATTGATTTGTTGGGAGGGGTTGACATTCTTAATAGAATTTGTAATGACATCTGCAAACGCAGATTGCTTCTTTAGCACTCTAGATTAAAACATTTCTGCAAGCCAGGCATGGTGGCACATGCCTGTAAACCCAGCCCTTGGGAGGCTGAGACAGGAGGATCACGCTTTGTGGACAGCCTCATCTACTTAGTGAGGCCCTTTGCAACTCAGTGAGACCCTGTTTCAAAATAAAGAATAAAAAATAGGGCAGGGGGTGTAGCTTGGAGGTAGAATGCCCCTGGGTTCCCATTTCCAGCACCACAAAAATATTATTTGCTCTATTTAAATTTTTTAAGTTTTGTTGTTTAATTGTTTAAACCTGGTGGAAGAGCAGTGATAGCATATGGCCCCTGGAACAGAAGCAGCATCACCTCCTAAGAACTTGTTAGAAAAACAAGCCCGTGGACCTCACCTGAGCCCCAGGAAATTAAGGCCCTGGAGGTCTAATGGTCCTTTAGGGAAGTCTGATGCCACTGAGGGTTGAGAGCCCCAGAGTTCTTATAGCTACAAACCCAGGAAGGCTAACACTCAGGATCCCACTATCCAGAAATAACCACTGTTTTGTTGAAAGCGTGCTATAGCTCTTGCAAAAGTGTGTAATGCTATTTAAAAATACTGGACAATATTTGATGGTGAGCCCTACACCTAAGGATCAGAGGACTGTCTAGAAAAAGGAGTCTTTATCACCACAATGCAATTGGCACTATTATTTATGCTAAATCCTGTCAGCGGAAGAATTGTTGAAGGGATATGGGATAGTGTTCTAGCTAACCTAGCTGGAAAAACTTTTTATCCCTAAAATGGCAATCTTATATGTTTAACTATGAGAGCTGGGGGTGTAGCTCAGGACTCAGGGACTCAGAGTTCATCCAGGATACATGGACACTAGGTTCAATTTCCAGCATTGCAAAAAACAAAACCTATATAAAAAAAAAAACAGTAAAACAACCATGGTGAAGACTGGTTTGTGATGACTTTATTGATTTCATAAAAAGCAGCAATACTGAAATTTATCCTTCGAGCAAGCATTCTTTTGTTCTTGTTCATCGTCAGTGACTTCTCTCTGAGGCCTCTGGGGTACCCGAGGTTTCTTCAGCGTTCACATTTCCATGTTTCCTAGAGGCTGTGAGGTTGTTCTCGAGAGCCCCTTGAGCTGGGGCTGAGGGGAGTGAGGACCCTGTGAGGAGGACAAGAAAGGACCCAGCATTGGGGAAGCACACAGTAGGATCCAGCAGGTTGCTGCTGCTTCCAGGTCTTGCAGCCCCCTAGGAAATGGGACCTCATTCCTTACTGAAACCTTAGCCCGGCTTTTGATCACAAACCTTTGCAGATCATAGGAACAGGGCCATTTCTTCAGAAGCGTGTTGCCAAGCAAAGTGTGCATTCTGTTTTGGAAGGTAACGGATTTCTTGAGCAAACTCCTGTTTGAGGCAAATTGTCTTCATATATCCATTTTCTCTCCTTTGCAGGTTTTTACTTTAGTAATAAAAACAGTATTTTATATTTCCATGGTGCTTTCCAGTGGAAAGAACCATTCTGGGTACGTTCTCTGGTGCCTATCTGTAATCCTGCTAGCGGACACTCTTATTGTCAAAGTGCAGGTCAGAGCAGGTTCTGCCCACAGACACAGGCGCCTGGTCACAGAGTCAGTGAACAGCACGCGGGACCTGTAGCCAGGACCACTGAATATTTTTTCCATACAACCTGACATTATATAAACAATAAAAGGGAAATCTGGCAAGCAAAAATGAGATTGCCTCCCACATTTAGAAGAGTGATAGGGAAATCCTAAACGAATGCCAGCTTTAAAGCATGAATTATTTATTAACAGCCATATCAGCTTGCAAGATGAAGCCACCATGGTTTTGTGTGCTGGGGACGCTCACTGCACTGTTGCTGGTTAATCATATTTATAAGCGACTGTGAGGTCCTTCTATCCCCCTTACCCCCGACCACAGATATCAAATGGCCAAGAAGAGCATCAGATGGAAACAATGGAAAGTGCTATTTTTCTTCATTGGTAGGAGGATTTCTGGACCTATTCACACCATCACACACATAAATCAGATGCTGCTTAGGTAGGAGCCATTTGGCAGGGTGGTTTTGTTTTTGTTTTTGAATCTTTTCTTATTTAAATTGTGCTCTTCCCCTGACCAGACCAGAAGCGTAACTGTTTATTTCATCATGTATCATAAAGCAGCAGTGCATTGCCTGCGTTATGTGAACAGAAAGCCTGGTTTTAAAACTGTGTTGCCAGGAACGGTAAGCAGACAATCGCTGGGATGACAGTGTGGCCTTCATCCCCCACAGAACACATTTGAGAGCTGTCAGGAGACATCCCGGCTTACTCTGATTGCACTGCTGATGCACAGAAAGAGAAGCAACCCCAGACCTAGAGTCTCAATCCATTTAGGGCCTGATAGACAGTCATCTGTAACTCAGACAGACCAGAATGGGCCACTAGAAGGTGGTCCCTGAGATGGGATAGCACTGTTTTAAATTAGATGTACTCCTCTGCACCAGTTAATGGGCACGAATTTATCTCACATTTGTTACTGACAAATTCCCTTCCTATGTACGTTCAGCTTTTAATCTTTTATCTTTCCAAGTATGAAAATAATCCGTGTTTGTAACAGTGTGGAATTCTTTTTTTTTTTTGGTGGTGCTGGAGTTCCTGGAAACCCTTCTACCTCCGGGCTACACTCCCAGACCTATTTTTTATACTTTTTTATTTGGAAACAGGGTCTCTTAAGCCAGTGCGTCTGACTTCGAACCTGCGCGATCCTCCTGTCTCTGCCTCCCAAGCGCGGGGATTACAAGCATGTACCACCACGCCCGGCAACAGCATGGAATTCGTACAGAGAAAATTATCATCTTATCTTTTATTTTGCCTCTCATCATAATATTCCCCATCTTTAAGGAAACTACACTAACAACTTGCTTTGTGTCCTTTTTTTTTAACATTTATTTATACACATATAATAGGATATTTCCTGTTCTTGGTCTAAAAATTTAGACTATAGCAAACTTAACATACCCTTAAATTTTAAAAACTATAGTATAGACCTTTTTCCCCAGTCAAGTACATACAAATAAGTCTATTTCTAATACCTGAGGAGCATTTTATAATATGGCTGTTGTATATGTTATTCTGTTTATCACCTATAAAAGTTATGTCTAGTAATTACTACAAACATTTGCTATTGTAAAATGAGCATTATTTTATAAATCTTAATCTTATCTTCCATTTAGTAAAAGAAATGAAAAATAGAAACTTTCCATTGTTAACCACTATCTGTAATCACACATTTCTATAATTAGCATGGAACATCATTGTGAAGATTACAGAGATTTATGTGTAATTTCTCTTTATGTGTGGGGCAGCCTTAAACATGGCTTTTATCTCGTGTTGGAGCCATTTGTGGTGGTGAGAATGCACAGCAGAGCAGAGGTGATCTTTCCACTGTCAGGACCTCCCATCTAGATCCCTTCCCGAGCAAATCAGTTACCTGGTTTGAGCAAATCTAGTGTTCTAGTCATAGACTACCCATTGGCCGTGCTTTTCTGGTTTTACTCTACCAGACGATGGTCTTTAGATTTTTATGGCTTTTAGAGTGTGTTCATTTAAATGCTCTCTGTGGCATTATTTTGGAATTAGGAATGGAGGAAATGCTGTTTGGATGACGTGAAAAATTTGCCCAGACACACCCCCCATTGTTTCCTACGGTGGTTCGTGATGCTCGTGGCCACATGCTTCAGGATTTTGAGCACTCAGGAAGAATTCTTAGAGCGCGATTACGGAAACAACCGATTTCCGTAAGTGAAAACGAGCAGGCTTATTAATGGGGTCTCAGTTGTCTACTGCATTCAATCACATTTATAACTAGCGAGGAGAACGATTGTTTTGCATGATTTAGTGTTTACACAATTACTGCTGTTCGGCCCAGCCTGCTGGACTAGAGGCTTGGGAAAGAAGCATATGTGGTCCTTTTGCAGGTAATAAAATGGAAAATCCAATTTGCAATTGCAGAATAAGCCTCTGAGTGATATATGATCTTCATAGCAGCATCGGTCAGAGGGTCACCTCTAATCACGGTGCTGCCTGGCTTCCCCAGCGGCTTGCGCCTCCTGGCCGAGGTGGGAGCAAAGTGAGTCTGTGTCTGGGAGCCAGCCAGCGTGTCTGCGAATGCACCACTTTCTAGCTTATTAGATCCTCTTTGTCACAGTGCTTAATCCTCTGCCTGATCCTTGTTACAACACCACTGGAACGCCGCTCAGCCTTCTAATAAAGGGGATGGGTGAGGGCCGCTCACTGGACGCACTGAAGCGTGCGCTGTTAGGGCGGCTGCGGGCTGACTGACAGCGGGGTTAGATGCCTCCTGCATGTTATTACTTAAAAGGGAACCTACCCCAGACAGCTGACAGGCGAGCTTCTTCGCTGAGGCAAAGGGAAACTTGTTGCTAGGCCAATATGAGACGGGTGTCATCTTTTCACACAGTATAATGGCCTAGCTTTATTCTAATTATATTAACCCTCTTCTAAAATTGCTGCATGCCAGGGTGGTGCAGAGTGAGGGAGAATCCAGAGACAAGTAGCTGGCAAGGCGGATTACAGCCACACAGAAGCAGGAGTTGTGTTAGCCCCCAGCCACATTAACTTCAGAAGCAAAATCAGCGTCTCCTATCTTGCCAATCCCCTGGCACAGCTCCGAGGAAGCATTGCTCAATTAGACTCGTAGAGATGTCCATCTTGGTCATAAGTAATCATTTCTTCCTTTTAGGTGTGCCATGGACATTACACATGACTTTCATGGCTAAAAAAAGCCAACAACCGAGCAAGTTGACATACACCTATATCCAGTACTTAGAGGAAGATGGCAGGTTCGAGGTTAGCCTCAGCATCCTAGTGAGACCCTATTTTAAAATAAAAAGGGAAGGATGCAGATCAGAGATAAAGCACCCCTGTGTTCAATCCTTAGTACCCCCCCACACTAAAAGAATGAACAGCATCAAAACAAGCTTTTATTTCCTCTTGTTTCCCTCCACTGAACCCCAGTTGTTCTTTTCTCTTAGAATCCCCAGTTCGGGCAGCTGTAGGAAGCACCTGGGAATCTGATTTAGTAGCATTGTTTGATACTGAAACAAATGAGGCTGGTGTAGGGTGAGCCTGAGCCCCTTTGCACCCCCAGCCAGAATGTGCAGATGAGTTCAAGTGACAGAAATGAAGATGCTCACAAATAGCCCACAGTCCCTTCTGTTTCCCTGACTCCCCAATGACAGTGTAGCACTCCTTTTCCCTGAAGGGAGTGTGTCTAGCCCATCCAGCGTCTCCATGTGCTCCAGTTAGCAGAAGTCATTAGCATCCCCTCTGCCTCTGCTGTCTCCACTGACAGCACCAAATAGAGACATCACTTGGGACCGACAGATCTCCAGGGGGCTGGCGGCTTCAGACAGAAGGGCACGGCTGACCTTTCTTGGCATTATTCCCCAGGTCTGCCTTCCATGTGTGGCAGTCAGGAACCATGGAACTTCCCTGCATTGTTTTCCAAGGATTCCCATGAAAAAGACTACAGGCGTAGAAAGAGGCTGTTAAGTAGTTACAAGAGTCTGTCTACGTGCCAAAGTGGGTCTTTAGGTTGTTGGTAGTAGAATGCAGGCTCTGCTTTTCTACTGAACTATGCACCTGCGCCTTAAGATCTAGGGTAGACTGTTGAAACCTGCTTAGCTTACATCGTACCTGCGCTTTGGATTATTGGAACAAGCTTGGAACCTGGCAGAAGGGAGCTTGTGATGGCACCCAGGGAAAGTAGGGACTCTCTCACTGTCCTGTGTGAGTCATCCCAGAGCAGATTCAGAACAGCTAAGGCTCGTCCATGGCGTCTGTTCCAGGTCCATTCCCTGGTCCATGTTCTCGCACTGACCACAGGCCCTGAAAGTGTGAATGGTCAGAAGTGCTCTGTGCTCCATACACAGCCCCTTAATGCCTCTTTCCTTCTCCCTGTAGGGGAAAAATCATACTGCAAACCCCATCTGAACCACATGTCAAGGAGGAATCAGTGTAGGTACATAGTTAATTCATGATGACAGCACGTGAGTGACAAAAAGTCCTAGGCGCTTGTTCAACAGAATAGAATTCCATAACTACACGTTGAGGTGATTTCTCATTGTAACCAGGGTCGGGGATAAGGTGGAAAGAGACTTAGAGCAGAATAGCCACTGACAAGGGTGATCCCTTTTGCTTAGGAATTAATTCACATCCCAAGTCCATAAGTCTATGCCTTTCACAGATTATTTTTATATTCCCCATTGCTTCTTATTTGCTTTCATCTGCTGTGGAATACGTGCACCTCTCCCGGGGTCTCCGTTATCTATTTTACAGTTGATTCCATGCTAAGTGACAAGCAGGACTGGGAGGCAGGAGGGTAGCAGTAGATACATCCAGGTTATTTCTTAGGCGAGTATTTGAAGCAGGGTTTCTTGTCCTGTGCTCTTTCTTCCCCACCTCACTAGTGAACTGCTGTGTCACCATTAGTGTTGCCTGGTACTGGCCCTCCCCTCAGTCATCCTCAGACCAGCAGGCAGCGTAGACGTTGTACATGGAAAATATGACACACCAGAGGTGCACACTTGCATGTAAATGAGTGCCTTAAAAGTCCACATAATGAAAAGAAGATTCAAAGTCTGTTCCTGTTGTTTTAAGAAGGAATATGACATCATCTTCCTAGTCCAAGTTTTCATTTTTTCTTTCATTCCCAAAGCTCCAATTAGCTAGCAAATGATTAGTATCATAAATTATTTACATCTCAAAATACGTTTTCATTATCCTGACTTATCGGTTAGGACAAAAGAGGCCATAGAGCCTCCGATCTGGATAAATATACTTCTTTGCATCTTGGAAAGAAAACTTCCTGGTTATATATATTCAAGCAGCTTTGGGAGCCTTGGGCTGCAGACCTTCAGTCTAAAATGGACTCCTTGGCTTCTGTGCCCATTTCTATTTCACAGGCAAACACATTATAGGAAGGTGTTTCATACATGGCCTTTTTTATTTCTGAAAATACCGAAAAGGGAAAGAATTAAAAGCAAGAGTGGCCTGCCCATCAACAGGTGATAGGCAGATGAGATGCTTTTCGGTTTCTGTGCTGCCCTGGTTAACTCCTTGCTCGTGACCGAGACTGACCTGCCACCTCATCGCCTTACCGGACCCTGAAGAGGAAAACGAGGGGCATTTTCTGATCTTGCACATATCAGTTAATTCCCCAAGCGTCCATTTATTCACCTATAAAATGACATGAATAACCGGCCTCGGGATTACTGGAGAATTAAATGAGGAAATGACTTTAAAAGGCAGTTTGTAAACTGATTATAGCAATACAAATGTTAGTCGCTGTCACTACCATGTTAATGAGCATTTAGGGCCGATTCTGAGATGTGTTTACGCCACTTTAATGATAGGATTCGGGTCACACTTTCATCTTAGCTCATATTCGAGTTCGATGAAAAAAATGGAGCCGATCAGATTGGGTTAAGATCTGATAGGCCAAGAGGAGATACATGTTGACATTGTCAAGGTATAATTTCAGGAGGTTTTAATATCACTCCTCTCTATCTTGAACAAGGCTTTTATTGTCTCTGTAGCAAATAAAAAAAAAAATAAAAAAAAGTAAGGCATATGCTAGATTGACAAGAATCTGAGAGGTTTGCTTCGTTATTCCTTCCTTCAGTTCACTGCTGACTCCATCCTTCCATTTTTCTTCCTTCATTTGGTATTAATTTCTTGAATCAGGATATTGAACCAACATTGCTTTGTACTAATGATGGCTTGGAGTAATACATTTTTTTTTTTTTTTTGGTGGTACTGGTGTGGAACCCAGAAACCCAGAGGCTTCCTACCTCCAGGCTATACTCCCAGACCTATTTTCTATTTTATTTGGAAACAGGGTCTCACTAAGTTGCTGAGAGCCTCACTAAGTAGCTGAGGCTGGCTTCGAACCTGCGCGATCCTCCTGTCTCAGCCTCCCAAGCACGGGGATTACAAGCGTGCGCCACTGCGCCTGGCAGAGTAATACATTTCTAAAAGAAAAAAAATGGCAGTGGTGGTGGTCCACACCTGTAATCTCGGTACTTGGAAGGCTGAGACAGTAGGGTTGCAAGATCACAGTTAGCCTCAGCAATTTACAGAGGCCCTCAGCCACTTAGTGAGATCTTGTTTCAAAATAAAAAGTAAAATAGGATTGGGGGTATAGCTCAGGGGTAGAATACCCCTGGGTTCCATTCCCAGTACAAAACAAACAAACAAACAAAAAACCATCCACACGGTACATAGGTTTGTCCCAAGGATATTAAGCAGGACTCCTTAGACTTGGTCCACGTTGGATGGGATGACTTTCAGCTTTTTCTCCTCCATCTTTTCAGGAAACTTGGATTTAACTGGCCAGAAGCAGGTGTTCAAAGCAGAGAACAACCCCTGGGTTACCCCAATCGCTGACCAGTTCCAGCTTGGTGTGTCTCATGTTTTTGAATACATCCGTTCTGAGACGTACAAGTAGTAAGTAGATTATGATTTCCTAAAATCGTGAACTAATTTTAATGGTGTTTATAACTGTGTTTAAAAATTATGATGTAGCATCGTCCTATTGGTAGCAGTGAATACTTAGCAATTTTAAATGTTTTATTAAGAACTACTACTTAGTGAGGTTCTTTGCAGCTCAGTGAGATGAGACCTTGTTTCAAAATAATGAATAAAAAGTAGGGCTGGAGGTGTAGCTCGGGGGTAGAATGGCTCTGGGTTCCATCCCCAGTTCTGAAAAACAAAATTAAAAAAAAAAAAAAAAAAAAAAAAACAACTAACAACATTTTTCAAGGGCATTTTTACCAATCTCAGTGAGAGTATTTTTAAGGTACTAAATTAATTTACTATTCATGCCACTCAGTAAATTCACCAGAAACATTAAGATCAGAACATATTTTTTCTTCTGTAAAGGCAAAGAATTACAAGTGTTATGAGCAAAATTATTAAGGAGTTTTATTTATTAAATTAGGAGAGAATACTAGAAACGCATCATTCTGTTATTTAGAAGATTTTACTTTAGTACGATGATAATCTCTTAAATAAAAAGAAGAGGCAGAAAAAAAGAGAGGGAAGAAGGGGCCAGATTAAAATTACAGCATCAACTGGCACAGTAGCACAAGCCTAATCCTAGTCCTTGGGATGCTGAGAGAAGGAGTACAGGCTCACAGCCAGCCTCAGCAATTTAGGATCTTCACAACTTAGTGAGACCCTGTTTCAAAATAAGAATATAATAGACCTGGGGTGGAGCTCAGAAGTAAAAATGCCCCGGATTCAATCTTTCAGCAACACACACACACACCAAAAAATCCACCCTGGATTCAATCTTTCAGTAACACACACACACACACACACCAAAAAATCCACCCTGGATTCAATCTTTCAGCAACACACACACACACACACACACACACCAAAAAATCCACCCTGGATTCACTCTTTCAGTAACACACACACACACACACACACTCTCTCTCTCTCTCTCTCTCTCTCTCTCTCTCTCTCTCTAAAGTCCTCACTTGAGGTTAAGGGAGACTGTGGAAAACCTGCCCAAGAACCGAGCTATTCCTACCTCTTTTCTTCTTGCTTGTTTTGGGGTCAGAAGGAATCCTGCCTCCTCCTGCCTCTGTTTCCATTGTTCTATCTTCTGTCATTGTTTCCCCACTTTGTCCCAGCTCCTTGCTCCTCACCCCCAAAACAGACATTTATCTCAATGTTTAACTGATCCCTATGGCTGGAATCTACTCTAGTTCTAAACAATTACTTTGAAAAAAATCTGTCCTTAAATTTAGTCTACGTCAGTATTTGACATGAACTTTGGAGAATTTAACACCCTGATCGTTGTAGATAGCTGGGGGCCATTCAAGATCACATCCAGTCGGTGGGTGTGGAGGCACACGCCTGTAATCCCAGTGCTTAGGAGGCTGAGAGAGGGGGATCACAGGTTCATAGCCAGCGTTAGCAACTTAGTGAGACCCTGTTTTCAAAATAAAAAGAAATAAAATGGGCTGGGGGTATAGTTCATAAGAATTCCTCTGGAGTGAATCCCCAGTACCCCCAACGCACACATGCACAAAATCACTTACTGCTGAAAGTCTTTCTTTTTTTGGTATAAGAAAGATGCCCCTTCTCAGCACAGCCCTCACTGAATCGGTGCTGGACCAGTGGGTCTGGCGCCAGTGTCTGGACAGAACCTCTGCGTATCAAGGGCCTGCGTCAGCCTCCCACCACACCTGGCTACTTCTAGTGATCCTCCCACAGTGACCTCAAAACTAAAGACACTGCCGGCTCCCAACATGAGAGCACACTCTCTTAGACAAAAGCAGCTTAAAGCTTGCTTTCCATGCATTAGATAGTACTCTGACATTTAGAACGTGAGTCTTGAGAAAATTAGATAACTGTATAAATATGTGTGGTTCTGCCGTGAGCTATATAGATATGTGCCATTGTTACAGATTCAATCTTTTTAAAAAGCAAATATAGCCCCATGTTAGAAATTAGTTTACTGAATGAAAACATATGAAAATATAATTGCAAGTTAACAGATGATTGTTCATTTGGTTCCTGTCATTAATTATTGCCTTCCTGACTTTTAGGTCTCTAATTTATTTTTTTAATAAATGCAAAGTTATGAAGAAGTTGGTTTGTATGGTGTTTTTTAAAAAGTTCTTCTATGATCTGCAGAAAAATAAGCAAAATAGCTTCTATTCATCCAGAATTTGAGGAAATACTCTGTTTATTAAAAAATTTTTAATTTACTATGGATGGATTTATAATTTACAGAGGATTAAAATACATTGCATATGAAAGTGCTTTGAGCTTTGTTGTTTTTTTATAAGATGAATTTATGGATTTTGTGCTAACTCGAGTCATTATCAGGCAATTAATCACCACTGTACCCTTTGCAAATGCTTTAAACATGGCAAGGATTCTGGATAAAGGAGAGGCCTTTTGCTTTGGTTGAGTTGATCTGTAGTTAAATGAAAGGGAATACATAGCATTTCAGTCTGTAGTGTGTGTGTGTGTGTGTGTGTGTGTGTGTGTGTTGGAGGATTGAACTCAGGGGCATTCTACCTCCAGCCTACAACCCAAGACATGTTTCATTTGGAAACAGGGTCTTGCTAGGATGCTGAGAGCCTGTGGCGTGCGCTCCTGTGGCCTCTCCCTCTCTCCCCTCCTTGGGAAGAGAAGAATGTGGACCATCCTCTGTGCTTTAGTTTTTTTGTCCTTCTTCCCTGCTGCCTTGAGAGCTCTCGGGTCTTCATCAGTCATGCTAGCACTAGACCAAACTCTTATTCTCTTCAAATACAATGGAGATGTAAGGAAGGCAACAGTTCAAATAGTGCCATGTACACATAGGAGAGATCAGTACCAGCCTCAGACCACGTATAGGGGAGGCGAGGGAGCGGGGTGGGATCCGGAGGGAACACAGGAAGTGGTGTGTGCCTGCTGTTTCCATGGCTCTGTGCCGCGGGATGATGTGTCCTTACAGTGCACCAACAAAAGTATATACAAGATTGCCTAAAATGCATGCCACTCTTGTGTTTTTCCAGATTAATATACACCGCTATTTATTTATTTATTTATACTAGGGATGGCACCCAGAGGCTCTCCATCTGCAGGCTCTATTCCTAGACCTATTTTTTTATATTTATTTGTAACTTGCTGACAGACTCACTGAGTAGCTGAGGCCGCACGGTCCTCCCGTCTCAGCCTCCCGAGCGCTGGGATGACAAGCGTGCGCCCCCACACCCGGCTCTGCACTGCTTTCTTAAATATAGGATCTTCCTAAACGTCTCCCTAAAGGACTTGTGTGTATCAGTATTGCAGATCCAGATTAGCATGTCTTCCACTTGGTTCTTTCATTGTTCAAAATAGCCATTTCATAATTAGAGGATTTGTTCTATTCTTTCCAACCATCAGAAAAAAAATATTATCCTTGTTACCAGGTACACGACTACTTTTTCTTTTTTTTACATGCAAAATCCTTCAGGGAAGAGAGTTTATTCATGGCACATTTTTTTTTTCTGAAAAGAAAATTGTACATTTAGTACCTTAGTGTTAGATCTTAAGTCCTAAACCTAAAGTTCCTAACAGTCAACTTCTTTGTCTTTTAAGTCGCATATACCTCCTTCATTAAAAAATTCTTATGGCTGGGTGTGGTGGCGCATGCTTGTAATCCCAGTGCTTGGGAGGCTGAGACAGGAGGATCGCACGGGTTCGAAGCCAGCCTCTGGAACTTAGTGAGGCTCTCAGCAACTTAGTGAGACCCTGTTTCCAAAAAAAAAAAAAATTCTTATGGGTGTATGTATGTATATGCTTTATATATTAAAGACACATATTGTATATCAAAGATATATATATTTAAGATATATAATGAAGATATATATTATATATGAGAGATATGTATTATACAATAAAGATACATAGAGATTTAAATAGATCTTAAAGAATCATAAAAATTTAACATTGATTTTGGTACTTAAAGTTCCAGTGAACCTCCTTCCTCCTTTCTTCTTTCTTTTTTTTTCTAACCAATTAACCTATTGCCTGCAAGAGAGCAGGAGAGAACTACAGAACTTGCGGAATGTCTGGTTTTCATGCACGTCCATGGGCGACTTTCAGGGTGCCCTTGGTGTCCGCAGCGCTTCCTCAGGCCCTCTGAACATAGGGCAGCGGCAGCAGCCAAGATGGATGGTCTGATTTATAGACTCTAATGGACTGCAAGAGGAGGCGTGGACGTGTGAAGCGAAACAGTGTGTTCGGTGCTGAGGAAGCGGCCAGCTACTCAGAGATGATTTAAGTTGAGAGGAGAGGACCTGGGTCAGGGAGGCAGGAGGAGCGGCTGGGTGTGGCTGCCAGGCACCGAGGGAGGGAGCTCTCTGGAGTCCATGGGGCATTTGCCATGTCCTTCTCGTCCTTTCCCAGCTGCAGGTTGCTCTTGGTTCAGGTGTCATACTTTGTGCAAGGGAACTTACTGGCTGGTAAGTGGTAATCATTTCATTGCCCACTGGAAGTTATTCCCTGTGTTAACGTGACATACTTTGCCGGTCTGTGGTTGAGGATCACATCTACCAGGGTGTTAGTGTTTTCTCACTGTTATTCAGCTATATTGTCACCTTCCTTTAACTATCTGATGGTGATCTTCTCCTAATTTGACCTATTTTATTTCTGTGAAGCTGAATTATGATGGGATAGTCACCCTGTTATTCAGTTTCCAGAAAGTAGTTGTGTGTGTGTGTGTGTGTGTGTGTGTGTGTGTGTGTGTGTGTGTGTGTTTGCATGTTCATTCAGGAAGCTCTGGTTGAAGGGTTGAAGTCAGGACTCTTGAGATCCACCGTGAAAGGGAGCGACTCACTTTTTCACTCTCCGTCTAGGCGAGGTGGGCAGCAGCCCCTGCTCTTAGAAAGCTGCCAAGGTAAGTCTTAACATGATCATTCACAAAAGAAGTTGATGAGTGCTAGGCAGAAAGTGTGTTGGTTGGAAGAGGCATTTGGAAGCATCGTGAAGGTTGCAATTTGGGCTGCCCAGAAACCCTCCCGGCTCGTTTGCAGCCTGGCAGGCCTGGAGAGATGCCTCGCCCGTGTTCTTCCTACCTGTGTCTTTCCTCTCTCTCTAGGGAAGTGTATCCACTCACTCATTCTTTACAATAAACAAACAAACAAACAAAAATAGAGCTGCGGTGCATCTTGGAGGTAGAATGCCCCTGGGTTCAGTCCCCAGTGCCACGAACAAACAAACAAACAAACTGACTATGCTATTACATTAATTACTGAAAACATTTTAAGAAAAACTATTTGGTGAATGGTAGACAACAATAAGAAGAATGCTGAGAATTTCTCTTCACTATAATTAGCTAAATAAGTCATCCTATTTGGTAAGAAAGAATGATTTTATCTACTGCTTATTATTTCTCAAGTTGTTTTACTTGTGGAATTAAAACTAAGTAGTTTTTTTTTTTTTTTTTTTTTTTACCTTTGGCACTGTGTGCCAACCTATTACAGGCTATAATGGACACAAATGGGCTTTCTTAATCAACTACTATGTCTTCTAATGGCTGCTGAGTCATTGGCCTACAAGTCCTTTAAACAAAGACTTAGGGCGGTATCTGGGACCTAATAGGTGAGCCCATTCACGTTTAAGACAGTCCTTTGTAAAAGGAAATTGTGTCTAACAAGACTCTGTAAGCCTTATTATTTTCTAGTAAAAGATTAATGAAAGCACAAAACTAGCAGATGGTTTTATAAATATCTTCAGAAAGATGGGAGAAAGGGCCAAACCACCAGGACCTTTCTGGTAGTTAGTGAATTTTACATGGTGGTAATCAGTTATGCAGAACATTGAAGACTTTTCTTTTTATGACTATATCTGAAACTAGTACAGATGAAGCCACAGAAAAACATAAAAATGAAGGATCATTTTACTCTTAAAGCTTATGACATAAAGATTGTTTTTCTTTTTAAAAGTAGACTCTGTATTTTGTGTCTGGAAATTTGTAATTCCTTTATAGATGTTACATATGTATGTTTTGCTTCCTTCTTAAAATTAATAAATGTATTATCACAGTTCCTCCATAATATAAAATACAATTCAAACTTTTGACATCTCTGGACCTATTTGCATGTAAATATGTTGCAGCTAACTGAATAGAAAAGGGTTTAACTGTGTTATATTTTGGATAATACTATGTTGGTTCTTTTTTTTTTTTTCAGTACTGAGGATTTAACCTAGGGGCATTCTACCTGCAAGCTATACTCTCAGACCTATTTTTCAGCCTTTCTTTTGAAATAGGGTCTCACTAAGTTGCAGAGGGTAGTAGCTAAGGCTGGCCACGAACTTGTGGTCTTCAAGTACTGGGATTACAAGTGTGAGCCACCACGCCAGGCTTTTCTCTCTTTCTTTCCTTCTCTCTCTCTTTCTGATCCAACCCAGAGGTACTTTAACACTGAGTTATGTGTCCAGGCCTTTTTATTTTTTTATTTTGAGACAGCATCTGGCTAAACTGCCCAGGCTGGCCTCAAACTTCTGACCCTTCCACCTCAGCCTCCGAGTAGCTGGGATTATAGGCCTGTGCAGTACTGAGGTTTTGTGTAATATCTCTTACTTCATTTTCCTACTTGGGAGGTTGAAACAGGAGGATCACAGGTTCAAGGTCAGCCTCAGCATTTAGCGACTCTCAGCAACTTAGAGATACCTTTTTTCAAAAATTAAAAAGTAGGGATAAAATAGGGTTGGGGGTGTGGCTCAGAGGTAGAATGCCACTGGGTTTAAAAAAAAAAGAAAGGAGTAAAAGAGTTATCTTTTTCTGTTCTGTGACTTGGTTAACACTACTCAGATATATACTTAACAGGAATCTCATTGAACATTCTCACTGCTATAATCCAGAATGACTAAGCATACAGCTTGGAGGAAGGAGGACTTATTTGCTCAGTTTTCTGGAGACTCTAAGTTGAGTTCATGTAGGCTGGGATCTGAAGTTCAGGGCATGTTGGCAGAACATGGGGAACATGCACAAAACTCCAGTCTCACATCGTGGGGTCCAGACACAGGAGAGCCAGAGCAAGCAGAGGGATTCAGATACACAAGCACAGACCCAAGGCCACGCCGTAGTGACCCGGCTTCTCTAGACACACCCCACGGGCCAGGTAAATCCATCTGGATGTATCTCATGATGAACCATATCAACCCTGTGCTCTTCAGGGACATTCTGTGACCGTTACAACAGGTCATCGATTTTTGTGCTTTCTGTGTACATTTTCACAATTTATTGAACCAAGCAGAGGGGACTCTGTACTTTGTATGTCACTCAAGGCAATGTGTGTTTTTCATAGTGACTCCCCTCCTACACTTATCATTAAAGATTTTTTTAACTTGCCCACAAAAGACTTTTACTTAAGATTTTAAAAAGCAGGGGAATCTTCTGTTCTCTTCCTCCCTCCCCAGGGCCTCTCCTTCCCTTCCTCTCCCCATCTCCCCCATATACACTTGATTGTTGATTGTTGACTATCAGACCTGCATCCAACATGTCTGGAATGTGCAGTGTGATATCCTACTGTATCAATTCAAGGTAAATAGATATAGGTAATTTGTCCCAGTTGACAGAAGGAAAGCAAAGTGGAGTTCATCTATACTCCAAAACAGAAATTTGTCAGGTCACTCCACTACCAGAAGACCTATTTTGAGTCCCCTGTTTTGGATGGTAGTCATTTGATGGAATTGTATTGAACTATTGAATATTGACCTACTCAGCAGAGAGAAATTGGTCAGCCCTCCATATTAATGACTTTTATTAACTCCCAGTTCTCTTAAAGTTCAATGTTTGACACTTTCTCTCCAGCTAAGATGAATTATTGCCTGCATTTGCGGTTTTATTTGAGAGATAAATTAAAAAGTGGTTTTCATAATCAAACAAAAACTGTCTGATTTTGATTCTCTACACAGTAATATCTTGTTTTATT
Source organism: Muscardinus avellanarius (assembly GCF_963383645.1). Taxonomy (NCBI): domain Eukaryota; kingdom Metazoa; phylum Chordata; class Mammalia; order Rodentia; family Gliridae; genus Muscardinus; species Muscardinus avellanarius. Next base: position 16,274,863 of record NC_137806.1, read on the forward strand.
ACATGCTCACTTTTTATTGAGCTCTGGTCTCTTGTTCTGGTCAGGGATTGTTGGAGGGGATTTTTTTACTTTTTTGGCAGTTACGGGTTTTTCTGTGTTGTCAGGTGTCTGGACTATGATAAAAGTTTCATTCAATTTTATCAGATAATAATCTTGGTCATAAGTTATGTTTATAGACCAGTGCTCCAATTTATTCACCAAGCATAAGGAAATAATTTTATATAATCTGTTGTATTTGTATATTTCATAGACTTATTAAAAATGGTCATTGTTGAGAAAATGTTTCCCACTATAATAGTTAATTTTTAAGTAGTCTTATTTGGAACATATACAATTCTGTTATCTTCAAAATGTACATAGTTTGTTCTCTACCAAATTAGTGTTTGTTTAGCAGTTAAATTATTGAAGTTATGGCTGTTTTGCATGCCAAGCATTCTAAATTATCGCAGTGGCTCTATTTTGTCTTTCCTTACTGATACCTAGTTTTGTCTTTGCTATTTGTATTCGTTTTCTAGGTCTTGCGTAACAAAGTACCACAGACTGGGTTGCTTAAGAGCTGAAATTGCTTGTTTCACAGTTGCGGCTCAAGGCCTCAGGTCTGCATCCCCATAGGGCTGGTTTCCTTAGGGGTCTGAGGAGGATCTGCTCCAGGCCTCTCTTTCCCTCTCTATGGGTGACTTCTCTCTCTCTGAGTCTCGTCCATCCTATTCCTGCTGAGTCTGATTCTATGGCTGAATTTCTCCTTCATAGAGGGACACCAGTCCCACTGGCGAATCCCATTCTAATGACTTCATCTTAACCAGACTGCCTCTAGGAAAACCCCCATATCCAGCCTTGTGTGGTGGCATGTATATCCCAGTACCTGGGAGGCTGAGACAGGAGGATCATAGGTTCAGAGCTAGCCTAAGGAACTTAGTGAGTCTCTCAGCAACTTAGCAAAACCCTGTTTTCAAGTAAAAATTATATATATTAAAGTCGGTCTGGGAATGTAACTGGAGGTAGAATGCTCCCGGGGTAAATCCCCATTACCGCCCCCCACACAAAAACTAACAACCTTCGATCCAAATAATGGTCAGATTCCAAAACCCTGTGGAACCCATAACACTACTGCTCCTCATAAGCCCCAAATAGTATTCTTTATCAATTTGTTTTACCACCTTCTCTTCACTCTTCTTCCAGTGCTCCCACAACTCACACTCCCCCAAGCCTCTCCCCTAAGGTTGACTTTCAGAGTGGAACACTCCTCCAAACACTTTATATCCACCACTGTTTATTGTAGGGCAGCATTAGATGGGATCTTCCTCCTGGCAGATGGACCAGTGTTTTCATTTCTAATCGTGTGTTTGGAAGGAAACAAAGGCTATACTTTCAGCCCTATTATATATATTTTTAGTTTGAAACAGGGTCTCACTATGTTGCTGAGGCCCTCAGTAAATTGCTGATGCTGTCTTCGAACCTGTGATCCTCTTTTCTCAGCTTTCCAAGTACTGAGATCACAGGTGTGTACCATGAGCCTGCCATGGTGGTGCAAGCCTGTACTCCCAGTACTTGGGAGGCTGAGACAGGAGAACTGCAGGTTTGAGGTCAGCCTCAGCAACTTAGTGAACTCTGTTTCAAAACACAGAAGATTAGGGATGTAGCTTAGTAGAAGAATGCCTCTGAGTTCAATTCCCAGTACCAGAAGGAAAGAAAAGAAAGTACCAAGTTAAAATAGAAACTGGGTTAGAATTTTAAAATCCTTTGGGAATGGAAGTTCTCTAACAAAGCCCCATCATTGACTATAGAATTTGTGAATGAAGGGTTACACAGAGCCCTGCCCATCAGCACCCCCGCTGTCCCCTTCACAAGACTCCTAAGGAGAGAAGATGCAGCGCGAGGGCCTTTGCGTGAGCCTGACCTTCTGAGATGGGACGTCCTTTAGTAGACTTGGAACCTCTCCCTGGGACCCTTCCAGTCTGACACAGCAGCTACTAGATTCCCCACCGCCACCCCAGAACGTGTGAAGTCAGAGACGTGCAGTCCCATCTTGGAGTTCTAGAGGCCACAACGAGAATCCTCGTAGCTCTTGTCTCATTTTCTCTACCTCCTCTCAGTAGGTCACTAGATTCATGGCAAGATCGTGACTACTGCTAGCAGGGCATGGAGTTCTCTTCTCTAATTTAACATGCGTGCTTCCCAACATGGAGATATATCAAAGATGGGTTCCTGTTTTCCTATGATGCCCCATGTCCTAAAGACTCAGTGATTCTGCTGTGAAACTCTTGAGGGAAAAGAAGGCAGAATAAAGAATATTTGGAGAAGGGATCTAGGTAGAAATGTAGGTATTTATTTTTTATTGTAAGCCTAGGTTTATTTTTATTGTAAACCTAGGTGGTTAGTCATAATGACTACCAGGTTTTCTTTTTTATCTATTTTTAATACTTTTATTGGTCTTTATAATCTCACATCATAACGTAGTTTACAGTGATGGGGGCCTACGTGCACAAAGTATTTTTTAAATCAAATTACAATGTATGAGAGTCATGATCATCTGATTTCTTTAGTTTTCTGCAAAACATGGCTTATTGTTATACCATCATTATTGTCATTATTTTTTAAATTCAGCTTAATTCTTGGATCCCCTCCCCAAATCTGGATTTACTTTATTGATTTTTTTTCAGCAAAGGAAGACAATGATGACCCAGAATATAAATTATTATAGGAAAATGGATACAAGATAAAATTACCAGATCAACCTTTTTATTCTATATTTTATGGAATATCTAATATATGTTTGGCAGTAACTTATCCGCGCACATGAATTCCTGACACTTTCGATTCTTCAGACTTATTAATCAGTGCAGTCAGCACCAGGGCAATTTTATGAGACTTACCAGTCATCAAAAATTTATTAAGAGATAAATCAAAGAAACAACGTGCGTCTTAATAGGGTAGAGAAAGAGGCATGTAAAGGATCATTTAAGACTGTGCTTTTTTGTCAGTTGTGTGTGATATTTACAACCAATATCAGAGAACTCAACTCAGCTTCATGCAAACAGCAGGCTGGTGGTTATCTTCTTAAACAAAAGCCTATCTGCTTTTTCTCCAAGAAAATGTCATGTTTGTTTTAACTATAAAACTTAGAATGCTAAATATACAGGAGGGAGGAAACATCATTTTCCAGTGTTAAGCTTATTCTATTTTATTTTAAAATAGGAGCTGCATTTTCTTCTGAATTTCATTAGAGTTGCCATCCAAAGTTAACAATTACTGAACTCGGTCCTTCTCTTTGGGCACGGTGACTTAAGGTGAGCTCTTTGGAAAGGCCTCAGGAAATAGTGGATTTCACATTGATTTCCTTGTAGACATGTTTCTGAACTAATAAGACACAAACTTGTATCCACTCGATACTGGACAGTATTCTGACACCCTTTGGAAGGCCAAATAAAATGGCACACCAGACATGGCGGAGCATGCCTGTAATCTCAGTGCTAGGAAGGCTGAGACAGGAGAATAGCAGATTGGATCTGAGGCCAGCCTCAGCAAGTTTGGGATATCTTCAGCAACTTGGGGAGACCCTGTTTAAAAAAAAAAAAGCTGTGGTTATAGCTTAGAGATGATAGAATGTCCTTGAGTTCAATCTTCAGTATCAAAAATTAAAAGATTTGGGTCTTTATTGTGTGAGATAAGAGACTTGGAAAGAAATTTCTCCATTGCACTTTCCCTGTTCTGAGTGTTTCTGTACCTCACTGTCTTCTAGGACAGAAGGATCGTGGAGGAATGAAATCTTTCTGAAAGTGGAACTCGTGATTTCCTTATGCGTGGATGTGGTGTGGGGCCCGTTCTCCGTGTCTTATATAAATAAACCATTTCAAACGGCACACACTTGTAATCCCAGTACTTCGGAGGCTGAGACAGGAGGATTGCAGGTTCACAGCCAGCCTCCGCAACTTAGTGAGGCCCTTTGCAATTTAGTGAGACCCTGTTTCAAAATAAAAACTAAAATAGAACGGGGGTCTGGGTCAGAAGTAGAATGCCCGTGGGTTGAATCCCGAGTAACCAAGAAAAAAAAAAGGATTTATAAATAAATTGTCTCCTGCAAGGGAGTCTTGACATATTACCTGATTTCTAAAACATAAAACTATTCTGAGGTCTGGAAATGACCAGGTAAATAGTTGTTTGTTTTGTTTTGTGATACTGGGAATTAAACCTGAGGGCATATTTTCACCGAGCTGCACCTCCAGCTCTTTTTATTTTGAAACAGGGATTCGCTAATAAGTTTCAGAGGCTGGACTTGAACTTACAAGCCTCCTGTTTCAGCTTCTCAAGCACTAGGATTATGAGCCTACACCACTATCTTAATAGTTCTTTGTTGATGTCCAGGATTCTTAACGATGTAGAGAAGAAGCAGTCCTCCTTCGCAGGAAATTTTTCTAAAAGTTACAGTTCAGTTGGATGTTTTGTCTGCATCTCCAGTATCCTGGCTGCCGCCGCGGTCATCTTGACCCCTCTCTTATACTTTTCTTTTCTTTTTTCTTTTTCTTTTTCTTTTCCTTTTTTTTTTTAAATAAGAGAAGGCAGTATGTGTGGTTTGAGGAGGATGTGGGATCAGGCACTCCATAGCGATGAATTCTTTTCTATCCTCCCTTCCAAGAGCTGAGTCCAACAGCCTCACCACGCAGAGCTGAATCTGCTGTTCTAAGCGCACCACGGCCTGGCCCAACACAGTAGTGCTGGGTTCCTCTGTACCTTGCGCCTGGGCCTCCTGTTTGGTACCGGGCCTCCCGGAACTCGGGCTCGGCCTCCTGCCCAGCACCATGCCTTCCCGGGGATAGGCCGGGAAGGGTGGGCCCAGGGTGGGCCTTCGGACCTTCCAGGGGTGCCGGCGGGCCCCGCATGCGCCCCCCACCTGGAGCCAGGGCCTTGCAGCCCAGGCCTCTGGACCTTCCGGGGAGTGCTGGAATATCAATACTATCCAAGTCTCTCATCTCACACAGTAAAGATCCAAATCTTTTAATTTTTGATACTGAAGATTGAACTCAGGGACATATATGCTTGTATATCCTCTCAAGTCTTGTATTCCAAAGTGATGTATGATTACAATGCACCAATAAAAATAATAAAAAATAGTTCTTTGTTTTGTGGGTGGTTAATAGGCAATACTTAAACATTAAAATATATTTTAAATATATATAAATTTAACTAAAGATTGGATTTTCCTAGTAGGCCTTTAGTACTTTCATAGATCTCTTTCCCACATCATCTTATGGTGCAAAGGAAACACTTCCTAACAAATGAATGCGATATGTTTGAAAAGGAGACCTTCCTCCACATGAGTCCCAGCCTCTGGGTATCAGTCTCCCTTCTCTCTTTCCAGCAAGGTAGTACTCCATGGGGTGTGCGACTTGGATGACGGTGTTTGTCTATGTGTGGAATGTTTCTGTAGGATGCACAATAATCTAAGAGGTTTAGTATCTCTAAGGAAAGAAGCTGGTGGCACACTCTCTCCACTCATTCACCTTTGGTGTCCATGGGATGTTCTGCTTTGTGTATATATTCACTATTTGAAAGATGACTTTTGGGCTGAGGGTGTTGCTCAGTGTGTTTTTGGCACGCATGAGCCCCTGGGTTCAATTCCCAGCATCTTTCAAAATATATCTAAATAGAGAAAAACAAACATGTAGGGCTCATGATGGTACAAAGAAAGAAGCCACAACGAGTGCATCTTTACCCCCGGCTTATTCACTACTCTCCATTCCCCAGGTTGGCCTAAACAAATAACCCTTGCTAGCAGTTTCCCTTTGACTATGTACACCAGCCTGCCTTGGGTCTTGGAAAGGGACCATTTGAATGGAAGAAAAGTTCTCGCTTCATGCATTGACCAGTGTGTTTCTTGGCTTTGTGAATGAAATCATACGTCATTTATAACACCTGCCAGATGACAGTAGACTTTCCTATATCTTTGGAAGAATCTATAGCAATCTGTTGTTCATCAGAAGCCAACAGGAAATGGCGAAAGTGGTCTTTTAAGACCTTACAAAAAGAGACAGGAAAAACCTAAAAATTCAGTTCTCTTTTTATAGATGACTTCTCTCCCTAAGATTTTAAATGAGTTGGTGGGAGGCTTTTCTGATTTGAAGGGACATGAGGTTTGGGGAGTGTGGAAGAATCGGTTGCATTTTATAGGATAGGGTTGGTCTTCAGATTCCTTAGATGAGATGAGGATTTTGTTTTGTTTCTGCTCATTTATTTTTGTGGATCTGTAAGCTAAGATGACATGTGTATTTCAGACTCTTTATGTGGGATTATGAGCATTCTTAATCTGTTCCTGTGCATTCTCGATAGCAACTCTGTAAGTGGTGATCTTTTAATAGAATGTGTCTTGCAACTAGCAAATTTATTTTGGTACTAAATTCTAGAAATTCCTAAGGAATGTAAATCTTATCAATAAAAGTTTTGTTTGGTAATGCTTAAAACTTTGAAACTAGATTTTTTTTAAGTTTTCCAAGGACAAGTTCTGCTTTATTTTTCTAAGTTTAATTAACAAGACAGAGCAACAAGAAAAATACATAGTTGCAAATGGGGAAATGCTCCTTGAAGACCACAGTGTGAATGACTTATGCAAGGTGACTTTGTTTTTAATGTCCTTCAGATACTAAGCATCTTGAAGCGGGGCGGGGCATGGTGGCTTATGCCTATGCCCCTAGCACTTGGAAGGCTGAGGCGATTACAGGTTTGCAGGCAGCCTCAGTAAATGGGACTCAGGCAGAATGCTCCTGGAGTCAATCCCTAGTAACACACACGCACACAGACACACACACACACACACACACACACACACACACGCACACAGACACACTTTAGCAATTTTTAAAACATTATTTTATTGGTATATTGTAGTTACACCTCATAATGAAATTCAGAGTGAAAGGAGCGCACATGCACACAGCACTTGGTAAGCTTCCCCAGATCCCACCTACTCACTCCCTTTCCTCATACATGATGCTGAGATTGGCGCTGGTAGTTTCACGCTTGCACATAGCATCAATTGAAGTGCTTCCTTCATTGAGTCTCCCTCCCCCATCTCCCTTAGACGCCCCTTCATTGCTCCACTGGAGTTTCTCCTCCTCTCCCTGGAGTCTCCTCTTACATCTCAATTTATCCCCAGCTTGTACATATGGGAGAAAACATGGCTGGCCCTTCATTTTTTGTGCCTGGTTCATCTCATTTAACATAGTATTTTCTAATTCCATCCTTTTTCCTGAAAATGAGATGACTTTCTTGTTTGTGGCTGAGTAGAATTCCATTGTATGTATTTCCCATAACTTTGCAGCCCATTCATGTGTTTATGGACACCTAGGCCTGTTCCATCATATGACTGTTTTGAATTGTGCGCTTTAAACATGGATGTGCACATACCACTATAATATTTTGACCTCAGTTCCTTTGGAATGATTTCCAGAAGTGTTATAGCTGGATGATATGGTAGTTTCATTTCCAGTTTTCTAAGAAACCTTCATACTGATCTCCATGGTGGCTGTACTAATTTGCAGTCCTACCAACAGCATATAAGGGATATTTCCCCACATCCTAGCCAGCGTTTATTATTGTTCATATTGTTTGTGATGGCCATTCTCCTTGGAGTCAGGAGCTGTTACTAGAAAGAGTCAAGCCATGCATTGTGAAGTCATCTATCCAGTCTGCCTCCTCTCCCACCTTTTTTCTCTTTGTGTACACATCCAACATCCAAAGGAACTAGTGTGTGATAGAATTTGTTTGCCCGTTACACTAAGGAGAGAGAATTGGCCTCATTGACTTCCCGCCATTTCTAGGCTCTGGTGGCCTCTTTATAGCTTTCACCTCCTATGAACTCATGGCTCCCAAAATGGAGGATTCACCTTGGCTTTCAAATGAGAAAATCAGAGTTCTCAGTATAATTAAAATGACTTATAAGTTCTCAGTATAACTAAAATGACTTAGAAGTTATAGGTCATCACTTGGATTTAGTGATCGAACCAGGAATCAAACTCAGTCTGTTTGATTAAAAAGATCACCGTCTCTCATTCTCATTCTCTGTTGTTTGTGGACAGTATCCAGGAAGAAAATGAGGAAATGAGGATTCCATACTTTCCTCCTCAAAGGAAGTTAGAGTGTGGAGCTTATGGGTACGAGTGCGATCATTTGACTTTTCTGATTATTGAATCAGACTCAGCGTCCTGCAAGGTCAGAGGTCCGTGCTATCACTGAACACACATTTACATCCAGAGCTCCCGAGCAGGGTCCCCGCTGATGCTCATTTTGGTCCCTAAAATCTTCTTTCCCCCGGTTCACCCTGAGCACAGTCTGATATCCTCTTATCTGGGTAGTTCTCAGACAACAGGTACACATCCATTTTCTGGCCCCTCTGGCTCAGTGGGTATACACAGGTGTATTTTGTAGTTGGACTAGAATTAGTGCACACTGAAGGGTATCGCCTTTTTCTGGCATTTTTTATGTTATTTCTTTCTTTTGAACGTCATGATGGACTCCTGGCCTTTCGTGGCTCATCTTATACAAACTGACAAATCAGACTGGCTACCATGATCCTTCTCAAGATTTCTCCTCAGTCTCTTTGTGTCTTTGTTTATTTACTAACTGTAGACCTGGGCTTTAATTCTTTTGCCTCAACAAAGAATTGACTCTTCTCCAAGGAGTCAATTCTTTGTTGGCCCCTTACATGAAAGATAGTATTAGAATTCAAAAGCAGAGGCCCAGTGGCCCATCTCTCAAAGGAGCACCAAGAAATGGATAGGATAAGTTGGACATGATCGTGCACACCTGTAATCCTAGCACTTGGCAGGCTGAGACAAAAGGATTGCAGATTTCAGGCCAGCCTCAGCAACTTAATGAGATCCTGTTTCAAAATAAGACATAAAAAAGAACTGGGGTTGTAGCTCAGAGGTAGAATGTCTGTGGGTTCAATCCCAAGAAGAAGAAGGAGAAGGAGGAGGAGGAGGGGGGGAGGGGGAGGAGGAAGAGGAGGAGGAGGAGGAGGAGGAGGAGGAGGAGGAATATAATCCCCCAAACCACAACCCACTTCCAACATTGCTACCTTGTTTCTATGAGGGTTAGGATGACAGCCTAAATCCAAACCATTATAAACAGTCTCACCTGTATTAGGTAAGACTTAGCAATACAACCTTTGAGGTTTTATCTGCTGCCACTTATGTTTAATTCCTTAGCAGCCTTTGGCTTGCTTCTTCATCTCATTCAATTTCTGCTAAGATAACCATCTCAGCCAAAGTCTCTTTATCATAACTCAGTCTAAACTGGATCGCACAGCCAGCACCCAGTGCCATCCCTCGTTTGGTTCCTCCTCCCCCTTACACCTAGAATGGAGGTTCCCCAAGTGCTGGGATGGCTCCATCTCCAGTAACCTTCAGTGCCTGGTTCTGGGTGGACTCTCAATATATCTGATAAATAAGAGCGGTTGTCCATTCATTTTTACATTATCCTGCATTTTTATATTTCTGCTAGAAGAATTTTTTATAAAAAGCCCTCTATCGGACATCCATTATGCATGTTTTAGTGTTTCCTTTTTCTCGCTGTGTCTGTGTTGCATGGATTTCAGGATACTGTTAGTACTTCCCCCATCACCATAAACATCTCTCTGATGTTTCCAAGGCTGCAGCTTTCCCTAGCCAGCTATTTCCCATCAAATCTAGTAGCTCTTTTTAGCTAGGCTTTGAAAGAAACTCAACACTCAGAATTTTATAGGATAATATGTGTGTGGGGGGGGGGCATACCAGTGGCTTAAAAGGGTATTTGACCTGGACTTGGCCCAGTTGCCTTTTGTTTGTTTTGGTTTTGTTTTTGAGTCAACAAGACCTCTACCTCCTAACAGATACCTCTGGGTCTAGGACCTAGATATTGGTTGCTGCAGGTGTAGCTTTTGTCCTCCATCATGACGGTGAGAAAGAGCCTATAAAAGGTGAATTGAGAGGCTTTGAACTACAGTAATTGCTTAAAAATAAACAACAAAGGAGAGGAAAGCAGCTCTTGTTTCCAGCCCTCAAAATAAGTTGGTCTTTTGTCGGCAAGTCTACTTGGTGCCTGTGCTCTGACCTAGAGAGCCTACCGGGAAGGAGCGCTGTGGTTTGAGTCTGGAACTTTCCCAAGAGCTCTCGTTCCAGGCAGTGCAGCATGTGCAGCGGGGAGAAGCCTGGATGGGGGGCGCCGACTTCTTGTGCAGGTGTCCATTTGATGGGAACGTGAATGGGCAGGTGGCGTGCTGGGGGAAGTAGCTCCCCAGGGCCACAGCCTTGGGACGGTCTGTCTCTAGTCCTGTGCCCCCAAGGGCTATGTCTGTCCTTGGGGACTCTTTCTGTCTCTACCCCCCCCCCAGGACTACATCTCTGGTCCCATCTGTCTTTCTGTCTCTCGAGACATTATATCTATCTCTGGCATGCTCTCATTCTTCCTCCCTCTACCCCTTCTCCTCTCCCCTCTCCTCTTTTTCCCTCTCTCCCTCCCCTCTCCTTTCTCTCCTCCTCTCCTCTCCTCTCTTCTTTTCTCTCTCTTTCTTTCTCCCCCCCACCCCCTTCAGGACCACATCTATCTCTAGTTTTCTCTTTCTCTCTCAACCATCTCTGCCTCTACCCTTACCCTACCCTGTGGAATATATCTGTCTCAGGCCATCTCCCTCTCTCACTGCCCCCTCCTCTCTTTGGGGCCTCTGCCTGTCTCTGCTCCCTCCTCTCTCTGGAGCCTCTGTCTCTTCTCTCTCCTCTATGGGGCCTCTGTTGGTCTCTTCTCCCTCCTCTCTCTGGGGTCTCTGTCTCTCTCTGTTCCCTTCTCTCTTTGAGGCCTCTGCCTGTCTCTTCTCTCTCCTCCCTGCGGCCTGTCTCTCTCTCTCTCTCTCTCTCTCTCTCTCTCTCTCTCTCTCTCTCTCTCTCTCCTCTCTCTCCTCTCTCCTCTCTCCTCTCTCCTCCCTGGGGCCTCTGTCTCTCCTTTCTCCTCTTCCTGGGGCCTCTCTCTCTCTCTTCTCCTCCCTCTTCTCTCTGGAGCCTCTGTCTCTCTCCTCTCCCTGGGGCGTCTGTCTCTTCTCTCTCCTATCTCTGGGACCTCTGTCTGTCTCTGCTCCCTCCTCTCCCTGGGCCTCAGTCTGTCTCTGTTCCTCCCCCCACCATGCCCACCTCCTTTCCTGAGGATAGACAGGAGCTGAGCAGCTCTCCCACCATGATGCTCTGCCTCACCTCAGGCGCCCGGCAGTGGAGCCAGCCCAGCATGGACTGAACCTCCGAACCATGAGCCAGTGTCGGTATCCTCTTCTGAGTTGCTTTTGCCAGGTGTTTTAGTCAGTGGGGAAGAGCTGACTGGCCGAGGCACAGGGAACCCCGAGCCTACACTCAGCCTCCGGGGCCAGTGCCTCATCAGCCATGTTGAGAGGGGACTCAGTCCTGTGGTAGGATCTGTTACTACTTACCCCACCTGCATCATCCAGGTGATGACACTCAACAAAGGTACAGACTGATACTGTGCTTAAAGAAATACACGGCCGTCCTCCATGCAGAAGAATCCTGTCAATGCACAGACTTCTGAATGTGAGGTTAAATTTTCTCACAGATTGAATTAATTTTCTGTTTCACCAAAAATTATTTTAATCAAATTTTCATTGTTAATGAAGTGCCGAGGAGGGAAAGATAACATTTTATATGTGTTATCAGATATAGAAATTGTGTGAATTAGTTTTAATTATGTGCACCGCAAAGAGAAGAGAGGAATAAATTGTAGTGGCTCTTTTTACACTGGGCCAGAATTCCTGCTTTTGAGCAAGTGTGGCTACCTGGTTTGAAAAAAGAGTCAGGGGCATGGTGTTAGGAGAACCTAACCACTTTTGAACACTTCTGATCCCTAATCCCTCCCAGGTCCTAGAAGCCCACGGTTTTACCAGCAGTGACCCCAAATGACTTCTGAGGACCCTTTAAAGAAATATATTAACTACATAGTCTACAATGTATACGTCAAAGAACAATACTTTTCACACTGTAGTATCCAGTATCTCTGGGTACTAACCGGGAGTGAACTCTGGAAGAAGACAGTTTAGCCTCTTACCATTAAGCAGATGCAGCTTAGAAAATAAGCCAGTCCCAGAAGGCAGGCAGAATTTTTCTCCAGTGTGGGTCAGTGGAACTAGCACTGGCTCTGGACACAGGATGCCTAAGTCCAAATCCCATTCTTACCTTTTGCTAGCTTTGTGATTTGGGGGCCAATTGATTTTTGTTTTTTTTCTCGGTACTAGGGATGGAACCCATGGGCATTCTACCTCCAAGCTTCACCATTGGCCCTATTTTTTATTCTTTATTTTGAAACAGCGTCTCACTGAGTTGCAAATGGCCTCACTAAGTAGCTGAGGCTGTCCGCAAACTACGACCCTCCTGTCTTAGCCTCCCAAGTTCTGGGATTACAAGCATGCACCACCACAGGCAGCTGGAATTTTTAAATTTAATGTCTTTATTGAGGAATACTTGGCCTATCATAAATATATATTTAAGGTGGGCAATTTGAAATATTTTGAAATAGTTTAACACTTGTAAAATTGAACATATTCACCATCCCCCAGAGTTTATTTCTTCTCTGTATAAATCCTATCGCTCCTTGGTGTCCTGTGCCGCTGCCTCCTCCATCCCCACACAGTCACTAATCTGCGCTCTGACTGTACTGTGGTTTGTATTTTGAGGTGTTTATATGAATAAAGACATATGAGGTATACTCTTTTCCAGCATAAGTATTTGTCCTTCCGTGGTTCAGTGGTTCATTTCTTATTGTGGTATGATCGGTAAGTTCATATCACACTTTGTTTATCTGTTTGCCTGTCCATGGCCTTTGGATTCTTTCCAGTTATTATAAAGAAAGAATGGTAGAAAATTGTTGCCAATGACTCCTTTGATAGAAAACTAACATATATCTAGAATCTAGATGTTTCTAGAATATGTTAGAATATGCAATGAGCTCAAAAACTTTAAAGCCAAAAATTATATAACCCAATCAAAAATGGGCAATTGAGCTAAATAGATACTTCCCAGAAAGAAAGGAAGGAAGGAGGAAGGAAGGAAGGAAGGAAGGAAGGAAGGAAGGAAGGAAGAAAGAAAGAAAGAAAGAAAGAAAGAAAGAAAGAAAGAAAGAAAGACAATGCTGGGTGTAGTGACACACGCTTGTAATCCCAGAATTTGGGAGGCTGAGACCGGAGGATCGCGGTTCGCGGCCAGCCTCATCTACTTAATGAGGCTTTTGCAACTCAGTGAGACCTGGTCTCAAAATAAAGAAAAAAAATAGGACTGGGGGTGTAGCTTGGAGGTAGAATGCCCCTGTTCCATCCCAAGTAGTGCAAAAAAAAAAAAAAGAAAGAAAACAAAATACAAATGGCCATCACATACATGAAAAAAATTTTCAGCATCATTAGCGATCAAGGAAATACAAATAAAGCCACACTGACATCTTATCTAACTCCAATTAGAATGGCAGTCATCAAGAATGAAAATAATAATAAATGTGGGGGAGGATTGGGGAAATAGGAGCTCTTATAAATTAATGGTGAAATTACAAATTAGTGCAGCCACTAAGATCAGTATGGAGGTTCCTCAAAAGACTAGGAGTGCAATCACCATATGGCCAGCTATATGATTCCTTGATATCTTTCTGAGAGCATTAAAATTAGAATACTATAGCAATACTTGCATGCCCTTGTTTACAGCAGCACAGTTCAAAATAGCCCAATTTTTGGACCAACCTAGGTGGTCATTAGCAGATAAATGGATAAGAAGATATGTTGAATACACACCATGGAGTTTTACTCAGCATCAAGAACAAAATTATGTCATTTTTAGGAAAATGGATGGAACTTGAGAACACTATGCTAATTGAGATAAGCCAGTTTCAAAGAGTCAAGGTTAGCCGGGCGTGGTGGTGACAGCGTGCATGCTTGCAATCCCAGCATTTTGATACAGAAGGATCCAGGTTCATGGCCAGCCTCAGCTACTCTTTAGTGAGGCCCTTTGCAATTCAGTGAGACCCTGTTTCAAAATCAAGAATAAAAAATAGAGCTGAAAGTGTAGCCGGGAGGTGGAATGCTTCTGGGTTCCAGTTCCATCCCCAGTACCGCAAAAAAAAAAAAAAAAAAAAAAACAAAGTCAAGGTTTGTATGCTTGCTTTCATATGTGAAAACCAGAGAGAAAGTAAGAAACAATGGGAAATTTCAATCATAGAAGACAGAGACCAGTGCAATAGTGGAAGAGGATGGAAGGAGAGGAGGGAAAGTGAAGAACCAACCAAAGAAATAGTTCACATTATGCCGTGCCCATGTTTGAAGGTGTCACTACCAATCTCCTGTTGGTTGTGAGAAGGCTGGGGTTCCCCTCCCTCTCCCTGCCCCAACTCCTTCTGCCACGCTGCTCCTATTCCTCTCTCTCCTCCAGCCGGTCATCTTTTGCTTCATTTATTTTGTAGCTGTGCTACTGAATCCGTAAATGTTTAGTATTTTTATGTCATCTGATGAGTTATTCATTTTTTAATTTCTTGAACAGAAATACACTTGTTCTCAAATATCAATAGTGATACCTACTCTTTTCATGACTGTTAGCATGGTATTTCAATTTCCATTTATGTGTTCTTAATGTAAATCTCATCTTTATATTTAAAGTGGACTTCTTCTAGGCAGCACATACTTTGGTATGCTTTTTATCTCGTCTGACACTGTCTCTTCTCATTGGTGTATTTTACCATTGACATTTCATGTGTTTTTATTGCATTGTTTTCTCTGTTTCATTATCTGTTTTGTTCCTATGCCTTAGAATTCTCTATTTCTTCACCTTATATGGTATAGTTTAATCTTTGGTAACTCAGTTTGAGTCTTTTTCATATCATTATGAAAAACATAATTAACTTTTTAAGAAAATGAAGGGTCATATTTTTTTTAATATGTAGAAGCTAGAGAGTCATTGAAATTCTAGAGGGACTTCAGCTAATAGAGGAGAAACTTCAGGTGGAGCCAGGGAGGGGGTCTAGGGGAAGGAGGTGAAGTGGGGAATCAATGAAGGAATCCGTTCCATTGACATTAGGTGTGTGGGAAAGGGAGAGTGGGGAGGGAGTGGGGGAGCACCAAGTGCTATGTGTATGTGTCCCTATCACTCAGAACTACATTATGATGTCAGACTAAAACACACCAACAAAAATAAAAATAAATAATGAAAGGGAGACCTAGAGACAGTGGATCCACCTCACTCTCTTCTTGACCTACCTAATATTTACAGAATTGCTTATTTATGCTCCTTTTTGTTAAATAAACATGCATGTTTTGTGAGGTTTTGGTAACAGTTATATTTTCAGAGCATAAAATATGTTTTAAATAACTTGAAATACGGCAATGTATTATATATTCTAATAGTTTAAACTTTAGTGACAAAAATTACTTTTTGTCAAAAGTAAACTATTTCCAGACATTTTAACAGTGATATATTTCAACTGATTGCATATTTATTGTAGTATAATGCAAATAAGTAATGATGAAAATGTCATTAAGGACTAAGATTTTCAGCAAAGGAGAAGAAATATACAAATAAAAAATGAGAGAAATTAATTATATCCTACAGCCCTAAGTTTGAATTGGAAATATTTTAAGAGTTTAAAATATATTTTTACTTTAAATTTTAATTATTTTTTCCACCTAAGAGGCCTAGGAAAAATGACCAGCATAAAAGCAGCGAGACTCCATCGCTCTGGGGCTGTTACCCTCTTGTGTGGGTGTGTGTTGCTGGAAGTTGAATCCAAACACTTTCAAACCCTGAGCTGTACCTCTAGCCCTATGTTATTCTTAATTTGGCAGGGTCTCACTCTGTTGCTGATGAGAGCGTTGTTAATTTGCTGAGGCTGGCCATGAACCTGCGATTCTTCTGTCTCAACCTTCCAAGTATTGGGATTACAGGCAACTGTCACCACACCCAGCTCGGACTATTTTCCTTAAATACAATGTCCCACCGAAAGAACTCTGGGATCTCTGGAGAAATGACTAATTTCAAGTCCCTAGGAGAATGTATATAAACAGAACCAGAGACATCTTGCCAATCTAGAAAGTAAGGCAGGCATGAAAGATCATGTCAGAACAAGTCAAGATGCCAATTCAGGAGACTGCCATTGGCTAAGAATTGTGATAGTTAGAAATCTTAAGCCAACTGTGAAAAAAATACTTTTTTGGAATTATCAGATAATTAGAATACTGGTCATTTGATGATGTTAAAAATTGTTGATTTTTTATGTGTGATCATTGTGTTTATGTTTCTAAATGCTTATGAGTGAAATAATATAATTTCTGAGATTTGTTTTAAATGATTTACTTCAAATTTACTTAAAAGATATAGGGTACTGAAGGAAATAATTAGACTGTCGTTTAGTTGACAACTTTTGAAACTGGATGGTAGATACATAGGGGCTTATTTCCATTCTTATGCTTTGGCAAATTGTTCCCCATAAAGCTTAAATATTTTACATATAATGAAAGTATGAATAGTGCCTCCTCTCATAGTCTTGCTGTACAGATTAAGATAGGTAATATGTATAAAGTCTTCATCGCAGTATGCCTCCGTATAAAAGAAAATAATAGCTCAGATTTCATGCCCTTCACCCTGGTTCAGTCAGTCCAACAAGGAGCTTTAAAATTATTATATTAAATCCCGTTGGTGCTGTCCAAGGTTCTGTCCAGTGCAGATGGAGGGAACACTGAAAAAAAGGAGACAGGGCAGGGGGATGGAAGATGATTTGGGGGTCTTCTGTACACTGAAATTGAGTTTTCTGGATACTATGAAGTGGAGAAAAATCTAACAGGGACGAGATGCTGTAGTCCTAGAATTCAGGGAGCGGTGCAATCGGCAGAGCGCATGATCCTACCGCTGCGTCCTCCCAGGACCCCTTTTACCAGTCACCAGCTTGCCAGCCCCGCACGGCGCTGCACCTGAGACGCAGCGGCAGGCTGTTCTGACCGCTGGCCTCTCCTTTGAAGAGTCAGGATCTCAGTCTGTCTACTCACGTCTGTGTGCATGCATTGCCGCCTACTCGGAGGAGTTTGTTTAGGTGAGTGCCTCCAGGTTGGATCATACCATGAAATGAAGCGGTGTCTTTAGCATGCATAATTATAAAGCAAACACACTGAACGCTGATGCATACTATTTCTTCTTCCTTTAGCACCAAGCCAAAGGTACAAACCCATATGCTTTCTTCCATAACTTAAATATACTAAACTTTGTCTCCTTAGTTGGTCTGTGGTCTAAGCAATAAGAAGCAAATGTTCATCTGCTCAGCTTTAGAGAACTGTTTATTGATTCGATTTGTACTACATAGGCCTGAATAGAAGTGGCTGTGTTTAGATATCAATCTTATAATTTGAAAAGTGGACCCCGACATTCTTTGTGATCGGCTGCGTTTTCTAGGGCCCTGCCCCTCATTTATGAGCTCAGCGGGTGCCACTAGACACCAGCCCTTTGCCTTGCTCTGCCATTGTATGCCTAAGTAGGAGTGAAGGAGCTGAGGGCATGGCCACAGTGTCACCCGCAGGCAGAGCAGGTCGTTTTGCTGATGATCTGGGCAGAAGGTGGTAAAGTAGGTAAACACTGAAATAAGCAGCACCTGGGGGAAATTCCGAAATGGAATTTGATGAATATGGTTAAAAAGCAGTCTAGGGCTTTGAAAGGAAAGGAAATGTGAATTTCAAGAGGACACTGCGAGAGAAATCCCTGGACCTTGTGGGTGAGGCAGGCCTGGATCTGATCATGGCACACATCTGGGTGGCATCATTGTCGAGAGTGTATCATTTATGTGCCTTGAATTCATGTCTCTTTCTGCAAGATGTTGGTAAGGGTTGCAGGCTATGGTCTGGACTCTGTGTCATTCTCATGTTACATTTGGTTTTGGGGAATAGGTTGTGATAGTACCAGTTCTGATGTTCATCTAAATATTCACTTTAGTAGAAATTTCAGAATATTTTCTCTGTAGCCTTTAGGTTGAAATATTGAGGCTTGAACTCTTGTCTGACAGAGAGCGGTGATACCAGAGAAGCCCACCGCCTCACAATGAATTGGCTTATCTTATGTAAATATCAAGAGTCTGGTAAGGTTAAACACATATCCAGACATTTTTAAGCAAAACCGGCCCTTTGATAGGACATGGCCTCCCGGAATCATGTCGACAGATGATACTCCTAAAACAGAAAATTGACATCACGGTTGGAAACGTGTAAACCACCATCAAAGATAGAAAATGAGGTCACTGCAGTGTGGCTCCTTTTATTTACAAGTATAGGAAAGGTAATAATGAGAGAGATCAGAATAAGAGCACAAGAAAGGATATAAAAAGGGAATGTTCTTAAAATTTACATTTAAGGGTGACCCTTTTTTGACTACATGTAGAACCAGAGGAAGTAAAAAAAAAAAAAAACATGCTTAATTGGCAGCTATTTCAAATCTATTATTTCATTTTCCACTTTTATGCAATTATAAAGATCATAAAACCATAGAAATAATCTAATTTTTCTCCTTATTTTTCACATGATAAAATTGAATCCCCAAATGGTTAAATGACCTATGTAAGGAGACCTAGTGACGTAATAACCATATTTTGTTCTCAGGACCTTTTCAAGTACAGTGGCCTCTCTCCTCAGCACTCATATGCTCCCCTTGCCTGCTGAGTCCCCACCATTCTGTAGATCCTGATCATTTATCACTTTCTTGGAGGATTTTACCCTGACCACTGTTCACTGACCAGTTTACACTGACCTGCTGCTTCTCATCCAGGTCAAATCAGTATATAAAACAACCCTTCATCTGATTTTTATTGAATACATATGATTTAATAATTATAACTGTGATACAGGTACTATTTATCCCCATTTTATACAAAGAGAAACTGAGATGCAGGGGATTAAGTGATATCCTTGGTTCCTCAGTCAACATTCACACTCCTATAATCCAAAGCAACTGACCACACTACTTAGAGGAAGAAAGATGTCTGTGCTCACTCTATTTTTTGGAGATTCTGGGTTCATTCTGTATGAGGCCAGGGTCTGAAGCTCAGGGGATGGAGGTGGGAAGTGGAGGAAGAGCATGCACAGGGCTCTGCTTTCACATCATGGAAGCCAGAAAGAGAGAGCTGGCGGAGGAGGAAGAGTATATAATTCCCAGGGCCACACCCCAGGGATCCCTCCTTACAATCAAGGCCCACTTCCAACATTGCTCTCTTGTTTCTGTGAGGACTAGGGTGACATTCTAAGTCCTAACCATTACACTTGGAATTGCAGTTAATATATGATAGAACCAGAATTCAGACCCAAACATTCACTTGCAAACTACAGGTTCACTTCTAGTCTATTATTTATTTTCAGGATACCTTGTACCTCTCTTAAACTTATACCTGTTTCTATTGTGTAGTTATTTGACTAGTGCTCATTTTTTTAGACTGTTATCTTCAGGAGGACTCAGATCACATATCATGTTTAAATATACTTTTTTCGGTGCATTGTAATTGTACATCATAGTGAGGTTCAAGTGATACAACCACCCATGTTCGTGGCACTTGGTGAGTTTCCCTCTAGATCCCGCCCCCTCCCCAGCAAGTTAGTGGGACTGGTAGTAACACCTTCATATCTGGACGAGCCACCATGTGAACTCTTTCCTTCACCTTCCACCCCTTCCTTCTTCTTTTCTCCTACCTACCTTCCTCCCCCATCTCCTTCCCTGTCCCACCCTGTCCCACCTTCCTCCCCAGATCCGTCCAGTATTCTGCTGGCCTTTCTCCTCATTTATCTAAAGTCCCTTTTGTTTGTTTCTTTTTTTCTAGCTTCTCTATAAGAGAGAAAACACACAACCCTTGCATTTCTAAGACAGACTGATCTTCCTTAGCATGCTCTTTTCTAGTTCCATCTGTTTACTGCAAATTGCATAGTTTTGTTCTGCTCTATGGATGAGCAAACTTCCATTGTGTGACCTACCACACCTTCTTTATCCATTCATCTGTTGAAGGCCACCTAGGTTGGTTCCATGATTTGGCTTTTGTGAATTGTGCTGCTGTAGACATGGATATGCATGTGGCAATATAGGTTTCTGATTTAAATTCTTTTGGAACAAGATACTGAGGAGTAGTATAGCTGGATCATATGGTGGCTCCATTCCTAGTCTTTTGAGTAACCTCCATACTGATCTCCTTATTAGTTGTTCTAATTCACAGTCCCACCAACAGTGTATAATGATTCTTTTTATCACATCCTCTTCAGTATATATTACTATTTGTATATTTTTTTTATTTTTGCCATTCTTAGTGGAGCAAGATGAAACTTCAGTATGTGTGTGGGGTGGGTATTGGAGATTGAACCCAGGGTCATTCTGCCTCTGAGATACTCCTCTAGCCACCCGACCCCTTTTGAAATGGGTTCTCACTAAATTGTAGACGTCCTTACCAAGTTGCTGAGATTGGCTTCAAACCAGTGTTGTCTTGGCTTCCCAAGTACTGGAATTTCAGGGGTGTGCCACTGTATTTCCAGTGTCTGTATTACACCCCTGTAATTACAGGGGTGTCCCAGCTTCACTGTATTTTTTATTTGTATTTCCCTGATTACTAAAGATGCTAAACTTTTTTATATATTTATTCTCCACTCAGATTTCTCCTTATAAGAAATGTCTTTTGGGTTCATTTGCCCTTTTTTCATTGGGTTATTTGCTTTTTCGGTGCTGAGTTTCTTGAGTTCTTTATATATTCTAAATATTAATCCTCTTTCAGATAAAGAATAAAACTTTATTAAATAAACATTATTAAAATCACTAGCTACAATCATGAAAACTAGAACGTATTCTAAATAAACTCAGTGTGCTTGTGAGATATCTAGCAATGTATTATCTCCAGGAACAAAAGGATTTTGCAAATTTTAGATTGTTATGTTACACTCTCTATCAGGATTCTGTGGGAGAGGAGTGGGTAGAGAAAGAAAGCGAGAACATTCTAATTAGATACCTTAAAGGAAAATTAATAAAGGGATTATTGAAAAGACATGGGCAAAAGTATAAGGAAAGCATGTGAGAAAGTGTGGTAACCCAGGGGGCTAACAGCCCTATGGTCAGAGGGACAGGAGGGGCTTGGCTCCCCCGACATAGAAAAGGGGCTGTCAAGAGGGCTGCTTGATGGGACCTTCAGGACGGAGGACCTCTAGAAACAGCCTGCAGCAAGAGGGCTGGGATAATATCCACACTCCCCTCTCCTCCTCCCTCCTGTGAACTGCCGAGCCCCCCTTTGCTGAACACACCTCGCAGTTTGTCGGTAGAGCTCGCATCACGTATCTTTTTGCTTGTGTGTTTCTTTGCAGTGCTGAGAATCAAACCAGGCTTGTGCTTCACCACTGAGCTGCAGCCCCAGCCCCAGGCCACGCGTCTTTCCACTCACCACTTGCTTAGTTCCTAAGTGCTGGTGTCTAGCAGGCTCATCAAATGTTTCTTCCATACAGACAGTGGAGATGCTAAAAGATATTTCTATATTGCTGTCTGTTCTCGTTGTATTGTGCCATAATGTTCATTGCCTCATTCTGAGGATTAAATGAGAAATGGAAGTTCTCACTAGGTCTTGCCACTTGCTGAGTCCTCCATAGCTGACCCAGTATCCTGTAGGAGATGAAGCGGACGCAGATCAGCTTACGACCACCAGGCAGGAGTCTGACCCCAAGTGTCTGTGCTCTCCTCCCTACCAGTTTTGTTACCTATAATGAAGACAGTCAGAAAAGTGAGCATTAGAAGTTGCATTGCCTTCCAAGCCAAACTCAGATTCTTAACAAGGCAGACAGCTAAAGTTTAAGTTTCGTCCTTGATAAATGTCACTTTAAACCTTGAGATCATGACAGACCCAGGGCTTTGCGATCACGTTTTGACCCAGCATCCCAGGTGTAAACCCTGAGAAAAAGAGTGTTTTCAAGCATTCTCTGGTCTAGGGATATATTTGGCAAGAAATTACCAGTGTGTTCTAGTACATGGAACCTAGCTAAAGAATAGAAATCAAGTTATAAAATTCATCTAGAAAAATCACACGCAAAATGGTGAAGAGATCAAGATTAATCTTTACAAAAGCATAAAACACTGATTGCAGGGAGTCGCTGTTATGTCGATATTCCAGAGCATGACTACTTGCTTCTTTACCCTGACTTTGATCTTTTATTTTTAATATACTTTTACTGGTGCGCTGAAATTATACATCATAATGAGATTCAGAGCAATAGAAACATTCATGCACCCAGCACTTGGTGTACTCCCGCCAGATCCTGCCCCACTGCTTCCCCTTCCTGTACACGTTATTGAAATCGGCACTGATAATTCTGTATATGTGCATCACATTATTTCAACTGTTTCCTTCATCAACTCTCTTCCCAGCCCACCTCCCTCCCCTGAGGCCCCATCGCTTTGGTCTTTTATGTGCATTTGTTTCTACGAGCTTTCTGAGTCTTCTTGTATATGTTTTGAATGATGCAGAGATGATTGATTATGTCAGCGCATATTCTTGAAGTTGCTTGGCAGTGTCCTCTGGTTTAGAGATACATTTGGCAAGAAATCAGCAGCGTGTTCTACTGTGTGGAACCTAGCTGTAGAATAAAAGTCAAGTTATAAAATTCATCTAGAAAAGTTACACATGAAATGGTAAAGGGATCAAAATCAATCTTTAAAAGGCATAAGACAAATGCAGATATTCTAGCATTAAAAATAGTATTCATGAAAGTGATGATTAATTATTTAATTCCAAGGACACATTATAGTCTAAAAATATATTTCAGGTTATCAATTGACTGGCTATTTTATGTGGCAGAATACTAGCTTGCATATTTATTAAAATTATTCATAACTGCGTAGCTGCCAAGATGAACTGTTGAGTTCTTGTTCCTTGATCCAGTATATTATCTTGTGCATTTTATCATGGCATGGTACTAGAAATTTGTCTAAAGTTTAGAATGATCCATGAAATATCTTTAGTATCAGCATCTCCTAAATACATGTTTTATCATTTCCATTTTGCCTAATATGATCTTTTATAAAGGATCAGGAGATCCTATGTGTGTGGGAAAGTGCAGTCTTTTTCTTCAAGGACTGAATTTTATTTTCATACGTTTATGAGTGTTTCTTAATTGTACATCAGAGTGAGATTCAAATGGTCCAAGGTACATACACACATCACTTTATGTATTTCTCTTACATCCTGATACCTTCATATATAAACAGGACATTATTCTTTAACTGGTTTCTTCCTCAGTTCTCCTTTTCCGCATTTATCTAAAGTTCCTCTTGTTTCCTTTTTTCTGGTTTCTTCATATTAGACCTTGACTATATATATATATATATGACCCTTGACTTTCTGAGACTGGCTAATCTCACGTTGCGTAACATTCTCTAGTTCTCTCCATTTTCCCTACAAATGACAATTTTGTTCTTCTTTATGGCTGAGTAAAACGCCATTGTGTATATATACTACATTTCCATTATTCATTCATCTGTTACAAACACCTAATTCAGTTCCATAATTTGGCTGTTGTGAACTTTACTGCTTTAGACATCAGCTAGGCATGTCTCACTATAATATTCTAACTTTAGTTCTTTGAGAACGTTTCCAAGGAGTGGTGCGCCTGGATCATGCAGTGGGTTCATTCCTAGTCTTCTGAGGAACTGCCACACTGATCCCCATGGTGATTGTGCCATTTCACAATCCCACCAGCAGTGTGAAGAGTTCCTGTTTTTCTACATCCTCGCCAGCATTTATTATTGGTTGTATTCTTGATGATTGCCCTTGTAGGTAGTCATTCGGAATCTCAGCGCAGATTTGATCTGTGTGTCTCTGATTGCTGGTGATGCTTAGATAAAAATCTTGCTTAACATAAAGTTATGATGTGCATAATACTTAGGTGTCATATATTTCTGTTACCTAAAAGTTTGGACAAGATATACACTCTTTTTTGGGAAAAAGAGCTGGAGTTCTGACTTTTGTGGATTCTATCATGGAAAGTGGTGTTTGCGTTAGACATTTTTGTTGTGTGTGTAATGTGTTGCTGTGGTCAGCTCACGCACCAGTGTGGTTGGAATGCCGAGTTCTGAACTCTGACGGCTGTAGGTTCTCATTCTGAGCCGCAGGCTTGCGATGCCTGTTACGTAATGTTTTCAGTATGTATTAACCCATTTGCACAGTTGAGTGATAATAGTGTCTACCTTACCAGGCCCTTAGAGAAGTGTATGAGATAGTGTGGGCAGAGCACTTCATACCGTTGGGCACTTAGCAAGTACTCAGGTGATACTAGGTGCTATGAATGTTGCCGATAACAATAATAATAAGGGCGTAGCATGCATGGTATGCGAAAGTGTTGGAGAGGGTTTTAGCAAGAACGTACATTAAAGATATGTTTATCTCTACTAACGTGTCTCTAGACTGGTTAAAAAAGAAGCCTGGATAAAACTCAGGAACTAGAATATTAGTTATAATCTAATAACATTCAGAGTAGCCTCAGACAGTGTTGTTTAACGTCCACTCTTTGTGTAGGTTGGAAATTAGAGCTCTAAAAGGGAAAGGGATCTCCACAGGCTTGTCCACAGGAGGGCAGACACTAGCCAGGTCCCCTGGCTCAAAGTTTTAGTGTTCAGTGTCCATCAGAGGTTTGTTTATCCATGACAGGCATGCATTTATCGAACTCCGAGGTGCAGTGATTGTTTTAGAAACTAAAAAGGAGGCAACATCTTTGCCATTTTATGACATTGCCTCTCTCTTCTTGGTTCCCATATGATTCTTAGCCTTCCAGAAATGTCTTCTATTACACACAGCTACCAGGCAGAAGGTGAGTGTAGCACAGTCATCAGGACTGTCCCTCTCAGGGACAGTTACTGTAGCCATGGAGAGGAGGACAGAAAGGGGAATGTCCACACCAGAGTTTCCAGAATTTCCCTCGGAACCTCATATGCTTCTAAAATTAAAATGCAGCCCTTCTTCCTTATAAAACAGAGTCATGTGTTAAAGGAGATGCATGAGGTGCCAGGGAGCTGTATCATTTTAGTGGATTCTATAAAATTCTCCATAAAGAAAAGGTCAGTGTTGGTACCATAAACAGTGCTCATAGAGGCATATTTAACCCCGGTCCCTTTTGCGATTCCCACAGTGCAAAGTAATTGAATTGCTCTCCTTTGAAAATGCCCTTTGCCCATCACCTCCAAAAAAAGATCTCACTGCCTTAGGCACTCCCTTGCTTAGAGGCACTGAATGTGCCTGGCTCTGGGGCCAGCCTGTCACCAGAAAGGAGTCTGAAAAGAGGTGATTTCATCCCATTAGCAGCATGGGATTAGGAGCTCCCTCCTGGCTCTGCTACAGCTTTGTATTTGAGGTTAAAGTGAAAAGATTGTCGTCACACCCATTTGAGGGGTCTACAGAATGCAGCCTGTCTTCTGTATTTTCACTGTGGCCACATGGGAAACAAAGACAGACCAGGGTGACCTTTGCTTACTGACGACACAGGTACTTGTTCTGCGCAGCGAGCAGCTATTCATGTGGCCTTTCTGGCTGCCGGCAGAGCCTCCCAACCTGCAGAGCCTCCTGCGTGTACAATGGAGAGATAATGGTCTGGGCTTAGTGCTCAGAGTGGGTTTGAAGGCTTAATTGAAGAATATTTTTAACCCAATATCAAGAACATTAGGAGGAAATGTTCAAAGCATCTTGATGCAGCCCTTTCAATTGAAGGAAGTAGATACCCAAATAAACAAATTATAGCCTTAAATAGTTATTTATCTGAATTTCCAAACCCTTCACCTTTCCAAGGTAAAGACTTTGGTCCTTGGTTTCAGGGCATGAAAGGGGGCCAGGGCAAGCCAACTCATTACAAATTGATTCTTCCCGTCGGTGTTCATGAACACATAGTACCCTTATTCAACAGAAGGAGTCTTTGAATAGTCCATCCTAGATACATTTTTCAGAATGCCACTAACCATGCCTGTCAGGCTGCAGTGGCACGGAGCAACCTGATTGGCAGATATTTAAAGGTGTTCAGGCATCGAGAAGAGAAAGCAACAGCCTAAGGCATGAATGAGCTTTTCTTTATGTCATATTTCTGGCTCTTGTCTGTTTTTATACTGAACAAAGATGCTCTCATCCTGTCAAACACGGAGGAAGTGATTTTTTTTTTAAGGATTGCTGAGACATACCCTCCAAATTATTAGTACCACCGTCAACTTCTTACATAGTCTTGGGCTGTTCTCGAATTCATTCTTTAACTTCACAGAATAGTGAGTGTCATCATGGGCTTGATTTCTTTGATTATTTTATCTCTTAATTTTAAAATGGCAGGGAAAAAATAACCCAATTTTGGCTTTAATTAAATTAAGTCTGTATGCATTAGCATATGAACTAATCAGAAAATGTCTAACTGATTGAAGTTTGGAAGACTTTGGTTTAAACATAGTTTCAACAACATTTTCATTTACTGATTCCTCTTTCCTATATTCTGAGGGTTTCTAAATGTGTTTCAAGTTATGAAACATATACTTCTAAAACTGTGCCTAAATTTGCCAAA
The DNA here is from genome assembly GCF_963383645.1 of Muscardinus avellanarius. Classification (NCBI taxonomy): domain Eukaryota; kingdom Metazoa; phylum Chordata; class Mammalia; order Rodentia; family Gliridae; genus Muscardinus; species Muscardinus avellanarius. Next base: position 16,301,426 of record NC_137806.1, read on the forward strand.
ATTAAGATACTCGGGAGTCTATTAAGGATTAAAGTAGTCTAGAATGTGTACATCAAGGGCAGTCAAAATGCCACAGTGTAATTAATTATCTTCAGAAAGCGAACATGGTGAGATCTTTGTGGAATCAGAAAGAAGCTGTCATCTATTTATAAGAACATTAGGTAACTTCTCTTCCAAGTCTTTAGTAATGATTATGATGTCTAAAACAAAAATATATTGATTCCCAAGGATTTCTAACCTTTTAATTAATTAAAATGCATTTAAAAATCACCCTAATTTTCAAAGAGAGATGCTGCCTGTAGATGCTGTTCACAGGGGTGAGCTGATTCATTAGGATTCTTTGTCAAAAGTTTTATCTTAAACTTGTAAAAGTAGGAGGATCGGTCTGACCAATGTGTGGAGTTACACCAGCCATCTGGATGTTGCAAGACAGTATAAATATTGATCTGGATTTTTTACTTTTAGAATATTTTTATTATTCAAAGTCTCTCCTGTCCATTTGCATGGGCAGCTAATTTTAGCCATTTCTTGGGTATGAACAAGAAGAAAAAAGAAAACAGAATCAAATATTCTGAGGATCGATATTCTGAAAGCCTTCTCACTGAAGATTAGACATAGAAGAAATCAAAGAAATAGACCTTGTAAATGTGTTGCTAAAATTCTAAGAGAGAAAGAGTGATAGAGAAAGAGAGGTCCTCAAAAGGCAAAAGGACAAAGAAACTTTTGGTAATTGGAAACCAAAGCCATGTGGTGAAGAAGACCCCCAAGCAAGAAACTTACCAGTTAATTCCCATGAAAGAAAAAAATAGAGAGAAGATGGAAGGTAGGTAGGTAGGTAGAAAGAAGAGAGGAGAGATATGGATAGATTGGTCTGGGGTCTGAGTAGAATTTGAAGGCCAAACATGAAACAGCCTCACAAAGCTAGAACAGTCAAAGTGACCATGTACCCCCAGTGAAAGTCAGAGCTGCAAAGAAAAGGAACAGAACACTTGAGCTCATGCCATTGCTCTTTATGAAGGAAAAATTCTAATCTTCATTATCATTGTTTTCTGTAACTATTTGCATTTGTGAGTTTATTTTTGGATGGGTAAATGATGCTACTTGCAGGATCATAGAAACCCTAACCTTAAAAAAAAAAAAAATGCAGGTAACATGTTCCCAGGTTGATAGAACTCTCTAGCTCCTGATAGAGATACACATAAACCTTTTCTGGAGGAAAGCCTAATAATCCAGTGCCTTCAAAATTCCTACCGATCCTGCTCTCTATGAAAAAATATCAAAATCAATCCAAAAATTACGAAATAGGGAATAACATAAGCCAAAATGCACAAGACTCAACAGAAACAGTAAACAGCAGATTTAGATTGACTGTGCCTTATGACATTGGGAGGCTGAAAATTGAATATAGAAAAAAATGCATAAGAAATAAAAAACACTGATCAAGGAATAAAAGACTATGGATAACAACCAGAAAAAAATTTAAAAAGAACCAGATAGAATAACAAGAAGCGAAAAATATGGTCATTACAATTAAAAACTTACCAGGTAGGCATGGTGACACATGCGTATATACCAGTAGTTAGGAGGCAGAGACAGGAAGATCTCAAATTCAAGGACAGCCTCATCAAAGTAGCAAGATTCTCTGTAACTTAGCGGTGATACCCTTTTACAAAACAAAGAGGCCTGGGGGTGTAGCTCAGAGGCAGAATGTTCCTGAGTTCTTTCTCCTGTAGTAGCAAAGGCAAAACTAAACAAAGGCCCTCACAGTCACACTAAGCACTGGTTTACACACAGCCAGAGAGAATCAGAATGGACTTGGAAGGTCATGAAACAAGAAAAAAGAGAAAAATATTACCCAACTCGCAACAGAGCGACAAGGAGATAAATATAGTAAAGACTAGTTAGGACAAATGGATGATACAGTGAAAATACCCCTCCTGTGTCTGTTTGGGATTCCAGCACATTAAAAATATTGAAAACGGGGGCTGTCAAGAATTATGAAGTATCTGAAATTTTATCCTACTCTCTAGCTAATGTTTTAGTTTGCCACATTTTCCTGGATGCTATTTGCAGGCACCACACTCCTGGGTCACACACAAAGGACTTTGTTTCCCACAGCACAACCAGCAGCATGAGTGTTCTGTCCAAGCCAGTGCCCCTGCCCCCACCCAGGTTCCAGGGGCTGGATGCACAGTGTACCCCGTGGATGCTAGGCGTGCCCTGAGTTTGGGTCCTGCCCACAGACACCTAAGCATAGAAAACCCAAATTTTTACAATGGGCTGCAAACAAATACGCTCTTTAACTTGGAGGAAGACATCCTAGGAGTGAACAAATCTATCCTTTGTTTAGGATGCGAGAGAAAAAGACCACAGAGTTCCATGCCTACCTGCAAACTTGCTCTTTGACATAGTGAGTGTTGCAGATCAGTAGTAAGAGACAAACTGTCAGATAAATGATACACTAACAAGATTGTATATGTGGAGAAACAGAAGCAAACCATATATAAAAAATCAGTTCCCCTGGGCGTGGTGGCGCACGCTTGTAATCGCCGCACTTGGGAGGCAGAGACAGGAGGATCCTGCAGGTTTGAAGCCAGCCGTGTGCTCTGGCTTAAGAGACTCTGTTCCAAATAAAAAGTATAAAACAGGTCTGGGAGTGTAGCCCTGAGGTAGAAGGGCTTCCAGGAACCCCAATACCACCAAAAAAAAAAATTTTTTTTAATAAGAAAAAATTTAAAAATCAGTTCTGGGTCCATTAAGTATTTGAATATTTAAATAATCAACAGAAAGTTCTAAAGAAAAGGAAAACTCTAGATCTTTCACAGAACCTAAAGTTAAACAAAAAGATCTTTTGTTGTATTTTGTTTTGTTGGTGGTGCTGGAGCCCAAGGTGCTGTACCACTGAGCTACACCCACAGCCCCAAAAGCAGGGAAGAGGCCAGGCGTGGTGGCACACGTTTGTAATCCCTGCGCTTGGGAGGCGGAGACAGGAGGATCGCGCAGGTTTGAAGCCAGCCACGCTGGCTTAAGAGACCCTGTTTCCAAAAATAAAAAAGTATAAAATAGGTCTGTAAATAGGTCTGGGAGTATAGCCCAGAGGTAGAAGGGCTTCCAGGAACCCCAGTACCACCAAAAAAAAAAAAAAAAAAAGAGTGGGGAAACTTTCTTATCCCAAGCATTAACACACACACAGAGAACACAAACTATAAACATAAGACTGATAAAGTCAACAGATTTAAAATGTTTTCTGTGTATCAAAGGATGCCATTAATAAATTAAGAGAATGAAGCAGCAGAGTAGGGAAACTTTGTGATTACAAGTTGACCTTAAATGTATTGTAAAAGTACTGTCTTTATTTTCTAGGAAAAAAAATTAAAAATTCTTTTAAAAAACCAGAAATAACAAAACAGAACTGTGTGTTGAGCCCCTTTTCATTACTGTGATGAATACCTAAGATATAGAAAACAGAGTTCTGAGGTCTCAGTCCATGGTTGATCGGCTCAGTTGCTTTGGTACCTGTATGGAGGTAGCAAGTCATGGCAGAAGCACCAGGCAGACTAAAGCCACTTGGCTCCTTGCTAAAGAGAGAAAGAGGAAGGGGCCTGGCTCACCCTCTCCTCCTCAGTGACAGGTCTCAGCCCCACCTAGTGGACCACAAAGAGTGCGCCCACCTCCCATCGTGCCTGAGCCTGGACCGCTCCTGTAACACCTGGGTGTTCCAGGTACACTTACCCAAAAGAGAGCAGTAAGCTACACAGTGACAGGGCTGGGCGTGTGGCTCGGCGGTAGAAGCTTGCCTAGCATGCACAAGGCCGTGAGCTCCAGCCTCAGCACTGCTAACAAAATAAATAAAATAGTGATTGAGACAAAGGAAAAGGCATAGACCACTAAGACCCTTGTGTTTGAGAGGAAGAGAAATTATGCCACAAAACCCCATTGTCCACTAGAAGGATCCCCAAGAAGCAGGGTGTGGTGGTGCATGCCTATAATCCCCGGAGGTGGGAGGCTGAGACAGAAGGATCGCAGATTCTCACCAGGCATGGTGATGCACGCTTGTAATCCCCACGCTTGGGAGGCGGAGACAGGAGGATTGCGCAGGTTCGAAGCCACCCGCGCTGGCTTAAGAGACCCTGTTTCCAAATAAAAAAGCATAAAAAATAGGTCTGGGAGTGTAGCCCGGAGGTAGAAGTGTTTCCAGGAACCCCAGTACCACCAAAAAAAGAAAGAGGAGGAGGAGGAGAAGGAGAAGGAAGAAGAAGAAGGAGGAGGAGAAGGAAGAAGAAGAAGGAAAAAGGAGGAGGAGGAGGAGGAAAGGAGGAGGAGGAGGAGGAGGAGGATCATCACAGATTCTCAGCCAGATTTAGCAACTTATTGAGGACCTGTTTCAAAATAAAAAATAATGAAATCAGCTGGGGGTGCAGCCCAGTGTTAGAAGGCCCCTGGGTTCAACCCCTAGTATCACAAAAAGAAACAAAAAAGAAAAAGAATCACCATGAGGGTCAAGTTAAAACTTGTCCCTGAACAGCGTGGACAGGGTTCAGAATCTAGATCATGGGTTGCAGAGCTGTCTGCAGGGGTGACCGCAGAGGCAAGTTGCAGTAGACAGGACAAATAGTAGTAAAGAGAATATTTTGAACTCTCAGTGTCTACAAACAAACACGAAAGTCTACTTTAGGATAAGATCTAACCTAGAATGTTTCTTTTTTGTTGTGTGTGGTAAACATGGTATAGTCATATTAAAAGTATGGTGGCGCATGCCTATAATCCAGCACTTGGGAGGCTGAGATGGGTGTCACAGGTTTGAGACAGGCTTCCGCAACTTAGCAAGACTCTCAAGCAACCTAGGGAGACTCTGTTTCAAAAACAGAAAAATTACAAGGGCTGGGGGTGTAAGTTGGAGGTAGGATGCTCCTGTGTCCAATCCGCAGTACTACACAGAAAAATGGAAAAGAACCCTAAAAAGCTAGCCTTAACACTGATATTGTTGTCTGGTGCTTGGAATTACTGGTTTCTACATGGCGTAGCTAGTGAGGTGGACAGGTAACATACTCTTTACCCAACAGCCATTTTATTAACATTTTAATGCTTGTGTTCTCTAATTATAAAGGAACACCAAAAGAATGACTAGAAGTTACCATTTGGGGGCTGGAAAAATTTCCAGCTAGGATTTGAATACTTGTCACACTTGGTGTTAGGAGACTAAGTGTGAATCGATATTTCTGCCTGGAATTCACGTAGCCCTTTGGAGAGATTAATGTGGTCACCGCTGGGCCCCGTGTTCTCTACCAGCTAAGTATATGTACCTGTCATTCATGTTGTGTTCTCAGCTTGTTATACTGGCAGAAAAATCTCTGTGGAATAAAGACCCAGTTTTCTGAGCATGCAAAGCTATGTTATATTTACATATCCCAGGATTTTAACAGGACGTCACTTTACCTTGAAACTTGGTGTGTGTGTCTTCTGTTTCTGCGGTACTGTAAGACAGTGTCAGCAGCTTCTGAACTGTTCTTTATTTTGTTTCTGCCGATTACTAGTTTTGTTGATCAACAAGTAGGAAAAATAGAAAATTTTAATTTAACATATTTTCAAAAATATTTTTTTCTTAAAACCCTGAGCAAAATTATGTCATTTGCAGGAAAGTGGATGGACCTGGATGATGATGGTTTGCGTGAGGTTATTCCGTCACAGGAGGCGAAGGGGCCTGTGTTTTCTCTCCTGTGCTGAAGCTGGGGAGCTATCAGAGTACAACAGGGACTTTAGATGGTGGAGGGGACGCCCCAGTGGAGTGAAGAAGGGGGTCCATGGAAGGGTGGTGGGGAAAGAAGAACTAATGTAGGAAACACCGATAGAGATTTTAAGTACATACGTGAGAACATCAGTGCCAGTTTCAATACCGCGTATGGAGAAGGGCGGGATGGGGGAAGCTCACCAGGTGCCAAGGGCTTGTATGTCCCTATCACTCAGAACTACATTATGATGTGAGACGACAATGCACCAATAAAAGAATATTTAAAAAATAAATAAAACCCTGAGTAACATTTCTGACTTTTTCATTAGTATTACAAACCATTTTTTATTTATTTTTATTTTTTTTATTGGTGCATTTTAATCATATATCACATTGGAATACAAGACTTGAGAGGATATACAAGCACACATCATCCAATTATCCCTCATCCAGCCCCCATCCCATTCCCTCCCCCTCCCTCGATCCCATGCTTGTTTGGTGAATAACTTTGATACATTTGTTTATGTACCTCCTGCATTTTAAAGAGGCTCCATCCTCCAATATTACATACCCTCTGATTGGTCACATTAGTTGCTTCACTATAGGGCCCTTTCTATAGCTGGACCTCTTCCTGTTGCCCCTTTCCTCCTAGTTTTTGCTGATTAGGGGAAGCATCTGGTTTTAATTTTCTGCGATATTTCTCTGTGCATGCCGTGTTGCAAGTACCGATCCCACTCTTGACAGCCCCAGTAGTGGCCTGGCTACCCGGTGGACTGATCCAGTCCTCGCTGGCTCAAGCAGCGGCCTTGCCTCATGGGAGGCCCCGATTCTGGTCTCGCTGGCCCCAGCACCAGCCTAACTCCTCGGCAGGCTCCAATCCCGGCCTTGGAGACCCCAGTAGCGACCTTGCCTCCTGCCAGGCTCCAATGCCGGCCATTGGCCCTGGCATCGGCCTAACCCCTCGGCAGGCTCCGATCCCGGCCTCGGAGGCCCCAGCACCGGCCTTGCCTCACGGCAGGCTCCGATGACAACCTCACTGGCCCCAGCACCAGTCTAACCCCTTGGCAGGCTCCAATGGAAACCATTATTTAAAGTGTTGCCTTATTTCTGTTTTTAGCCTGTACATTTTTTAATGTAACTGCCTTTTTTTTTTTATTGGTGCACTGTATTCATACATCATAGTGGGATACAAACGTTTCTAGACATACATGCGCACATCGCCCAGTCAGCCCCCACCCGATCTCCACCCCATTCCCTCCCCATCCCTCCTTCCCATGCTTGGCTTAGTAGTTGACATCTAATATTATAGCAATTTATCCAAAATTAAAAATGATAATCTCACATAACAGTTTCATTTGTCTGATACCAAGCTTTTGATAACTTAAAGATAACATTTCAATATTTCTTTTTGCTTTCTTTCTTGCCAGAGAATATTCTTTTTAATTTTTTTAGGTGAAACTATCATATATTTATATATTTATTTTTCAGAAAAAAATCTATAATATGGAATATGGACTCTAGATACCCCAAATGATCTCGAAAAAGAACAAAGCTAGAAGATATATATTTTTTGATTTCAAACCATATAAAGCTACAATAATTTAAGCAGTGTAGTACTGTTCTAAGGTATATATATAAACCATTGGAGTTAAATAAAAGCCTAGAGATAAATTCTTCCATATATTGTCAAGTTATTTTTGACAAGGTTTCCACGAACATTTGGTGGGGAAAATAATAATCTTTTAACTAAATATTGTTGAAAAATAATAATTACATGGAAAAGAATAAAATTCGACCCTTACCTAATCCCATATACAAATATTAACTCAAAATAGATAAAAGACCTAAATATAAATCTTAAGACTATAAACTTTTAGAAGAAAATCTGGGTCATAAAACCTCATAACATTGAAATTGGCAGTGATTTCTTGGATATGATTTCAATGGCATAGGCAACAGAAGAGTATACAAACTCCCTAAAAAATAAAAAAAATATTGTATATCCAAAGACAATGTAAATAAAGTTAAAAGTTACTGATAGAATGGGATAAAATATTTTCAAATGCTATATCTGAAGGTATATTAATATTCCAACTAGAAATCCTAAAAATTAACAACAATAAAAGCAAACAATACAATTTAGAGACAGGTAAAAGACTAACATAAGTAATGAATCTCCACAGATAACTAATCTTAGTTGTCTGTTGGATGGAAAATCTTATTCCTCTGGTTGTAGTGTGTGTTACCTATTTCTTCTTTGTAGTTAATCTCTTTGAGTATTTTCTCTAGCGCTGGTTTTGAAGACATAAATTCCTTCAGTTTCTGTTTGTCATGAAAGCTTCTTATTTCCCCATCTAATTTGATAGAAAGTTTTGCTGGGTAGGAAATTTTTGGCTGGAAGTTGTTTTCTTTCAGAGTTTGGAATATGTTACTCCAAGCCCTTCTGGCTCTCATGACTTGGTTTGGGAAGTCTGGAGTGATTCTAATTGGTTTGCCTCTGAATGTCACTTGGCCCTTTGTTTTTGTTGCCTTTAAGATTCTCTGCTTGGCTTCCACATTGGTCATTTTGACAATTATGTGGCGTGGGGATCCTCTTCTCTGATCCTGTCTAAAGGGGGTTCTATAAGTTTCCTGGACCTGTGTATCGACCTCTTGCTCTATGTTTGGAAAATTTTCTGCTATTACTTCCTTGAAGAGATTGTTGATCCCTTAGGTTTCACCTTCTTTTTCTTCCTCTATTCCAATTATTCTTAGGTTAGCTCTCTTAAAATGGGCCCATATTTCTTCACTGTCAGATTCCTGCTGTCCGATATTTTTTTCTAAATTAGAAACTGTGCATTCATTTTTGGATTGCTCATCTTCTAAGAGTGAGATTCTATTCTCCATGTGGTCTAATCGGTTGTTTGTACTTTGAATTGAGGCCTCTACTTCATTAATTGCATCCTTTATCTCTCTTTGGCTCTCTCTGAATTCTTTTCGAACACCTCTATCATTTCTACAGTTATTTTCCTGATTTGATCTTCTAGAAATCTCTGAATTTCTGTTTTATTGGGTTCTGATGTTGTGGGGTTGTGGGCATGTATTGCTCCATTGTTATTCCTCTTTCTCATGATTTCGGAAGTTTGTGACTTCTCTGGGTTCTTCCCTTGGGTCACTACGATTTCACTTAAGGTGCTGTGGATCTCGAGTCTATGGTATCTCAGTTCCCACTACTCCTCTACTGGGTTGTATCACAGAGTCTCAGACCCAGGGAGTCCATCGAGGCTGCTTTAGACCATTGGGGGTGCCAGGTTGGGCGTTCTCCTATGGTGTGATATCTCTGCCACCGCCACTCCCCCACTGGGTCAAGTCCCTGGGAGTGCAGTACTGGGATTTCTCCTCTAGGGGCCGCAATTTGACTCACTGTTGTTGAGTGCGCAGATGGAGCTGTAGTGGACTCGGTGAATTCACTGCTGCTGCCGCTGATGACAATATGGCACCGCTGCTACACCCTCGGCCGTGAGGCTGGCGTTTTTCTTCTCTGGTTTTGAGCTCCTCTCTGAGTCCCTGCAGCGTGTGCTGAGCTCAGCCACTGGGAGCTTTAGATGCTCCCTGCGCCAAAAAATACCCGCCTGGCTGTTCCACAGCAGCTCACCTCGGCTCGCTGTAGCCGTCCGGTGAACTCGCCGCTGCCACCGGCAGTAAGGCGCTGCTGCCATGTCCTCAGGCGTGAGCTGGCGTATCTCCTCTGTGGCTCTGAGCTCCATTCTGAGTCCCCTTCCTCTCTGGAGCCTGGTGATTTTTTTGTTTCTCTGGTGATGGTGTTTTCTGGCTATGAAAGGTGCTAACTTTGTGGTAATGGAGATTGGTTGTTAGCGGGGCTCTTAAGCCCCTCTTTTCTCAGTCGTCATCTTCCCGGAAGTCTCTGTAACTGCTTTTATGGTCATTTTGCTGTGGACGGGGAGTCATCTCTACTCTGACCCTTTTGTGAGAGTTTGTACATATTAAGAAAATAAGCACTTGATTGTGATAATTACAGCTAATTGCCACCCAAAGCAGTTCAGAACAGTCCACAATCATATCAGCCAAGTGTGGAACCATCCAGGCCCCAGACATTGGTCAATGTTAACCAGGAAATGAGAGTTACATATAGTATGAAATGAAAATTGTGTCTCTCTTTTTAAAATAATTTTTTTTAGATAGTCATACTAAGTTTCCCAGGCTGGCCTCAAACTTGATCCTCCTGCCTCAGTTGCTGAGATTGCAGATATAAGCCACCATGCCCAGTAAAATTGTGTCTCTCTTATCATGTATTTACAAATTTATTAGTAACATTAACTGTAATCCTATGTTAGCAGATATATATTTTCCTTATTATTAATCATGTACAAATACACTTTCATTCATTTTCCTTGTGGGATGTTTGTCATTTTTTCTTTCTTTTTTTTTCCAGTACTGGGGGTTGAACCCACGGTCATTCTACCTCCAGGCTACACTGCCAGCCCTATTTTATTTATTTTTTATCTTTATTTGGAGACAGGGTCTCACTAAGTTGCAGAGGGCCTCATTACGTAGTTAAGGCTGGCCAAACCCACTATCCTCCTATCTCAGCCTCCCAAGTACTAGGATTACAAGTGTGCACCAACATGCCCAGCCTTGGTATTTCTTATTAAAATGTGGGTTTATCTCAGGTTCTAGGCCAGCCTCAGCAGCTTAGCAAGACCTTTTTAAAATTTCTTAAAAAGGTTGAGGGTGTAGCTCAAAGGTAGATTGCCTCTGGATTCAATCTCTAGGTAAAAAAAAAAAAAAAAAAAAAAACTTTTTTGAATATCTAGACATCAAACCTTTAAGTCCTTTTTTAAATGGAAATTTGTCTTATGTTTTATTAAAGGGTTAAGTTCTTTTAAAAACCTATTTTAATTATATGATATGTTCACAGAAGTATATTGTAGGCCTGTTATGGTGGGTAAGTTGGTCTGCTTTTACCTGCTAACCCAGTGAGATCCATTGTTTCACAGCTTCACAGCTTGTTAGATAGATTTGAATATATATATATATATATATATATATATATATATATATATATATAGAGAGAGAGAGAGAGAGAGAGAGAGAGAGACAATATTGTCTCAGTGTCCTATTTATAGGACAGCCTGTATTTTCATTTCTTTTTTTTGGGGGGGAGAGATTATAGGAGATTGAACCTAGGACATCCTACCTCTGACCTATACCCCAGATCTTTTTTTTTTAACAGAATCTCTCCAAGTTGCTGTGAGTCTCACTAAGTTGCTGAAGGCTGGTCTCCAACCTGAGATCCTCCTGTCTCAGCCTGTCAAGTACTTTGATTCACCACAATGCCTTGCTTATGTTTTCATTCTTAGTAATAATAAAGGGACTATCAACTCGAGATTATGATTTCCAACCTGTTTTTATTCACCTCTGTCAATTTTAATGAAATATTCCCAGCACTTAAAACTTGGCACTTACTGAGTTCTTATATATGATTGTGTATACTTTGTACACATATGGGTCCAGGATGTGTGATAAAATGAACCTAACGCTGTTTAACACTTTGTTTAAATCTCTATGGATTTTATATAGTCCCGCCGTGTGCTGGGTGAGACCTTAAAATAGGATTCTTTAGTTAATGTTCCTTTGTGCATAGTTAATCCTCTTAACAAAACTAAGTCTCATTTGTCAGAGTAGCAATTAGAAATGACAGAGCGCCCCCAGGAGCAGCTGAGCTAGGAACGGTGCCTCCGCAGTGTGATTGCAGGCCAGTGGGCCAGGGGCAGGAGTGCTGCTCGAGTCTGTTCACCGACTTTCGGGTTTTCATAATGTACTGTAGACTTAAAAAGCAGCTAACTCTTCCCAAGTGCTAATTTGAATTTATAAAAGCTTCAAAGGATATTCCTCCAATATTAATAGTGTTCTAGAGTCATGGGATTGAACAGGGGGTTTGTTCTTCCCTTAAGCTTGATAGTACTTTATTAACTCTTCTCTAATTATATGCAGTTATATATATGTATATATACACATAGTATATATGTATAACTTAGCGTGTGTTGTGTAAGCTACACCCCTAGCCCATTTTATATTTTCTTTCAAAACAGGGTCTCCCTGAATTGCTGAGGCTGACCTTGAACCCCTGATCCTCCTGTCTCAGCCTCCCAAGTACTGGGATTACAGGCATGTGCCACCATACCTGGCTAATATTTTTATTTTTATCTAATAACATGTAAATATTGATAATTGGCCAGTTTCTCATATGAGAGATATAAAATCAACTTTATAGTTGGAAAAAATAAACCTCATGTTTCTTATATTTATTAGTATAGCAGTATTCAAATTAGAAAATTCTTATGTATATATTGTTATACATGCACACATATGAAATTATTTATAATTATTGAACATTTATTTTATGTCACATTCTCTGCTAAGCTCTATCAGTTTTCAGACAGACAGCAAATGTAATCATCTCTGCTTTACAGCGCAGCACACTGAGGCTTCTGTTGATACATTATTTACTCCCAGAAATGCTGTTGTTGCAGGACAGCCCAGCTTTGAACCAGACTCTCAGTCGTAAACCCAAACTCTCTTAAAAATTAACTCCCTATCTTGTCTTTTACTGCGTGTGTGTGTGTGTGTGTGTGTGTGTGTGTGTGTTACTAGGGTTTGAACCCAGAGGCATTCTACCTCTGACTACACCCCCAGCCCTTGTTTTGTTTTGTTTTGTAACAGTGTCTGTCTAGTTTGCTGAGAGTGTTGCTAAGTTACTCAGGCTGGTCTTGAACCTGTGTCCTCCTGTCTCAGCCTCCAGAGTACTAGGATTACTGGTGTGCACCACCATGTCTGGCTTTCCCTTTACTTTTTCCAAATGGTTGTTATGCATCAGCAGTGGTTTTGCCTTTACTCATGTCTTGTCTCCCATTTCTGATTGTAGAAGTAGATACAAATTCCATTTGAGTAAGGTTTATCACAATTGAAATGAAACAGGTGGCCACACTTGTATTCTGTCCTCAGATATCCATTTGCTGAGTATTAGATTGCAATTTCTACAATTTACTGAAGAGTACATGATGCGTTTCTCTATGGGAAGACAAGGGTGTCATCGGGCTTTATCAATAGCTGCGACTGTAAACCCACACAGGTGGCTTCCTTCTCTCTTTTTCTTTCTATCCCCACTCTTTTCCTTCCTCCTTCCTTCCCAACTCTTTGAAAGTTAGAAATAAATGCGCTGAGCCAAGCATGCAAAAACCTTTGTGTTTCAAGATCACACGGGTCCTCCACCCTCGGCACTGTGGTTCCTGGGAAGCGCGTGGACAGAAGGGCATTGGGAACGTCAGGCTCTTACTCCTGTGTTTAGGAATCCTAGGAGTCTGCGTGAGAATCTGCCTCTGGAACCAGCGAGGCATCTATGAACTCCAAAGTCATCTGGGCTTCAGTGACGTTATGGAATCTTATGGAATTTATGGAAGACTAGCATCTTCCCCGCCCCAAACAACTTTCAGAAAAATTTCAAAAAGTATATTCCAGTTATTAATCCACAGGCAAGGCAGTTTCGCTTTTTTTGTTTTGTTTTGTTTTGTTTTTGTTTTAAGTACTATAGTTTGAACCCAGAGGCATTCTACTTCTGAGATATACCCCCAACCCTATTTTATTTTTATTTATTTATTTTATTTTGGTGGTACTGGGGTTCCTGGAAGCCCTCCTACCTCCGGGCTACACTCCCAGACCTATTTTATATTTTTTTATTTGGAAACAGGATCTCTTAAGCCATTGAGGCTGGCCCCGAACCAGCCCTATCCTCCTGTCTCCGCCTCCCAAGCGCGGGGATTACAAGTGTGCGCCGCCACGCCCAGCTACCTTTTATTTTTGAAACAGGGTCTCACTAAGTTGCTGAGGCACCTTGCTAAGTCACTGAGCCTGACCAAAACCAGGGATCCTCCTGTCTCAGCCTCCCAAGTACCAGGCTTCCAGGTGTGTGCCACCACGCCTGGTGCAAAGCAGTCTAATCTGACATTGTCTTCTTGCTCCTGAAATCAAGTCCAAATAACTTCAATCAAATCATTATACATGTTGTGTACTGAAGTAATAAAATAATGTCAATATTTGTAGTCAAAGAGCCCTTTAGGCTCTGAGTGTTTAGCTAATATATATTTCATCCCAGGAATTGTGCATTGTGGATTTCTGAAGCTAAGGAGTTTTTTTAGGCTATTTACACGTAGCCTATTTTTTAGGTTGTTTCAGAAAGAAAAAAAAAAGTTCTTGATTGCTTCAGTCCGCGCACTTAGTTAAATCACGTTGTACACATTTACCCTCCGCACACCTGTGTGGGCTCGGAGGCAAAGCCGCGCTACTACCGCGCAGAGCCTATAGTAGGGTTTATTCTTATGTTCCACACAATACAGCACACAGTATTGTTTTGAGAAGAATTATGTGTAGGAGTCTGAGAGTTCTATTTGTATCCTAACTCTTCTGTGTATCTTTAGGCACACTACTGAACTATTCTGTATATTTTATCAACTTTAGGATGGGGAAACTGCTAGTAGCCTGCTATCACACTGACGCTTGTGCAGTAAGTAGGTATATCAGGGTTAGACAGACATGAGGGCCGTCCTTTTCTCCCTTCCTTTGCCCCCATGAGCTCTACCTGAGCCCTTGCATGAATATTTTTCCCCCAATGGTGATTCAAATTTAATGGTTTATCTCTGCCCAGCTCCTATTTTTTCTCTAGATATTTTTAGTCCTACAATTTATATGTGTCTGTTCTTTTTGTAAGAAAGGGACGAGATCCAGAGAGAAACACACCAAGTGTGTGTGGGTGTGTGTTCTTATCACTCTATACCTCATTATGATATATAATTACAGTGCACCAAGGAAAGTATATGCTAATAACATTTTTAAAGATTTTTTTCAAAATTAACAGAAAACTTAATTTTGCCATTTAATACATTAAAATAAATATGCTAAATGCATACATTGATGAGATTTTTAATGGAAGTATAATTTACATGCATATAATGTAAAAACTATAAGAGTGCATGTGTATATATGTGTGTGTTTATAGTTCCCTGAGTTTGGAAAAATGTATATGACCAACACCATAGTTAAGGTGTAGAACATGCCCATGCTTCCAGAAAGTTTGGCAAGCATTTGTCCACGTGGCTGTAGCTCTTTCCTCCAGATTCTTACTTGGTCTTCTTGCCTTGGGGCAGGTAAATCTGTTATTCATAGTAATTGTGCCCCTTCTGTAGCTTCAGAACAGACCTACTGAACCAGTCCTCTTGCCAGGAGTTAGTGCGATGCTTGGGGGCAGAGCCCAGAGCTTTGAGTGTGCTGGGCAAGCACTCTACTACTGAGCTGTACTCTGAACCCCTATTTGCTTTCTCAATGTGAATTTTTCCATTGTTGTCTGTGTCTTTGTTTTTTCTGTCGTCTCTTCCATTTCTGACTGATGCTGGCAATTCATACATGGATGGTTTGTGACTCACCCTCCAAAGAATCATTTAAGTGTCTATAAGATTCTGTTTAAGAAATATCCGTCACCTGATCCCTGTACCACCCAGAATTTACATAAAACTGTGCCCATCTAGTGAGGCATAGGAAAAGTCTGAGCATCAGTTTGAGGAAATTCAACTCAACAGCAAATCAACCATTTCTTCAAAGTGGAAGTAAATAGTTTACTTATTTGCTTTATTTCTTTCTCTTGACAAATACAATTCTTGATTAGTTCACAAGTATCCATCTTGTATTTCAAGTCAGCTACTTGTTACTTTTCAAAGCCTTTCATAGGCAGACAAACGTTCATAAATAAGCTTTTGAAGAACTATTGGGAGTTGCCAGCCATCTCTCTGTTTTGATTCTCTGACTCGGTACCCAAATGAATACCTTTGAAGTCATGTTTCCGATGAGTTTTACTTACTAGAACAGTTCTTAAAGGTGCCCCAAGCGTGTCTGTTCCACCGTTCCCTGTGTATTTATACAACTTCGATCTTGCTTTATGAGCACCAACAGCAAACTGTCACTATTTGCTGTAAATTGAAGCATTTAATAACTATGTCTGTTCTACAACATTTGTCAGCTTTGAATATTCTGTCAGTGGAAAATAAAAATAGCAGGGAAACTCAGCAGCAGTGACACTGAGAATTTATCTGCTTATGCAAAAGGAAGGTAAAAAATATAATCTGGGAGGATGCACGTTTGGCATTTTTTCCTTCAAATCACATAAATTTGAACTGGCTCTTCCTCCAATAAATTTTCAGTGAAAAGTTGGCCAAATAAACGAATGAATAAGTTTCATCATTAAACACAGAACACCTTTTAACCTAGAGAGAAGAGGATAAAAGAGGTTATGTCAGATCGTTGACTCAGTCATAGATGCTTTGTTTGACATTAGCTTGATAAATAAGTTTTATAAATGCATAAAAAGAAACAGCTCCATAGTAAACACTTTGATGCATCTAGCATTTAAATTTTTAAACTATTTTTCTAGCAAAACTTCATGTGTAGAAGATCATTGTGGATGTGTGACGATAAAAAATTAATAATCTAATAAAGATGATCTGAGTAAATCAAACCTAAATAAATTCCCTTATCCACATTTTTGTTCGTAAATTGTATGCATCCGTTATAAATATTAAAACCATGAATGAAATATAGATTAGGAAACATTCACTGCTTTCTCTTTTGAGATAAAAAGATAAAAAAAAGTTTCTCAGGACTTTTTCTCAGGACTTCTTGTGGGTCCTGAGAAAAAATTGTGACTCTACTATATTAATTTAGATATTTTGTATCTTGCTAGGAATCTCTTCTCTAAACATACCTTTATCAGTAACCATACATATTTATGCAGGCCCTACTGTGCACCTGTGTGGTAAAGTTGACCATAGATCAATACTGTTTTGAGTAGAAAGGAAATGTTAAAAGTTTGCTTAGCTGTATAACTGTACCATCTTCATTTAAACTTCTCTTGTAACAGAAAGGTAATTAATAAGACCACACGAGCCTGCTCTGTCCCCTCTCAGCCTTTAGCCATGCCTACAAACAGAGTTTTAAAAATAACCACCATGACTCAAAGACACGGTTTTACTGAATGGACACGCCTATAGATTGTACTTCTGCATCAATGCTATTCAAGCCTTGTGAATTGAGCCTGAGGGAAAGAATATGTTAAATATGGTCAGACTTAATGAGATAATTGCTTTACGTGTGATTTTGCAAAGCACTCTCCAACTGTGTTTTTCAGAGATGAGAAGGCCTCATTTGAAGCCTTACTTTGGAGAGTGGAATTTGGAGAGTTTTAAGTGGGAGGATGTGTTTCATTTTGCCTTTTAAACAAAAGTCCTAATAAAGAGTTAAGTCCTTTTTCTTGATAGCAATAAATTGGGAATTTACTTTGTAACTGTGTGGGAATGTTTTTAAATGAAATATCTGTCTCTATAAAATTTTATTTTAGACAAGATCAGAGGAATTATTTCCAGTAAACTTGGGATGTTCATCACACATGAATGATTTGTGAAGACTTCTGCACTTTCTTTCTGCAGAGAATTTTCATACTAAAGTTCCCCATAGAATTCAGTTGCTTTCTGTCCACCCCTGGAAAAATCACTCGCCTCTAAAGAACATAGTAGAGAGATGAACGCTGATGATTCTCCACTGGCATTTGCCCCATCTCGTTTGCAAAACAGTGGTAAAGAGGCAGTGAATTTTTGGAGCTTCTTACGTGTAGAAAAGTTACTGTTTTTTAAAATACTTTTATTGGTGCATTTTAGCCTCACAACATAATGTAGTCAGAGTGATAGAGACAGACATGCACAGGGCACTGGGCTTTCCCCCAGCTCCCTCCCCACGCCTCCCGTCCCCGCACCTGATACTGAGATCGGCAGTGATGTTCTCGCAGATGTGTGTCATGTCTACAGGCGTGTTCCCTTCGTTAACTTTTCCTCTCCCTGCCCTCCCCTAGCCCACCTCCCTGGCTCCACTGGGTCTCTCCTCTGTTACCCAAAGGTCCCTTGGTATTTTCCTTACTCTCCAGCTTCTGCATAGGAGGGTAAACATATGACTCTTCACTCCTTGTAACCTGGAGAACATTATGTTAAGTGAAATTGTTGGGGGGTTTGTCTGTCATTTCATAGCTCTGACTTTAAGTACCTCTTAGGATTTACAAAATGATGTTTTGGGTTTTTTTTCAGGTACAGTATTTCTTTTTTAAATACTGATAAGATTCTCTGCTTTGAACATGCCTTTTCTTTTCAATTTTGTTAATTGATTTGGATAAATAAGTTATCCCAGTTGTTTGGATACTGAAGAAATAAGATACATATCTGAGAGAAAAAGAGTAATTTAATTCTCAGTTTTTCCTCGTGACAAACACGCATCTCTGTAATTCACAAGAACTGCTTCTAATCTGCTTTTTCTTAGGGTATTTGTCTTTTCTGTAAATAAATGAAAGTGAAAACCTTATTAAGTTTAAAGCTGCATTGATGGTTCAGCAAACTAAATTAAAAATAAAGATGAGATTGTTTAAATCTTTGATAGACTTCATAAAATTCTTATGATTTTTTAAAAGAAATATTTAAATGGATTTTTCTTAACCATTTAAAAGTTTCAGAATAGAATCATTTTATAGCATGTAGTGGAGAGAGAAAAATTAATACTGTATGTGACAAAAGTCTTTCTTTGCACATGAACAAATTTAAAAGTCATTTGCCATAACCAGTGCTTTTATTCTTCATGCTTTAAGCAAGTTATTTCACATGTTTCAGCCCACTGTTTCTGTTCTTAATAGGTTAAGCAAAGCTAGCAATTAAAAAAAAAAAAAACAGTGTCTTGATTTTCAACAGTGAAGTGTGAATTACAGAAGAAACCCTTTGTTCCAAACCCTCTGAATATATTCCAGGTACATTTAATTCTTTGGAAGGCAATGCTTCTAAGTGGAAGAGTGAACAGTTGTGTTTCCCATTTAATTTCAGCAAAATGAATTTTTGATGTTGGTTAGAGACATCTGTTGAATTTCCCCCTCTCCATTGTGCCCTTCTTGCTCCTAAGACGTGTTATAGACTTGACTCACCTGAGATTTCAGCTTCCGTTCCCTGTCTCCATCGTGGGGACTCACACCAGGCTGTGACATTTCTTCACTGACCGTGTGAACGAGAACAGCAGTGAGCAGTGTGTCCAGAGACTTGGGAGTGAGTCAGCACTGGAGAAATCAGGTTATTTGACCTTGACTCACTTAACTGACTTTGACTGCCTTTGTTTTTCTGAAATGATCTGAGACTAAAAGAAAAAAAAAGGAATTGAGAGAGATGTCCTTCTGAAGTAAGCACCTAGTCCAGTGGCCAGCCCTGCCTCTGCCTTTGTGCCACACAAAAGACAGCTGAGGAGGTCATGTAGGGTGCTTTTATTCAAGCAGCGTTATTAGGTTAGAGTTCACCTAGCGTGCACATTCACCTTGCAAAACGGACAGTTCAGTAGCCTTTCATATATTCATAGTTAGCGACCATCACCAAAATCAGAGAACATTTTATGAGCCTCCCGTCTTAAAAATACCCACAACCCTTAGCATCACCCCCAATCCTGCTTCCCACAACGCTGGTGACTACCACGCTTCTCTCTGTTTCTGGATATATGGCTATTCTGAATTTTCGTCTGAAAGGAGTCATACCGTTTGTGATCCTGTGGATGGATGGATGCTTCCCACTCACCCTCAGTGCTTTCAAGATTCACCGACGTTGTTTAGCGTGTATTAGTACATCATTCCTCTTCATGGCTAATCACGTCCCATGGTGTGGTCATACTCTATTTTATTTATGTATTCATCGTCAATGAGTATTTGTGTCTCTGTTTCTACTTCTGGCTATTATGAATAATGGTGCTGTTACTTTTAACATACAGGCTTTTTCATGGACAGATGTTTTATCTCTCTTGGGTGCATGCCTTGGTCATTTGGGACGACTATATTGAGCTGTGTAAGGAACTGCTAGACCGTTCTCAAAGCACCCACAACCACTTCACATTCCCATCAGCGATGTTTCAGGGCTCCGGTAGCTCTACATGACAAACACATGTTGATATATGGGTTTTTTACGGCCAGTCTAGTGGGGGTGAAATGATATCTCACTGTGATTTTAATTTCCTTTTCCCTAGTAGAGCTGATGTTGAACGTCTTTTCAATGTGCTTATTTATATTTTAATATGGTAAGTTATAGTAACTGACAAATGATGCCCATGACCATAGTACAGCACCTTCTAAAACTAATATTCAAAAGGTTCAACTAATATGTCTCATGTCTCTAGTAACTACTGAAGCTGGAAAGAGCTTTGGGCCCTGGGTCAGCGACATGCAGGTAGAAGGAAGGGGAGGAATGTTAATTATATGAAATCAAGTCCTTGGAGACCGCTGATGGTAGTGTGTGCAGGGACCAGAGAGAAGGGTGCCAATCAGGAGAAAGAGTCACAAAGGAGGCCATAGCTGGTCTGTAAAGAGTTATTTCAGTCACTGAACCAAGATATGAGACGTAAGGGTGAAAAGATGGGCTCCTGACTGACAGAGCGGTGGCTGTTCTGAGTCCTGGCTCTTGACAGGCGGTGTTTCCCACCACAGTTCAACGTGGCGTTCCTCACCTGGTGCCTTTCTTCTGCGCTCAGCCTCCCGCCTGCTGAGCCTGCTTTCCGGGGTCAGGCACCCTCAGGGGTTGCAAACCTGACCCCGAGCTGAGTCCTGCAGTCCAGAAGCTGCTGCTGCTTTTGCTGTGATCGTGGTTTCTGTTGCTGAATGAACTTGAGAGTCTTTCAGTCCCAGGCCTCAGACCCTTTTAGATCCTAGAGTCACCAGCTGTTGGCTGTATCTAAGGGGAAACCTTTTCTGTTTTCTTTTTTTTTTTTTTAATGTGTGGTATTGGGGAGTTGAACCCAGAGGCATTCTGCCTTTGAGGTACATCTTCAGCCATGTGGGGTTTTTTTGGTGGTTGTTTGTTTTTTAAGCAGGCTCTCACTAAGTTGCAGAGGCCCTTGCTAAGTTGCTGAGGCTGATTTCAAACCTGTGATTCTCAGATCTCAGCCTCTATTAATGGGGTTATATTTGTGCACCACCATGCTCGGCTGGAAAAATTTGTTTTAGAAAAAAAGTATGATTTATAACCTCCAGTTTATGAACTATGAAGTGACCTAGGTCCTTTTGAAATGTGAAATAATTTTTTTCTATTGAAAAATGCTACTAAGTTTTCCATTTAAATACTTATATATTATCAAGTTTTTTGTTTTTAAATAATTAAAAATAAAATTTCTTTTCTGATCTTTTTTGATGGTTTTTGGAAAAAAAGATTCGCTTCTCTGAAGCATGCAAATAGAACTGTTTTGTACTAAATCTAATGTAAAATACTGTCTTTCAAAAGCTCTGCAAGTTAGACTGTGAAAGACGCACAAGAGAAGCAGCCTTGAACAGCCTTGACTACTCGTAGCCTTTTTATGTTTACTAAATTTTCAAGTCTGGCATGATATTTTAGAAAGCCATACAACATGACCCCCCCACCCCGTGGTTATGGTGTATGATGGCTTAAGGAAAAACAGATTTGTATCTTAAATATTGCCCCACAATATCTTTGATTTCATTTTCTCATAGTTAAAATTAGATCAGGAATTAAATCATATTTTGTAGAACATGTTCATGAAAAAATACACTATCACAAAAGTACCATAAAGTAATCAGAGCTTAGTTGTTGGCACTTATGTTTTCTTAAATGTAATTTAGCCAACCGTAATTCATATTTTTGCTTATATTTATTAGTAGCACCGAGAATCTTTCATTCCTACTCTCTCTCCTGCTATAAATATTTTCCTACTGTACACCCTAGATATTTCTTTTCTTTTCTTCTTTCTGCAGATCCACACAGCATGCAAAATCTGAACATGTGCCCACGGTGTGGCATTAAATGCCATAGGCCTCGGGCACCTGCAGAGCCCGGTTTAGATCCTGGAGTGGCCAGCCGTTGACTGTGTGACCTGGAATAAGTCCTCTAACTTCTCTTCTTTCTCAGTTTGTACCTTTGTAACATGTGAACTCGGTAGCCTGTACATCCTCGGGCTGCCGTGGAAAGAAAACGGGAAGAGTACACAGGCAGCACCTAGCCAGGGACCTGGCGATGGCGACCCAGTCCCGGCGCGGACAGCGACTCTTTGTAGTTCTCTCTACCTAGTGTCTAAGTTCAGATCACACAGACTCTTAAGAAATATCTTCACAGTGGTTACAACTCACTTTGAAACGTGGACTTCCCGTGTGACTATAGGTCACCTGCATTCAGGTGCGTCTTAGTAAGCTGTCAATAATAACCATCCCTCCTAAAGTCAGCAAGGGCTGAGCAGGGGGCGGTCATGGCTCACGCTGAGATTTTCGAATACTGACCATTAATGTTCTACCAGTTCCACCTACTGTAGGGGCTGTACTTGCATTTTTCTTCTTTGTTGTTTGTGGAATTTTATTGGCACAATGAAATTATACATCAGAGTGGGATTCAAAGGCACACATTCTTACATGCACAGAGTACGTTTTGCTGTTTCCCTCCTAGCCACATCCTGTCACCCCGCAGCTCCCTGTGTGTGCTGATGAAGTTGTTAGTGATACCTTCACATATGGAAATGATTCTCTTGGGTCTGTTTCCTTCCTCAGGCCCCTTTTTCTTCTCTCCTCTCCCTACATCCCCTTCCACTCTCCTACTGGGCTCACTCCTTATGGTCATGAAGGCCCTTTGCTTTCCTCTTCCTCTAACTTCAACACACATGAGAGGTCATATGACCCTTGACTTTCAATGAGAGGTCATATGACCCTTGACTTTCGGAGACTTGTATTTGTATTTTCTAATTTCAACTTAATCCTAAGGCAGTTCCTTTTAGAAATGCCATAGACTTGGAAACTGAGGCACAAAAGAGTTGGTGAACTCTCCTGAGGTTGTACAGATAATAAAGGTGATATGCTGTAGGCCATGTTGCATATTGGTGGCTCTCTACCACTTGAGTAAGACTGAGTATGTTATAGAAGTTGCCATCTTAAGTCTTGAACGGGGGAGAAGATAAAAGGATTCACCATATACTTATTCCTTATGAGTGCTGGGGCATCATTCTACGTCTGAGCTATACTCTCAGCCCTGTTTTAGCTTTTATTTGAAACAAGATCTTGCTAAGTTGCTAAGGCTAGCCTCAAACCTGTAATCCTCCCATCTCAGCCTCCCAAGCACTGGGATTATAGGCATGTACCACCATGCCCAGAAAATACATATATTATCATAAATGAAGCTTTGTCCACAGAGTGCTAAGCTAATGAGCTTAATGAGTTGTTTAATGCATCAGCATTATTCACCTACTGAAAATAATTGTTACATCTTCAAGCATCCTCTAGAAACCCACTCTTGGCATAAAGGGTAACCACCATTTTTTAAGGCAATCACGGTATTTCTCTTCTCGGTACAGATTACATCTGCTTTCCTTTTCTATAAATAGTCATTTATGTGTTGGACATTGTCCAGACAATTCTGTACGGACTTGTAGCCAGGCATTATTGGACTGATTTCTCCTACTGTATTGGAATTCTCGAATGAAGCAGCTCTGCGCAGCTTCATAACTGCCTTTCAAGGTAGCATCTGTGCATAGCTGCGCTGTTTTATAAATCCCTTCATTATAAAATATCGATCACTTTGTTTGTTGTCTGATGAGTCAGTTAAGCAATAAGTACTTGACCTATCAAAAAGGAGTTCTTAGCTTTTCACCTTTTATGGTTAACATTTTAATTATTAAGTATTGATAAATGTTTGGCTCTGGCTTATTAAAATATAAGCATGAAATTCTATTTCATATAAATTAAATTCCAATAAATCAGAATCTAAGAAAGGGGAAAAAGCATAAATATTTAAAGTCTTAAAATTTGCAAAGATTTGTACATAAGTTCAGAATAGAGAATTCACAAGAATTTTGTTCAATACTATGGCTAGTCTTTGGAAATTGGATTAAGATTAGTACCTTTACGTCATTTTATCTCAGGGATATCATACGTCGGATTTCAAAGAATAATAATAATTGTACATTAACACTGATATCCCTCCAAAGCCAAGAATGATGTTTCTTTATGTACAGTATGAAATATGCCATCCTGGATGTAATTAATGCCCAGAAACGTTAAGACAAAGGACAGTGCCTGTTCCCTCTTCGGCATGTAACTGACAGCCTGTGAAAAATCACCAACCGAGGTTAGAAGCCCGAATTCTGTTCCTGCCTAGTTCCTGCAGCTCTCCGGAGTCCAGTGTCAAGGGCCGGCATTAGCGCAGGCCTGGGGCTCTCCGCAGAGCAGCTTCTCTCTGGCTTCTCTGGATACTTTGGCTTCCTGGACACTCGCTTCCACGTCCCTCGCTTCTTTTCCTCTCCCCCTGCTCGCCTGCCTTTACACATCTCACTGCTTTTAGGAACTTTATTAAAGAGAAAGTAGATCGCCATTCGTCTCTGTCATCCAGGTTCTATATTAGGCAACCAAGGAAATCAAAATTAGACTAAAACCATACCGACACTTGTTCTCAATTCTGTTTTTATAGCCAAGAAAAATCAAGAATGTGATGTTTTTATCAACCTATGATGCTAAGTTTACAAAAGTTAGCAGCTCTATCTTCGATTGTCAGAGCTGAAAGAAATCCCGGAGGACACTTGGCCACTTGGAGCAGCCAGCTGGGCGGCTGCAGCCCGGTGCCAGCGTGTGTGGCTGCTCTGTGGGCTGGGTCCACAGTCCAGTCCTTTGCTTAGGGCCAGATCGCCTCAGTCCCCAATTGTCCCCCCTCCTGCCTGTTCAGCAAGCCGGTGGGCTGTAAGAGCAGGCCAGGCGAGAGGGTCCTTTGGGGCCTGCAGCTTCAAATTTAAGACTAACTGCAGCTTGGGGACCAAAGGTTACATTATAGGAGGGAGCAGACTGGGGTCCATCATGGGAAGGTGGCCCACGACTGTCAGAGAGCTGGCTCCACGCTCTGACATTGTTTGTACACACGTGCTTGCCGTAACCAGTGCTATCTGCGGGTGCGACGTGGACGGGGCTGTCACCCTTTTAATTCTTCAGCCTGCTTGGGAGGAATAAGAACCTGGGAACATAAGCAGTCAGTTTGTGGCAGCTGGTTCTGTTGGATGGTTCTCTGTGGTTGTAGCGCCCACCCTGACTGGTGACAGTGGTGGGGAGGCTATTCAAAGTCCTCTTTCACGGTACGAGAGACTCGCTGTTGACACCCCTTGTCGACAGCCTGATGAGCATCGTTTTACAGTTAAAGGAGGCCGTCTGCTAGGAATACAGAGGGGCCTGAACACAGGTATGTTCCACAGCCCTTTGAGTATACAGGGCAGTAGGGAGACTCAGCTTACCAAGTAGTCTCATAAAAAAATGCATACTGTAAGCCAGGCATGGTGGCGTACACCTGTAATCCTAGTAGACTGGAAGGCTGAGGCAAGAGGATTGCAGGTTTACAATCAGCCTCAGTAAGTTAGGGAGATCCCGTGTCAAAATTAAAATTAAAATTGGGCTAGAGGTGTAGCTGAGTGGAAGAATCTGTCTGTGTTCTATTCCTAATGCTCTAAAAAACGTATATTATAAACTGTAGATAAGTTTAAGAAAGGAGAGGTAGACGGCACTGAGTTCAAACAAAGGACATGGCAGCTGAACAAAGTTCTGTAGGCTACAGGAGCTAATCAGAGGAAGGAATGGTAAGGGTAGAGGATGTGCAGGATTGAGCTAGAAGTGTTCCCAGTAGAGAACAGCACATGTACAAAGGCCCTGTGGTCACTAGGGGCAAGGCGCACAGGTGTTGCCTGTGCTAGGAAAGAGGAGAGCAATCGCTGCTTTAGTCAAAATGCTAGACAGGGGCCACCTCCTTCTGGGCCCAGAGGCCCATGGTAGGGACCGGTGGGAAGGGGCAGGGTGTGGCCGATTTGCTTCATGGAGTAATTGCTTTAGATTACATATAGAGTGTCGAGAGAAGGCACCTGCAGGTGGAGAGGCTTTGCCAGGCTATTCCAGGTGTCTACAAAAGAGACAGTGTGAGTTGCAGGCGGAGGGTGGTGAGAGGTCGAGGAAGCTGTTTGGGGGTGACAGGTGGCAGCACTTAAGTGATGATCAGACAGCGGGGAGAGTAGAAGCGTTGTTTCTTGGAGCAGAGGAGCTTCCCATCAGAATTAAAGCACAGCTAAAAATCCCTCGAGTTGGGTGTATTCGCTTGAACCACCCCCCCCCATGCCATTTCTGAACGCCATGGCTTTAGTTGTCTTCTGTATTTCTATCTTTTTAATAAACTTCTTTAAATCTTCAAAATAAAAAAATCCCTCGAGTCCACATGGGTCTTCTCCTCTCTCACTTTCTCCCCACTTCTCTTTCCTTTTCCTTTCTATCAATTTTCCTGGCTTTCTGGTTCAACTCAGATAGAAAACTTTGGATGCTTATAAGAAAATGCTGGTAGATGCTACATCCGTTCTGATTAATATGAAGTGGGCATTTGGTATTAACCCTCCTAAAATATATTGTCTTGGTTTACACTTAAAGCTTACACCTTCAGAGCACTTACTACAAACCTGCAGGCCGAGGTGAAACACGAGCGGGCTGGCTGCGTGCAGGTGCTAAGCCAAGAGTCGCGTGAATTGCAGTGTCGCCGTAAATATCTCCCGGCCCAGACAGGTAGACGCAAAGGAGAGACCTGCGCCAGTTCTTAGGACGCCAACATTGTCACAGAGTCTCCATGCAGAGTGCAGCCGTTTGACAAAGTGTTTCCCTGGTGATTTGGTTGCAGATGAAAATGTCTTCGGCAATAAAATTTCGTGCCTGATTCTCAGCTCCGAGTGCTCATCAGTCAGCACATGACATATCAAGGGTCTTTTTTGCTGGATAAGTTAATATGTTGGCAGAAATATGGGAAACATTGTTATTCCCTTCAATGTCTGTGCGTGGGCCCCCCCCCCATCTTTAAATGCATCAATTTTACCAAAGTATTTTGCTGGCTATAAATGTATTGCTAATCAATAGACTCGCATTAAAACAGAGATAAAAAGTTTCTTATGACAAGAGTTTTCTTAGTTACCAGTAACGGAAGACTTATCATCGCGAGAGCTTCTGTTTTGCCGTCATTTGAAAATGGTTTCAGGGAAATTTAAGGGTTGGCAAGGTAATTAGTGAAGAAGCATATTTTAATTATAGTAGCTGGATAAGCGGCTTACAGCTTTATGGATTAATACGTTACTGTTTAGTAGGTCAGAGTCATGTATGATTTTAATCACACTTATTGTAGCCACGGTTTTATTAGCAATGGTGTTTTATAACTTCATAATTTATGCATAATGAGCTCAGAAGTCCCATTTCCATGATATCAAAGAAATAATTTACCCCATACGTTACTACCCGTCAACAGGAACAGAGTCCTGCAGGATCACAACCGAAGAACTATCCACGATTGCTTTGCATTAAAGGGTACTTACGATAATGAGATCATTTTACACTGCATTATATTATTTCTGTCACTGCCAAGTCTGGGTTTCATAAAGTCATTTTCAAAACAGGAGAGAAGATGAATCACAATAATTTCACACATATTTAATAAGCATGAATTATCCAGTGAGTCGACATACATTCTTTAAATTGTAAGAAGCCATAAGGTGTTTGAGTTAATGTTTTAGAGGAGGATATTCTCTTCTAACGCTGCCCCCCCCCTTGCACCCAGCCTGAGAGCCTGCAGGAGCGGTTGTGTGGCCGGGATTGAGCTGTTTATTTTAGTGGCTGTGGCTTAGGTTTTGCAGAGCCCCCATGCATGCTCACCGCTGGGCATCCCGGACTATTTCAGGAAAAACACAGTCTCACCCCATCCCCACCTAACCTTCAGAGACCCCCTATGAGAAAACCCCAGGCCCTGCCCTTATATAGAAGCAAGGACCTAACACTCAGAGATTGACTGCTTAATAGCAGGCACTGTGATAATTTAGACTTGTTATTTTCATAAAGATTTTATTTTAAATCATATTCACACTAGGGTTTCGGTGCTGCAAAGTCTTTTGAGGCCATGATGTGATTGTGGAGACTCCTTTGGACAGGGAAATCTGTGTAGAATGCAGAGAGGGAACAGGTACTAGGCCAAAAAATAAAAATATTATTTTAGAGGAACCCTCGGGAATCTGCTTACTGATATGCCATTGTACATCAGGAAATCTCCAGAGAGGGGACCCAGCTTGCAGTATTTCCCAAGCTTAACTGATCATAGACCCCTTTACTGAGCCACCCATGGTGGGGCACACCTGTAACCCCAGTACTTGGGAAACCAAAACAAGAGGGTCACAGGCTTGAGGCCAGCCTCAGCAACTTAGATCCTATTTCAAAATAAAAAATAAAATGGGGCTCTGGGTGTAGTTCAGAGGTAGAACACCCCTGGGTTCAATCCCTAGTACCATTAAAAAAAAAAAAAAAAAAAGCTGGGTGTGGTGGTGCATGCTTGTAATCCCAGTACTTGAAAGGCTAAGACAAGAGGATCATGCAGGTCGAAGCCAGCCTCAGCTACTTTGTGAGGCTCTCAGCAACCTAGTGAGACCCTGTTGTTTCCAAATAAAAAATATAAAATAGGTCTGGGAGTATAGCCTGGAGGTAGAAAAGCCCCGGGTTCCATCCCCAGTACCACACACACACCAAAAAAAAAAAAAAAAAAAAACCTCCTTTTTAGAAGAGTATCTTACCCTTTGGCTTCTTTCTCTATAAAATGTATAAACATAAAGTGCATAAAACGAATAGTTGCGTTAAGACAGCTACAAATACTTGAAAAAAACTCAACGTAGAGTAGGGAAGATTATATTTGGTTTCAGGGTTTCAGTCCATGGGTGGTCAGCTCCACTGCAGACAGCCCAAGGGGCGGGAGGGTGTGGGGGAGCAGAGCTGCCCCCCTAACAGCAGTGGGGAAGCTGAGAGGGAGAGAGGGGAAGAGGCCAGGGCTGAGCTGTAATCCCAGCCGCCTGTGACCTACTCCTCAGCCAGGCCCCATCTCCTCCAGGTTCCACCGCCTCCCATAATTCCCTGAGGTTATGACCTCCTCAAGAAACCAGCGCTTTGAGCAGGTGGGCGCCCTCGTCATCCCACTGCTCCCTAAAGCCCAGCTCCGGACCTCACTGCACTGGGCGCCAGACCTTCCATGTGCCTCGGGGTACCCTAGATCCAAACCGCAGCAGTCTGTCCACCACGCGGTCTGTGAGAGCAGAAGAAAGGATGGACGTTCATATGTGGGTACAAGCTGTAACGTACCAGAGAATATAACGGATGAGGCTTTTTTATATCTCCTTGGAAATAGAGAGTGAAAGAAGCGCTGTGCCAGATTCTTTCCCTGTTCACAGTCTAGGCATCCAGACCCTGTTCCTGTCATTTGTTTGTTTATTCATTTATTTATTCAGTTATGATCCTGAGGATTGGACCCAGGGGCATTCTACCTTTGAGCTCCACCATAGCCCTAATTTTTCATTTTTATTTTGAAACAGGTCTTTTAATTTTATTTTTGCAAAGGGTCTCACTAGGTTGCTAAGAGTCCCACTGCCGAGGCTGACCTTGAACCCGCCATCCTCCTTGTCAGCCTCACATGCTGGGGCCATGACCACTGTGCCTGACCCAGATGCTATTCTTTATGTCCCTCTCTTCTTCCGAGCCCACTTTCCTCTCTTTTGAGGCTCCGTATTACAAATTGTAGAAACTTGTCGTTAGTCTGTGCTCGAGCAGAGTTCCCGTGTGAAGCCGCTTTACTGGCTGTATTCATGCCGTCTCTAAACGCTGTTTCCTCTGTTACTATAATGTTACTGTAATGTCCAGAGTGGTCTTTCTTATATGAATACAGCCCTGTAATTATGGGTATGTTCCTTCGATTTTCCACACTCAGCTTTTCTAGATTGGTCTAAGCTTTAAAAGTTGGGAGACTGACTGAAACAGGAGGATGACATGTTTGAGGCCAGCCTCAGCAACTTAGCAAGGCCCTCAGCAACAGCGTGAGGCACTGTTTCAAGATAAAAAATAAAAAGGGGCTGGAGTGTAGCTCAGAGGTAGAGCGACCCTGGGTTCAATCTCCAGGAGCAAGGAAGGAAGGAAGGGAGAGAAGGAGGGGACGTAGGGGAGCCAGGTGCACAACTAATTTCCTGCAGCACCAGTAGGTTGACATTGTGCTGCGCCGGAGCCTCCTCTGATTCCAAATCCCTGGTCGTCTCTAACTGCTCCAAGCGCACAGTAGCATATTCAGAAATGTTTGCTGAGTTAACAAACAACCTTGGGCACCATAAAGACAGTATTTTTACTTCATCCAGAGGCAAGATGGATTTCCTCATGGTTTGATTCAGTGATAATCAGTTCTGCTTATGGTGTTGGAGAAAATAGAGCTTTGTGATCTCTGTGAGCTAACTTGTTGATAATATAATATATCTATAAGATAATAAAATTAGCATGCATGCTGGGGTTGTAGCTCAGTGGTCAAGCATGTGTGTAGCATGTGTGATGACCTGGTTTCAGGCCCCAGTATGGCCAATAAAAATTTATTTAAAAGAAAACTAATCATTTAATACAAATTTATTTATTGGAGCAACCAGTATTTATAGTTCTGATTACTTGCTTTGGAAAATAGCAGAGTCAAAAGCAATGCCTGTCCTTAATACGTTTGCATTCTTATGGGGACAGACTGTGAGTAAAGGTATGTGTTAGATGATACATTACAGGGTGTGAGAAGATGGAGGAAGAGGATTACTAATGTATTTGTAATGGTCAATGAAGGCCTCGGGGACTTGGAGGATGTGCAAGACTTAGAAGAAGGGCACTTCAGACGGGTGGGCAAGGGCACCCACCCCAGAGGAGCAGGCTGCAACAGAAGCAGCAGGGGCAGTGAAGGGAGGGATGGAGCAGGTGATGGAGGCCATCGTGGAGGCTCCTGCTGCTGATAGAGGCCATCCTGGATGCTCTTGCTGGTGATAGAGGCCATCAGAGGCTCCTGCTGCTGATAGAGGCCATCTTGGAGGCTCCTGCTGGCGATAGAGGCCATTGGAGGCTCCTGCTGGTGATATAGGCCATCTTAGAGGTCTCCTGTTGGTGATAAGAGGCCACCAGAGTCTCCTGCTGGTGATAGAGGGCATGGAAGGAGGCTCCTGCTGCTGATGGAGGCATCATGGAGGCTCCTGTGCGGGTGTAAAGTTTGTCCTTTGCCCAGCGAGTCAGAGCCATTCCTGTGTCTTGAGCAGGAGAGTGACATGATCTGACTAATCTTTTTTAAAAGATCATTGTTACCAGGAGGTCAAAAGGGGAAGGAGAGAGAAAACCTTGAAGGCGGCTACACTAATCTAAGCGGGCGATGACGTGGCAGAGCGCTGGCAATGGGCTTTGTGAAATGCTACGTGTTTCTCTAGAGGGGAGAGGTGGCAAAGTTTGCTGATGAGCTGGATGTGGGGGAGGGGTCCTGGTGACTTTGCAATTTAGCTGAGCAATGCAGAGATTGGAGTTACATTTGCAAACGGGGGCTCCTGGGAGGAACAGATTTGAAGGAGGGGGCAGCTTGGGAACGGCCAGGGGTGAGCTGCCTCCATGCATCCAACTGAAGCTGTTCTGTAGGCAGGTGGCTGCAGGGATCTGGAGGCAGGATTGAGATCTTGGCTGAAGCTGGAGATGTGTTGGTTGATAGTCATGAGTCTGAAGGAGATCCTGAGGGAGTGCATCTAAAGAGAAGACATCCAGAAGCCCGGCTCTGAGCACCAGTAGGAGGAGACTGGTACAAGAAATGGAGAAGGAGCAGCCAGTCCTGAAGGAAGCAGGGTATGGTACCCTGGGACCCCAGAAGGTGGGAATCATCAGCTTTGACATCTGCTGTGGATGGTCAGAGTGAGACCAGATCCAGAGGTGGCCTTTGGAATCCGTGCTCCACCAGCCTCATCAGGTCCAAGAGCCCTGGGCAAGCAGTTGGCTTCAAATCACTTCAGCAATTCAGTCCTTGAATTTGCTCATAGAAGAATAAGACTTGCTAGAGGAGAAAGATGGGTTAAGGAATAGTGTTAGCCAGGTGTGGTGGTACATGTCTGTAATCCTAGTACTTGCAGGCTGAATGAGGAGGATCACAGGTTCAAGGCCAGCCTTGGCAACTTAGGGAGGCCCTCTGCAACTTAGTGAAAACCGTTTCAAAATAAAAAATAAAATAGGGCTGCAGGTGTAGTTCAGAGGAAGAATGCCCCTGGCTTCACTCCCTAGTACCCCCCCACACACACGCACACACACACACGCATGCAAAGAGGAGCAGTGTTTTTAAGATGGAGGTAATACTGTATATTTTAGGTAAATGTGAATGGCTAGCAGAGAGGAGATTGGGCAGTGGATGTCCAAGAGGGAACAGTTGCTATAACAGTGTCATCAGATAGGAAAAAGAGCCGGGCGTGGTGGCACACGCTTGTAATCCCAGTACTTGGGAGGCCGAGACAGAAGGATCTGAACTCACAGCCAGCCTCAGACTAATGCAACTTAGTGAGACCCTATTTCAAAATAAAGAATGAAAAATAGAGCTGTAGGTATAGCTCAGAGGTAGAATGCCCCTGGGTTCAATCCCCAGCACCACAAAAAAAAAAGTAGAAAAAAGGATTGG
This sequence comes from Muscardinus avellanarius, assembly GCF_963383645.1. Classification (NCBI taxonomy): domain Eukaryota; kingdom Metazoa; phylum Chordata; class Mammalia; order Rodentia; family Gliridae; genus Muscardinus; species Muscardinus avellanarius. The sequence continues at coordinate 16,333,763 of NC_137806.1, forward strand.
GATCTTTATTGTATGTATGTATGTGTACATGTATGTATGTATGTATGTATGTATGTATGTTTGTATTTATTTTGAAGACAAGGCTTGCTTGTTGCTTGCCTCAAACTCCTGGGATCAAGTGAGCCTCTTGTCTCAGCCTCCTGAGTAGCTAGGACTACAGGCTCGTGCTACCACACCTGGCTCAGGGATTGGGCCTTTAAATGCAAGTGGAAAGGCCAGCCTTGGTCCAGCAGTTCATATAGAATGAAAGGAGAGAAGGCAGGAAGCGTGGTACCACGCGGGAGGTTGCAGGTGAGTGTCTGGCCAGCTGGGAAGCTCCCTGGTGTTTTAGTTCTTTCAGTAAAATAGGATGTGGAGTTGGCAGCCAACGGGAAGACGGAGAAAGAAATACCATTGTCTTAGTGGTCTGAGTTGAGTGAAAAGGGTCTAAATAGTTGGTTGGCAGAGAGAGAGAGAGAGAGAATAGACTGAGCAGACGGGGTAGGAAGGCCCAGAGGACTAGGACCTTGGCAGTAAGCCAAGAGAATTGATCTTCACACTGTGGAACCGGCATTTGCCCAGGATCTGCTTAAAACTAATCACTGTTGCGTTGTCCAGCGTACCACGACGCGATTTGCCTGTTCTTGGACATGAATGCTGTTTCCAGTTCGAGTCAACTATGAATACAGCCGCCCTGGGCATTCCTTTTATAGACACATGTCTTGATTTCTCCCAGGTAATTCCTGGAAGTAGAAATAGTGGGTCACAGAATAGATATATATTTAACTTGGGAAGAAACTGCCAATTTTCTGAAGTAGTTGATTTACAAAAATAACCAGGCAAATGTTTTGGCCCTTTAAGTAGAATGTAAATTATAATAAATAGAAAGTGGAGTGGATTAGAAATTCATAGCCTTGACTTTGTTTTAGCAAATCACAGAATGGAGCAAACCTCTGGCCACAGAAAACAAGTCTATAGACTCAGTTTCCCCCAAAGACTTCATCTAGGAAATAAACTAGATCATCTGTAACATCCTTTCCAGACCCCACTTTCTTTAAGTTTTGGTGGAATTCTGCCATGTGGTAATAAACGGCCACATCTCTATGCATTTTTATTCCCTGGGAGTTAAGCAACATTTAATTTACTGGACACAGTAAGGAAATCTGTAACATAAGGTGCAGAGGCAAAAGTACTGGGCTTACACAAAGCCCATGGTTGTATGCAAAAATCTTTAAAAGGAAACATCGTAAGGTGATACAGAATTCCTCTCACAGTTTTCTATTATAAAAAGTTGCATAGCTCTGAATAGCCCTCGTCTGTTTTAATTATAACAGATAGTGGGAGATGCGATGGGATGGTTTATAGAAAAAACCTTGCAGAGCCACTCTTTGGATTGCTGGGGCCTGTCGTGAAGCCAGAGTAGCAAAGCATATGCCTCTGTTGCTTTTGCAGAGCCCCCAGGCAAGTGATGTGCTCACTTGGGCTCTCTGTAGCTTTGAGCAAAGAAAATTTCTCCATTTCCTTCCAACAGGCAGGAGCAGTGGCCCCATTGCCACCTTGGGCCAGATCTGGGTCATAAATGGTTTTCATGGTACTTTGCTACCTGGCGCCCTTTTAGCTTCCTGGCTGCCTGGGCCTAGACTTCAGCTCTGCATGGTAAAGAGAAACAAAGACTGAGGAGTCATGGTTCAATTAGTTGAGCCATCTGATAAATAAATAGAAGATGCTAGAAAAGACAGATTGAGCATCAGTGTGAGATCCCAGACTGCCATAATTTGTCTTTGAGGTTAATGAGAATTAGGAGTGGGGAGGAGAGGACCAGTTGGAGAGCGCTCTGAAACCAGGTGGTGATGGGTAGCAGGGTGGGATGTCTGATGGCTCTCATTCGCCCTTTGGTGCCCCCGGGGTAGTGAGATGCTGGCCCTCCCAGAAAAGGCTACGTGCTCACCGCTTGTCACAGCATTTTCAAAAAAGGCTCTGAGGAGTTTCAGCTTGGGAAGACATCTTAGAGTTGAGACAGTGGTGGTCAGTCCGGCCAAATGCTCATCCTGTGTGGAGTCCCTTTCATAGACAGCGTCCTGACCTAATTGGCATCCACCCTCTACTTGAATACCTCCTACAACAGGGGACTCACGACCTCAGCACATGTACTGTAGGACCCAAGTGCTTTTCAGAACATACCCTGAGGGCACAACTTCACCAAGCCAATGTCACCTTCCATGACAACAGGAAAGAACCTAAACCAGGGCACACCCACAGCTGCCATGAGGAGCACCTCTCATTGGCTTTTGGCTTTGTTTTACAGTATTAGGGATTGAGCCCAGGGGCATTCTGTCTTTGAGCTATACCCCAGCCCTATTTTATTTTATTTTTATTTTGAAGCAGGGTCTTACTAAGTTGCTGAAGCTGGCCTCAAGCTTGCATTCCTCCTGGCTCAGCCTCCCAAGTACTAAGATTGCAGGTGTGTGCCACCAGCCCGGTTTCTGGTTAGTTTTGTTTCTCTCCCCAGATGAGGGTGGATTGTAGGCACCATGAGCATTTCATCTCCTTTATTTCCTAGAGGCCCAAATGCACATTTTCATCCTATCCTAAAGGGCCCTGACATCCTTCATGCTGGTCTGTAGAGACTTCTTCCCCACATCAGGTGTGCGTTCTTTGGAGCTGTCTGAAAGTCCATTCATTTATCACTCTGAAACAAAGACTTTCCACCAGAACAGACTCCCCCTCAGAGGGCAGTGGTCCATCTCTGGAGACATTTTGTGGCTACGTCTGCTGCGGGATGTCATTGGTCTCCAGCGGGTACAGGGCAGAGTGCAAGTGCACAGGACAGCCCCCTGCGACAAAGAATTATCTGCCCCAGAATGTCTTAGTGCCAGGGTTGAAAACCTGGACTGAAGGCATCCTATAAAACCAGTAGTACCAGCTCGTGGCGGCAGCAGAGTTGACAGTTGCTTGCTCCGGTTTTATTAGTAGTATCTAGCAAGAGTCAAGAGTTGTGATTTTCTGATCCAAAGAGGTTCTGCCTTTCTGTTTGTCTTCAGGGTTCTTACAAACGTGTTAGCACAGAACCAAGCAGTTTAGTGTGGAAAGAACTCACTGAGAGCCACCGATGGGGCCGTGGCTGTTGTAGTAGGAGCAGTGGCCACGCTTTTCACTTGTTCCCAGTCATCGCTGCCCTCGCAGGATACGGAAGATACCTACAAATCACAAGTAGGAGTTCGTTTTTAAAAGGCCTCCTGGGTTTTGCAAGACACTTCTTACTGTTAAAAACCTAGGCTGTGGCTGGGCGTGGTGGCGCACGCTTGTAATCCCCGCGCTTGGGAGGCAGAGACAGGAGGATCGAGCTGGTTCGGAGCCAGCCTCGCTGTTTCCAAATAAAAAAAATAAAATAAAAAATAGGTCTGGGAGTGTAGCCCGGAGGTATAAAGGCTTCCAGGAACCCCAGTACCACAAAAACAAAAACAAAAAAAGCCTAGGCTGTGTGTGTTACCTCCAGTTAAAAGACTGGGCTGAGCAGGATCAGAGAGTTTTAAGGCTTTTTATCTTTGGTCATTTGTTCACTCAGTTCCAGAAAGCAATTTGTTTTCCATGGTTGATGGAGAGTTCTAAATCTGGTGTCTTGTTTATTTTTTGGTAGAAATTGGTTTTATTTGTGTTGTAGAGAAACAGAGGGGGACATTTTGGGGGGGAAAAAAAAACATAGGCCTTTTCCCCCATTGTCTTTAGAAGACAGAGCTAGTATCTAATATGGATGCACATTTTGATGCAGGGGTAGGGTGATAGACATAAGCGCTGAATAATTTCCCACATGCCCCTTTTGGGGTTGAACCCCCGCTGAGAGAAGACACAGAAGAGCCTGTCAGTGGAGGCAGAAGCTAATTAGATGTGCTCCAGTGCTCTCTGGATGGGTTCCAGAGGACACACCCTGTCACATTTGCCCTGAACGGCAGCAGCTCGGTCGCTGTCCCTCATTCCTTTGACTCAAGCTAGTCCAAACTGGAAGATACATTTCTGGGGTGCTCACTCTGTGCAGAGCTAGCTGCCTGTGCTCAGTGCTGGGGATCAGAGCTGAAGCAGGAAGCAACCATTCCTCGGGGTTGGAAAGTCGAGGTCCAGGGAGCCCTGGGATCCCAGCGAATCAGAACCCAGTGAAATGGGACAGGCAGGGTAAGGGGCAGTACAAGCAAAGGGTTTGCAAATTCTGAATTGTCCCTTGTGAATGTCTCTGTTCCAGTTTCATGTGCATAATTATTGAATGAATGACTATTTTTGCTTTTAAATGAAAATAGAAAAAAATGAGTTGTTATTAGAGGTGGTGGGCCAACTGGAAATTTTAAAGGTGTTCTAGGACACGAGATTGGGATCCCCCTTCAATAATGTGATTTTTCCCCCCCAGGGGGAGTCAGAGTGGGGAGGAGCTCACCAAATCCCTATAACTCTAAAGTACATTATGATGTGAAACTATAATGCACCAATAAATTATACTTTAAAAAAAGAAAAAACTTCCCACTCTGTTTCCTTTTATTGTGAGGCTCATGGAAACACACAGGCCAGGTCCTGATGGTGGCCAGGCCAGCACGCGTCACACCGGACCCCAGGGTGTACCCGTGGCTTGCATCAGTGCAGAGCTCTGAATTCCCCTTGGAGACCTGCTCTGAACGGCCCCACCAGCGACGGCTCCACGGCTCTCAGCGGAAGCTTGCCTTCTGATCCTCCTCTGGAACATGACAGTTTTCTCTGTGATGGCCGAATTAATTATCAGAAATGGTTTGCTGGCAGGCAGTTGGATGCTAATTATGAATGGAACCTTGGGGGCCCTGAAACCCAAATGTCTTCTTGTTTGTTGAGGGTAAAAACAAAAACCATGTAAAAAAAAAAAAGCAAAGAAAATATTTTAGCACATAACATTTGAGATTAGACTGGGATACTTTACTTGAAAGGGATTACAGGTAAAACTTCTCAACCAAGCCATCGTGTGGTGAAAGGTATTAGAGACGTGGTTAATTAATGATTAAGTTCTGGTAGAAGGGGATCCAATTTGGGACATTTCAACATACACAAAAAGACATTGATTTAATGGAAGGCGACATTTGGGGAAGCGACATCAGATCACATAAGTTCCATTACCTAATTTAACTTTATACTGTGTCCCAGGTTTGTGAAATCTTTCTAGCAAGTTCCGCCCAGGAGGAATTGTTTTCAATTAAATGGATCATGACCATTGCGGAAGGATTCATGAAATGCACCTGTAGCGTGGGACCATGCAGGGAACAAAGCCACCCAGCTCACAAAGGGACAGCGTGGGAGTTGGCTGTGCTGGTGCTGGCTGTGGGCTCGTGTTCTTTCCCATCACCCGCTACATTAATGAGGCCTAGATGAAGGCCTGGAGACACTCCACGGATGGGGCCACTGGCTAACAGGCCCTTGATCATGGGAAGGGATGGTAATCTATTATGAGATTGTTTTAAAAAGAGGGTCAGACATGGTGGCGCATACCTGTAATGCCAGTACTTGAGAGGCTCAGACAGGAGGATCATGGGTTTGAGGCCAGCCTCAGCTACTTAGCAAGGGCCTCAGCAACCTAGCAAGACCTTGTTTCCAAATAAAAGTTGTTGTTTTTTTTTAAGTCTGTGGGTGTAGCTCAGAGGCAGAATGCTCCTGGATCCCATCCCCAGTACAAAAAAAAAAGGGAGGAGAAAGAGAGAAGGAGGTGAAGGAGGGAGAAAGGAGGCTACATATTAGTAGACAAGTAAAAAACTAGAGAAAAGGGAAGAAGGCTTCCTGATCATGTCCCCTGGGTATGTGAGTAGGCTAGCTTTCTTTGATAATACTTGAGAGAGGCAGATATTCCAAGCGTTCATTCCAGAATAGTCTTTAGTGAACAAGTAAATAAAGGCACCTTTAAGTTCCTTCGGGGACCATTCTGTGTGTGTGTGTGTGTGTGTGTGTGTGTGTGTGTGTGTGTGTGTGTGTGTGTGTGTGTGTTGCAGTACGGGGGATGGAACCCAGGAGCATTCTACCATGCTACACCTCCGGTCCAGTCCTCTTTTTTATTCTTTTTATGTAATTTTTTTATTGGCGCGCTGAAGTCTCACATCATACTGTGGACCGTGTTGACTGCACATTCGCACAGAACTTGCTGCCTCCCCAACTTCCCCTTTCCCTCCCTCCCAGTACTGAGTGTCCAGGTTAACTGCATTCGACTGTGTGTACACACGTGAATATTCTTGATTTTGAATCAGGGCCTCACTAAGTAGCTGGGGCTGTCTGCGAACCATGATCTTCCTGTCTCAGCCTCCCAAGTACTGGGATTACAAGCGTGTGTCACGCCCAGCTCCCGTGTTTTGTTTTGGTTTTTAACTAGAATTTTACTTAACTTTTCTCAAAGTTATTTTTAAGTTTTTGTTGAATTAGGTAACTGATATAAAATAAGAATGAAAAGCATTTTTGTCTGATGTTGCATCTCAGTCATCCATTTACCTGATGGATAGCAGGTAAGTCTGTTGCAGCAATTTTCCTTTAGTCTTTTATTTTTATTTTATTTTTTTCCTTGGGGCTCAGTAGAGCATTGAGTCCCACTTGTATGAGAGAGTCATATACTGCTCTCAGCACAGGACCATTCTCGGGGAACACTTACCCCAAAACAGAGACAGCTACAAAAATCACATCGTTTCATGACAGAACTGGTTGTGACCAAGGAAGCAATAATTTTATAAGGAGCTACTTTAAAATCCCTGAATTTTTTCTCCAGTTACACTTAGGGTTGAATTTCCCAGTACTTTCTCTTTTTTCCAAGACAGGCAACTGAGCTAAGACTACCAGGAAGTTTTGGGGAATTATACTCATTAAATCTCATTTCTCTTGGCATGTTATCCAGCTCTGTTTCTTGGTAATTTGAATTCTTGCCATGCAGCAATTCAGTGACCTCAGTTCTCCCTCTCAAGAGCCAGAGAGGAAAATCCTGTGTGTTTAAGGAGCCTGAGACTCTGGTCGGCCTCTTCTGCCTCAAGGGCTGTGCCTTGGGGAGCTCCACTGGCCTGGCCGGGATGGCAGTGTGGCGCTGTTCAGAGGGGAAGGAGGGGAAGGGAAGCAAACTGGCATGCAGGGCCTCCTGCCCAGCACCGTGGGCACCACCCATACTTCAGAAGTGCAAGATCTCAGAGCCTTGCACGATCCCACCGGGTGCTGTGAGCGCTGTGTTTGGGGAAGCCCTGGGTCTAGCAGGTTCCAGAGCAGACCCTCCCCTGGGCAAGAGCACACTCCGAGTAGAGCTCCCATAGCAAGGCTGGCCCCGAGACAGCGTCCGAGGACTGTGGGAGCCGCAGTGATACCTCTGGTGCCGGGAACTCTTTTCATGGACTTGGTTACTTCTGTAGATGAGAATGGAAAAAAAAATACTCTTTTGTCTTTGGAGAAATTCATTGCAGAATGTTTGAAAGGTCAAGCAATAAAGTTCAGTTAATTAAAAGGAGGAATTAATAAAAAGAGAGACAGTGAAAACTTAGTTATAAACCAGATTTTCTCGGGGCTCTCATTTTGAGCCAAACACAAGGTGATCCGCCTCTTTTTCCCCCTATAAATTCACATAGTTTTAACAAAACAGCTCCAAAATAGAAAACTATACATTTCAACCACTTAATTATTTGTATTTGTTGTTGAGAATAAATACATACTATATGTCAGTGAATGCCTTTTCTACCTCTCATATAGCTATTTAAAATTTTTGTATTCCATAGAGTAAAAATGTAAAACTTCTTAGTTTCTTCTATTTAACAAGTGAAATTGATATAGGCATTCTACTTGAGAGCTACACCCCCAGCCCTGTTTTGTTTTATTTTATTTTTATTTTGAAACAGAGTCTCACTGAGTTGCTGAGGGCCTTGCTGTGTTTCTGAAGCTGGCCACAAACCCAGCGTCCTGCTGCCTCAGCCTCCCAAGCACTGAGATCACAGGCGTGCACCACCATACCTGGCTCGAAATTAAAATTTTAGAGGGAGGTAAATTATGTGCTCAGTGAAGTTGTTAAAGTTTGTACCAAAAAAGTATTATGTATGAAACCAAAACTGATTAAAAGGTAAACCAGTCTTGTGAAGTGTAAAAATATATGTTAATGCACGTGTGTACGTAATGTGCTCTGACATGAAGGCAGAGTATTACTCTTTGATTTTCAGAACATACTGATCCTTCACAGAAGGTTAAAACAGAAGTATTGAAGAGTTTCCAGAACTCTCCACTCTAGCTTCTAGAATCACGTTCTCCAAGCTGCTAATTAATGTCAGATCAGTTTCATATATTGAGATGTTTACCCAGTTGTCAGATCGTCGTCAATAAATATGTGTCTTCAGTGGTTTGTAATAGACAAGCTGACGTCCCTCTGCATGTCAGAGCTGTTGGGAAAGCTCCCCCTTCCTTCCGGGCGCTTTGCCATGTGTGATCAGTCTCCCCACCTGACTCAGACAAGATGCCCTTCACCTCTCCTCTCCCACTCTGGATGGAGTAGCCAGAGAAGCAGCGAGGGAATCGCATTTCCTACCAGCCATTAGTCAAGCAGCGTGAGGCAAAAAAGGTGGTTAGTGATGATAGTGGCTAAGTTTCTTTTTTACTTAGTGTGTGCAGGTGTGTGTGTGTGTGTGTGTGTGTGTGTGTGTGTGTGTGTGTGTGTACTGGGGATGGAACCCAGGGCCATTCTGCCTCTGAGCTACATTTCCAGCCCTATTTTATTATTTATTTTTGAAACAAGGCCTCACTAAATTGCAGAAGGCCTCGCTAAGTTGCTGAGGCTGGCCGCAAACCTGCGACCCTCCTGTCTCAGCCTCCCAAGGATGGGGATGACAGGCGTGGGCCACCGCGCCCAGCTGCTAGGTTTCTGAAGCAGCTGCCGTGCGCCAGGTTCGGTGCTCAGTGCTCGAGCTTGCTGACCTCCCTTCATCTTCCCAGAGGCCCAGGAGAAAGGTCCTTTCCTCAACGCCTTCAATGGCCTGTGTTACTCCAGTCTTGCCACTGGAGTCTTGAAATCGATGACACCGGTAACATGACCTACCCCACCCACATATCAGTTTTAAAAGTCATTATATCCCCAGTTATAACAAGAAATAGAAGGAATAGAATTCATTATTGAGCGTATTTAATATTTCACTGTCATCCCCGGCTAGGCTCGAGGAAGAGAACTAATGGGCATTCGTGTCTGTGCGTAGATTCCGAGTTTGATGGCTCCGGGGCCGTTGGTAGAGGCGTGAGATGCTACTGGTCATGTTCTGGAGGTGACTGTGTGGCCAGGGACATGACTTTATAAAGTGACAGATAATCTTAGAAAAGCTCCAAAACAAAATTCAGTCTCATCCTGATTTTTGCAAACACTGCATTTCTAAAATGTTTAACTGATAGGAAACAGAAATGGTTATATATAAATATATAAAACAGATTTTGATTCTAAGTTCAGGTAATGCTAAATAGGTTTTCACCTATGTGAAGTGGAACACTTGCGAATTCACACAAACTCGTAGAATGCCCTTCCTTCCTCCCTCCCTCCCTCCCTTCCTCCTTCCCTCCCTTTCTTCCTTGGTACTAGGGATTAAGCACAGGGGCACTCTATACTAAGCTACATCCGCAGCCCTTTTCATTTTTTGCTTTGACGTAGGGTCTTTCTGAGTTGCTGAGGCTGGGCTCAAATGCACAGTCCTCCTGTCTCGGCACTCGTAATCCCAAGTACAGGGATTCCAAGTGTCCTCCTCCACACTTGGCCAGAGCCCAAGACATCATTGCCTCAAACCTCCCTGCAGTCAATGCAGTAGAACCCCCCAGTCCTAAGGATGGCCACCCATGAGACAAGGGCACCGTGGTCTTCATCCCTGCTCTTCAGATGTGGCAACTGAAGCTTTATGATTCTCCCCAAAGACACAAGGGCAGGAGGTGGCGGGGCTGGGATTCAGTCTCTGGTCTGCATTTAACCGTGTCCTGTCCTCTTTCTTGCCACATGGCCTCCTGCGGGCCCAGGCGGGCCATCTGGAGCATCTTGGAGAACTGACTGATTTAAGGACAGGAGTGGGTCACAACACGCCGCGCACCGTGGCATGTTGTCTGGCCTGCAGGGACTTTGTGTGTACTGTGTAATGTCGGCAAGCCCGCAGTGCAGTTGTGGCTGAACCCTCGTCTCCAGTCAGGCAGCTGGAGTCTGAGCCCTTCCCCTGGTCATACCGCAAGCAGTACTAGGTTCCGAGCTCAGTGTGACTTCAAAGCCCAGACTCTTCCCTCCTTAGATGTGGGACAGGCCCCAGGAGGAGGGAGCATGCGCCTGCGGAGTCACTCCCCACCCTTACTTTTTTTTTTTCTTGGTATGAAGGACTGAATCCAGGGGCATTCTGCCTCCGAGTCACAACTCCAGCCCTATTTTATTTTTTTATTTTGAAACAGGGTCTCGCTAAGTTGCTGAGGCTGGCCTCAAGTCTCAACCTCCCAAGTACTGACATTACAGGTGTGCAGCGCCCACCTGGCTGACCGCAGCCCTCATCCCGAGCTCCCTCAGCTTTCTTCTTCATTACCTGATGAGTACAGTGACCAAGCGATGCTGTGGCCCAGTGAGGACACCGGAAGAATAGGCCGTCGGTGTGTGTCACCCGGGTGTGTGCATTTCAGGGCCTTGAGGAGGACAGCACACCGAGGCCAGTGTGCACCCCTGCCCTGCACAGAGCTGGGCAGTCCTCCGTGGCTCCCAGTCAGAACACACTGGGCACCCTGCTGTCACAGGACACTGCTGCGACCCTACAAGACCCTGTGGCCATCTTGAGGAATACAGTGCCTTTGTTCTTTTGAGATCTCTTCTAGTTTAAAAAGTCCACTCCCAGCTAGCTCATGCCAGCAGATGCCTCTAATCCCAGTACTTGGGAGGCTGAGACAGGTACATCACAGGTTCAAGGTCAGCGAGACCTTCAGCAACTTAGCAAGGCTGTGTTTCAAAACAAAAACTTACAACAAATGACCAGGGATGCACCTCAGAGGTAGAGTGCCTCCGGGACCCACCCCTTGTTCCAGATACTCAAGGCGGTGGCCAGTGAGCCTGGAATGTTGCCTCTCAGGCATCTGAGAGTTATGGGGCAGATCTCCAAACGTGGCAGACCCCAGGGCACAGGAGCGTGTCCTTGTTAGTAACAGAGCCTGCTTCTCCTGCGGCCTGGCCACACCTTAGGAGTGAGACACAAGGCTTCTTTCAAGCTTATGAATAAAGTTTGTACTGAAAGGGTGGGTAGGCACTAGAAACCAATTCTGCCTGAATTTCCCCAAGTTTCTGCACTTCTCTTTGTTTATTATTTTAATAAATACTATGCAGCTAATGTACCCATCTGGCAGAGCAGAGTAAGAACATAAAAGTGAAGCTAGGGTCACATCACTCCAATACTAATGAAGGTGATACCTGCTTGGCATGGTAGGAAGGTGGGTCTTTCCTTCAGAGTTCTTAATTAAGACCTGCCAAGTGACTAATATTAATTAGGAAGCCAGCTGCATCCTTCAGTTTCCTGGTATATTTCTGCTGATGAACCTGTGAAGGGAGTAAGTCCAAGGCTCTTTTAATCAATCAACCATGAGTCGTTATCTCTTCTACTGTGTCTGTTATCCAGTTGACTGTTATCTGTATACTCTGCGTGTACCGAGGCCAGGCTCTGTGGACAGAGATTTGCCTTCAGGATCTCCACCTACCTGAGGCATGTACACAGACCATGGCTATTTATTCTGGACTATGAGGCAGCCTCTGGATGTGCGCAGTGCGGCACGGGTTGGAGCGAGGTCTCCAGGCTTCCTCCTTGCTCCCCCAGGGTTGCGGTGGCTGGCGCCCGTGTAAGTGGTGGGTGAGCGTTCTGTCCCTAGGGTGTTGGGGGGACACACAAGAGGTGAGGACCACTCTCAGACTGAAAAGTTGGAGTTCAAAAGAGGGATGGAAGATCACGGGCAAAAGTAGTCAAGGCGCCAGGCATGGTGGCGCACGCTTGTAATCTTTGCTTTTGGGAGGCTGAGACAGGAGGATCGCAGTTCTCGGACAGACTCAGCTACTCCGTGAGGCCCTTTGCAACTCAGTGAGACCCTGTTTCAAAATAAAGAATAAAAAAAATAGGGCTAGGGGTGTAGCTTGGAGGTAGAATGGCCCTAGGTTCCATCCCCAATACTGCAAAGAAGAAAGAAAGAAGAAAGAAAGAAAGAAAGAAAGAAAGAAAGAAAGAAAGAAAGAAAGAAAGAAAGAAGAAAAGAAGGAGGAAGGAAGAAGGAAGAAGGAAGACAGGAAGGAAAGAGGGAGGAAGGAAGGGAGGGAGGGAGGGAGGGAAAGGAAAAGAAAGGAAGAGGGTAAGAAGGGATAAGATTTATGGTGGGTGAAGGTGAAAGGCTGTGGGCGGCCCACGCAGGTGAGGAAGGGGATCCGGTAGCCTTCTGAAAGGGAAGGCGAGGCATGCGGCTCCGTGGCTGCTCATCAGTGCTAGGTCTGCGCTGCCCCGTCAGCGTTTCTATTGATGCTTCTCATATCTCTACACTCAGGAACCTAGCACCCTGAGCGGGGAGGAGGGCAGCGGAGAGTAGACTCAGTACAGTGTGTACATGTGACCTCATCATGCCTAGGACAAGGGGCCTGTTCACGTGCCTCAGTTGAGACCCCGTCCACACGCCTGAGTTCCAAGTCTCTTTTGACATTAATATGTTAATATCTATTGAATCCCTAGCTAACTGAAAAGGATTAAGTTGTTCCTTTTAAATTTTTATTTATATTTAGGTACTGGGTATTGAACCCTGGGGCATTCTACCTCTGAGCTGGACCCCTATCTCAATTCTATTTTTTTAAATTTGAAACAGAATCTCATTAAATTGCCGAGACTGGCCTCGAACCTGCAATCCTCCTCTCTCAGCCTCCAGAGTACTTGGATGAAAGATATGTGCTGACCACACATGACTAAGTGGTCCCCTTAAAGGTTTTTTAAGAAAATACTTTGCTATGTAATGTCAATAATCTCAGAGTTTTTCAAGCTCATTTTGTAAAATAAAGTGGAATTCTGTTTCAGTTTTATTCCTAGACACTGTTTGTTGCCACACCTGTAAATTTGCAATTCTCTGAAACCACTTGCTATAGGTCAAGACATAAGGACACCATAGCGCCATGGGCCTTACTTCACAGGGGCCCAGGTCTGGGATCTGGAGACTCCCTGTGCCCCTTGGCAACTTTCTTGAGTGGGATTTCTTTTCAGTCATCCACAGAGGGTGCTCAGTCAAGGATCCTTAGCCTTGAGCCCAGGCTGTGTCCGCTCACCAAGGCTTTCTTTACCAATTTAGACTCATCTCAGGGAGCTGAGTCTGTTGTGCGTTTTGCTCCAGAAACTCAGCCGTTAAACTTTTGCTTTTGCTTGTTTGTTGTTTTCATCATTTATTCTGACTGAGTGAGCTCATTTTGTTCAGGTTGGTCCTGTGTGTTTGTGAACCCTCTCTAGCCCCAGCTGGTAGCGTTTTTCAATAAATCCAGACATCCAGAGCAATCTCTATTTTCTAACTAAAGTGTGTGTGTGTGTGTGTGTGTGTGTGTGTGTGTGTGTGTGTGTGTGTGTGTGTGTTTTACTGGGACTTGAACCCAGGGCCATTCTTTCTCTGAGCTACACCCCCAACTCTTTTCATTATTTGTTTTGAAACAAGGTCTCACTAGGTTGCTGAGACTGGCCTCAAACTCAGGATCCTCCTGTCTGGGCCACCCAAGAACTGGGATTACAGGCAAGTGCCACCATGCCCAGTTCCAACTAAACACTCTTTTTGTTGTTGTTGCTGCTGCTGGGGTTCGAACCCAGGAATATTGTCCCTCTGAGTTACACCCCCAGTCCTTTTTTATTTTTTATTTTGAAACAGAGTCTCACTATAAGTTGCTGAGGGCCTTGGTAAGTTGCTAAGGCTGGCCACCAACCTGATCTCCTGTCTCAGCCTCCCAGGTGCTGGGGTTACAGGCATCACCCACTGTGCCCAGCTCCAGACAACTCTTTTACTGGAGCACCGTCCAGGCTCTGCCTGCTGCTTCCTCTACAGCCCACAGATGAAAGGTTGCCACCTTTAAGCACCATCTAAAGGCCTTAGTTCTGAAATCCCTGCATATCTTTGCAAGCACATTTCCATTCTGAGAAAGCGCCTTGGGAAAAATGGATCCATGGTTTTCTATTCATTTCATAGCTTAAAGAATCTAACATCATGTCATCAGCAACCTAGAATCGAATCTGTTAAATAACCAAGGCGAATGGTGTCTGTCCCAAAAACAACGTAGGATGGAAGCAAGCACAGAAATGCCATCTTCCAGGGGAGGGATTTTTCCCTATCCAAATAGCGCCTGCGTTATGTTATTATATTTTCCCTTAAATCAGTTCACATCCCCAAATCTACTTTTTTTTAATTTTTTTATTGGTGCATTATATTCATACAACTTATTGGGGTAAAAAACTTGTGTGTACAAACATGTACTCATCGCTGATTTAACCCCTACCCAAATCCCACCCCATTCCCTCCCCATCCCTCCCTCCCTTGCTTGGCTTAGTGATTGACTTCGATATGTTTAAGTACATTGTGAGCTTTAGAGATTTTCCTTTTCCCCCCTCATTTCTCCTCCTTTAGGTTGACTTGTTTGCTCCTCTTTTCTCCCTAACTCTCACATATTAGGGAAAGCATCTGATTTCTTATTTTTTTGTGCCTGACTAATCTCACTTAGCATAATGTCCTCCAGTTCCATCCATTTCCCTGAAAATGATGTAATTGAGTTTTTTTTGATGGCTGAGTAAAATTCCATTGTGTACATATCCCACAGTTTTGTAATCCATTCATCTGTTGATGGATATCTTGGCTGGTTCCATAGTTTGGCTATGGTGAATTGTGCAGCTATGAACATAGATACACATGCATTAGTTTGGTAGTTTGGTTTCTTTTCTTTTGGGTAGATACCCAACAGTGGTATTGCTGGATCAAATGGTAGATTTGTTCCCATTCTTCTGAGGATTCTCCATACTGTTTTCCAAAGTGGTTGCACTAATTTGCAATCCCACCAACAATGTCTTAGAGTTCCCACTTCTCCACATCCTCGCCAGCATCTGTTGTTGTTTGTGTTTTGAATGATGGCCATTCTAGTTGGAGTTAGGTGAAATCTCAGGGTAGTTTTGATTTGCATCTCTCTGATTGCCAGTGATGTTGAGCATTTTTTCATGCATTTATTGGCCATTTGAATTTCTTCTTTTGTGAAGTGTCTATTTAGTTCATTTGCCCATTTTGTTATTGGATGCTTTGTTTTCTTAGTGTTGAGTTTCTTGAGTTCTCTGTATATTCTAGATATTAGTCCTCTAAATGAAGATGGAAAGACCTTCCATGTTCATGGATTGGCAGAATAAATATCATTAAAATGGCCATCCTCCCAAAAGTGATCTACAAATTTAATGCAATGCCCATTAAACTACCAAGATCATTCCTCACAGACATAGAAAAATCAGTCCTTAAATTTATCTGGAATAACAGAAAGCCCAGAATAGCCAAGGTAGTTCTCAGCAACAAAAACCATGCAGGAGGAATCACAATACCTGACTTTAAACTATACTACAAAGCCATTGTAATAAAAAACAGCATGGTACTGGCAAAAGAACAGATATATAGACCAATGGAGCAGAAGACCCAGAAACAAGTCCACACACTTTCAGCCAATTGATTTTTGACAAAGAGGCCAAAAACATACACTGGAAAAAAGATAGCCTCTTCAACAAATGGTGTTGGCAAAACTGGTTAACCATATGCAGAAAATTGGATGTTAATCCCACTTTTTCACCCTGTACAAAAGTCAACTCACGATGGATCAAAGACTTGGAAATTAAACCAGAGACCTTGAAGCTCCTTGAAGAGGGCTTAGGTCCAACACTACAACACATAGGCACAGACAAACATTTCCTCAACAAGACCCCAAAGGCACAACAAATTAAAAGGAGAATCAATACATGGGATTGCATGAAACTGAAGAGCTTCTGTTCAGCAAAGGAAACTATCAAGAATCTCAATCGAGAGCCAACAAAATGGGAGAAGATTTTTGCCAAATCTACTTTTAAGGAAATTTCACGGCAGAATTCCTGATGATAAATTAGTCTCACTCGCTGTTAATAAAAATACATACATAGCAATTAAATTTCACCACTTGGATCTGAACATATGCAGTCATCTCCCAAAACGCCTTTGGGAACCACTGCTGCAGGGAGAAGCCGTATTCCAGGATGAGGCCGACAGGGCCGTTGTTCCCAGCTTCAACATTCAGGAAGAGCCTTGGATTTCACGTTACTTCTAAGTTTTGTCTACAACAGGATTTTTTAACCTCCATTCTTTTGACATTTCTGGCCTTAGTCCGTTTTCTGTTGTTGATAACACAGTACCACAGGCTGGGTAAGTTATAAAGGGGAAAGGTTTATTTGGGCTCACAGCTGTGGGGCAGAGCAAGGGCCGGAGCCGGCGATGGCCTTATTGCTGACAGAGTCCCGAGGTGCCGCAGAGCAACACGTGGACAGAGATTGGGTCAGAATGGCTCAGATAGCAGGTCCTCGCTCCAGAGAACCCGCTAACCTTAACCACAGTCACTGCGTGGATCCTTGCTTATGAAGGCAGAGCCTGAAACCTCTTAAGGATGCCACCTGTTCTTTGTTTGTTTGTTTATTCATTCATGTATACATACGTAAATACACATATGCATACGATGAGCATTCTACCCCTCGTCCCTTTTTTATTTTTATTTTGAAACAGGGTCTCACCACATGCTAAGGATCTTGCTAAGTTGCTGAGGCTGGCCTCAAACCTGCAATTCTCCTATTTCAGCCTCCCAAGTACTGAGATCATAGACACGTACCATCATGCCTGTTCTGGTCCTACCTCTTTTTTGGTTTTATTTTCTTTTTCTTTTTTTCTTTTTTTTTTTTTTTTTTTTGTGGTGGTAGGGATTAAACCCAGGGGCACTATACCTCCAATCTACACCCCAGACCAATTTTATTTTTAAACATGGTATCAAAAGTTGCAGAAGCCCTCACTAAGTAGCTGAGGCTGGCCGTGAACCCGGATCCTCCTGTCTCATCCTCCCAAGTTACTGGGATTACAAGCATGCACCACCATGCCCGGCCTGGTCCTACTTCTTAATGTGTCAAAATGGGGATTAAATCACACAATGAGTTTTGGAAGAAACAAACTATATTCAGACCATCACAGGCCGGGTAGTTCTCTTTTGAGAGACCACCCTGTGTGCTGCAGAATGTGTAGTGCATCTTCACCCGCTACTCGCTCAGTAACCCCAGTAACGCCGATGCTGCCCCCCAGGCGTGTGACAGCCCAGACCTTCTCTCTAGATATTGCCTGGTTCTCCTGTCAGGAGGCAGGACAATGCTGGTGACGAGCCAAGGTGTCAGACATAAGACGTTTTGCTTGGATTCTTGTTTTTATCATAGACCTTAAGTGGTTACTTTTGTTATATAAGTATGCATATTTAAAATTACTCCCCAGTTTTTAAGACCATGTTTACATTCTTATAAACATATGTCTCTTGCGCCCTTTCCCCCACGTGGAAGTGGCCCTGCCCTCCTGGAACCCGCTGGGGGACACCTGGTCTCTCGCTGGAGAGGGAGGGAGTTAGTATTCTCAAGTGTGTCAGTTCCCAAAAGAATCCTGCCTATGGGCGCACGGAGGACTGGGTCCTCCCTGCTCTCCCACTGTGCTTTTCTGGTTTAAAATCACATATGGCTCCTTCCAAGAAAATGCAATGAGAAGTTATGTCATGTCTTATCTATTGTTATATTAGTAGAGGCCTACATTTGTGAGATCCTATTTGGTTTAAAAACATCTCTTTTTTCATTTTTATAAAAATCTGATGATACTGGTTAATATCATTGAAACAAAGTTATTATTATTATTTATTTTTATTATTTTGATAATTATTGTGAACATTCTGCTCAAGGGGGATCATTTTCAGCAAAATACTAAGTACCTGAAATCCAGTAACCTACTGCCCTAGAAGGTAGCAGGCAGAATTCCCATTCTACATACGAGTGAAATGAGGTTCAGACAGGTTAGCAACTTCCACCCCTGAGGTCTGTCTGCCAGTGTGTGTTAGTGATTCCTCTTGAACATGGGCTCAGTCGGTTATATCACCTAAGGGTGCTTCTTTTTGTCTTGTGTAAATAGTTGTTCTTGTCAAGAACTAGCTGTTTCATGACTTTGTGTCTGCTCACATTTTCAGATTCTTTTTGCCTGTGCACTGTTTGTGTGTGTTACACCTTACTTGGGATAGGGATTTTGGTGCACTGGTTTGATCATTTCCCTGCGTACAAGGAAATCCTGTTCACCTTTTGGCAGTTCCTGTTCCTAATGTTATGCTGCGTGTTAAGGTTAGGTAGAGGATGTCCCCTGAAGAGCTCAGGTGTTAAGGTTCAGAGTTGATTTAGTTAAGTCCTCAGTAGATAAACCCACTGTAATGGGCTTTCTGGGTGGTAACCTAGGCAGGTGGTGTGGCCAGAGGTGAGGCCCTGGGGATGTGGCCTCAGGGCTTGCTCTTTGGATCCCTTGCCTGCTTGCTGGCCTTGCCCTCCCCCTCTCTTTCCCTCTGCCGTGCCCTGAGCTCCACAGACCTGGCCTGACAGACTGAACTCTGGATTCCCCCAAAAAAACTGTGAACAAATCAGTCTGCCTCTAAGTTGCGTGGTAAGTTGTTTGGATCACAGGGGTGAGCGTGTTGACTGAGACAGTGCATGCAGGTCATCCCAACCTTAATACAACAGCCTTGCATGGTTTGATTTTTGAGTTCATTGTTTATTGGCCTGGATTCTGTGCACACCTACAAGTACCCAAGAACTCAATCCATTAGTTTGTTCCTATAACCCCAAATTCCCAAAGAATACAGCGTGGTGTGAGTTCATGTCCTGTATTTTGACTGTACATGTGATCTTCACATTCACCAATAGATAACCTAACACTCCCACCAGAAGCACTATGTCATGTCTAAAGGGGAGGAAAAACTAATGCTGTTTTAAAGAGCTGTAGACATTTTAATAAAAGTTTCTTCTCAGCTTTCCTCTGATGTGTATCAGGAGGAAAGCATAGTAACAGAGAATATGGGATGCTGTGGCATGCCTGCCTGAATACATTTCCGTTCATTGAGCTAGATTTCCCTGAAAAGAAGTGTTCCCAGCCAAGTCTGCTCTCAAAAGGTGCCCAGCGTGGTGAGGCCAGATCGTCAGTGCCTGTAGGAATCATTTTCTTGTCCTTGATATCTTACATTTTTCTCTGGCATGATCACAAACAGGATCAAAGCTAACCCAATAAAAACTAGCCATGGCCATTGTCAGATGGAGTGGGTCGAGGTCTCAAGCCTCTTAGAGTGCTGAAGCCGCTGGTGTTCTGGCCAGAGGACCAGTGCTCAACATGAGTCCCTGAGGTCGCCATGCCTTGGCGCTGGCCAGCGACCCCCATGCCGTGGCGGTGACGCGGTCTCTCTAGAGACTTACAGCCAACTTAGAAGCAGTTCCGAGAGCACGAAGCACAGGGGCATATGGAAATTCCACTCTCATGCTTAATATACAACATGCAAAATGAATTTTTCATATTGACTTTTTTAAAACATGGAAGCATTCCAGTTTTCGCTCACTGGTGTGCCTTTTGGAGTTAGTGTCCTTTATAGCAGCCAGAGAGGGAATGGCTGTAATGTAAGCAGAGCGATGTTTGCAAGTAAGAGCTATAGGAGCGGCAGTGATGATTTTGGAAACATTATTCTGGGTGTCAAATTGAACAAAGAGTTATTACTGCCGGAAAAAAAAAATACCCAGAAATGCATCGCTAATACTTTCTCGGATTTGGGCCTGGAGAGCCATACTGTGGATGGAGTGGAGGATACAGAAAGAGGAAAATAGGAAATTAAGGGAACAAATAACCAGAGGGAAAGAAAGGGAGAGGTTGCCTGCTGGCATCAGCAGAGGAGAGCGTGTAACCAGCGTCTGATGCATTTCCTTAAGAATCAGTGTGTTTGCAAATTGCCCCATTGCATCTTCTGAGAATCTAATCTCAGTAACGAAGAGCTGACTGGCGAACATAGTTGGACGAATTCCCTGAGTACTCCTGAAATATAACAGAGCGAGGCACAGTATAATGAAAAATAACAGAGCGAGTAGCTAGGGGCTTAACTTATGATCAGTGTTCATTACAACAAATGACACCTCACTGTAGAGTTACCATAAAGCTTATTGACTCTTACGTAATGCGGTTCCCATCTGAATAGATTCGAGAACAGCTTAGCCTGTGAATGGGAGAGCCGGAGTCAGCCGAGGACCAGAGATGTGCTCAGTGCTCCCAGTCATGGTTTCAATTAGTGCTGGTGATCTGCCCATTCAGAGCCTGAACAGAGCAGAAGAAATCGAACCTTCTCTTCCAGGAAGAATCTCCACGACTGTCTTTGGCATTGGCTAGCATGGTTATATGTTATGTTCAGTGAAGACCAGGCTCAGAGAGTGACTACACTTGTTGGCAGTCTGTATCCAAGGGCCCCCATTATGTTCACTGCCATTTGCTATTTTCCTCAAGCATACATAATACAACATTTAAAAAATATATATATCTCTTTGGAAAGAAACTGTGTTTTGTGTAAAACCTTGGGCAGACAACCATAAGGCATTTTGCAATTCTGGGGCCTCGCCCAAGTTTAGAGTGGACAGGCCCAGCTCGGGGCCTGGCATGCCGTGCCCTGGGCTCACTGAGCGCCTCTTAGGTACCTGCAAACACTCTGTTCATGGTGTCTTACCCTCACAGCAACCCTATGAGCTATGGCCTGCACTGTCAGTCCTACTTGACAGTTGAGAAAGAACGCTCAGAGAAGTAAGGTAACCTGTCTGAGGTTATCAGCTGCCAAGAATTATAGATGAGTTTCAAAGTAATTTCTAACAGTCTGCTGTATGCTAACTTCCACTCAGGTGCCCAGCATAAAGAGTCTCCTTTTCTCTCTCTCTCTTTCCCTCTCTCTGTCTCTCTGTCCCTGTCTGTCTCAAAATAAACTAAGAAATAAATGTCTGTCCAGAACCTCATTTGTTTGTTTCTTTGTTTGTTAGTTTTCATTACTGGGAATTGAAACAAGGGACACTCTACCTTTGAGCTATACCCCCAGCTCTATTTTATTTTTATTTTTAAAAAAAGTGGAAAGGATCTTGATGAGTTGCTGAGGTTGACCTCAAACCCACGATCCTCCTATCTCAGCCTCCTAAGTAGTGGGATTACAGGCATTTACTACCATACCCGGCCAGAACCTTTGCTTTAAACTAGTGTTCACAAATCTTACCAGCCCTGCTTGTCGTTCGGTATTTTGAAAGTCAGCTCAATAAAACACCACCCTAAGAGAGGGCTCCCAGTCAGTATTGCCAGAGGTAACGATGGCGGCCTGGGCACACACACAAGTCAACAGAGGACGCAGAGAGGCCAGAGGCTGAGGAGCTGCCTTGCTGCAGGGAAGGAAGCAGACATATTCAGGAATGAGCCTACAGTTGTCAAGAAGAATGGAGGCGTCGTCTCTGAGAGCTCAACAGAGAGGCATCTTTGGGCCTCACCCTTCCATTGGTTTTCTTTCTTTTTATCTCATTTATGTACTTTTTTTGTGGTACTGGGGATTGATCCTAGGGGCATTCTACCTCTAAGCTACACCCCCAGCCCTTTTTTCATTTCATGTTTTTGTTTTGTTTTGTCTTCAAACAGGGTCTCACGAGGTTGCTGAGAATCTCACTAAGTTGCTGAGGCTGTCCTTGAACCTGCGATCCTGCTTTCTCAGCCTCCCAAGTACTGGGATCACAGGCGTATGCCACCATGCCCGGCTTTCCTTTAGTTTTTAACTTTATGTTTCCGAGTTTCAAGGAGATGATACCTCAATAAGGAATGAGAATTTAAAAATACTGAGAGCCCTGATCTAACCAGCAGATTTAATACTTGTGCATCACCTCGTCTGAGCCTGGTTGTGGTGCCCCCTCCCCATGGCCTTCCCAGTCCCTCCCCCTGCCCGGCCACGTGGCACCCATCGTTACGGGCTGTGGCCGGCTGGACTTGAGTCGCCGAGCATGAGCCTTTCTTTCTTCCCTTTGGGACCCCGGTGTCGGCATTGGCCGGGGAGGAGCTTCCCAGATACCCTGCTCCTCTGGCATCTCCACCTCACACTTTTGCTTCCACCTCACTCTCACCATCTGCATTTAGAATGTTCTAGCACCTTCCAGGGGTGTTTGGTGGGTGCGATTCTTCAATGAAACACTTGAGATTCTTGGATGAGAGGAGCGTGTTGTGACAAGCTTGAGCTCTTCCCTCCCCACCCACGGCCACAGTTGTGCCTGTTGGGGGCATCCAGCGAGCAAGCTTGGGCCCAGAGAGGCTGAGCCTCCTCTTTAGGAAGCCCAGGTCCCTGCCCATCACCTGGAATCCTCTCGTAGATCTCATCGCAACATCAAACCTAAATCACAGATCTTAGTTTTTTAACCATTTTTCACTTGGGAATCAATACATTTCACTAAGACTTTAAAAATCTTAATTTTAAAAACTAGGAGGAGGCTGAGACAGGAGGATCACAGGTTTGAGTCCAGCCTCAACAACTTAGCAAGACCCTGTTTCAAAATAAGAAAGAAAAAGAGCTGGGATGTAGCTCTGTAGTAGAGCGGCTCTGGGCTCAATCCCGGGTACCAAAAGAAAAAAAATCTACAAGGAATTACTTGACAAATACCAAATCCGCCTAGAATATCAAGAAAACTAAAAGTCTTTTCTAAACCTTAAACCCTCCATTTCTTTGGGAGGCATGTTTTCCCCATAAAACTCAAAATATAGAAGTAAAACCTGAAAGATAAGAATCCAAAGACTTGCCTCCATGAACTGCCGTGGAAGGCCTCTCCATTTTCCCTGTGACAATTATTGACTTGTCCCCAAAGACTACTGTTTCTTGACACCTTTGTATCCCCTCGCCCACCAGAAGCGGGCTTCTCCCCAGCTGCTGACGCCGTTCAGGGATTGGGTCTTGATGGACACACACGGCGTGTTGGTCACCGTGATGGGCTGGCCGGGGGGCGGCAGAAGGGACCGGGCCTCCCTCACAGCCGCCTGTCACTGCCGAGCGGAGAGCCGGACCACTTCTGCTTTTGATTCCTAAAGCTACTTTCTGTGTTTAGTTTTTCTCCCTTTGTAAAGTGGAATGTGATTCGCCTCACCAAAAATCCTTAGAGGATAAAAGAAAGGAAAAATAATACAGACCGGTGTGAAATCTCAGGCATCACCCCACAGTCCACTAGGGCACAGAGGAACTGTAGGGATGCCCGCCCTAGGATGTCACTTAGCGTGATTTGGCTAATCACGTGATTTTAGCGTGTATTGACGGAGCCGATGTGCGGTTGGGACTTCAGGGGCCCAGTGGGTAAGTTCCTTTCAGACGTTCAGCTCCGACCAGGCTGAAGCCCCGGCTCTCAGCCAGCTCTGTGTGGTCCAGCCCAGCTGCCCATCAACATCGATCCAGGGAGGGGCGTGGCCGCATGTGTGCCAGATGGTTACCACCTCCGTGTAAGTCCAAAGGCCCTGTGTTAGGGTTTGCTAGGGTAACACCTCAGGATGTGTATATGGTAAATGGGATTTATCCAATAGCTTACAGTTCAAAGCAGCCTTCTGCGCTCAGAGAGCCGGAAGAACCAGGAGTTGGTCAAGCAGTCCAAGAGCTGGAGTCTCAGAAAAGGACAGACTGATCATGCAGTCCCAGTCCAAGATGGAAAGACCAGGAGACTCCTCAGAGAAGCAATGGTGAAAGTCCAGTGCGAATTGCTGGTGGCCACTATCTCGGGTGGGAGCAGATGCGCTTTCTCAGGCAGAGCCTCGTAAGCCTTCCTGCGGCGTTCGGCGTGGACTCTCCTTCCCTCTGCCATCCCCAAGCCAGTCATCTCACCAGCACACCCAGAGGCACAGAATCTGAGGTGTTTCAGGATCAGCCGGCTGACAACCCAGACTGGGCATCGCAGGCCCCAGTGTCCATTTGGGGAAGTGTAGATCACCCGGTTAGTGGGTTAATTCAAAACCGCCCCAGTCCCCGTCATTCCCAGTCCTGGGCTCTCGCATCTACTCCTGTACTTCTGTTTAATGACATAGCCAGTCTCCTATTGATTTGGTTGTGTGTCACCTGCTCTGGTCGAATCAACAAGTCACCGGGACTGAAAGAAACCAGAAGGGAGGGTCTCTAGCAAGAGCAGAGAGTCCATACTGCTAGCCCCTACGGGGAGGAAGAGGAGGAGAAACGGGATCAGTGGTAGCAGTGATAGGAATGGTAACGTGCTTTGACCCTTGGTTCTTCTCTTAAAAAACAAGGAAGAAGTCTGGTGTGGTGGTGCGCACCTGTCATCCAGTACTTGGGAGTCTGAGACAGAAGGATCACAGGTTCAGTGTCAGCCTATGATCCACTGGAGCAAGACCCCCATCAGCTTAGTGAGACTTTGTTTCTAAATTTAAAAATAAGCTCAGGTAGAGGGCCCCTGAGTTCACTCCCCAGTTCAGAAGGGGAGAGGGAGAGACAAGTTTCTCTTTTAGATTCCTAGTTATGTGGCACCAGCTGTGTGACTGTAATGTCATGTACATCCAGAACCACAGGACGACGTGGACCCGTGTGGTTTCACTCGTGTGACATAGATCTTGAGGCTTAAATGAGGTGATCCACAGAAAGTGCCCTGAAACTGCCTGTCTAAAACACTAAGAGGTAGTGAGCGCCGTGAGAGTTTTGCTATTGCAACCACTGGCCCGGTGACTTCAGAAGTCAGGACTTCCCTGAGCTGCTCACGAAGCAACCATGTGTGGCCAGAAAGATGCCAATCCTTCCATGATGATAAAAATCCATTCTCATTCTCAATCTGCCCAGAAGAAAAGGAAAGGAATCACTGCTTTTACAATGTTGAGTTCAACTAAGTTGTCTTTCATAAACAGTTGTTATCTTCACATATTCCTTACTAACAGTAGGTGATTAAAGCCATAAACGAATTCAGTGGAAACGTCTGGTCTCAATAACATGCAAGAGAATCTCCGTCAAGAGGACCAAGCTCGGGCTCCCACGTGGGCTCGCAACGTGGGGCAGTCCCTGTTTGCCACTCGTCTTCCAGCCTCAGGAATCTGCGGCATTCATGCACCTGTAATCCTAGTACTTGGGAGGCGGAGACAGGAGGGTCACAGGTTCAAAGCCAGCCTCAGCACCTTAGGCTGAACAACTTAGCGAGACCTTATTTCAAAATAAAAAGTAAAATAGGGCCGGGGTATAGCTCAGAGGTAGAATGTCTCTGGGTTCAATTCCTAGCACCACAAAAAAAAAAAAAGAGAGAGAAAGAAATATTCAACAGATAGGAAAATATATAAGAAACGTATGCAGGAATGAGAACCCTGTGACAGAGAGACCAGGACCCTTACCTGCACAGCCCCTGTTCTTATAGAGGACTGCTCTGAGTGGGAAGGCCTGGAATCCAGGGCGTGGTCCTGGGGTAAGGTACTCTTTCAGTCCATTAGTCAGTCCATATTTATTGGATGACTGGTGGATGCCAGGCTTTGAAACTGTCCTTGTTTCAGTGGTAGTAATAATCCAGCTGGAAAGTCATTCACACAGAAAGGCCAGCAGTACATGTTTTTCCTCAGTCATTCAACAAACATGTATATTGTGCCCATAGCATGCCCAGTACAAAAGGCACAGAACAAGACAAGGTTCCTGCTGTCTGAGAACAGTTAGTGGAGGCAGGGAATATCAGTAATCAGGTAAACAAAATAACTTATGACGTGTAGTGTGGAAGGAAACTAGTGTGGTCAGAGATACCGTGATCAAAGTAGGCTTCACAGGGGATTCACGTTTGAAGTAAGCCAGAATACTGGTTTCTTAGGACTCTGCACTCCCTTGGCTGCAAAGCACACAGCTCCTGGGAGGACACTACTTGATGACTTTATGCTAAAAATAACCCAGCAACACAGTAGACTCCGCCTGTCATGACAGAGGGGCCCAAACCACACCATCCCGCCCAGTCTCTGCGTCTTTCAGCTCTGCCTGGTCTGCTGGTTTCTCCCCTGGGACAGGCCTTTATCACACCATGCCAAGATGGAGCGCTGGAAGATCTGGGCTACTAGCATCCCTAACCCAAGTAAAACAAAAGAAAGGACTTGTTTCCCAACATTTTGAGCTGAGATCCCACGGCTGTCTCTCCCTTTGGCTGTCATGCACAGACTTGTGAATGAGCCAGTTACTGTAGCCAGAGTGAGAAGACACCTTGCCGGGCTGGCTAAGGCGGCGAGTCATGTGACCCTGATGCCGGGACAGCACAGGCAGCCTCTGGAGTGGGCGGCTGCATCTCATCCAAGTCTCTCTTCATCTCTAAGGGTGCCTCTCCCAAGGAGACCTGGAGAAGAGCATCCTGTGTGGAGGGCGTGGCCAGGGCCTGGTCTGGAAGGGTGGACCAGTTTGCAGGGTGGGGATGGTGCCCTGCAGGACGACTCTGCTTCCTCTTTCTGCCAGGGAGCCTGGGTGAGCTCCGGGCTCCCAGCCTGCCCTTCTCCAGCCCTACTTAGTGCTCAGTTGTGACTCTTCCCATGAACAAGTTCTCTCTCCAGTTCTGTCAGGACCTTGGTTGGGTTATAGCCAAGCCTGCCACCTTGGGACTGATGCTGATGTTATTTGATTTGACTTGTCCTGTTTATTTGATTTATTTTGTGTTGATTTTAACATTTAGTACCCAGAGGACAATCTTACTTAATGTCTGTTCAGGTTTGGGGGGTGGGACCTCACTCTCTCCCCCACTGTGATAATCTTTTCAGCCAATTCTGTATTTGCAGGACATGAAATTTAAAGGGGGTTATGTTAGCATCCACGAAAGAAGGTCTAGTATAAAATTACTCTGTAGTGTTTGAAAGCTAGATTCAAGTTACTGGGTTTTCATAGTTATAATTTTTAAGGATTATTTGTGAGCAGAGTAAATTGCTCATATAAAAATAATTTCCTGCCGGGAGTGATGGTGCACACTTGTAATCCCAGCATTTGGGAGGCTGAGACAGGAAGATCCGGGTTTGTGGTCAGCTTAGGCCCTTTGCAACTCAGTGAGACCCTGTCTCAAAGAATAAAAAAGTAGGCCTGGGGGTGTAGCTTGGA
The DNA here is from genome assembly GCF_963383645.1 of Muscardinus avellanarius. Lineage (NCBI taxonomy): Eukaryota > Metazoa > Chordata > Mammalia > Rodentia > Gliridae > Muscardinus > Muscardinus avellanarius. The sequence continues at coordinate 16,360,899 of NC_137806.1, forward strand.
GGTAGAATGCCCCTGGGTTCTGTCCTCAGTCCTGCCAAAAAAAAAGAAAAGAAAAAGAAATCTTAGCCAGGCACACACCTGTAATTTCCATACTTGGGAGGTGGAGACAGGAGGATTGCAAGTTCAAAGACAGCCTCAGCAACTTAGCAAGGCCTTCAACAATTTAGTGAAACTCTATTTAAAAACAAACAAACAAACAAAACAAAAAAACAAGAGAAAGGAGGCTGGGAATATAGCTCAGAGATGGAATGCCCCTGAATTTCATTTCCAGTACCACCAAAAAAAAAATAATAATAATAATAATAATACAAATAATTTCTTGTTATACGTATGCATTATCTGTGTGCATTTTTATAAACACCTATAGGCCTAGACCATTGGGTGTTACTTTTTTATCTCTACAAATACCAAGTACTAAAATAATTCTTTTCCTAAAAATAAAAAAATATTTACTGTTCACTCCTGGTATGAAGTCTATCAGGGAAGCAGTTTGTTTGAGAAACTTACCAGTGCCCTTGGATTAGTTCCTTTTGCCTTTGAGTTTATTCTGGAAATTGCAACATTTAGCACTTTGCAGTTTAATTTAAAAGGATTACCTATTTTCTTAAATGCTTAAGCAGGAAGGCGAGTTGCAGGTATTGATTTTCCCCTGCATGCATTCCCTGAAAGCTGTTTGCTCCTTCCCCAGGGAACATCCCTTCTGAGCTGCATGCTTGCTGGTGACAGCTTGGACTTCTGATACATAACCAAAGACCTTACCTAATATCCTTGCAACTGCTCAGGGAATTTTTATTAAGTAAAAGCATCATTAGAGTAGACAGGATGATAAAGTTTAATGAGCATCTTTTGTGCCTGATATTGTTAGTTCTGCTCTGCCAGAATCCTCATTTCTCCCCTCTAGAGGGGCAGATAGCGAGTCTGGAATGTATGGGGTATTCCTAAATCTGCTGTGTATTTTATATTGTGTTGGTATATAATTCGATATCTGTGTTCAGCCAGCCACACATTCCTTTGGGCTATTTATATAGATGCTGCTGGCACATGTATGTTTGTACTTTCTGTTTACATTTGTTTGGGGAACAGAGAATGTGTGGATTAGAATGGGGAGGACTCTCTGAGCCCCGAGCTCTTGCTATTAGATCGCATGGAACCATCCCTCAGAGGTCCAATCTCAAAAAAAATCGTTGCCTTTTGAGTTAATGAGACTTCTCACAGGACTGGGATAACTGTTATTTTCTTATCCTTAAGACTCAGCAATTTCTGTGCTAAGGTTCTGTCACCAGCCCCTCATAGCTGCTAGATGGGATAAGTAAAGATATTGCAAATGCTTATTAATAATCTAGGCTTCACACTTTGTCCACAGATTTATTCACAGAGACTGCAAATTTAGCATCCCACCATAAGATTACAGATTATAAGCAGAATTATTTCTCTCTATTATTTTTGCTAGCCATCTACTTAGATTTTAAAATTGGCTCTTTTCTTGGTCTGTATAAGGACTTTCCATGGAAACACCCTTAACAACAGCAGGGAGGCATATGACGTGGGCACGTGACTTAAGAGCGGCATATTGTACCTCTCACTTACCTGGCATCCTGAGAGTCAATATTTACATCACACACAGTGTGTTTCGCTCAGTGCCTTGAGTGTACAGAATACAAAAGGAGTACAGTCGGCCATCCCTGCTCAAGAAAATGGTAGTCTTATTAAGAAAACAAAACTCAGCCTTCCTGAAAGATGTGCAGCCAGATAACTTGGTCAAGTTTGAACGTTAGGATAATTGCCTGGGTTTGACCCCCGCCCGAAGTCTCAAACCATCAATGTCCTCATTTAAGAAAGATGATAGCAGGAGGTCTCATTGGGTTGCTGTGACAGTGAATAATGACCACATGGCAGCCATGGTATAAACGTTGTGTTGTTATCAAGGCGCTCTGCTGAGCCACGGGCAGGAGTCGCTAGATAATCATCAGGGACTTAATGGTGAGAGCCCGAGAAATCCCATTGCATTTCCTGAAGCCAGAATCAGGACTGGAGGACCGAGAAAGTGTGAAATATTTCAAGGCCTCAAGATGTGAATGATACTTGACTGGTAGAAAGGACCCAGGCGGACATTCCAGGCAGTGAGAACACAAAACTCAAATCAAACCCAGAGATACCTAAAGGAACATAGGAAAGGACAGTTTCAAGCCTCCCTCTTTAGCACTCCTACTTTTTCAAAACACCCATGTGAGCCCACGCCAGTCTGATTGCCGCTCTGCATGGTAGAAAGAGCGCATTCTCCACCTAGGACACATTCCCATTCTCCACCTAGGACAGCAGAACTTCCTAAAGGACAAAGGGCTTAGGGTTCCTCAGCTGATAGATGGCAGAACTCAGGCTGGACCACTACCTGTGCACCACACTGCCTGCCTCGGCACCAAGTCCTGCTTGACTTGTGCCTGTTCTGGGACAGGAGAAGATGACATGATTCCTGCTATGGTGCTCCGTGCCAGGTACTGGCAAAATGCTCAGTCCAGCAGCAGTGGATGCCACTTCTGTGTGTGCGCCAAGGAGCTGATGTCTGTCAGTCATGTGTAGGACAGCTTGCAGGAGGCAAGGTACCAGCATTGGAGAAGCCAAGAAGAGAGTGTAACAACCTTGGGCCATGTGACAAGAGCCTATAAGAAAAAAAATGTATAAGATAGAAGATGGTAGAAACCAGAATAAATTAAGTGCTGTAAAGCAGCTAATTTGCCCCTTGAGTTGTAATTCTTGAAAAGAGAACACTACAGCCCTTTTAAAAGTTAAACCATATATAATATACAGCTTTGCCTATACTTTCTGATAGTTCCATGGTCCAGGCTAAGAATTTCTTTTTTTCTCTGTGATACTAGGTATTGAACCCAAAGGCTTCTACCTTTGAGATGCACTCTGAGCCCACTTATCTTATTTGGAAACAGGGTCTTGCTAGGTTGATGAGTTTCACTATTTGCCTGAGGCCATCCTCAAACCTGTGATCCTCCTATCTCAGACTCCAAAGTACTAGGATTATAGGCTTGCACCACCATGCTGGGCAGGCTAAGAATTTCTACTGCAGAGGAAAGTTCTATCAAATTTGACTAATGTGGCAACACAGTAAAAGAGGCAGAAGCTTTTTTATCCTGAAGGGCTATAGATGCGGAGGGTCAGTTCTATAGAAGTTGGGGTGGGAGAAACTGTCTTCTGCTTTGTTGGGTTTATAGTGGAGTCTTTAGTGGAAGAGGATAGTGACTTGGAGGGTTGCTACTGGAGATAATCATTGCAGCTATAAAATTAAATAGTCTTTCTGGGGAAGAGGACACAAAGAGATAAAGCAGAGATGCGAGGACTTGAAGAGGTCTCTAGAGAGTTAATAAGAACTGGGACGGTGCCTTGTAGCCAAAAGAGGAAATTGCCAAGAAGGAATGGCATGGCCCACAGTGGTCTTCATTTCTGTAGCAGTGAAGGATGCAGAGGTCATCAGGAGACTCTAGGATACAATCAAAATAATAAGACTCGCCGGGCATGGTGGCGCACGCTTGTAATCCCCGCGCTTGGGAGGTGGAGACAGGAGGATCGCGCAGGTTCGAAGCCAGCCGTGCTGGCGTAAGAGACCCTGTTTCAAAAATATAAAATAGGTCTGGGAGTGTAGCCTGGAGGAAGAAGGGCTTCCAGGAACCCCAGTACCACCAAAAAAATAATAATAATAATAATAAGACTCATGGATTTTTCCAAATTTGAAGGTGCCTATATTAATCAAAAGCCATGCATTAAAAATAACAGCATGCATGTCATACTGCTTAATAAATATTTTTGTTGCCAAATTGATTCTGCGTATGGTGGGCTGGAATTTTTGCTGTGTAGTCTTAGATGTCAGCAGGCAGTAGTGATCAGTTGCCTGGAGTTAAAGTGGCCAGTCTCTGCAGTGTGTTTTAATAATAAGCCTGTAGTGACCAGCCCGGGCCCTGGGCTGCCTGCAGATCCATTCCTAATGGCTCCTCCCGCCAAGGTCTCCAGCGGGAGTTCTTCAGTTGGGGGCTCGGGGAAGGGCACATTCCCATCTGTGCCTCCAGCCTTCACGGATGAGAATGGAGAACCCCCGTGAGCCTGACCAGGCCTGGCTTACTCATCTCCCTCAGCGGAGAGCGCCCTCGGCATCTCACCTATGAGACTTCCTTTGGTAACAGAAGCCCGTTCATCAGAGCCCTGAGAGTAATGGATCCTTTCCTGTCGCTTCAAAGTGCTCTTTGTTGGTTTTTCTCTCTCTTTAATCATCGCCCAATTATCCTCTACAAACCTCAGATTTCAGCAGAGATGAGCTTTTTTAGGACTCTCTGCCAAAGGTCCCCTCCACTTTCTGTTTGGACCACTTTACCCACTGACAGCTGCAGCCCCGTGGGTGAGCCTGTGCCAGGCTTTCTGTCCACACCCGCAGGCTGACAGCCCAGGAGATCCCTTCCAGGAGAGGCTCTACCCCAGGGGGCATGTGGCGCTAGTGCGTGCCCCAGGCCACACTCTGGCTGTGCTGATTGTGTCTGTGAAGTGGAAGGAACTGGCCAGGTCGCCTGAACCACTGAGCTTCGTAAGAGATTAAGGGCAGCAGCTACCATTCTGAAACATCTGTTATGTGCCCACAAGGACACCATTGCATCCACGTCTAATTTAATCTGTTCCCAAGTCCTCCAAGGTAGCTGGGAAAGTTCATCTTCTTTTCTCAGAGGACGTTGGACTGTGACCTTGGATTGTGGACCAAGCAGGGCGCAGTGTAAAGGCACAGGTGCGGAGCTACGACAGTTCTCAGGGAATCCTGGTGCAGGTGCTGTGGGCTCCTGCCTGACGGGACAGGCAGCACCTGAGCAGAGTGTGGAGAGAGGGGACATGCTGTCTGGGAGGTGACAGAGAGCCAGCAGGGTCTGGGGGATACTTGGCTGCCCCGTTCAGGGGCAGAGAAGAACAGGCAAGCAAGAGAAGCTGGATTCACCAAGGCCCAAATATTTCTAGAGACGACAAGGCTTGCCTGCAAGCACCTTGCAAGAGCCACCTCCCCAGCTACTGCCAGCCAACTCACAAATCAGCTCAGACCCTCCCCACCTAAATCACTTCAGGGCCAGGTGCCGGACTGCAGAAGCTCACTCCAGTAACCCACAGCCCACCCCACTTTATCTGTTGGGGGCATCACCCCATTTTTCCTTTGGAAAACACTTGGCCTTTCCTGAAAATTTGGTTCTTTAACTTTTCTTCGTTCTCAGTGAGCTTTGATCCCAGGAACTTTCTCTATTGCCTGAATAAATGAAACACAATCCTCACGGATGCCCTGCAGGGGCAGGCCCAGAGACTATGTCAGTTCCTTATGACTACCGTAACAAATTACTACAAACTAAAGAATGTGGTGGTTAAAAACACACACAAAAAAGTATTGTCCTACAGCCCTGGGCATCTGAAAACCTGAAATCATGCCATAGCCTTGCATCCTTCTGCAGACTTGAAAGCTTATCTTCTTGCCTTTCCGAACATTTGGAGATTACCTCTACTTTAAGGTCCCTTTGATGGCTTGGCCCACCTCGTGATCCAGGATTGTCTTCTCAGCCTAAGACCTTTTGCCATGTCAGGGAGCACATTCACAGGCCTCAGGGATTAAGGTGTGGCCCTCGGCGGTGGCCATCCATCTGTGGGTCATGCTTACCTACCAGCGTGAGGCCCCGTGGCTGATGACCTGTACGGCCAGAGCTAGAAGCCAAGGCTTTGGATCCTGAGATGTATGTAGTCACTGCCCCGCCGCAGCCCTGCTTCTAGGCAGGAACAGCTACCCGGGAAAAAGCCGACTCATCTGCCCACACCGCCACAGCAGCTAAAGGACCGTGCAGTGGACAGCAGCGTCACCCAGCCCCAGGTGACTCACCAAGGAAGTGGGGCGATGCATTTAGCTCTGCCTTAGTTGCTTTCTTCAAAGAGGATTAAAACCTTTCTTCCAGAGGCATTTAGGGATTCCATGCTGATTTAAAAAAAAAAAAAATGCCATGCTATTTTTTTCAGAGGAAACAGCCCTAAGGAAATAAGGCAATCATAATTATCATTATTTAATCACTCTGAATATAACCCCAGACCTGTACGTATTTCAAAAGTGTTTGCTGGCTCGGTCCAATAGACTTGCCACCGTGCTGGGCTTACTGGACCACCGGGATTCCTGGCAGAAAATTACAGCCTTACTTTACACATGAAGAAACCGAGGCACAGCGAGGGGGAGGGGAAGTTGCTGATCATTAGCCCAGAACCAACAGCCCATGAGAGTCGGAACTCAGATTTGAACATCCAGGCTGCTGTCTAGGGAGAGGAGCCCTGGTAGGCACCATACCCCTTCTGCACCCATTTCTGAAATGGCTTCCCTCAATTCCTTTCCCAGGGCCAGCCAAGCACCCATCCTTCTGAGAAGCCCACTTTGTCGACTGGGACTGTTGCCTGTTTCAGGGTGTGGTACAGAGCCGGCCCTTAGCAGATCTTACTTCTCCCTCCCATGACCACTTGCTGCTGTTACTACCCCCTTCCTAGCACCCAAGTATTTCTGAGTTTCCAGGTGCATGAACTCTGGACTCAAGAGTTCTGTGTTGTTTGTCTGTTGTGATGCTGGGAATTGAACCCAAGGGCTTTCTCTCTGAGCTACACCACCAGCCCTACTTTATTTTTATTTTAAAACAGGATCTTAGTAAGCCTCAAACCTGCAATCCTCCTATCTCAGCCTCCCAAGTAATGGTATTGCAGGCATGCACCACCACATCCAGATTTTTCTGGGTTTTTATAATCTTTAAATCTTGATATTGTCTGAGCAAGAACATATTTATTTCTTTTTCCTTTCTGGGGATAAAAGGTTGGAAAGCTGAGGAAATATCCTTGGGGCTGTAAGAAAGCCATGTAACTGAGACCTTGGGTGCCAGTGTAAATGCATAGAACAGAAGCAGACCTTTGCTTTGTGCCAAGTGAGAGGACCTCAGAGACCAGAGGCCTCCAGGGGATGTCACACTGCAGCGCTCAGCCCCCGAGCATGGAGTCAGTGCTCGCGAGGAGAGCGCAAAGCTCTCTAGACTCCTTATTGCTATAGACCTCGAAAGCGCACTTGCAGGCTCCCATGCTACCTGTCTGGCATGTAGAGTACCTTCCTGACGTAAGAGGCTGGCCCTGCCCTTCACCTGTGGGCCTTCCAGCACCTGGCTGGATGCATGTCCTCTGGCTCAGACATCTCTCCTTCAAGCTCCAAGCTCTACATTCGCTCCAAGAGAGCAAAGGCCTCTCGTTAGTATCACTCTTGGTGGGACCTGCTCGTGGCACTTCTCTTTGGGCGTGATCCTAGGGATTCTGCCTCTGAGCTACATACATCCCTATCTCTTTTTATTTTTTGCTTTTAAACAAAGTCTTTCTTAGGGTTCTGAGAGTCTCGCTAAATTGCCAAGGCTGTTTTAAACCTGCTATCTTCCTTTCTCAGCCTCTCAAGTACTGGGATCACAGGTGTGCACCACTACACCCAGCTCATAGCACGTCTAAGGAGACACTCAGGTGAATCCATGGAAGACAGACTATTATAGCAGCACCTACCGAAACCCTAGTATCCAACTTTTCCTAACTGGCAATTGGCTGGACTAAATAGTGCTACACTATGTATGACCAGAGAATGCCAGCATCAAAAATGGGTCTGCTTCAGCCAGATGTGGTAGTGTACATCTGTAATCCCAGTATTTGGGAGGCTGAGACAGGAGGATTCTGGATTCTTCATCAGGTTAAGAAACTTAGTGAGGCTCTCAGCAATGTTGTGAGACCCTGTTTCCAGATTAAAAAAAAAAAAAAAAAATAGGGCTGAAATGTAACCCAGAGGCAAAATGCCCCAGATTCAATCCCCAGCACCACAAATAAACAAAATAAATAGAATGGCTGATTCCTTTCATGGACATCGGAACCAAGGCACCTGGTACAGGAGGTTAGGTGCTCTGCCGGCTCTCACCCATCAGTACCCAGCAGCTGCAACCTGCAGCTGGGAAATACCTTTCCCCAGAGACTTAGAGAGCTGAGACCCCTGGAGGGCTCCCTTGGAGACATAGTTATACCAATAAGGAGAGTTGAGGTTGAGCCATATTTATTTTAGGGTAGCTTTTAATTAAGTTTAATCAGAATCACTCATAAATTATGGATTAATTACTGTCTGCCATTCGGCTAGATCGTCTCGGCCATGAAACCAGCTCCGCTCTCCAATGAATGCCATCCGCTGTAATTGGAGGGCACTTTGTCAACATTTAATCAGCGGCGCTTATTACTGTGGCACTGACATTCAGTAGCCATCCCTGTACGATCAATCACACTGGAACCGCTGGCACGGACACGGACACCATTGCTCTCTGTCACGTTAGCCAGCCCCATCAGGCCAAGCATGAGGCTCACTCTTTGTGCAAAAGACACTCTGTCTCTTCAGTTCAACCCAGCTCTTGTCACTGTCGACTTAAAACACGGACGGCCTTGGCAGTTCTGATCTGGAAGGACCCACTGAGCATCCCCCTGCCCTCACACTCCTGAGCATCTCTTCCCACCCTGCCCAGTGAGCGTCACATGCCATGAGACTTGTCCGCAGTTGAACACCAGAGCTCGGGATGCTTGTGCTCAAAAGCCTGACCACTCAACCTTTTTTTTTTTGAGATTCTGGGTTCAGTCCATGTGAGGCCAGGGCCTGAGACAGGACGAGCACACTGGCTCTCGGTTGAGGAGATATACTCCTCACATCGCAGAAGCCGGATGCAGAGAGAGCAGGAAAGCAAGGAGATCCAAAGATACAAACATGATCCAAGGCCACAACCCCGGGACCCACCCCCTCCAGCCACAGCCCACCAGCCGAGGTTACCACCCCGTAAATCTACAGATTTATCAGTTGATGCAATTACAGCCGCACACTTAACTATATGAGCCCCCGGTGAGCCGGGTGGGGGCATTCTCTATCTAACCATGGTAGTGTAAGATGGGTTCGCGTTCTTAAATACAGTACACAATCCAAAGAAAACAGTGATCTTTGATTTTCTTCGGCTTCCCGAGTATTTCTGGAGATTACGCGACCATTTCGGTCTCTGTGCATTGAAACTTGTGTTAGCAAACTGTTCTCATGGTTCCCCTCTCTCTTTTCAGCCTCTACGGCAGACACATGCAGGCCAACCCAGAACCCCCGAAGAAGAACAATGACAAATCGAAAAAGATCAGCCGGAAACCGCTGGCAGCCAAGAACAAATGAGAAGCCGGCATGGGCTGTGGCCTCTTCTCTCATTCTTCGGTCTCAAATAAATATAATGCACGTGCGGCTTTTTTTTAAATGTTCCTATTCACGTTTTCTTTCTAGTACTAACCACCTTACCTTTCACATTCCTTTGGTAGGTGGTAGGTTTTTATAAGATCTTAAAACCATTCCCATTTGTTTCCTTAGAATTGCCAAAGGCAGGAACCAAGGCTTTAATTCAGCTGCTAATCCCAGAGTAGGCACAGGCTTCAGGCCCCTGAATAGGCATCAAGGTGGCTATTATCAAAAGAATAATTAAAATCACATAACCATTTGAATGTCACAGTTAACACTCTTCCTTCTCTCCATTTATTCAGCTAACTCATTATTTGCCTTATTAAAAGTCTCCTTTCACCTCCAGGCTATTATGTGCATTTAACTTACAAGCGATTTTAATAAAATCTTGAATTTATATCACATGTTTCTTACCACTAGAATAAAGAACAGTCGGCTCTTAGGGTATACACATTTTTGTTTACTCCCCCCCCCCACACTCCACAAAAATTACCTTGTCTAATTTTATTGGTTGTAAGCGATCAACTCTTAAACTTTCCATGAAAGAAATTTTGAAAAATTAAATCAGTTTGTTTCTTCTTGCATCCATTTGTCGGTATTTTTTTTTTTTTCCTTTGAGGACCATTTCTAAATTAGGAAGAAGGAGAAAAACAAATCTCTGGGCGACTCTGCCAAGGGATTTTGGAAAGCAGCAGTCCTTCGCTGAAGAAGTGGTGGCTTCTGCCAGTGGCGGTCGACGCGAGCTGTGAAACAGAGAGAAAAAGCTTGAGTCTGTTTTTCATCACTGCAGGAAATCTGCTCGTATGGAAGCAGATTCTTGTAAGAGACTTCCATGCCAAAGAAGTTGTATAAACGGGCACAATCCGCACCACACCCGGTGTGGAAACTGCGGTGGGAGAGTCATTAAACAACCCATTGTGTGACATCTGTGACAGGCAGCCCTCCTCATTCACAGCAAGTAGCGCCTGTGGAAACCAGCGCAGGCAGAAGCTGGGCGCTAACCTGAACGCTTCCTGACAAAAGGTGTGTGCAGATGATGGCGGAGAGGGACCAGCCCTCCCAGCCACGCCTCTCTAGTCAGGCGCCCCAGTGAACTCCCGGGCCCAGACCACTGCAGCTAATAACTCAGAACCCAGCCAGGCATGGTGGCGCACGCCTGTCATCTGAGTACTTGGGAGGTTGAAACAAGAGGAGTGCAGGTTCGAAGCTAGGCTCAGCAACTTTGTAAGGCTGACAGCAACTTAGACCGTTTCCAAATCAAAAATTTTAAAATAGGGACTGGAGGTATAGCTCAGAGGTAGAATACTCCTGGATTCAATCCCCCGAGATACCTCCCTCCAAAAACACCAAATAAATAAAAATCCAGAATCAGTCATATATGGTGGTACGCTCCTATAATCCCAGTACTTAAGAGGATCACAGGTTTGAGGAGTTTCAGCAACTTAGCAGACCTTGTTTCAAAAATTTAAAAAAAAAAAAAAAAGAAGAAGGCTGAGGTACCTGTAGCTGATCTTAGCATATACACATTTCTGTGTACTCCCAAGTTTGTCCAGTACTATTGCTTATAAACAACTCTGAAACTTTCCATGAAAGAAATGCAAAATTAAAAATTGAACCCCCGAGTTCAATTCCTAGTATCACACACATGCCAACAAACAAACAAACAAACAAACAAACAAACAAAAAATCAAAACCAAACAAAGACTCAGAATTCATTAGGATATAGGTTTTCCATCACAGTGGACTATGGATTTCAACTTCTGGATAGACTTTTTGCTGTGGAAGAGGAATCTGCAGGTGCCATCACCTATTTGGGGGTAGAGTTGATATTTTTTGTAGGTGAAATGTTTGCCTCAATCTAAACTTTTTTTGTTTGATTCTATAACTCGTCATATTGCGGGAGGAAAGACAATGCTTTCATTATTGTTGTTTGGGAAGACCTAACCTAAAATTAGTAACAAAGCATTAGTAATATCAATATTAAAGGTTTATGAGTAAACTTATTTTTCAAAAGATGAATGCTCTAGATAGAAATGTGTGCAATACAGGTAAACTCACAGGGAAGAAATACCACCTAGAAATATTTTTTTTAAAAACAATAGAGGCACACTGTTAATAAAAATACAAATCAAGGCAAAAATAAGCAATGTATAACATTGGAAAATGTCCAGATATTTTTAAGTCAGTGTCAAGCACTAAGGGGGTTATATACAAGATATTCTTTTAAAAAAATTTTTTTAAATCTTTAAAAAATTTTTTTCCTAAATGAAATTGGTATATTTTGGCATATTCATTCAGAAATATATATATGTATATATATATTGAATTTATATATATATTGAATTATATATATATTGAATTTAAAGTATAATATAAAATGGGTTTTTTCTTTTGTTACTGAAATGGGTTCTGACATCTTTTTGTGTACTGTTTTTTGGTTATGTTATCTTAACAAAAAAATGTACTATTCAGAAGGCAGCCTTTTAACAAAGATAATCTAGCTTTCTAAGCAGGATGAAATCATTTTTTCTGACTGTCAATGTCTGAACCATCACTCAGGGTCCTTGGGTTAGCTTTCCATCACTGTAACAAAATAGCTGAGATAATCAGCTTAAAAGGAAGAAAAGTACCAGGCATGGTTGCACACACTTGTAATCCCAGCATTCAGGAGGCTGAGAAAGGATGATCCCAGTTCGAGGACAGCCTCAGCTACTTAGTGAGGCCTTTGCAACTCAGTGAGACTCTGTTTCAAAATAAAGAATAAAAATAGGGCTGGGGTGTAGCTCAGAGGTAGAATGCCCCTGGGTTCCATCCTCAGTACCACACACACAAAAAAAGGAGGAAAAGTTTATTTTGGCTCTCTGCTTGAGAAGTTTCAGTCTATTATGGTTAGTTAGTTGCACTGGGGCCTGCAACAGCACAGTACAGCATGGTGGAACCATGTGTTAAAGAGACCAGGAAGCAAAGAGGCAGGAAGGGGCTGGTGAACCAATATGCCCCCAAGGCCACGCCCTGGTGACCTCACTTCCTCCTGCTAGGCCCCGCCTCCTACAGATTCCACCACCTCCCAAAAGTACCACAGGCTGGTGACAAGTCTTAACACACAGGTCTTTAGGGAACATTCCAGATTATTTCCAGAGTTTCTCATTTTCTATGTAAAACACTGGTCTTTCCCATGTGGCTAGTTATCTCAGAGATGGTATTCAAAACACTTTAATGCACATAATCACATTTGACTTTTGAAACACCTGTGAGATGGGTAAAGCAAGTTATTTAACAGTAAATTGAATAATGGTTCTTAGGTCTAGGAGAGAAGTGTTTCTCCTCCTCATTTGCTAGAAGTTAGACATTGTGTTGATCATGAATTTATTGATTTTTTTTTCAGTTAAGAGGGAACAGTAGAAAAAGTGGAAGGTTGAGGAAAGAGGTTCATAGCAAGAGATTTTTCTTGTTTATTTTCTGCAAGAATGCTTAGAGCTATAACAATTTTTGAAACTGAAAAGCTGAGTATACAGGGCTGCTTCGCCATGGAATCATTTGCTCACTAAGTTTTGTTTGTTTTTGTGATACTAGGGATTGAACCCAGAGGCATTCTACCTCTGAGCTACATCTCCAGTTCTATTTTATTTGCAGTGTTTGAAGCAGCATCTTCCTATGTTGCCAAGGCTGTCCTTGAACCTGTGATCCTCCTGTCTCAGCCTCCCAAGTACTAGGATCATAGGTGTGTGCCACCATGCCTGGCTGCTCACTAAGGATTGCCTTGCCCTTCAGACGTGGGAACCCATGCTAGGAAACACTTTAGCTGGCCTAAAGTCACACCACATTCACTCTTGGCACTAAAAGCTGCCTGGATACCACTTAGCATTGGTGAATTCTCCATCTGATTAGAGGGAATTAATTCAGGATGAATTATGTTTTCTTTCCTTCTCACTCAGTGGTCATCTTCATTTGGTAGGAAATCTGACCTCAGAGAGACTAAGGAATTTCCCCAAGGGTGCACCTAGCAGGTGGCAGGATAAGGATGTGAAGGGAGGACATTCAACTCTCGAGCAAATGTCCCTCCCTCAAGTCCACTCTGTCCCCTCCCGCCTGTCAACTTCCCTCCCATCATAACATGGGAGCTTCTGCTTTTGAGCTCAGGAAATGTTCCTTTAACTAACATAATTAAGCCAGTGCATTCTGAAAACCAAGTTAGTGAAACATTACCCCATCTTTATATATGATGGGCCTTTGATTTCTGGTGTCCCTGTTGCCCCTGCTTGGACAGGTGGCACCTTCTCTCTGTTGCCTAAGAGCTGTGTTGACCAAATCAGGTAATCCTGGTCATGACCCGCCCGAAGACCAGTGCCTTCGGAAGTAGCTGAAAATCGGCTTTGGATGGATTCCATTTTCCAGCAATTTTCACCTGGCATGAGAAGTTCAGGCAGAGATAGAAAAGAAACCCACATTTTATCATCCTGGTGTCTGCATACCAAGCATGGTACCCAAAACCTGATATTCAGATGTTATTTCATGAATGGATGATCATGAAGTAACATCTTCATGCATTACTTCACAATGGATGATGCACTGAATATTTCTAATGCTCATAAATGAGAGGCCACATCGTATAATGGCATGTCTAGAAACTTAATGAAGAGTGTTATGGTTAGATATGGAATGGCCCCTTGAAGAGCTCATAACTTGGTGTTTAGAGTTGGTATGAGGGTTGTGATTCCAGCAGTGAATCAACCCTTTGTAACGGATTTACCTTGGTGGTATCTGTGCAGTGTGGCTGTAGGTGGTTTCCTGGAGGTCCTGCTCTGGAAATTATATCTGGTTTTTCCTCCCCCTGCTCGCTCTCTCTCTCTCTCTCTCTCTCTCTCTCTCTCTCTCTCTCTCTACCTCTCCCTCTCTCCCTCTCCCTCTCCCTCTCCCTCTCCCTCTCCCTCTCCCTCTCCCTCTCTCCCTCTCTCCCTCTCTCTCTCTCTTTCAGCCTCCATGATGTGAGGAGGCTCCACAGCCCGTGTATGTTCTCTCTTTCCCTCCCCCACCCTCTTTCTTTCTCCCTCCCTCTCTCCCTCATCCTCTCTCCCTTTCCCTCTCTTTCATTGCCTTCCACCACCATGCCCTGAGACCCATGGCCCCTGGCCTCGCCTCACATGGACTGAGCCTGAAACCATAGGAAAACAAATCTTTCCTCCAAGTTCCATGATCAGGCCTTTAGGTTAAAGCTACGGAAATGCAGACGAGAACAGTCATACCTCTGAGAGTCAAACCTACTTCTCATAGGTTTGCAGACCCAGGAATTGGGAGTGAATCAAGGAATCGGCATCAAGTAAGAATGAAATGTTAGCAGAAAAGTTCTTCAGTTAGAATCGCCTATCACCAGCCACTTAGGGAAAGTGTCTGTTCCTCACGTGAGAATCCAGCAAGCCATCAGTTGTGCGCTGACTGCACGCTGCTCCCTGAGCTTGCGAATCGTGCTCGCCCACCCCAGAAAGCAGTCCACTCTCCAAATGCGCACGGCCAGCTTGGTCTCTGGAGCCTCCTCCCTCCTGATATGGCCACAGCCCAGCACACTCCGGAGTTGCCATTTCCTTTCTTCTTTTGTGGTACTGGGATGGGGAGCCCGGGGTTATTCTACCTCTGAACTACACCCCCAGCCCTATTTTATTTTTTATTTTGAAACAGGTTCTCACTAAGTTATGGAGCTCCTCACTAAGTAGCTGAGGCTGTCCTCAAACCTGCAGTCCTCCTGCAAGGCGTGCACCACCACATTTGCCTTGAAGTTGCCATTTCTTGTATGCAGGTGTCGTTGGCAAAACCAACTCACTCCTATCCCAAGAAGAAGGCACTCCCAGTGACTAACAGCTGAAAGTAGAGGAAGAAACACAATCCATTCATAACTCCTTCGGAGTACCACCCAAAATATGCCTGCCACACCAGGCGACAGTCCCGCTGCGAGTGTGGGCTGCTTTGCTATATTTTGATTTTAACAATGAGCTACTTTAATTATCATGCACAATGCAGCAATGCGATCAGGTTTTCATTAAGAAAGGCTCTGTCTGGAGATCGGGTCGTAGATTCGAGATTGTCTAGCCAATTAGGAGCCCCAATGTGCTGGAGCGTATTGGTGGTGATGTTGGTTAGGACGGGTAATTGAAGAGATTCCAATGCAAGGCAATAAAGATGGCACTTGATCTAAGATCAGTCTGAGAGGGTAGTTGTTTACATGCAGGTACGTGAAGGACATAGATGATGATCCTGGGGTCTGGTGGCTGGGAGGGAGCTGCAGAGGGAGCCATAGTGATGGGCATGGTCGCTATGTGCAGGCTTTGTTTTTCCTTGATCAAAAGTCACCTGCCACCCAGGCAAGGTGGTGCATGCATTTAATCCCAGTTCTTGAGAGGCTGAGACAGGAGGAGTACAGGCTCCGGGACAACCTCAATAACTTATCAAGATTCTCTACAATCTAGTGAGTCCCTATTTTAAAACAAAACATTTTTATTAAGCGCCGAGGATGTAGCTTGGAGGTAGAATGCTTCTGGGTTCAATCCCTAATAACACACACACACGCACACACACACACACACACACACACACACACATCAAACGTCACCTGCTTGGGTAGTTCTGGGTTGCATAGTATGGCCCAAAGATTCAAGTTCACCCAGAACTCAGAAAATGACCTTATTTGAAGGTATTCAAGCTTCAAATCCATGCACAATTTTCATTGCATTGATGGTGCGCCTAGGACTGTATGTGGTCAACTTCCTTGGATCCAGTGTATGTGCCTGGACTACGAATGCCAGGAGGGCCTTTGGGAGAGGCCGCACCCCGTGCCTGGCTCAGACATGGTTCCCCAGTTAAGCACTCAAGTGATTCCTATTTTATCAGATACTTCTGTGGCTACAGCAAAATCTAATAAGAATGGAAATACATCTGTAGGGGAAAGAAAAACTTCAATGATTGTCTCATTAAATAATTCCTTTTTCTTTATAGGGTGACATTCTGTATTCAGATTTATTTTCTAATCCAAAACTACAAGAAAGGAAAAGAAAAAGAGAAAAGAAAAGACAAAAGGAAGCCAAGTGTGGTGTTGCACTCCTGTAATCCAGGACTTGGGAGGCTGAGACAGGAGGATCCCAGGCTTGTGGACAACCTCAGCAACTTAGCAAGACCCTATTTCAAATAATTTAAAAAAAAAAAAAAAGGCTTGGGATGTAGCTCAGAGGTAGAAGGCCCTGAGTTAAATCCTCAGTACAAAAAAAAAAAAGAAAAAAAAAAAAACCAAGTAGAATCAATGTAAAAAGTTTTTTTTTTTCTGAGTTGGCTAAATTATTTTTGTTGTTGTTGCCTAGGAGAGGCTTAATTTATGCAGTTTTATGAACAGAAGGAGAAGTTCCCATCTATGTGCCCTCTGAAAGATTTTCAAAACAGGTTTGCAATAATAGGCACAATTCATTAATTGGTTTATTAAAACAATGTTTGTAAGTCAGGCATGGAGGCGCACACTTTATAATCCCAGTACTTGGGAGGCTGAGACAGGAGGGTCACAAGTTCATGGCCAGCCTCAGCAACCTAGCAAGACCCTCTGCAGTTTAGTGAGACCCTGTTTCAAAAATAAAAAATAAAATAGGGCTGGGGGTATAGATCAGAAGTAGAATGTTTCTGGGTTCAATCCCCAGTACCACACAAAAAAAGAATATTTGTTGAATATATGTTAAATATGTGCTTATATATTCATAGATTATGACAAGAAGGCTCTGTAAGCGAAGTAACAATGGTGGCCTCTATGGAGAGAAACTGGGACTTATTTGCATTGTTTGTTTGTTTGTTTGTTTATTGTACTAGGGATAGAACCCAGGGACATTCTACTTCAAAGCTACACCCTAGTCCCTTTTTATTTTTATTTATTTTTTATTCTTAAACAGGGTGTCGCCTCACTTAGTTGCTGAGGCTGGCTTCGAACCTGTGATCCTCCCTGTCTCAGCCTCCCAAGTACTTGGATTAGAGGTATGCATCACCATGCTCCGCTTGTATATCCTTTTAAAAAATCACCTATGTGAATGAAATATCTTGAAAAAGTAATTAAATAAAACTTTAGTTTTTAACATGCCAATGGTTTCCCCTACAATTTTTAAATAAATATTTATTGAGCAGTTATTTTGTAAAGACACTATCCTAACTATGTGGTATGCAATTTAAACAAAATACCCACAACCCTGGCCTTCCTGGAGTGTGAAGTATAGTCTAATGGAAGAAACCGTCCCCAAACTAACTTTCACGCAGCCAGGTAATTGCAAATGTGGTAATCCTCTTAAACGGGAGGATTTAGTACTGTAAGAAAGAATAGTAAGAGGGACAAAACATCTCTGAAAATCTCTGAGGCAATAAAGTTTCACCCGAAGGAGGCAGACAGTAACCAGATGAGAAGCCATGTCCAAGCTGAAACTCTTAAGCAAAACAGCAGCGTAGTACATTTCTCCAGCAGGAAGAAGGTCTGACCTTTCATTCAACAAAAGCTGACTGACCTTTTGTTCAACAAATGTTCATTCAACAAACGTTCATTAAACACCTTTCTACTCAATGACCAGGTACCGTTCCTAACATTACAGACGCATCGAGGAACAAGCACAGGGCTTTCCTACCTGCCTTGTGCAGTTTGGATTTTATTAAGAACGCAAAGGGAATTCATTGAAGAATAAAGCAGAGAATGCGTAAGATCTTGTGTAGACACTTCAAACCCACTTTGGACCAGTGGCACGGAGCTCCATTAGGTGGGTTTGGCAAAGTCGTACCCGAATGATGAGCTTCTGAGGCCACTTTGCTGTGTGAGTACCAAGGCCAACAATTCCCATCTGTACTGAACTGGCCTCAGATGGCAAAACGGTGGCCATTAAATCCATAGCGTTGGTGGCATATTCAAAGTGAAGAAGTCTGTAGAAAACCAAGAACCAGGAAGGCAGTATATATATGTGTGTGTGTGTGTGTGTGTGTGTGTGTGTGTGTGTGTGTGTGTAGTAATGGGGATTGCATTCTGGGCCATTCTACCTCCAAGCCCCACCCCCAGCTCTTTTTATTATTTACATATTTATATATTTATTTGTTTGTTTATTTGTGATACTTATGGTAAAACACAGGGGCCTTCTACCTCTGGGCTATATACCCCCAGTTGTATTTTATTTTTTGTTTGGAAATATGGTCTCATCAAGTGGCTAGCATCTTCAAACCTGCAGCTTTGTCTCAGTCTCCCAAGTACCGTGATTCCAAATGTGTACCACCACGCCCGCTTTGGAAGGCAGTATTCAATCCAATTGTTTTAACCACTAACTTTTTCAAAAAGCAATTGATTGACTTTCACCATGGAGCAACTGGCACAAATTAAGTTCACCACTGCTATAAAATCAGAGTTCCCTAACAACAGCAAAGTGAGAGTAGGTGCCAGTCATCACACTGGATAGGTCAATGGCATTTGTTTTATAACTTTGTTTATTTATTTGTCTTTTATTTTATTTTTGTGGTATTGAGAATTGAACCCAGGGGAGTTCTACCTCTGAGCTACACCCCCCCATCCTTTTTTTTTTTTTTTTTAGGTTTTGGTTTTTGAAATAGGGTCTCATTAGGTTGCTGAAAGTCTCACTTCAATGTGTTTTATAAATCTTATTTTGCAATTTTACTCTTCAGGAGAACTAACACAGCACTCCCAGCAGCTCACTGATTTTTTTTTTCTTTTATAACTCCTGACTGCAAGAGAATAGAGATCACAAACTTTATGAAGTAGAGATCATATGTCTGCATTTATAAAAGAATTCTTGCCACATTTACATATTTCACATTTTCCCAAGAAATGTTTCCTTGCATATGGTTAGCAACTTATGCCATTATAGATGGAGACAAGAGTAGATAGATCTAAGTTCTCTACCCAGCCAATTTAATCAAATCTTTGAGAAATTAAAGACTCATCATCATCCACATTCTCCCTCCTCTCAAACAAAAATCACCAACACTTAGTATAAAACCAAATATTGGAGAACCTTGAGGGATCCATGCAGGCAGGACTTCTGGAGACTATCTTTACTAAAATAGTTATTTGGAAAATGACAAAATAGAAGCTTAGAGAGGTTGAATGATTCTAGAAATGCAAGAGTCACATAGAAAAATAATGATGGAATCAAGACAAGAATCTCGACATCCAGCCATAATTCATTTAAATAAAATACTGGAGAAGAATTAAAACAAACCAACAAGCTGTGTGCTAATGTGACCCATCCTTAGAACTTCATAGATCATCATAAGTAGGTGCATCTCACTTACTCAGCCACAGAATGGAAAGCGATTTCTGTATCTTCGTTCTCTTGTAAGAAGAGTTAAGTGACAGGAGATCTGATATTTAAGGAAATGCTTGGAATCATCTAAGTGTCATTGGCCTAAAATTCGTGTTATTTCTAAGGCTAAATGTCTTTGGCCCAAAAGTATACTGGTTATTTTGGCGTAGCACAAAACATTCAGCCCCCTACCACTGCATCACCAGAAACAGTGGTACATGGTACGGGGCTGGTTCATGGGCATCAAGAGCCTAGAAATTACTAGAACAAGGAAAACGCAAGAGTAGAAGAAAGATTATCTTGAAGAAGCCACATAGCCATCCAGTAAGTTGGGTGTTTAACAACTGGAAGGATGGAATTCACATTTCCATTTGGTGTTATTTGAACTAATCATTAATAATACTTAAGTCTCCTTCACATCTCCATTTCGGGCATGCATATTAGGTTAATGTCATTTTGGTCTCCGTCCAGAACAAAGGAACTCCTCTTAGGGGAGGCAGGACGGGTTTGGGAGGTTTTTTGTTTTTGTTTTGTTTTTGTTTTTTGCAAATACAGTGTGAATCCTTCCTCCACAAATACAGAGCAGAACAATGGATTTCCACCTTCAACAGAAAAGTTTAAAATGGTAGACGTTTCAAGAACGATGTTGTCTGCCATAATTTTATGCTCAGATGTGTGTGTGGCACGACTAGTTGTTAAGCATCAGCACAGACTCTGGCTAAATTCCACTGCTTAAAAAGGTGCGCAGGGAGCACTGTCTGAGGCATGCAGGGTGACAAAAGTGTCCTGCCCTGGGTGGAGGGGTCACATTTCGGGAGAGTCTGTTATAAATGAGAATGCATTGCTATATTTCAAAGGCTATGTTTCTTGAAACATTTTAATGTCCTCCCTCAGTTGGAATCATCTGTGTCCAAAATAACAAATGGTCCCATACTTTTTCCTCTGAACCCCAGGAGGCTTGATTTTTTTTTTTTTTTTGAAGTTGATGGAAATTGGTGTGGAAATCATGAGGGAGGTCCAAAGAAGAATCAAATCAGCCATTCAAAGCTGTCAGCAACCCCTGGACCCCCTCTCAATTGCTATTTCTATGTCATAGAGATTATTTTTTTTTTCATTTTAAAACATTCTGAGATATTTTCATGGTGTTGTGGCTAACCATTTTTAGTCAGTTAAAAAAAATGCCTTTATCACCTCCCACCAGGAAACTCATGGAACACACTGTCGGAGATGCTGAAACTTTTTTTTATTTTTCATTTTTCTCCTTAAAAATATTAATGGTAAGCGTTAAAAAAGAAAGCAAATGCATTTAATTTGGTGTTCAGACAGCTTCGTCTGAAATTAGGAATTGTACCTAGAACACCAAATAAAACACTGGGAGTGATTGCAAGGAGCACACCTGGTCGTCTTTATCACACAGCAGGGCAGGTGCCCAGCTGGTATCCCACCGAGTGGGTGCAGAGAATGTACCGCCGGGCACTGGTGCAAAAGGGTTGGATGCCTCAGACTGACAAAATTAACAGGCACCGGCTCGCAACAGAAGGCGGTCTGGTGGATGAAAAAGAGCGAGGTGGACGGGTAAATGAGGAGCTGAGACCAGACAGCTCCTCAGCTTGGCACAGTGAAGAGGAAGCCTGCCATCCTGCTGATGAGCAGGACATGCAGTCTCTGCTTTGTCCCCTCTCAGCTTTCATCTCTTTCCAGAAAGGAAACTCAGGGCTCTTTCTTCCAGCTTTCCCAAGCCGAGGGCAGAGCGAGTGAAGCGGGGTGGGTTGTCCAGGTGACCGTGCTCCTCCTGCCCCGCCAGGCACCAGAGGGCCTCGCTCCCCTCCTGCAGGCCTCTAAGAGGGTAAAGGTACCCAGTTCTGTGCTGCTCCTGCTGGGCTGGGTCTCAACCACGGACTCCCAGGCCCAGACTCCAAGGGAAGAAAAGGATGGTGAGAATACAAAGCCGTGTTCTAGGGTCCTGGGCGTGCATTCCCCCTGGTGGAAAGAAATGCAAATGAAAACAGCAGGACTCTTATCCTTTTCTTAAAAAGAGTGTGGAAATAAATACAATTGGAGCAAAAGAGAGTAACAAAAGCAAGGCCCGGGAAGACAACACAGTTCTTTACAGAATGAGCTCTGGTATAAGCAAAGTCCAACTACAGCTGTCATCTCCATGGGGATCATAAACCTACCCGAGATGGTAAGAGAAAGGGCCTGTAATGCCTGTAGGAGGATCTAGCACATTGAACACTTGGCCAATTTCTATCTGTAGAAAGTTCCTTTTAAAAGCATTAGTGACTCAGCATGACCGGCCTGGGGCTGGGGAAAGCAGGGTGGCATGTTAGACCAAGTCTTAGCCACCTCCAATTCCTATGTCTGTGTCCCAGCCCCCAGCGCCACATAATGTGGCCTTATTTGGAAACAGGGTCATCGCAGACCTGCTTAGATCACACTGAAGCAGGCTGAGCTTTGGACAATACGAATGGCATCCTTGTAAAAAGAACACCCTCCAGGAGAGCGACACACGTGGAGGGAGGCAAGGCGAAGAGACCTTCTAGATGTCATCTAGAAGTCAACCATCTAGAAGTCAACGAGGAAGGTGGCAACAGACCCTTTCCTCGACCCATGGAGGAACCACACCTGCCATGTTACACACGTTGCCTCCACAACTGTGAGATGATAAATTTCTCTTGTTTGGACCACCTAGTTTATGATGTTTTTCTTTTTTGGTGGTACTGTGGATGGAACCCTTCTACCTCCAGGCTACACTCCCAGACCTATTTTTATATTTCTATTTGGAAACAGGCTCTCTTAAGCCAGCTAGGCTGGTTTAAAACCTGCGTGATCCTCTTGTCTCTGCCTCCCAAGTGCTGGGATTACAAGCGTGTGCCATCACACACACACACACACACACACACACACACACACACACACACATAAATTAAAGACAACATTCATTAAGCTTTTTCTGTGTGCAAAGCCTATTTCTTTTTCTTTTTATGTTATGATATCTATTTGTTTGTTTGTTTGCTTATTTATGGTACTGAGAATTCAACCCAGCGGTGTTCTACCTCCAAGCTACAACCCCATCCCTATTTTTTATTCTTTATTTTGAAATAGGGTCTCACTAAGTTGTGGAGGGCCTCACTAAGTAGCTCCTGTCTCAGCCTCCCAAGTACTGGGATTACCACCAAGCCTGGCTTCCTCTGGCCTTTTTGAAAACTTATTTTGAAACAGCCTTGCTAAATTGCTGAGACTCTTGCTAAATTGATAAGGCTGGCTGCAAACTTGTGATCCTCCCTCAGCCTTCCAAGAACTAGGATTATTGGCATGCAACACACACACACACACACACACACACACACACACACACACCCTAAACAAATGAAAACCCTAACTGATACATTTTCCTATTCCCCCCCCCAACTTCCTCTGAAGGTAAGAGTTATGTTGGTTTCATTTTCACATTTGTGAGTGGGACTAGTATAGGGAGATGAAATTCAACAGATGTTTCTTGAATAAGCAAACAGGTGAATTTCTCCTCAAACTGGTATCAGTGGCACTTATCAGATGGAGAGATGAGGACTCCGTGGCTTGGTCTGATTCGTGAAAAGCCATGCAGAGATCCCGTGGCCTCATGGGCCCCCGGCCACCTTGTTTTCACCCCACACTGCCTTTTCTGCCATGTTGTATAATTATGAAATTCTCCCCATAGTTCTCCCCCTTCATATTCTCTCCTCATTTTCCTCCCCAATACTTTGAACATGTATATGAGGTGAGTACTTCCTAGTTGTGCATTGTTTAGGATTTTGTGTTCTGCCTGTAAATACTTTACCTATTTGGATAAGCCAAGAATTACATCTGTGCAGTTATCTCTGTGTGGTACCTGATAAAGCTTGAGTTTAATTTGGCAATAAATGAATCCTTTGGGTAATGATGATATCTGAAAACATAAAATGAACTCCACAGAGAAATAATCTTCCCTTCTCAGCCTCTGTCCTATATGCTCTTCAGAAAGGAAGGGCTAAATGGGAAATTAATAGAATTGGAAACATTTCAAACCCTATGGTCTGAACCACACAGTTGCTTTTTTATTTATTCATCTTTTATTATTTTTTACTCTGGAAATCCAGAGTACAAATCCTTTGTACTTTGTGCAAGTTGTCATTGTGAAGAAGAGATTGAGCTAGGTGTGTTGGCACACACCTGCCATTCCAGTACTGGGAAGGCTGAGACAGGAGGATTGCAGGTTCCAGGACAGCTGCAGTAACTTAATGAGGCTCTCAAGCAACTTAGCAAGACCATGTTTCAAAATAAAAATAAAATAGGGCTGGGGGTAGAGCTTAGAGTTAGAATGCCCCTGGGTCCAATCGCCAGCACCAAATACACATACAAGAGGAGGAGGAGGAGGGAGAAGGAAGAAGAAGGTGAAGGGAAGGAGTGGGGAGGGAAGAGTGGGGGAGAGGAAGGAGAAGGAAAAGGAGAAGAAATCTGCAGGCACCCACAAAATTAGCCTCACTGTTTTGAGGTCACATTTACACCTCTGGTACTGGTCAATGTTGGAACAAGTATCTTAAACTCTGGCCTTCATCTCTAATCTAATTGCATAGTGGCCATTTCTATTGGATTATCTCACTGTGACCTCAAAGTCAACATACTTATGACAAAACCCATGGTCACCTGCAAACAAAAGTTGGCTCCCTTTCTTTTTCCTTTTTTCTTTCTTTCTTTCTTTCTTTCTTTCTTTCTTTCTTTCTTTCTTTCTTCTTTCTTTCTTTTTTTTTTTGGTGGTGCTGGGGTTCCTGGAAGCCCTTCTACCTCCTGGCTACACTCCCAGACCTATTTTTACATTTTTATTTGAAAACAGGGTCTCCTAAGCCAGCGTGCGCTGCTGGCTTTCAACCTGCGCGATCCTCCTGTCTCTGCCTCCCAAGGGCGGGGATTACAAGTGTGCGCCACCACGCCCAGCCTCCCTTTCTTGACTTTCCAAGTTCTGTCGCCTTGATTTCCATCTGTGAGGTCCCCAAGGAGCATATACCTGAATTATCATTGACCCATTTCTTTCCTTCACCTTTCATATGGAGCTGAATTCTGTCCCATCTCCTAGAAAAATAGATGCAGCCTATTGCTACCTGTTCTGTCCCTATTATCACCAACTCACCTCGATACCTTGAACTCAAAGTATCCCCAGTGGAATCTAACCTTACAGTACGTACAAACCATTCAACACTATCTTGCCACACAGGTCTCACAAAGTACCATAGACGGAGTCACATCCCAACAACAGAAATTTATTGCCTGGCGTGGTGGCACACGCTTGTCATCCCCGCGCTTGGGAGGCAGACACAGGAGGATCGCGCAGATTCGAAGCCAGCCGCGCACGCTGGCTTAGGAGACCCTGTTTCCAAATAAAAATGTAAACATAGGTCTGGGAGTGTAGCCCGGAGGTAGAAGGGCTTCCAGGAACCCCAGCACCACCAAAAAAAAAAAAAAAAAAAAAATTTATTTATCACGGTTGGGGAGCTGGGAAGTCCGGGATGGGGTACTGATAGATTCAGCTTCTGGACACCTTTCCCTTTCTGGCTGTTCACTTATTTTTGTTTGTTTTGGTGCCGGGCATTGAACTCAGGGACATTCTACCTCTGAGCTACATCTCTAGCCCTATTTCTTTTTCCTCTCTCTTTTCTTTCTTTCTATCATTCTTCCTTCCTTCCTTCCTTCCTTCCTTCCTTCCTTCCTTTCTTTCTTTCTTTCTTTTCCTTTCTTCTTTGAAGCAAGGTATTATTAAGTTTCTATGAATCTCACTAAGTTACTGAAGCTGGTCTTGAACCAGGGACCCTCCTGTCTCAGCCTCCCAGGTACTAGGATCTTAGTGTGTACCACCACACTCAGCTCAATTTTTGGTTCTTTGGTTTCAGTTGCTGTCAGCTCATATGGTGGGAGAGCTAAGGGATATCTCTGGATCCTCTTTTATAAGAGAGCATTCATAAGATTATAATCCCACTTGTGAAGGCCCCGCCCACCTGACCTAAACACCTCCCAAAGATGCCGCCTCCAAATAGCAACAACCATTTCCCAGTTCAGACTTCACAGTGGCCTTCTATTGTCTTCCTTTCCCCCACCCCTTCCTTCCTTCCTCTGACCATTTTTAAAAATTTTATTTGAAAATAAGTTCTCACGAAGTCGCTGAGAGCCTTGCTATGCTGCTGAGGCTTGAACCTGTGATCCTCCTCCTTCAGCCTTCCACGTGCTGGGATCCTAGGTGTACGCCGCCATGTCTAGCTTTTCCTATTTACTTTTCTATCCAAGTAGATCTGTATTTTTGGAGTCTTAATCAAGTTTTCCTATGTATCTGTATTTTCACTATTTACAAATATACATTAGTTAATGTATAGTTGATTAGTTAATTAGATAATGGTTGATTATTCCTCCAAAATTAATTTAACTTTTCATCTTTTACCTTAATTGTTCTATTTCTTCCTATTTTTTTTTAAATTGTGGTAGTGGGGAATTGAACCCAAAGGTATTCTACCTCTGAGATATATACCCCAGCCTCGTTTTATTTATTGTTTTGAAACAGGGTCTCATTAGGTTGCTGAGGCTGGTCTCAAACCTGTGATCCTCCTGCCTTGGCCTTCCAAGTACTGGGCTTACAGGAGTGCAACATCACACCCAGCTCTTTATTCTTAACCTAATAAAAATCAGCTTGGTCTAGTACAGTGTTCTCCCATGGAGGTGATTTCTTCCTCCAGTAAACACTTGGCAGCAATATTTTTATATTATTACAACTGAGTGAGCGCTGGGAAGGAAGTGCTATTAGCTTTTACAGCTTAAGGCCGAGGATTGTGTTACACTTTCTATAAAGCACCAGATAGCTCTGGCAACAATAAATTATCTGGTCCCAAATGTCAATAACACCAAGATAACAAAAACCTATCCTGGGTGGTGTACCCTATAATCCCAGCTATTTGGTAGGCTGAGGCAGGAGGATGTCAAATCCAAGGACAGCCTTAGCAATAAGAGACACTGTCTCAGAAAGCCAGTGGGAGGTTGGGATGCAGCCAGTGGTAGAGCATTTGAGTAGCATGCCCTGGGTTTCATCCCTGCACTGTAAAAAACAAAACAAAAAAAAAAAAAAAAAAAAACCCACCCTAGCCTGCTTAAAATGAGCACAATGGAGCTGGACTTGGTGGCGCATACCTGTAATCCCAGTACTTTGGAGGCTGAGACAGGATCACAGGTTCAAGGACAGCCTCAGAAACTTCATGAGACTCAGAAACCTAGTGAGACCCTGTTTCAAAACCAAAAATAAAACAATAAGGCTGGAGTCTAGCTCAGAGGCAAAATGCCTCTGGATTCAATCCTTAGTAACCCCCCCTCCCCGCCACACACACACACACACACACACACACACACACACACACACACAAAAGCCCCACTTGGGTCAACAAAAATGAGTATAGTTAGGCATATTGCTGCATGCTAGTAATCCCAGCATTTGGGAGGCTGAGACAGGAGGATTGTGGTTTGTGGTCAGCCTCAGCTACTTAGTGAGGTCCTTTGCAACTCAGTGAGACCCTGTTTCAAAATAAAGAATACAAACTAGGGTTGGGGTGTAGCTCAGAGGTAGAATGCCCCTGGGTTTCTTCCCTAGTACCACCCCAAAATAAATATAAATAAATAAATAAAACGAGTACAGAAAACAGAGACTTCATTGCTGCTGTGAGCTCCAGCAAGTGACTTCAGTTGAGCTTCCACGGGCACAGTGGAAATCTTTCCTTTCTTCCGAATCTTTTTCCTTATTCACTCTCGTTCATCGGCAGCACATACTTTAAACCTCCATGCGTCGTCTCTGATGTTCTCTGATGTTCCTTGTATATTCTCTGATATTCTTCCCTGACCCTGACTTTGAGGGTGAGTACCAGGACTACAACCCCCTTGCCCAGGCCATCTTGCTTGGCTAAGTGCCAGAGTAACCCTTACTGACCAGTTGGCTGGGCACATTCTCAAGCAAATATTTTCAAGCCATCTTGAGGTAGGACAGGAAAAACACAAAATAATAGATAAAAGAGGTGACAAAATGGAAAAGAAGCAGGAATTATAGTTTTAAAATCTAGAAACTTCATAAGATCTTTACCCTAAAGCGTGTGTTCTATCTTGGGCAAAATCCTCAGTAGGCCCCCATCCTTAGTCAGAAGGGCCCGTGTCCGCCTCCGAGATTCCTGAGCTGCTTGGTAACAAAGGATTCATAAGGAAGGTCAACCTCAGCTGTCTTCGGCCACCAGTGCCTGGAACCTGAGGAATCTCAGAAGTCCAGACCTCCACCCCGCTATGCGCCCTACCCACCCCTCACAGGGTCTCCAAAGAAGGACGGAGGGACCCCAAAGCCGCTCTCTCCCTCTTGAGATGGGCCGCGTTCTCCCTTGAACGTGTTTCCCCCACTTCCTAAGGGAGCCTCTCTCTTTGCTTCTGATTGGTGCGCGCTGACATTCTTTCATGTCACGGAAGCCAAGGACCCTGCTGATCCTGCGTTTCTGGGGTGAGGAATGGCTGTCACCCCTGACAGTCTGACACATAAGAATATGCCTTGGTATATTCACAAGCCCAAACGGCGTGTTTCGTTGGGTCAAGCCAAACAGTTTAGGTTGTGAACGTGCTCTTTTGCCCACCAAGGTGAAGAATCATCTTTCTCTCAGCCTAACCCATTTGGAGTGGCTGGGGCCCAAATCCTGGAGAGAAGGGCATTTTCCCCAGGGACTCAAATCATTTAAAATTTTTAATAATATGGAATTTAAAATATTTTACAATATAAAATGTTTTATATTATAAAATTAACACATTCATCAAGGAAACCATTTAATCATGAGCATACCAGGTATAGTTTGGATATAAAACGTCCTTTGGGAAGTTCATGTAGAAGGCAAGGCTGCCAGGTTTGGAAGGGGACGTGGTTGGAAGCTGGTGGAGGTGTGCCATGGAGTAAAAGCTGGCGTGGTGGCACAAGCCTGTAATCCCAATACAGAGAGGCTGTGCGGATCTCAGGTTCAAGGACAGCTTCAACAACTTAATGAGAGCTTGCTTAAAAAAAGAGAGAAAGAGGCAGGGATGTAGCCTGGAAATAGAATGCCCCTGGGTTAAATCCCCAGTACAAAAATAAAAAAAAAATGAGTAAAACATATGTAAAGCACAAAATTAAAAATAAATGTCAGCTCCACCATCAGAGATTACCACTGTTAACATTTTGAGCTATTGAGTTTTGAAAAATGAATATGTATTGTTATTGTGTATGTGGTACTAGAGATTGAACTCAAGGGCATTCTATCTCCAAACTACACTCAGCCCATTTTAATTTTTAATTTTTTTATTTTTTGTGGTACTGGGCATGGAACCCAGGGGCTCTCTACCTCTGGGCTACACTCCCCAGACATATTTTATATTTTATATGGGAAGAGGGTCTCACTAAATTGCAAAGGGTCTCACAAGTAGCTGAGGCTGGCAGAGAACCCTGATCCTCCTGTTTCAGCATGCTCCCAAGT
Source organism: Muscardinus avellanarius (assembly GCF_963383645.1). NCBI lineage: Eukaryota > Metazoa > Chordata > Mammalia > Rodentia > Gliridae > Muscardinus > Muscardinus avellanarius. The sequence continues at coordinate 16,390,040 of NC_137806.1, forward strand.
ACTAGGATTACAAGTGTGAGCCACCATGCTTGGCTCTTATTTTTTTATTTTGAAACAGGATCTTATTATGTTGCTGAGACTGTCCTCGAACCCGTATTATTTCTGTCTCAGCCTCCCAAGTAGTGGGATTACAGATGTGAGCCACCATAACAAACTAAGTACACATGCCTTAACATGTAAAATATTATAAAAAATTAAGTCGGGTGTGGTGACACATGCTTGTAATCCCCGCACTTGGGAGGGAGAAACAGGAGGATCACACAGGTTCAAAGCCAGCCTCGCTGGCTTAAGAGACCCTATTTCCAAATAAAATAGAAAATGGGTCTGGGAATGTAGCCTGGAGGTAGAAGGGTTCCATCCCCAGTATAACAAAAAATTTTATAAAAATTAAAACATTATAAAAAGTAAAAATCACTACAAATTCAAATACTTTGTTTTTATTTAAAACAATGCACATTCTCACTATAAATATTTAAGACCCCATAAACGACAAAGAAATGATTTCTGTCTGTCCTTGTATTTATCTCATGAATACTTTTCTGCAGAGATGACCCCTGTTAACAATTAGCATGGGTGTTTTCCATCTTTTTTAATGCATTTATCCATATGTATATTTTTATTTTTTACAAAAGATTTACACATTGTTCTTCATCCTGTGTTTTCACGTAATCTATTCTGGATGGCTTCCTACATCATGGAAATCTCTTTCTTTTAAGCCTAAATTGCAGTGCCATTGAATAAATGTAGTAAAACTTTTTAAACCGATACCCAGTTCTAGCCCCTTGGGTTGATTCCATTTTTCCTCCTACAAGCACCTTACAAAGAATGTTTTGTAATATGTATTTTGATATTTTTGTAAGTTTTACTGTAAGATCTTAGAAGTGAAAATGCCGAGTCAAACAACACACATTATAAGCTTTGTTAGATGCTGTTCTCCAAAATATTTTCTGATTATCTTTTTAAATATGAATTTATTTGGATCCAGTTGGCTGAAAGTTAGTACTTTTAGTTGAGGATTAACATGTATGACTACTATATTTATTTTAATGTCTCTGTACTGTATTGTTAGGTCAAAACTATTTCCTATATGGACTTTTATATTTGGTTTCAATGTACTGATATCTCTGCAAAATCTCTCTTCCATCTAACACAGTCCAGCTGTCCTTGATGTCTGAATAAGTAGGCCTCAAGAAAGTAGCAGATTAGGAAAGAAGCAGGCCTTGGTGACTGTGCAGCCAGAGGGATCACATTTGATCCCCAGTTCTTTTCATCATTAGCTGTGTGTCCTTGGGGAAGTTGCATAACTGTTCTGAGTCCTAGTTTTCTTTACTGCTAGAATAATAGTAATAAGGAGCCTTTTGTAGAGAGATATAAAGAATTAAACCGAAACTCGTTTTTACTGTACCTAAGCATACAATAGTCATTTGTCGGCTGTGTTTCCTTTAAGGGTATAATATATGTAGGTCTAGCAAGAATGAAGCCTTTTCTGCAGATTCTCCAAGAAACAAACACCATAAGGCACATACCAAACCAAAAATTCTATTTTCCATATCAGCCAAGGACTTTGTATCGATTAACTCTAAAAGGCATTCTTCATTTTATTTTATTTTATTTCTTGTTACTGGGGATCAAATCCAGGGGCATTCTACCTCTGAGTCACACTCAAGCCCATTTTTTTTTTTTTTAAACAGGGTCTCACTAAGTTGCTGAGAGCCTTGTTATGTGGAGGAGGCTGGCTTGGAACCTGCGATCCTCCCGTCTCAGCCTCCCAAGCACTGGGGATACAGGTGTGCACCACCCTCTCCCTTAGCAGGCTTTCCACTCTTGTCATTGTTTGCTTTAATATCTGCACATAGCACCAAAGTGAAAGGTAGGATTGCTGAATTTCCCTGCGCTGCGACCAGATGTATCTTGAGACAAAACGGGCCCTTTCCACCAAGTGTTGGTTGACAGGGCTGTAATCTGCATCTTTGGGATGAACCGGACAAGAAACATTCTGCAAGGACTTAAGGCAGCAAAGAAGTGCCACTGGGGCAAGTGAGGTCTGCATTATTTCGCTGTATCCGGTGCTCTCTGCCGTGACACAACAATCCTCGCTCCTGTGGGTCCACTGAAGCTCAAATGTGTCATAAAAAGGTAGGAGCGAGAAATCCCACCATAGAATGAGTGACAGTAATTGGAAGTAATTTGAGCGGAAGGGATAGGAAAGAATAGCTTTTTATTATTAATTCTCTTCTTTTTATAATACAAATGATCATTTGTAGCACAGGTATATTTTGACAGCCAGTCCCAGGCTTTAAAAATATTCCTCTAAACCAGTTAGAAGCTGTGATAATCAATTTCTTAGTGATTATACTGATTAAGGAAATTATTCATCTACTATATTTTTCATCTCGGATATTTTTCAAATGTCACTTAAGTCTCTTAAGCTTAAAAAACCTAGCCATCAGCCAGTATGCACAGTAAATGTAAAACGAATGACACAAATATTATGAATGGTACCTCTTAGGACAAAATTTGATTGTTTGAAGGCAGATGACATTATAAAGAATAGTTAAGATGTCAGCAGAGGGACTTGGTGTGCGGCTTGATTTACTCAGCATCTTTGTCACTTTAGAGATTGAGATTTGATCGATGGTAACATTAATATAGAAAGTATGTTAATATTAGAGCAGGCGTAGAGATTCCTTGCTAGAAAATTCTCCCCCTCCTCAAATTGCTATAATTTGAAATAATGTACCCTAAGGATCCAATGCTTTTTAGGCTTACCCCTTGATACAAGATTCTTTTTATTAAAAGTCAGTTTTACTGAGGTATTCTACATAGACAATAAAATACACCCATTTTAAATATACATTTGAACGACTTCTGAGAAGTTTACACAATCCTGTAACTACCATCACAATCAAAGTACAGAACATTTTATCACCCCAAAGTCCTCTGTCCCTTCCCAGTGAAACACCCTCTCCTTCAACCCTAGATAACTATTAAACTATTCTCGGCCACTATAAATTGGGTTTTTCTTTTTTAGGGTTTTATATAAATTGAATCTTGCAGAGTGAACTAGTTTGTGTCTGGCTCCTTTCAATCAGCACAATACTTTGAGATGCATCCACATTGATGTATGTATTGGTAGTTCATTCATTCCCTTCCTCCTCCTCCTCCTCCTCCTCTTCCTCTTCCTCCTCCTCTTCCTCCTCCTCCTCCTCCTCCTCTTCCTCCTTTTCCTTCTTCTTTTGGCTAGTTAGTATTCTATACTGTGAACACAGCATTTTATTTGTTTCCAGTTTGGGAATGTTATAAATCAAATTGATTTATATATCCGTGAATAAGTCTTTGTGTGGACGTATGTTTTTATTCCTTTTGGAGAAATAGTAGTATAGCAGGGCACATGGTAATCATCTATTTATTTCATAAGAAACCAGCAAACTATTTTCAAAAGGGGTTGAACAGTTTTATATCTCTATCAGCAATGTATGAGATTCCTAATTATTCCATATATTTCCAACACTTGGTATTGCCAGTCTTTTTATTTCTGGTCGTTCTGTTGGGAGTGTCGTGGTATCTAGTTGTAGGTGACAACTAATAGCGCTGAACGTCTCTGTGTGCGTGTTGGCCATGCCTACATCTTCTTCTATGAAGTGTCTGCATCTTAATTTTTAATGAAGTTATTATTGAGTGGTAAGGGTTCTTTATATATTCTATCCATGTCCTTTGTCACATATATGCATTGAAAATATTTTCTCCAGTCTGTGACTTGCCTTTTAATTTATTTTATCATTGTCTTTTGAATGCCAGGAATTGAAAATGTTGGTAGAAAGGCACTTTTTTTTTGGTGGTACTGGGGTTCCTGGAAGCCCTTCTACCTTCGGGCTACACTCCCAGACCTATTTTATATTTTCATTTGGAAACAGGGTCTCTTAAGCCAGCGCGGCTGGCTTCAAACCTGCGCGATCCTCCTGTCTCCGCCTCCCGAGCGCGGGGATTCCATGTGTGCCCCACCACGCCCGGCTAGTAACGCGCTTTTAAATACCTATTTGTCTCCTCCACAGCTCTGATCTTTGAGCAGAGCTTTTTGAGCACAAAACTAAACCATTAGTGAATCTTCATTTACTGGCTAACTGGGAAGAACAAAAACAGTTCTGAGAATTGTATTTTATTTATTTTGGGGATGGGCACTTGGTTTAAACTCGGGAACATTCTAACTCTGAGCTACGCCTCCAGCCGTTTTTATTTTTTGTTTTTGAGAAAGGGTCTAAGTTGCTGAGAGTTTTGCTAATTTGCTAAGGCTGGCCTTGAACCTGAAGTCCTCCTGTGTCAGCCTCCCAAGTACTGGGACTACGGGTATGCACCACCACTCCCAGGCTATCTTAAATATTGACATTCTGGCTTCCTTTAAGTCATTTATGCGGATTTTTGAGGGCAGTCCTACAGGTTAAAAAGAAAGGAAGGGAGAAAGAGAGAGGAAAAGAAACCACCACATCGCTACTCTGATTTTATAGGAAAATAATCTGAGGCTATCTAATTTCTTGCGGGGTAGAACCCAACACAAACACCAGTGTCTACTTCTGTGCCGTGGGCGCCAGCGGGATAGACATGCAGGCTGCACGGGTGTGTCTAAAAGGACAGAGAACACTCCTCATGCCAGGGGAAAGACATGATATATTCTGGATCGTTTTCTTTAAATTAAGTTTACTAAGCCTGGCACGGAGGTGCACATCTGTAATCCCGGCACTTGGGAGGCTGAGACAGGAGGATGGCAGATTAGGAACCAGCTTCACAACCTAGGGAGACCCTGTTTCAAAACCAGGCCGGGCGTGGTGGCGCACGCTTGTAATCCCCACTTGGGAGGCGGAGACAGGAGGATCGTGCAGGTTCGAAGCCAGCAGTCCTGGATTAAGAGACCCTGTTTCCAAATAAAAATATAAAATAGGTCTGGGAGTGTAGCCCGGAGGTAGAACGGCTTCCAGAAACCCCAGTACCACCATAAATAAATAAATAAAAAAATAAATAAAAATAAAAAATAAAAAATGATATAGCTCAGAGGTAGAATGCCTGGGTTCAACTCCTAGTAGCACCCCCCCCCAAACAATGAAGCTTACTAGAAATAATTATTTCCCTATTTCTAAGCATCTACAAAGCAGCAGCCACCTCAGTAAGTTTTAAAGTGGTGATCGTGAATCATACAAGTCATCTTCCTGAGCTTCAAATCTGGATGAAGTTTTACATCCTTAAGGCAGCCCATGATGTCTGCCTAGCCGGGAGCTCTTTCCAGCCCCGCCCTGTCTTCAGACACCTTAGCTGCCTCTGCTCCTGGGCTTCTTCACACCAAGCTCTTCCTGTTTCAGGTGGTCCCTCCTCCCGGGCTGCCCCCTCACTGCCAGAGGTGCTCTTCCTCCTCTTTAGTTGACACTGTGCCCAAACATTTCTCTTTCTTCAAAATAATAATGTTTTTTTTAAATGAACACATGCTTTAAATAAACAAATTCGGGCAATACACATTCAAAACACAGTGTAGAAACAATTAATCCCCACTAAGAAATAGCTACCTACCATTCACATACAACATTGTTTCAAGCCTTATTTACATATTCACATATATAAAAATATACACTTATCTTAAATATATAAACTTATTATAAGATATGTATTTTACATGCATATGTAACTACATTTACATATTATACATAAATCTATATACATATACATCTGTATGTGTATACTTGTGTAGTTTAAATGACCTATATAATATAATATATACACATGTACATATATAAAATATACCCATGCTTTTGTATAAAAGTATATACACATCTACTTTTGTATAAAATATATAAAAGTATATTTGCATACGCTTTTGTATATTTTCACTTTTGTACGAAAGTATACTTTCATATTTTTACATATATGGTAAATAGGATTGGTTCTCAAAGCTATAAGAAAATAGAGTTATATTATGCATAGTATTTGAATGTTTTACATTCATTTGAATTCATAGAAAAAAACCTCCAAACTGAACAAAAACTGAAAGTACAGCTAAAAACATCCAATGTTTCTTCACCCTAGGTAATATTACTTCCTAGAAAATTCCTCTCAGGTCAATAACAACAAGATAACAACAGGCACATTCTGTGTTACGACATCTTTTTTGCAATAATTGCTACACACTGAGCTGCATCTACTCCACGCGCACAATTGCTGCTTGTGTTGCCCGCACACACTTCGGAACCTTCCTGAGTCCTTCCTTCTACCCCTCTCCGCCTCCTTCCGGTAGTCAAGCAAATGTGCTTTCTGTAACTGTAGGTTAGTTTGAGTTTTCTAGTTTCATGAGTAGAGTCATGTACTTTGTGCTCCCTTTTTCTTTGACATCTTCCACATGACCTAATTGTGTTAATTATACTCAGCATGATTAGCACAGACCCACGTGTGTTAACGCGTCGGTCAGTTTGTTCCTTTTGATCGCCGTGTGGTATTCCACTGAATGTATGTGCCACAGTTGGCGTACCACCACCAGTAGATAGATACCTGAGTTGTTTCCAACTTGAATGTATTACAATGACAAATTGGACTTCATAAAAAAGTTAAAGCATCTTCTCTTTAATAAAAAAAAACATGGCTAAAGGGATGAAAATACTACAGACCAGCAGAAAATATAAGACAGATATTTGGTAAAAGATGTTATCCAAGCTGGGGGTAGTGGTGCATGCTTGTAATCCCCGCACTTGGGAGGCGGAAACAGGCGGATCCTGCAGGTTTGAAGCCAGCCGTGCTGGCTTAAGAGACCCTGTTTCCAAATAAAAATTATATATATATATATATATATATATATATATAGTAGGTCTGGGAGTGTAGCCCTGAGGTAGAAGGGTTTGTAGGAACCCCAATACCACCAAAAATAAGAAGATGTTATCCAGAATAAAGACCTCCCCAAACTCAATAATAAGACAAACATTATAATTTTTAACTACCCATTTTCATTTCAACTGTTAACTCCTTTTTACAAAAGATGAGGAAATTAGCTTTTATACTTCCTCCTATGCCTTCTTTCTCCTCTTATTTTTATGTTGTCAAGATTTAGACCAGTTTCCCATGTCCTGTAACCATAACCCTCCCTCTCTTTTACTTTTTGTTCTTTCTCTAAATAGTCTTAACGCTCATGGCTCATTCTTTCACCAGGATTTTTTACTCCTGCATTTTCAATTTTTATTTATTTAAATTTTTATTTATTTATTTATGACCCATTGGATTTTTTCAGAAAGCAACTTTGTGCAAGAAGGGCTCACACACAGTTCTGTGCTCGCTAAGTTTGTGCATGCTGACTCAGACCTTCTGATATTGTTATTATTCTGGATATTTGGTTTTATCTGCCCAGCTTCCATTAAATCTCAGTCTATAAAGTAGGTTTTTTTCTAAGTGAGTCCTTCCTTGACTTTAAGGACTTCCATTTTTCCTTCATATTACATATAATGATGTGTCATATGTATGCATTGTTATTATTTATTATGCATGTGATTTTGTTTAACAACCTTTCTAGGCTATATTTACCTATATATGTTTTTGGCAGTAATTGAAATTAAACCCAGGGGTATTCTACTTCTGAGGTACACTCCAAGCCCTATTTTATTTTTTATTTTGAAACAGGGTCTCACTTAGTTGCTGAGAGCCTCACTAAGTTGCTGAGGCCAGTCACGAACCTGCAATCCTCCTGTTTCAGCTTTCTAAGTACTGGGATTACAGGCATGTGCCACTAGAAATACACACACACACACACACACACACACACACACACACACATTTTTTTTTGGTGGTAGTACTGGGGATGGGGATGGGGATGGGGATGAGGATGGAACCCTTTTACCTCCGGGCTACACTCGCAGACCTATTTTTAATATTTTTATTTGGAAACAGGTTCTCTTAAGCCAACACAGCTGGCTTTGAACCTGCGCGATCCTCCTGTCTCTGCCTCCCAAGCGCGGGGATTACAAGCGTGCTCCACCACGCCCGGCCAGAAATATATATTTTAAGGGAAAGAATTGTTTTCACCTTGTCTTCTCTTACTGATTTTCCAGGCTTGAGAATGTGATACAGGAAATATTAATCATGCAGACTAAATTTAAAGATGTTTTAGATACTACATTACAAACAACACAAAAAATCATAGCGATATTCTAGCATTAAAAATTATTACCTGATTCAGCAAAGAAGCCACTTGTGTTGTTGACAAGTGAAGGAAATTCCAACATGCCTTCCCTTTTATTCATTAAGGTAAATGAAAGTATCCACTGGCATTCCTGTCAGAGCCCTGCTCATTCGTCATTCTCCACCAACACTCCGCTGCAGATACAGGAATTTATCAAAAGTCAACATTTTATAGAATCAATTGGCTCAGGTGTGGATCCACTGGGTTTTGTTTTGCTTTGCTTATTTTCCACGGAGTCGCTGTGAGCTCAAAATCAAAGGTCAGATTGGCAAATGCTCTGTGTTGTCTGTTGATTTATAACCAAACAGCTTCCCACTTGGGCAACTTGATCTTGACCCAGCGTGGGCAATGGCAGAGGCTCCCTGACTCGCCGTGGAAACGATTCTCCTTACAGCACTGCGTAGGCCAGCGGCATACAATAAAACCTGCAAATGAGTAGGGGGCTTCGCCCACGCTCCAGCACACAGTTTCCTTCCAGGCTTCTGCTTAAGAGTTAGACCACACTGAATTGTTCCCACCTCTTCTGTTCTCTCTCTCTCTCTCTCTCTCTCTCTCTCTCTCTCTCTCTCTCTCTCTCTCTCTTCCCTCCCTCCCTCCCTCCCACCCCCTCTTTATTTTTTCGGGTCTGGGCATGAAACCCAGGGGCATTTGACCTCCGAGCTACACCCCCTTCCCTATTCTCATTCTCTCTCTCTCTCTCTCTCTCTCTCTCTCTCTCTCTCTCTCTCTCCTTCCTTCCTTTCCTTTCCTTCCTTCCTTCCTTCCTTCCTTCCTTCCTTCCTTCCTTCCTTCCTTCCTTCCTTCCTTCTTATTTTTTGCAGTACTTGGGATGGAATCCAAGGGGCATTCTACCTCTGAGCTACACCCCCAGCCCTATTTTTTATTCTTTATTTTGAAACAGGGTCTCACAGAGTTGCAATGGGCTTCACTAAGTAGCTGAGGCTGTTTGAGAATCGATCTTCCTGTGTCAGCCTCCCAAATGCTGGGATTACAAGCGTGCGCCACCATGCCTGGCTTTTATTCGTTGTTTTGAAACAGGGTCTCACTAAGTTGTGTAGGGCCTCACTAAGTAGCTGAGGCTGTCTGTGAACTGCGATCCTCAGGTCTCAGCCTCCTGAATGCTGGGATGACAAGCGTGTGCCACCACGCTCGGCTTTCTCAGTCTTTCTAATGCTACTGATTGCCTAGATTGTGCAACACAATCTAATCAGCATGCACAAAACAGTTTTACCTGGGGAGAAAACCAGAAAGCCCAGGTGGAACATTAGCCCACAGTCCAGGCTGCTGCCCCGCTCTTCAATACATGCACAAATATTAATTAAGAAAAGGGCTGGGGCAGTAGTTTTTGTTTTGTTGAGTCATTGAGCCTTTGCATTTGAACATTTTACTTTGTGGCACTGGGAATGAAACACAGGGGCATTCTATCTCTGAGATACACCCCTAACCATATTTTATTATTTATTTATATTTATTTATTTATTTATTTATTTATTTATTTATTTATTTATTTTGGTGTTACTGGGGTTCCTGGAAGCCCTTCTACCTCCGGGCTACACTCCCAGACCTATTTTTTATAGTTTTTTATTTGGAAACAGGGTCTCTTAAGCCAGCAAGACTGGCTCCCAACCAGCGCAATCCTCCTGTCTCCGCCTCCCAAGCCGGGGATTACAAGCATGCCCACCACGCCTGGCTGAACACTTTTGTCAGTTTGAACCAAATGTGGCATGCTATCAAAGAAACAAGAGCCCTGGAATTCTGTAACAACGTAGGGATTTAATTACTCTGGGGAAGTGTCTCTACCTTATAGCAAGACTTGCCAGTGTCAGCAAATGTCTGGGTTTCCAAAAGGTCTTGGTTGAGGAAGTTGAAACGTTTGTTGAACAGCCAGGGCATTGCTGGCTTTTCAAAAGCATCCTTGCTTCTCTGTGCTTTTTCATTCCAGGCTTTGTGGGTTTAGGCCAACGATGCTAGTTCTTTCTGAAGGTAGGAGAGGATGTGGAACTGCTCAGCTCAGCACAGAGGACTGAAGACACCCAAGGTTAGTAGTGTTGCTTCTTAGATAGAAAAACTGTCCTTGGAATTTCCGATTCGGTAAATAAAGCTGTCTATGAATGCCTTTGTGATGTGATTTTGTTCCAGGATATGGTGGTGTATGTCTGTAGTCCCAGTACTTGGGAGGCTGAGACAGGAGGATTACAGATTGAAGACCAGCCTCAGCAACTCTGTTTCAGAACAAAAAATAAAATTGGGCTGTGGTGTGGCTCAGAGGTAGAATGCCTCTGGGTTCCACTGTCAGTACTATGGAAAAAAAAAAAAATAACGAATGTACCTTTGCTTGACTTCTGTGAGTCTGGAATTCACCTGCAGTCTTTTCCAACGGAAGTCCCAACAGAGACCTGCGATGCAGCCATTGTAGCCTGGATGGAGACCCCTTCATCAGCACGCTCTTGCAGAATCATCTCCAGCCCACAAGAGAACTCAGTGCGCACTTGCTCTGACTGAGCGAGAGGAGGTGGCCCAGGTCCCTCTCTTTAGCTTGCTGGCTCACTCTCCACCCTGTAGGAGTCAGACGGTAGCCACGGCCCCGCTGTGTCATTCTAACTAGTGAGGGAACCTCCAGTGGGCTCAAGGTACATGGCAGAGCTCCTTGGCCCTGCTCCCTGGTGGGAGTTCCCATCAGCATTCTCATAGCCATAATCTAAAGACCTAATGATACAATTTAGAGGAAAGAAGACTGTTTTTCTTAGGGTTTGGGGTTCAGTCTATGTGAGGCCGGGGACCACACATCTGAGGGCGTGGTGGCGGGAGGTGTAGCGAGGAAGAGCACGTGGGCTGTGCTCCTCAAGAGAAGCGAGCAGGGGAGGAGGAGCCATTATATCATCCCCAAGGCCGCACCCCAGGGACCCCGCTCCAGCCACAGCTACTGGCCTGGGCCACCACCCAGATGAACCCATCCACTGCTGGGATTACACCCCTCATGACTCAATTAGCTCAGCTCCAGACACCAATTTATGAGCTCTTTAAAAGCCCATTCTATGTCTCACCATAATAGTGGGTGTGGTGAAGTGGGACTCCAAGTTCCTGCCAGTTCTCTTCTATAATCTTGTATTTTTAAATCTGAGGAGAGGGCCTACAAATCAGGCAGCATTTAAAAACTTTTTTGTGTGTGTGGTGCTGGGGTTCCTGGAAGCCCTTCAACCTCCGGGCTACACTCTCAGACCTATTTTTATATTTTTATTTGGAAACAGGGTCTCTTAAGCCAGAGAGGCTGGCTTCGAACCTGCACGATCCTCCTGTCTCCGCCTCCCAAGCGCGGGGATTACAAGCGTGCGCTACCACGCCTGGCAATTGTTTTTGTTTTAAAAACTTGTATCTTTCTGGGTGTGGTGGCGCACGCTTGTAATCCCAGCATTCGCGAGGCCAAGACTGAAGGATCGCGGTTCGTGGACAGCCTCAGCTACTTAGCGAGGCTCTTCACAACTCAGTAAGACCGTTTCAAAAAATAAGAAGACTGAAAAATAGGAAGGACTGGGGGTGTAGCTCAGAGGTAGAATGCCCCTGGGTTCCATTCCCAGTACCATAAAATAAATAAATAATAAAAACTTGCATTTTAGCTGGGTATGATGGCACATGCCTGTAATCTCAGTATTTGGGAGGCTGAAACAGGAGGGTCACAGATTTGAAGTCAGCCTCAGCAATTTAGCAAGACCTTGTTTCAAAATAAAAAGTTAAAAAGGCCCAGAGCTGTACCTCAGAGCAGCATGCCCCTGATTTAATTCCTACTATACCCCAAAGCAAAAACAAAATAAAAACTTGTGTCTTGGCTTGTCATTTGACTTGGGAATATTTATGTGTTTTATCTCAAAGTCTTAGTTAAAATTTTTTTTATTTTTTACATCTGGAGAACTGTTTTTCCTTCGTTCCTTCTTTCCTTCCTGGTGCTGAGTATTGAACCCAGGGGCATTCCACCACCAAGCTACACCCCCGGCCCTATTTTACTTTTAATTTTGAAACATGTTCTCTCTAAGTTGCTGAGGACCTTTATAAACTGCTGAGCCTGGCCTCAAACACATGATCCTCCTGTCAAAGGCTCCCAAGTACTGCAATTATAGGTATGAGCCACCACACCCAGCACACATTGGGAATCTTGAATTAAGGAATTCTCAATTTTTAAGGGAACCTGATGGATCTTCCAGTTCCCACTTTCTTCTCTCATAGAGAAGCTATCCCAGGCCTATCCTTGGGAATATCACTTGACTTTAGCTAGAATATGATATTGCACTCAACAGCTTTCCCACCTCTTGGATAGTTCTAACAAACTTAATAATTTGAACAAGTGGCTGTGAGCATTATAAATCATGTCTCATCAACAAGCTGTCATAAGCAACTTTAGTTGACTTAAAGCCCAACACAGAGAATAGAATCAACTTCACTTCCCTATAGCATTCTTGTTATGCCGCTGGTGTTTCAAAGATTTCTCATGTCTCAACACTGGAGCATCCATCTTGACTAATGGCAGAATTACACACACAGGGCCTTACAAAAGACAAAAAGTGTCCTCGTCTTCTATATGAGTATCTTCTAGAACTTTTAAGCCCATGTTGCTGAAATTCCATGTTTCTTTGACTGTGCTATTCATGTGTAGGTGGTAGACCCTCCAGGATTTCCTTTTCTCCTGTTTTGCTGATAAAAATTCTCTATGAAAATATTTACATGCTACAAATTAAGAAAAAATATCAAAGTTGTATCAGTGGAGAAGAAATAAGTTGTTCACGGAAAAAACCAAAACAAAACAGAAATCCCACAAACAAATCCTACTTATTTACAAAGCTCATTTTATACAAGAACCTATTTGTTTACCTAGGTGCAAATCTTTCTTTACAAACTTATATTCTGCCAGTGTCTTATACATTTCTTGCCACCAACACTTTATACCTTCCAAATGGCTGTTTTCTATGAGATCTCTCTAATTCTCAAACCTATCAGTTTAGTATGCCTTTTTCAGACTTCTTTGCCCCCTGATTTCTAAGGTTTAATTCAAATGTCTGTTTCTTATCTTTCTGCAGAATTGGTACTTGATTTTTTAAATAATACTTAAACTCAGAGGTTGGCAAACTATAGTCTCATGGGATAAATCTAGCTACTACAAACCAAAAAAATCCGTTCTTTTACATAAAGTTTTATTGGCACACAGCCACCGCACTCATTTGCATGTGGTCCCTGCTTGCTTTCTTGCTACAATAGAGTCGAGTGAAAGCAACAGAAACCATCTGCCCCACGAAACATGAATATTAATTCTTTTCTGACCCTTGTCTTAAAACATGTGCACATGTATAAAGAGCCCTAGATGTCCTAGAAGGGAATCATTTCCTTGCTTACTGGTTCCCCATCTACCCAGTCATAGTTTAGTCCTTTAAGACACAGACACTATGAAGAGAAAGGCCTCTGGAGGTGCATGGTCCCATTTTCAGGTTTAATATTGCTACTTATAAACTGTGACCTTGAAAAAACTTGTGTGTCTGGGCCACAGGTTTCTCATTTGCAAAGTAGAAATAACAATGACTTCATAGACTTTCTGTGCGAATTAAAGGAGGTATTAGAAGAGAGCTTCCAACAGTGGAACAAATAATGTTAGCTATTAGTAATCTTTTTATTCCACGTGCTACTAAAATATTTCACACTAGTAGAGGACCTAAAATTGAGTATCTTCTCCATCGAGGTGTCTTACATTCATTGTCAAAGGCAATGGAGAAAGAAAGACATAGATATTCCTGGAAGATTAAAATAATGGAAAATATCCAACGTTGTTGGCTGATCCCGTGCACAAATCAAAAGTTTGACTTAATATATTTAAAGACGATACAACAAAACAAAGACACAAAAACCTTCATAAAAGGAGGAGGAAGGACCGGGTGTGGTTGTACATGCTTGTAATCCCAGTACTTAGGAGGCTGAGACAGGAGGATCACAGGTTCGCGGCCAGCCTCAGCTATTTAGTGAGGCCCTTCACAACCTAGTGCTGAAAGTGTAGGCTGAGAGTGTAGGTTGAGGGGAGAATGCCTCTGGATTCAACCCACAACACCACAAAAAGTGGCGGGGGGTAGAAAGAAAGAAGTAGAAATCCTCTCTAAATAATAGAAATTTGTTTTATATACTTGTGTTACATACTCTCTGTATTAGTTGGTTTTTCATCACTGTAACAAAATACCCAAGATAATCAGCTCAAGAAGAAGAAAGGTTTATTTTGGTTCATAACTTCAGAAGTTTCAGCCCATGGCCCCTTGACTCTGCTGTTTTGTGCCTGTGGGAGTCCAGTACACCATGGCAACAGCATGTGTCAGAGGAGGCCTATCTCATGTTGATAGGGAAGCAAAAGAGAGATAGGAAGGGTATGCCCAAGACCTAACTTTCTTCCACTAGGCCCCACCCTTTAAAGGTTCCACCACTTCTCAACAGCACCAAAGGCTGGTGACCAAACCTTCAACACATGGGCCTTCGGAGGATGAAAATCAAGGTGCAAACTATAACACATGGCTAGATAACAGAGACAATATAGAAATGCAGTAGGAAGTCTGGCCCTCAGTCAACCCCTGCAGTTCCTTTGAGTTTGAAGGAAGGAAGCCATGATGTTGACATAGTCCTCAACTGCCGTTCATGCTAAAGGGGCAGCCTCTCAAAATCCCTATGTACCTGACTATTGAATCGACCAATTATGTGCCTACTGACGCACCCCAGACCTGACCCCACATGGGACCAGGTACTTCCCCAGCGTGTGCTATATCCGTGGCCTTAGCTGCACATCCCTCCCCCAGGCCAAGGATGTCTATGCTCTTTTTAACCCCAAAGTCTCTCTAAACAAAAGCCAAAGCCAGGCACTGTAACTGTCACTGCTCAGGGAGGGCTGTGCTAATTTGCCATGATTAGAAGATCTTTGAAGGTCTCTGCCAGTTTTTATCAAGGCATAAAAAGCAATTATTACAATTAATGCAATTTACCATGTGTTACCCTTCCAGAAAAGCTATTCAGGGTAGGCCTGCCATCTGTCCCCTTCAGAGTGATAAACCTTATAATTTAACTCTGTCCAGAACCACAGGCTTTGTTTGCCTGTGGAACCTTAGCGAGCATCCTCGGAGGGGCCCACCCCAGCATGCACCTTGGGAGCTCCGAGGTCTCAGTCTTACAGATCATCCCCATCACCATTGTGAGAAAGACTTTCTGTTTCTTTCCCGACGGGGCAGGAGGATGAAAGCATCCGCCCTCTAGATATCCTGACACTTGTTTCTGCAGAGGGAGCCCACAGCCGGCAGAGGGAGCTTAGTTTTTCACAGTCAACAACCCTTCTCTTAAACAACAGGGCTGCTTGAAGATGCAGTCTACCAACATCGCTTCTGACAACCAGGAAATATAGAGGAAACGCCATAATTGGCATATGTTGTTGCAGGAGCCAAGGGAAATAGACGAGTGCTTGCCAAAAGGATTCAGGCTGAGCAGGAAAGAAAGAAGACAAATCACGACTCCTGGCTTATGCTGAGCATTTAAATGATTTTCTAAATAGATATCTAAGATCAAAGTCCAACGACCAAAGATCAGGTTAAAAATCCCCAAGCAGCTTCTTGTTATTATTAAACTTTTGAAACCAGTAAATAAGTAGTAGATTGCTGTCTTTATGCTTCATTCTTTTTTTTTTTTTTTTTTTGTAGTGGGAATTGAATACAGGGGAATTTCATCACTGAGCTATACCACCAGTCCTATTTTATTTTTTTATTTTTGAAACAGGGTCTTGATAAGTTGCTGAGACTGGCCTCAAACCTGCAGTCCTCTTGTCTCGGCCATGTACTGGGATTATCAGCATGCACCAGTAAGCCCAGCTCTTTCATTTTTTTTAAGTAGATGATTTAGGGTTTGGGGAAATACAAAGTGTTAGCACCCATTTTAACAAGCTTAGTTCCAACCACTTGGCTGCACAGCTCCTACTTTGCTTCTTGCCACTATCCCTCATTCCCCTGCAAGGAATCTGGCTGCAGAGACGCTCGCTATGTAGTGACAAGAGAAACAGGACAGCCTTTTCCTGTTGCAAACCAGCTCCACAGAGGCAGGGAGAAGCAAACGTTCACACATTTGGTGGAAGCTGCCATTTCCCAAGTTTGGCACCTTTTTCCTTTCCAATAACCAGGATGATTTTATGTATAAGATATTTATGTGTCTACAAAGTACGGTCTGCATGCTTCTCTTCAATGACTAGATACTATTATAATTTTTTTAATTCCCATGCTTTATGCAGTTTATTTTTACTGTGATTCATTAGCCCTTGGGTTTATGAGAGACTGCAGGAAAGTAAATGTGATTCTTGAGGATGATCTTTGGAATCCTCTGCATTTGTTTATCAGGAGACAGCCTGCTTCTTCCCTGACCACCTTGAAACATCAAGCCAAGGGACCAGGACAAGGGCGCTTGCCGGAGGTGCAATGACAGTGTGTCCTTCTTTAGTAGAAAGGGCAGCAGAGGAGCAGAGAGTTGTGCTTATCATTCCTGGAAGCTTTCCATTTCCCTCCAACCATGTGAGCCAACATAGGATTGGTTTCTGTGCCAAGGGGAGTGGGGATGTCAGTTTTCATTGTCAGTTTTTTAAATGATAGTTTAACCATGTGTTCACTGCTACATTTTATATTTTCTATCAGGCTTTTGGTTTTAAAATATCTATGATTGTTTAAAATTACTCTAATAATTTTTTTTGGTACTGGATTGAACTCAGGGGCATTCTATCTCTGACCTATGCCCTCAGCTCTTTTTATTTATTTATTTATTTATTTATTTATTTATTTATGTTTTGAAACAGGATCTCACTAGGTGTCTGAGAGTCGCACTGCATTGCTGAGGCTGTCTTGGACCCTGAGGTCCTCCTGTCTCTGCCTCCCAAGTATTGGGTTTACAGGTGTTTGCCACCATGCCTGGCATCAACCCCAGGATATTGTATTTAAGTTATGTGAATATTTAAAGTTTTCAGACTTGAAGTGATGCATGTATTTGTAGATATTCAAACAAGATTGAGTTATATATATCACTTATTATGTGCAAATGAATATTATTTCCTAAGTAGGCTAAATAAAATCAATAGATATGATAATAACCAACAAAGACATCATCACCTTTTGTTAGATTTGTGTTTATCTCTGTGCTTCTTCCTACTGATGGGCTTTTAAGTGAATGGGATGCAAAAGAGGCCAGACTAAAGGGGCCTATCATGGTCAAGGACACTTCAGTGGGCGGTCACTGACTGACCAGTGGTGAGCACATGGTCCATAGGAAGCCGAGAGCCACTGTCTACACTTGTGGAGCCCTACAGAGTGTTCCAGGCAGCCTGGCTCTAAGTCTTCCCAATGACCTGAGATGGCTCTATACAAAGCCATCTAAGCAAAGAGGACCAGTTTTCTCCAGAATCTGAGATTATGTGAAGGCACAGTCTATTAGGACCTGGAGGAGAAATGAGCCCACACCCAGAGAGAACCCGGGAAACGAGAAGGGATAGAGCCACCATGGTGGAGGCAAAGACCCTATTTCCAAATAAGTCACATTCCAAGGTACCGGGTCTAGGATGCCAGTGGGAGAGTTTTTGAGGGAGACATGATTCAGCCCATAATGGCAGCTCTATGAACCTGGAGCTTCTAAAACCCTGACAGAACATGTGAGGCCCAGGTGTTCAAGCCCCTTGAATGAGAGACTAAACCCTGATGTAAACTGTGGACTTCAGCTACTTGGCTCCTCAATCATAACGAACATAGCACACTAATAAAAAGATGTTAATAGGGCAAACTGTGTGTGAGAAGGGGGAGGTGTAGGGGATCTCTGTACCTTCTGCTTTTAAAAAATGTAAACTTACCAATGGAGCAGAATAGAAGACCCAGATACAAATCCACACACTTATAGCCAATTGATTGTTGACAAAGAGGCCAAAAACCTACACTGGAAAAAAGATAGCCTGCTCAACAAATGGTGTTGGCAAAACCGGTTAACCATATGCAGAAAAATGGAAATTAATCCCACTTTCTCACCCTGCACAAGAGTCAATTCAAGATGGATCAAGGACTTGGAAATTAGACCAGAGACTTTGAGGCTCCTTGAAGAGGGCATAGGTCCAACACTGCAACACATAGGAACAGATAAAAACTTTCTCAACAAGACCCCAAAGGCACAATAAACTAAAATGTGAATCAATACGTGGGATTGCATGAAACTAAAGAGTTTCTGTACAGCAAAGGAACTGTCAAGAACCTCAATCGAGAGCCGACAGAATGGAAGAAGATTTTTGCCACATACTCCTCCAATACAGGATGAATATCTAGAATATACAGAGAACTCAAGAAACTCAGCACTAAGAAAACAAATAACCCAATCAAAAAATGGGCAAGTGAACTAAATAAACACTTCATGAAAGAAGAAATTCAAATGGCCATTAAACGCATGAAAAAATGCTCAACATCATTAGCAATCAGAGAGATGCAAATCAAAACTACCCTAAGATTTCACCTAACTCTAGTAATCATTCAAAACACAAACAACAACAGATGCTGGCGAGGATGTGGAGAAGTGGGAACTCTAAGACACTGTTGGTGGGATTGCAAATTAGTGCAACCACTTTGGAAAACAGTATGGAGAATCCTCAGAAGAATGGGAACAAATCTACCATTTGATCCAGCAATACCACTGTTGGGTATCTACCCAAAAGAAAAGAAACCAAACTACCAAACTAATGCATGTGTATCTATGTTCATAGCTGCACAATTCACCATAGCCAAACTATGGAACCAGCCAAGATGTCCATCAACAGATGAATGGATTACAAAACTGTGGGATATGTACACAATGGAATTGTACTCAGCCATCAAGAAAAACTCAATTACATCATTTTCAGGGAAATGGATGGAACTGGAGGGCATTATGCTAAGTGAGATTAGTCAGTCACAAAAAATAAGAAATTGGATGCTTTCCCTAATATGCAAAATCTAGGGAGAAATGGGTAACAGCAGGAACTCTAGATGAAGAAGGAGAGCCTACAGAGGAGTAAATAAAATGACCTCACTGAGGGGATGGGAGGGAGGAAGAGGGAAACTCTCTAAAGCACATGATGTACATAAACAAACATATCAAAGTCAATCACTAAGCCAAGCATGGGAAGGAGGGACAGGGAGGGACTGGGGTGGGGATGGGGTAAGGGCTAATTGAGTGATGCGTGCATATATGTCTCCACAAGTCTTTTAAAGATGTATAACTACAATGTACCAATAAAATAAAATAAAAGTAAAAAATGTAAACTACTCCCTAATGTACAAGATGTCATTCACAAATATATCAATCACTAAACCAAATATGAGAAGGAGGGAGGGGGAGTTGTAGAAGGTCTAATGAGTGATGTGCACACGTGTGCCTCTGCCATCGTGTACTCTACTAAGATGTGTGACTACAACGTACCCATAATTTTTTTTTTAAAATGTAAGTTGTTAGCCAGGTGTGGTGGCACAAGCTTATAATCCCAGCATTTGGGAGGCTGAGACAGGAGGATCTGGGTTCTCCGACAGCCTCAGCTACTTAGTGAGGCCCTTTGCAACTCAGTGAGACCTTGTTTCAAAATAAAGAATATAAAAATAGAGCTGGGGTGTAGCTCAGAGGTCAAATGCCCCTGGGTTCCATCTGTAGTACAGCAAAACATATATATATATATATGTATGTATATATATATATATGTGTGTGTGTGTGTGTGTGTGTGTGTGTGTATAATGTGTGTGTGTTGTTTCTAAAAGTAGTTTATTAGTTAATTATTATTATTATTATTAGTAGTAGTAGTAGTACTGGAGATTGAACCCAGGGGCATTCTACCTCTGAATTACATACCCAGTCCTTTTTATTTTTTTATTTGAAACAGAGTCTTGCTAGGTTGCTGAGTCTCACTGCGTTGCTGAGGCTGGCCTCAAACCTGTGATCCTCCTGTCTCAGTTTCCCAAGTACTGGGATTATAGGCATGCACCACCATACCTGATTTATTAATTTGTTTTAAAAGGGCAAATTCACCTGGCTGTGGTGGTGCATGCTTGTAATCCTAGGACATGGGAGGCTGAGACAGGAGGATCCAGGTTCATGTACAGCCTCAGCTAATGAGTGAGGCCCTTTGCAACTCGGTGAGACCCTGTTTCAAAATAAAGAAGAAAATATTGGGCTGGTGGTATCGCTCAGAGGTAGAATGCTCCTGGGTTCAGTCCCTAGCACTACAAAACCAAAAACAAATCCAAAAAACAAAAAGGGCAAATCCTACAGAAACAGGAAAAGTAAAAGACCCTTTTACTGGCTATGCATCCCCAGAGCCTCTAGGGCCCTGGGGAGCTGGACCAGCCCCCTCTCTGACCTCGCCCCACCCCCAGCCCTGCGCTCTGCACTGGTCTGCCTGACCTGTCTCTGCGGGCTGCCGATCTCTTGAACAAGTGGTTCCCTCAGCCTGCAGCCCTTTTTCCTCCCCCGATTTTCCAGGTCTCAGTTTACACACCACATCCTTAGAGAGTGCAATGATACTTTTATGTTCGTTGCATTTGATGTCCATTCTCTCGTCTATTTCTTCCTTTATCTGCCCAGGCCGTCCTTCTCAGGGGCCCTCACACCCCTCCTGTCTCTGTCTCCAGTGAGACCAGGGCTGTGTTGCCACTGACTCGCTCCATAGCACCTGGACATCCATGAGCTACTCATGCAGACGGGCGGGCGTCTTGAAGGGGAGCCCAGCCATTTCTCCCTTGCGGTACAATCTGGATTTAACTTCACACACGAGGATTGTGCTTTTTTCCTTGCATATTTTCCTCTTGAACAGTGTAGTGGTAAACACAAGGAAAAAATGAATGCCCTTCTTCCCATAAAGATCTTTGTTTAGCATTTTAGATTTCACATTCTGGAGCCGCTTATGGTAACCACCTGAGTGGAACTCAGCTGGGATAGTTGAAAAAGGTGATCCTGAGAAGAGAAAGAATTTATGGGGCAATTTGGGGAGAGATTTAAAAACTTTGAGTGTTCCTGGTAGAGTCTGGAGCACAGGT
Source organism: Muscardinus avellanarius (assembly GCF_963383645.1). Taxonomy (NCBI): domain Eukaryota; kingdom Metazoa; phylum Chordata; class Mammalia; order Rodentia; family Gliridae; genus Muscardinus; species Muscardinus avellanarius. Next base: position 16,411,310 of record NC_137806.1, read on the forward strand.
GTACAACCTTCTATTTGGAAAAAAAATTGCAAAGAAATGCTGCCCAACACCATACATTTGCCAATGTGTGGGGATGGCTCCTAAATTACTCAAGGTAAAATGTGCTTTAATTGGAGATTTGAAAGAGAGGGCAGGGCTTTAATGTCTCTCTCCCTGGAGAAAATTACTCCTGTTCCTCAAAAAATATTACAGGGCTAAGTGAGCTAATGACTTTGTTTTGGGTTTTATTTGTTTGGTTTTGAAGCAAATTCAAACCAATTTAAGGAAAGAAGGAGAAACCGATGGGTGATATAGAGGAGAGTCAACTGGAAACTAAGTGGAGAAATGGAAGCTGCCGGGGGCTCCCGGCCCGGCAGGATGCTCTTCTCTGCAGGCTGCCTTTCTTCCTCTACTCCACAAGGTGGACATTTCATTCTCCATCCGCTTCCCAAGTATATAACACGTAAGGCTCGCAGCCAGAGAGCCTGTCCTGAGTCTCTAGGTCTCCGTGTTCCGCAAGAAGTCACCCGCGTGGCTCAGTCCTTGTGCGGTCTGGGCAGTGGCTGAGATGCTTGCGCAAGCTGGCAGGATTCCACCTCCAGGATCGCTACATTGCAGAGGAGGCAGAGGGGGCAGGGAAGTGACAGACCCTCAGAGAAGGGAACTTGTTGCAACAACCGATCTGGGTGGTATAAAGGAGCTTCTTACTCTTCTTCCTTTTTTCCAGTAGCAATAAGAATTAAAGTCATATGCAGACATAAAGCACCTTCAGTATGAAGTTGGGCATTAAGAACTTATCTTGAAACAACTGGGCTGAGAGACCGTTAAAGTCTCTAGGAGATGGAGGAACAGCAAGCAGGATCTCTTGGGAAGAAGTATCTAGACTCAGTACGTAGAATGAGGAGTGGGGCATGCTGGAGGCCAGGAGGCCAGGCAGGGAGCTATTATGAGGCCCCCGGCTTGTGCTCATCGAGACCTGCTTTAGAAAGCAATTGGAAGGAGAAAAATCCCAAACTGTACATCGTTTCAAAGGAAGCATGGCGTGAGTCAAAATCCGCATTGAAATCTCTTAGTTACATGAAATAAGTCACACTCATTAAACTCCCTGGAGATGGGAGCCTAGAGGCGAGCTATGCCCCGTCTACAGTTCATCAGCAGCTGCAATTAAGATGCATGAGGCGCAGCCGAACTCGGATTGAACATGCTGAGCAGGCTCTGCTCTCGTGGGGGACTGCAAGTTTCTGGCCCAGCTAGTGATTGGAATTTTCATCTTCCCTTTGTCTCAGGCATCTCTATACCTGAGACACTATTTTTTATATAAATCACTATTTTTAGTACAATTGTGCTCCCCCAAAATGTTATATGTTGAAGCCCCAACCTTTTAGCTACCCAAATGTGTATTTGGAAATAGGGTTTTTCAAAAGGTAATTAAGAGCTGGTCACAGTGGTACAAGCCTTCAATCCCAGTACTTGGGAAGCTGAGACAGGAGGATTGTGTGTTTGAGGCCAGCACAGAGTAATTTACTAAGACTCTGTTTCAAAATAAAAAGTAAAAAAGAGCTGAGGCTGTATCTCAGAGGTAAAACACCTCTGGGTTCAATTCTTAGGACCACAAAATAATAACAACAAAAATAGTAACAGAGGTAATCAGGCATAATCAGACATAGGGCTGGGCTCTAATCTGACGTATCTGGTGTCCTTGTAAGAAAAGATTAGGATATACCAAGCTTGGTGGCGCACACTTGTAATCCCAGCATTCAGGAGGCTGAGACAGGAGGATTGTGGTTCGCCAACAGCCTCAGCTACTTAGTGAGGCCCTTTGCAACTCAATGAGACCCTGTTTCAAAATAAAGAATAAAAAAATAGGCTGAGGGTGTAGCTCAGAGGTAAAATGCCCCTGGGTTCAATCCCAGTAACACACACACACACACACACACACACACACACACACACACACACTAAAAACAAACAAACAAAAGCACAGATTTATGATTTATATTGGGCAACAGCTTTGACGTTTCCAGTGGATGATCAACTGACCCCACCGAGCTCAGTCTGTGGTAGGGCGTGGACAGTGACAGGAGCACCCATCAGAAGGAAGCAAAAGCCATCCCCTCATGGCCTAGTGACGGGAGGGAAACAGAAGGAGACTGGGATCCCACAACCCACGTGAAGGGCCCCAAACCTGCCGCTAGCTCTGCGTCTTAAAGTCCCCATCATGTCCCGATAGCACACAGCGGGGACTTAACCCTTTAGCAAGGGGGCCTTTGGAGACATTCTAAGACCCACACTGTAGTAACAGCCATCTACATGTTAAGGAGAGAGGTTTTAGGAGAAAACCAACTTGTTTTCATCTTGAGCCCAGATATCTGCTCTTCCAGAGCAGAGAAAAATCAGTTTCTGTGGTTAATCTACCTAGTCTGCGATCCTTTGTTATTGCAGCGCTGGCTAACTAATACATCATTGTACCACTTCTGAGCATGGGAAGGGATTCTAGGAGCCTTTCTGGATCCTTCTTTTCCGAGATTTTGCTCATAGCCAACCACCGACTCTGGTCTCATTGTTTCAATTGGAACCTATTTTCTCTCAATCTGTTCTTAAATAGAGAAAAAAGAATTCTCATCACCTTCATCAAGCTGCTTCGCCTAATGAACAGCCACTAGTCACCTGTGGGTATTCAAATTTAACTTAATTATATTAAAATGAAATAAAATAACCGCATGGTGGTGTTTTACTGTACTCCTAGTACTAGGGAGGCTGAGAGGAGGATCATAGGTTCAAGACTAGCCTGAGCAACTTAGTGAGACCTGTTTCAAAATAAAAAAATTAAATAGGGCTGGGGATGTAGCTCAGAACACCCCTGGGTTCAATCCCTTGTACCACATAAAATAAATAAGTAATATTTATTTATTTATTTATTTATTGGTGGTACTGGGGTTCCTGGAAACCCTTCTACCTCCGAGCTACACTTCCAGACCCATTTTATATTTTTATTTGGAAACAGGGTCTCTTAAGCCAGGGAGAGTGGCTTTGAACCAGCTTGATCCTCCTGTCTCTGCCTCCCAAGCGCAGGGATTACAAGTGTGCACCACCATGCCCGGCAATAAATAATATTTAAAATTCAGCCTCTCTAGTGCACTAGCTACATTTAATGTTCAATATTTGCTGTGACTCGAGGCTACCTTGCTGAACAGCACACGAACAATTCTATCTTCGCAGAAAGTTCTAGTGGACAGTGCTGGCATCGAAGAAAGCCTAACTCTCTCTTAAAGCCCCAACCTGGTAGTATTTGTTAAGGTTTTCAGTCCTAAGCAACATAAACCTCCTTAAGGTAGACTCAGTTAAAAAACACAAGGGGGGGGGGTGAGCCAGAAAGGCAGCGGCAGGCCTGCCATGGTTTGGATGTGGGTGACCCAGGGGTTCATGAGTTCAAGGTTTGGTTCCCAAAGCAGCCGCGTTCAGACGCCGGCTGTTAGAAAATGCCTGGCGTGGTGGCACCTGCCTGTGATCCCAGGCTGATCAAGGACAGGCTCCGCAGCCGACTCTCAGCAATACAGCCAGACCCGGGCTCAAAACAACAGGGACTCAAAGGCTGGGGGTATCGGGACATAGCGCAGAGGTAGCTGACAGGTTGGTCCCTCCCCACGGGGGCGGGACCTTAGAAAAGGAGGAGGCTCTGCTGGGCGATATCGCGAGAGGGGCGGAGTTTCCACGCGTAGCCCCACCCACAAGACGTAAACTTTAAAGGGAAGGGCATTTCCTTTCCAGCGGTGGAGGAGCTTGGAGGTCTACAGTAGCTGTCCAGCTCGTATTCCCGGGAGAAGACTGCATTAAAATTCTTTTCTTTTTGGCGCACCTGGTCTCTCTTACCTTTTTACTGCGCCTAAAAAAAAAAATAAGAGTAGCATGCTCCTGGGCCCAATCTCCAGTAAAACACAAGCCCAACAATAATAATGATTAATAATTATTATTATTAATAATAAAAAGGCAAGCAAGTAAAGTGACTGGCTCCTGAGGCCCTGCCCTCGATGGTGGGTCGGTGCCCTGACAGCACCCTCTCCTGAATGGACGCTGGGAGGGGCAGGGCTGCGGACGGGCCGGGTGCAGGGAGCCTGCCCTTGGAGGTGCCCTTGGGGCTGAATTGTGCCCCCGGCCCCTCCTCCCTGCTCTCTGGCACCATGAAATGAGTCGTTTTGCCCCACTAAGTCTCTTCCACCATGACCCACAGCCTCACTCGACCCAGGGCAAATGGGCCAGAACAAACCAGAAATCAGGAGCCCGAATCTTTCCTCTGTCAAACTCTTTTTCTCGAGCATTTTGTCAGAGTGACAGAAAGCTGACTAAAACAGGCCCTTGGGGGCTGCCCCCTGGGCTGCTCTGCGGACTTCAGCGAAAGGCTGTGGTGGCCTTTCACTCCCTGCAGCTGCCAGGGGTCTTCATGTCCAAGTTTCCTAAGTCAAGAGGGAGAATCTGGCCCAGGTTGAGGCCCGGGTCTACTCAGCTAAACCTGGCTCACTGGGGGAGGAGGCAGTGGGGTGCTCGGGGACAAAATGATTACAGGTTCCCATCTCAGAGTCTTCCCAAAGATCTCGGAGGGCAAGGATTCGCTGAAAGTGGGACCACCAACCTCCGCAGGCCACTGCTCTGGATAAGCACGTCTCCTGGGGTTGATCCAGGATCTTCCATTTTGGGGTAAGTAGTACATATGCTCTGATTTTTAATTTCAGCTGGGTACATGCAATATATCTCTCTTTATCCATTTCAATAAACAGTAATTGAGGACTTACTGTGTCCTCAGCTGCTCGTGTTGATGTATGTTATGGGAGATTTAAAAAAGAGAGAGAAACTGCCTTACTACAAGTATAAACTTGTTCTCTCTCAACCGGATTAATCCAAGAACCGAGAGGAAGCTGGAGTCACTGGAGTCACTGGATTCTTTATTTCTTACTTTTTGAAAATAATAAAATACCATACACCTTTTATTAAGGTCAGGTTATAACTACATGTACAGATACAGAAAGATATCAGTGACATACTGCTGAGTAAAAAACGGATTATATTAGTATGTAGAATTTGATTAGCTTTTTTTTTTGGTATTAGGGTTTGAACCCGGGGCCATTCTACCTATGAACTACATCCCCAGACCTTTTTACTTTTTGTTTTGAAACAGGGTCTTACTAGGTTGCTGAGAATATTGCCAAGTTGCTGAGGCTGACCTTGAACCTGCGATCCTCCTGCCTCAGCCTCCCAAGTACTAGGATTATAGATATGTTCCACGTCTGGCTCTTTCCCTTCCTTCCTTCCTTCCTTCCTTCCTTCCTTCCTTCCTTCCTTCCTTCCTTCCTTCTCTTTTTATTGGTGCATTGTAATCCTACCTCATGATGAAGTCAAGAGTGATACAGATATCCATGCCACAGTGCTCGGGGGCCACACTGCTCGGGGGCCACGGTGCTTGGGGGCCACGGTGCTTGGTGGCCACGGTGCTTGGGGGTCACGGTGCTTGGGGGCCACGGTGCTTGGTGGCCACGGTGCTTGGTGGCCACGGTGCTCGGGGGCCATGGTGCTCGGGGGCCATGGTGCTCGGGGGTCATGGTGCTCGGGAGCCACGGTGCTCGGGGGTCACGGTGCTCGGGGGTCACGGTGCTCGGGGGCCATGGTGCTCGGGGGTCATGGTGCTCGGGGGTCATGGTGCTCGGGGGCCACGGTGCTTGGTGGTCACGGTGCTTGGGGATCATGGTGCTTGGTGGCCACGGTGCTCGGGGGCCACGGTGCTCAGTGAGCTTCCCTGAGCTCCTGCCCTGCTCCCTCTTCCTCGCAAGTCTACTTCATACTTTAACAACCTTAATCAATATTTTATTATTTTACTCCTTTATCATTTTGAAAAACAAAACAAAACAAACAGCCCCCAAACCTGTGGTCCTCCTTTGAGAGCAACCAACTCTCTTTCTTTCTTTCTTCTTTCTTTCTTCCTGTGCGTTGCTCAGAGCATTCTACCACTGAGCTACACCCACACTTCCTCTTTTACTCTAATTCTCATTATTACTTTTGTGAAACGGGGTCTCGCTAGGTTGCCGAGAGTCTCACTAAGCCTCTAAAGCTGGTCTTGAACCTGTGATCCTCCTGTCTCAGCCTCCCAAGTATTGGAATTACAACTGTGCACCACCATGCCCAACCGCTCGTTTCTCTAGACACGCTCTATGGCCGTCCTCGGCTATGATGGTGTCTTCCCATAGCGCCATATTTTATGTTGCTGAGAAAAAAATCCTGCATTTTTCCGCTTTCATAAATAGTTCCCGCGAAAAGAAAATTTCAGTTGCAATCCCATTCATTTTATTTAAGTGAGTGTGTATGTAACTCCATTGTCACTCTATCGTGAAAATCAATTCCACGCAAAGACTTCTAATCTCTAAAATACACTGTCTAGACGGGCGGCGTGATGCACGCCTGTCATCCCAGCATTTGGGAGGCTGAGACAGGAGGACTGTGCAGGTCTGAAGTCAGCCTCAGCTACTTAGTGCGGCCCTTCGCAACTCAGTGAGACCCTGTTTCAAAACAAGAATAAAAAATAGGGCTGGGGGTGTTGCTCAGAGGTAGAATGGCCCTGGATTCCATCCCCAGTACCGCAAAATAAATAAATAAATAAATAAGTAAATCAATACAATACAATACAATACAATACAATACGCTGTCTACCATAAAGAGGCCTTTTCATTTCTGGGGACTCGCTTTCGATTAAACTCCCTCTTACATTATATTTAAAAACGTTAGGCAACTGAAAGATGGCAATGATTATGTTTGCAGTTAAAAAACGAAATCACTACTGATTCCAGATTTAATAATCATGAAACACAGGGCGCGGTCTATGGGGCGGATGGCAGCAGAAATGAGCCCGCCGGCCCGGGACAGTGCAGACCGTGACCCCGAGCCGTCTCACCCAGCTCTCTCCTAGTGTGGACCTTTCAGGATTTTGCTGAAAAAACCAGGACTGAGTAAGGACATGGTGGATCTTTGAGAGGCTCAAAGGAAAGCGCGGATGGCAGGGGCGAGCCCCACCCTTCCTCTCCCATTTCTCTCCTTCCTCCCTAAGAGTTACTTCTTTCATTTTCTTTCCTTCTTTCTTTCTTTCTTTCTTTCTTTCTTTCTCTCTCTCTCTCTCTCTCTCTCTCTCTCTCTCTCTCTCTCTCTCTCTCTCTCTCCCCCCCCACCCTTTCTCTGTTTCTCTCTCTCTTTTTGTGGTGTTGGGATTGAGCCCAGGGACATTCTACCATGACACCCCTGGCCCTATTTTATTTTTTATTTTGAAATAGGGTCTCCCTAAGTTGCTGAGGCTGGCCTTAAACCCCTGATCCTCCAGTCTCAGCCTCCCCAGTACTGGGATGCACTCCCATATCCAGTTTCCCTATTAGGTATTTCTAAGCACTAACAAAAAGTGTAATTGTTTCCAAGAGATCCTATTTCTTTGGAGAAACCCAACGTGCTTCAAAATCTTGCCCTGACCATGATGAGATTTAAAAACTGAACTAAGATGTGTCACCACATTTGAAATTTGAGCTATTCTGAGAAAACTGATATGCATAGCCCTCAGACAAAGGAAAGTAGCAAACCATCTCCTCTCTCGTCCAGCCTCTTCTTTACTTGTGTAGACCACCCAGATTCAATGCTGTGTGGTCTCTGTCCAGCTGCATCTCCTTATGTCACAGAAGAATATTTCCTCCTCCTCTTCCTTTATGTCCTATTTATTGCTTTGGAAGAAAAGTTTGAGTGGTTTATGGTCCTCGGTTATTTTTTTGGGGGGGGAGTGCTGGGGGTTGAACTTAGAGCATTCTACTTCTGAGCCCTTTTTATTTTTATTTTTAATTTGAAACAAGGCCTTGCTAAGTTCCTAAGGCGGGCCTCAAACCTGTAATCCCCCTGTCTCAGCCTCAGTACTGAGGGGTCCTGGGTATTAATGTAACCATTATAGAGACGGCTTTATCATCCTCTGGCCCATTTCAAGTTTACTTGCATGGCACAATAAATATTTCTGTATTCCAAGAGGAGCCGTAACTCGTTAAAATGTGTGCCATGCTACATGGTTAAAAATCCTCAGAAAAATCCATTGACTATCTCCAGAGGATGGCGGTCCTTTCCCTTTGAATCTACTTGTCTGTATTTTGGAGATTGTGAGTAATTATGCAACAATTTACTCTAAACCGAATTAAGAAGTTATTTGGGTGTAAATAAATACTCTAATTATAAGTAACAAATTAAATGTGAGGTGGAAAAGCGACTTTCATATTTGCAGCAAGTAGTTCAGTGCTTACAAATTCACAGGTGTATGCGCATATAATTGTTAGTTTTTTTAAACGACTAGTTTCCAGTATCTATGAATATCAGATAGCGTAGACAGTCACTTTCCATTTTTAAAATTGGAGCTCTTGGTAAGGCTTAGTTAACCTCCTTATTTACTTGAGGGTTGCGTTTCTTGTTTGTGGTACTGGGGATTAAACCCAGAGGCATTCTACCTTCCAGATACACCCCCAGACCTATTTTACTTTTTTAAATTTATTTTGAAACTGGATCTTACTAAGTGGCTGAGGCTGGTCAGGAGCCTGTGATCCTCCCGTCTCCACCTCGGGAGAACTGGATTACACGTGTGCACCACCATGCCAGGGTAAGGCTTGTGTGTTTATAATACAAACAGTAACACTTTTATATCTGTAGTAAGTCACGGGTCAAAACACTGTAGGCGTGACTTGGGAAGGACTCTGCTAAATGGTTCAACTATTCTTTTTTTCTTATTTTTCTGTAGCTAGTCACATTTGACTGCTGATTTCAAATTACATACTAAAAAAACCCCAAATGCGTAATTTATTTGCATTGCTTCTCACTAAGCTCCCTCGCTCCAGTGTTAGCGTTTATAGGACTCCTGCTTTTTATCTGGAAGTGCATCTAACTTTGGGATCGCTCCCCATTCTTCCAGGGATTCCCCATCCATTCTGTTGTTGCTAATTGCCTATTTTCTGGGAATGATGTCTGCCTCTGGTCTGGCATGTCAGCTATTTTTGCACGAGTTTTAGGGTGCACTAGGGATTGGTGAGCCAATCTGTTTGCTTAGGTAGGCATGGTTGGGCATGCCTGGAATCCCTTTACTTGGGAGGCTGAGACAGGAGGATTGCAGGTTAGAGGCTGGCCTCAGCAATTTAGAGGAGCAGTCAGCAACTTAGTTGAGGCCCTGCTTTGAAATAAGAAAGTAAATATGGCTGGATGTGTAGCTCGGAGCTAGAATGCCCCTAGGTTCAATCCCAGTACTTCCCTCAACAATAAAAAACAAGCAAACAAATAAATATAAAAAACTGGCTGCTTTAGTTTTTCCTTGGGAGAAAATTCCTATTGTGAAACTACCTTTGGCTTCGAACCTGCGCGATCCTGATCCTCCTGTCTCCGCCTCCCAAGCTCGGGGATGACCAGCGTGCGCCACCGCGCCCGGCATAAACTCCCTTCTTATGCAACAATGAAATGTTTCTTTTAACAAATCATGAGATGAAGTTAGCTTACAGTATTTTCCTTTTTGCCTTGGCTTTTGGAGAGTACAGAAAATCCTTATTTTTTTAAAATATGACAGTCACTATCTGAACTCTTTTACATGTCTTTTTTTTATCAGAAACTTCAAATACTTCTTTGAAATTAGGTGAAATTTAAAAGAATTAACACAATCATTCTATATTTTAAGAGAAATGTTTCTTCTCCATTTCTTATTTTTTTGTAATTTTTATTATCTTTAAATTATTATTGCTGTTGTTGTTGTTGTTGGCATTGGAAATAGAACTCTGGGGCTTTCTACCTTCCAGCCATATCCCTAGACCTTTTACTTTTATTAAAATAAAAGTTGCTGAGGCTGGCCTTGAACTTGTGAGCCTCCTGTCTCAGCCTCCCAAGTACTGGCATCAGAGGCATGAGCTGCCACACAGGGCTTCTTCCCCATTTCCTTAGTCTAATAAAGTGTGGGCAAGATACTTTTATACAAATCTTAGAGGCGTTAAGTGAATATGCCCATGAGAGGTCCACGAGGGGTAGGGTTTTTGGTTCATGCGGCCACGCTCTCAGGCAGGAATTCGCAGTGCCCATCAGTGATTGCTAGGTGATTCTGCTCACCACCACACACGTGGTGGAAGGCATCTTGGGAACACTATGGCTAGCCGGGCGTGGTGGTGCACACTTGTGATCCCAGCACTTGGGAGGCGGAGACAGGAGGATTGAGACTGGCGGCCAGCCTCAGCTACTGAGTGAGGCCCTTTGCAACACAGTGAGACCCTGCTTCAAAATGAAGAATAAAAATATAGGGCTGGAGGTGCTGCTCGAAGGCTCGGAGGTAGAATGTCCGTGGGTTCTGTCCCCAGTACCGCAAAATAAAAACACCACCACAGTGGCTAAGCAGATCGAACCATTTTCTAAACGAGTAGAGCTGGTGCGAAACCTCAGTGGGTCTACAGGTGTCCTCCCTGCACAGTAGATGCACGTGAGGTCTGACAACGAGTGCCCTGTCCCTAATATATTTAAATCCTAGTTTTTGTAGACATCAATTTGCTTCTTTCTCCTTTTCTTCCTTTTTATTCTGTGGCGCTGAGGATTGGACCCAGGAGCATTCTACCTCTGAGCTACACCCCAGCCCCATTTTGTTTATTTGGAAACAGGGTCTCACTAAGTTCCCGAGGGCCTCGCTAAGTTGCTGAGGCTGGCCTCAAGTACTGGGACTACAAGTGTGCACCACCATGGCAGACTTCGGCTTCTTGTCTTTCTTTGTAAAGAACTGATGCGAAAATGGATCTTATCTAACCTTTTTGGCAGAGTTGAAAGAGTTCCCAGTGTTCTGGGGCATTTGGGTCTTAGAAACATCTTATTTCCAGGACAAGTGTGCTCACAACATTCAGAGTTAATAAATCCGAGCGTGTTCTTTTGAAAGCTATGTTGCTTCGTTCTCATGAAGCCACGCAAGTCAGCAACGTGTGGTTAGTCCCTAGGACACGTATCTTCAATTCCCGCTGGAGTGGAGAGCAGGGGATGTTGGAGACTTGACCCTCGACGCAGCAGTGCTAAGCGTGGGCCCTCGGAAGGTGATCAGCTCCTGGGGGCTGTCCTTGCGAGTGTGTCGATGGCGTCATCACCAAGCCCTGCCGGTTAGTTATTGAAGCGTGGGCTCCTAGTAGGATGGTGTCCTTGGCTCCCTCCTCACTCTCTTTTGTCATCTGTCTTCTACCTTGGGATCCCGCAGCAATACGACCCTCGGCAGATGCTAACAGAGGCTGCTGCGCGTGCCCTGCACTTCCCAGTCTCTACAGCTGTGAGCCCAGTGAATGTTCTTTATGAGTTACCCAGTCTGCTAGAGCAACACAGACTGGACTAAGATGGGGGCAGATCTGAAGACTCAGTACTTCTCTCCATCACTGGAGAGAGCACGGGCCACACAAAGCATGAGGAGGTCGGTGAATCAGAGCAGAAACACGATGTCTTGGGAAGGGCACAGAGGGGGCCCAGCAGGGAGAAGGGATAGCAGGGACCTGTTCGAGGAGACAGTAGGAATGGGGCTTTGAGCAAGGCCTCAACAGAGAGATGGGTCTCAGAGGAGGAGAGGGGAGACGGAGGAGTTGAAAGGGCAGAGGGAACAGCGAGGGCAAAACTGGAAATGGCAGGGCCACTGCACCAGCGACTGATTGCCCAACAACCAGAGAGGGCCATGGTGCAGTCAAGGCTGGGGATTTTATAAAGATATACTTTTATGAGTGCATTGCACTTGCACACCCTAGTGCCGTTCAATGGGATACAAACACACACAGAGCTGTGAGTGTGCTTCGCTCTGCGTTCCACCCACTGCCCCTCCCCCTCCTAGCACATGCTAGTGAAGCCAGTAGTAATAACTTTATATACTAAGGCTGGAAATTCATTATTTTTATTTTGTGTGTGGCTAGAACTAGGAATTGAACCCACAGACATTCTATCTTAGAGATACCCCCAGCCCTATTTTATTTTGTTTTGTTTTGAAACAGAGTCTCACTAGGCCGCTGAGAGTCTCTGTAAGCTGCTGAGGCTGGCCGCAAACCTTCGATCTTCTTGTCTCGGCCTCCCAAGTACTGGGATTCCAGGCTGCGCCACCTGACTTAATGAGGGCTTAATGAGGCCTCGCATCTCTCACCAAGAACTGCTTTGTCCAGAGAATTCATTCTAAGCAGCACAATCACACATTAGACAAAACATTAGATTACGGCCTGGGAGCCTGGCTGGCACTTCTGAAAGAAAAGTTGATTATGCAGCGTAGATCTAATGTGTAATTTTTTTTTTCCCAGAGAAACACACTTCTCTCCAAAAATTTTTAATTAGTTCCTATTTTCTCTCTTTTCGGTTATAGAACTTTTAGCACAAATACTATGTGGATGCCACTCATACTCCCGGGGAAAGTGGCAAAGAGGGTGTGTGCCGTGGCTGAACAAACGCTCATATATACTGTGGTGGGTGTTGACAGCAGGTACTGGGATTTTTGACAAAGAGACCTCATCATAGAAGTCAGTATCCGGTTCTCAGAATTGGGACATTAAGACTTTCTGCCCACCCTCAGAAACAAGTTCCGAAGAGTAATTGTAGCTGGGTGTGGTAGTGTACAACTGTAATCCCAATACTTGGGAAGCTGGGAGAGGAGCATCACAGCCTTAGAAATTTATTAAGGCCCTCAGCAATGCAGTGAGATCCTGTTTCCAAATAAAAAATAGGGCTGGGGCTGTAGCTCAAAGATAAAAGCGCCCCTGGGTTCAATCCCCAGTACCACACACACATATACACAAAAGAATAAAAGTAAAAAATCACAAATATGATATATGTATTAAATATATAAATATTTGTGTGATATATGATATCATATAAATATATAATTATATACTTGTGTAATTATATATAATATAAAATGAAGGGTAAACACGAATGTAAATAAATACAATACTTGATGGTAGCTACTGGATAAGAGACATGTTAGGTCATGTCCTAATTTAGATAGCTTTAACTTTTTTTCACAAAATCACCTATTGGTAAGAAAACAGGACATGCTGTTTATTGTATAGGAGGTGTGTTTGCTCTGGGCTTGCACTTAGGTAAGTGGAGGTGGGTACACCAACACTGGGTGTTAACGTCTTCTCTGCCTAGTTACTCGCACAGCTAGAATCTAGAATATCAGCAGGGTTTGGCTGTGTGGCGGGAGGCTTCCTATAACCCTTCCTTTAAAATGTGTGGCTCTTTAGGTTTATTTACTTATTTTTTGACTAATCAAAACAGTACAAGGAGACCACCACGGTGCTGCTGCCTGCCCAGCTGACCTGTCTGCTGATGCACAGTCGTGTCCCTCGATAGATCTGCTGCTTCAACGCTCCCTGTAGGCTGGTGGCATCTGCTTCCAATTTCTTGGATCCATCCATCTTCCTCGTATGACTGAGCTCTCATGACCATAGTCTCAGAGGACTTGCCGACCTCTCAGATCTCATTCTTTGCAGCTGTCTCTTCAATTCTACATCAGGAGGGTTGTAGGGATCAAGCTCTCTACTCGTGGCAAGTACAGAATATCATATGCATCCTGGAGATTTTATCCTATGGGCATAGCAAGACCCCAGACCGCCCTGAGGCTGTACACGGTTACTGGACCTTCTGTAATACACTAGATACCATCTACTCTTGGCGATTCAATACTTCTTTGACAACAGACCTCCCAAACTAGCTTTCCAACTCACTCTTATGGAGAGTTTTGTGCTGAGAAGTCCTTAGTGGATATAACGGTTTGGATTCAGAATGTCTCCTTAGCCTTCATGGAAACAAGGTGGCAATGTTGGAATTGGAGTCTGGCTGCTACGGGGGATCTCTGGCTTTTGAGATTATATGGTTCTTCCTCTCCCTGCTGGCTCCCTTGCTCTGGCCTCCTCTGTGACGTGCGAGCAGAGCTGCGCTCTCTCCCTGTCTCTGCTTCCTGCCACCCTACCCTGAGCTCTGCACTTCCCATCTGACAGGGACTGAAACTGAAATCTCCCAGAACTGTGAGCAAATAAATCTACCTTACTCTAGGTTGTGTGATTAGGGTGTTTTTTTTTTTAATCACATCAGTGAGAATGTTGCTGGGAACACTGGATATGGCTATAACTCAGGTGTTCTTCAGCAAGATCCCTCTTCTGGTAAATGTGTAGAGCAGCCCTCTCTGGTATTTTGCTTATTTGATAAATATCACCCACAGGTAAATTCCCAAATAACTACCTCAACAATTAAAAAAAAATCAATATTGGATATATACATATATATGTGTATATATATACTACATACATACTATATATACTACACATACTACATACATACTATATACACTACATACATACTATATATACTACATATATACTATATATACTACATATATTATATACTACATATATACTATATACTACATATATACTATATATACTACATACATACTATATATACTACCATATACTACATATATACTATATTTACTACATATATACTACCATATACTACATACATACTATATATACTACACATATACTACATATATACTATATATATACATATATACATCCTATTAGGTCCTATATCAGAACACTTGGTCTATCAAATGGCAATGATTTCAAATAACCTTGATATGGGTCTTAATTTTCTTACTTTGGAGAAGGGTGTGTCTTGCTGTGTCTTTTATTATGGAAAAGGATGGACGACAACTTTTCTGGAGAATTTTTATGTTCTTTTTAATTTTATCTAAGGCTTTAAAACTTATTTCCCATTGTGTGCCATTTGTCTTAAATTTAATCTTTTAGCTTCCTTTACTAAGCCTGGTCTCCTGCTATCCAACTCATAAATACATACACTACTCGGTGTTCTTAAGTGTAAGAAGATGCAAGTTGGCACTCACTGGGCCCTTATTATAAGCTGGGTACCACTGTATAGGCATATTAACTCACCTGATCTTCAAAACAGCCCTGTGATTGGGGCATTAGCGTTATTCCTGCTTTATAGAAAAAGAAACTGAGGTCTGGGGAGATTCACCCACTCTCACAGCTACTAAGTGAAGAAGCCTGATTGAAATTAAAACCCCGTCTGGCTGGAAATCTATAATTCTCTAATCAAAAGAGCCTATGTTCTGAAATACAATTTGAAGACCTAGAAAATACAGGTACATAGCTCATCAGGTCCCATAGTCCTGTATCTCTCATGCCTGTTTTAATCTAGCTGGTCCTTAGGTTTGTTAATTTGTTATTTTCTTCCTTGTTATAAGAAATGCTCTTTCTGCTGAAGTGCTGCTGGATTTTGGAAGGCGTCCTCATGACTAAATATTTGTTTGCCTAGTAAGAGCCTTGGGAAGGGCCATCCTGCCAGTGGGCGCTCAATAAAGATTAATGGATGGCCGTGCACGGCAGTGTGGGAGTCCTGCGCTTAGAATCCACTCAGCTCTTTGAAAGTGACAGAAAGGAGGTGGGGGAGATGAAACTTAAGGGATCACCCCCACCCCAGCCTCTGTCATGGGTTTCCAGATTGAGCTGTATCCGTTGAAAGGTCCCGAATGCAGCCTGGGGACGTGGAGCCTGGTGTGTTCTGGGGAAATGCTGTGAAAATGAGATCCCAGGGCCATTTCCAAGATTAACATCAAACAGGAGAGAAAGCTTGCTTCTCTGATGAAGACTGAAGAAAATCAAATATTTTTTAATTGACACATTTTCTATTATTATATACATATAAAGGGGATGAGTAATATGCCATATCAGATGGTTTGTGCAAACTGTCAAGCAAGAGCTGAAGCATGAGTAACTTCCCAAAGAACCTTCTGCGAAATGCAAGCAGTCAAAAGTGACAGTAATCAGCCACACGCTCATCTACCACCAAGTCATCTCTGAAAAGCTTGGGGGGCCTCCCCCCAAAGTGCATGGTGGAATATTTCTAGAGGAAAGAAAGGAGATCAGTAACTTAACCTTACTTCACTAAAAAGCCTGGTGTCCCGTGGTACCCATGCGTGCACACTTGATGGGAAGGGCTGGGGTCAGCCACAGGGCCTGACCACCTTTCCGAGTCTTAAGGGAATTTTAAGATGTGAGGGTACTCACTTGCCAGATCAAACTTTGCTTTGCATCAGAGAAAGTGGAAAGAGGAAAGCCTCAATTACTAGGACGATTTCTGTCAATCTCAGGCTTAGATATGAGGTACCAGTGTTGTGTGGAGAAGAGTGTCCCAGAAAGCTCGTTGGGTGGCCTTGAGTCTACTCATAGTCTGCTCAACTCTCTGTTCCAGGGCCTCCGTTCGCATTAGCAAAGTAGAGACTCGCTTTTTGGGGTTTATTCCAACTCTACTATTTCATGTCATTCTTGGTGGCGTCCTCTGTAAGATGAGAATTCTTGAACGGGAAAGCTCTATGAATCTTGCCGTTGTGCATGAGAATATATATGTATATATGTATGTATGTATGTATATGTATGTGTATGTGTATGTGTATATATGTATGTATGTATGTATATGTATATGTATATGTATATGTATATGTATATGTATATGTATGTATGTATATGTATATGTATGTATGTATATGTATATGTATATACACACACTTTTTTGTGGTACTGGGGTTCCTGAAACCCTTCTACCTCCGGCCTACACTCCCAGAGCTATTTTATACTTTTTATTTGGAAACAGGGTCTCCTAAACCAGCGTGGTTGGCTTTGAACCTGCGCGATCCTCCTGTCTCCACCTCCCAAGCGTGGGGCTTACAAGCGTGTGCCACCACACCTGGCTTATATATTTTTTTAAAAACTCCCATTTAGTCAGGTGTGGTTTGCACACTTGTAATCCCAGTATTGGAGAGGCCAAGACAGGAGGATCTTTCTTATGTTTAAAGCTGGCCTTGGGGCTCTCTGCAGCTTAGCAAGACCTTGTTTCCAAATAAAAATAAAACCGGTCTGGGGTGTTGCTTAGAGATAGAATACCCCTGGGTTCAATCCCCAGCATCACAAAAGAACTCCTAAAACCAAAACCCCATTTATCCCCTCCCCCCAAATAACCCTAACTTTTCTTATCAATAAAGAGACCTTATGAATTTGATAATTAGATAGAAGGGATTATTTCATTAATACTTTACCCTTCATTTGGCACCATACCTTATTTTCTCTACCAAAAAGAGGTGATTTTTGAGAATCAATCCAGAAGGTGTGTTAAGAAGTACAGGAGAGATCTTACTATGTGTTTGCTGTTTTAAAATCCAGTATTTAGGATGCTGAGATAGGAGGATCACAGTTTCAATGTCAGCCTCAGCAACTTAGTGAAGCACTCAGCAACTCAGTGATCCTGTTTCCAAACAAAAAATAAAATAGGGCTAAAGGTATAGCTGAAAGGTAGAATGCTCCTGGGTTCAATCCCCAGCAACACACACATAAAAAGAAATAAAATAGGGCTTGGATATATATATATGGCTTAGAGGTAGAATGCCACTGGGATTAATTGCCAGTGCCAACACACACACACACACACACACACACACACACACACACACACACGGATATATGAAAATAAGGTAGTTCATGCAAAAAATTTTTTATAGACATATATGTATAATTGTGTCCAAAGTATTGATGCACGTTTACAAAAGCACTATCCTAAAATAAAAAAGTGGAAAAATTCAAGAAGTGGGAAGGGCTATTTTTCAGTACTCAGAATCATGGCTTTCTTAGCACCCAGGTGGTGTGGACAGGTCAGGAGGACCCCAGCACCACCCTGTGCCGTGCGGCACAGACTCTTAATGTTGATTCTCCATGGAGACCTCTAGGAGCTGTTAAAGTTCCTCTAACAAGAATCAAAGAACCTTTGTTTTCTTGTGTCTGCTAGTTTGACCTTACTTTGTTCTGAATCAGAGAAGGAAAGAAGTAAACTTCTGGGATGAGGTGGGGTGGGCTAGAGCGGTAGGGCGAGGAGCCCGGAGGAGGAGACGCGGTGCTGTGTTGTCTACTGACAAGTCCAAGGCTGAGGATGGCCACCCGGGATGTCATTGTTTGCTGCCGAAGCCTTATTTGTTCCTGCTTCTCATTTCAGATTCTTGCCCTGATGTAATAAGGGAACGCCTTCCCAGCCATCATCCTGTATTGACAAGCAAATGTCACCGTGTTTGATTGACATCTATTGCTTCTGAATGCAGAAGTATGATTTAGAAATCAATTGTGCTTATTTATTTAAAGCCAGTCTTGTGTATCTTATGTATTGGTTGGTGGGATAGCTCTCCTACTATTTACGCTGAGGGCTTTCTATTAGAATTCTAAATCCAGGCTTTCTTCTCCTCTCCAATTGCCAGTGGAGGGTCTCCTTTGTCATCTTTCCCGTGGTTCCCTCTCCTCCAATGCGCATTTGGGAAATCTGCCCGGGAGCTTATAGAACTTTCCTTCTTAGACCTGTCTAGCCCTTGTGTGGACCCTGCTTGCTCTGTTGTAAGACTTCTGTGGGCATTGACAAGTGATTATACCCCAGGGGTGTAGCACCTTCAAGCAAATGCAACTGGGAATCCAACCACGATAGCTTCTGAAAGGTTGCTAGGATTATAGCCTGTAGGTCAAGCAAGTCTGTGCTTTCGCCATTCTGCAGAACTTGGAAAAAGAGCCCACCCCTCCCCCACCCTTATGCCAGGGACGTGTCCATTTAAAAATCATTGAGAAATATCCTTTGGCTTTTTAATGTGCCTTGCTGTTCACAGGGTTACATCTTCTTTCATTTAGAAGGCTGGGGAGGAAAATCTTCAGGTTAAAAAAAAATCACATCTACCATCTGGAAAATTCTAAAGGGCCCTCCTTATGTTAAAAGTGGCATTTCGAAAAAAAAAAGAAAAAAAAAAACACCTGAAGCACCGATTGTGGGTGAGCCAGCTGAGAAATACTGTCAACCAAGCGGCCCTCCTTCCAACCTTCACCTCCGCCTGCGCGCTGGGGCCACGGGCTATGGGGACACGGAGGACTTAGGTGTGACCCTGGAGTCCTGAGAGCTGTCCACGCACAGCTGTCTTCCTCCCCAGCATGTCCTGGGTCCAGCCAGGGAGTAGTCAGACTCTCACTGTTCATCCATGTGCAGAGAGGGGGGGGAAAAAGGCCGAAAAAAAAAAAAATCCCACATTGTCAGAGCAATGCCAAACTCCCTCTGAGTAGGATGAGCTGAGCAGATGCTGCAGGGAGATGCCAGAGCAGCTCCCCTTCCTCTGTGCCTTGGTGCCTATAAATTGCTCCGGCGCGCGTTTGTCAGCCTCCTCTTCTCCTGGCAGGTGGTACCCAGGCAGCATTCGGCGTTCAGTCTCGCTCCCGCTCGGCTCCGGCGGTGAGGCGCTCGCGCTGTTCGCCAGCTCCTCGGCTCCGGCCTGAGCCCCGCGCGGCCGACCGTGCCCAGCGCCCCAGCCGCTCGGCGGGCCCTGGGGGCGCCGGGTCGGCGCCGGGCTTTGGGTGTGCGCTTCTATTAGAGTGGCGGCGGCAGCAGAGGAGGAAGAAAAAAAAAAGAAGAAGAAGAAGAAGCAGAAGCAGGGGGACGGGCGAACAGATCGAGCGCAAGAAGGAGGAGGCAGAAAAAGGCAACTTCAGACAGAAAGTTGGTGCGAACTGGCGCAGTCTGCAAAAACGGAAAAGTCGATCGCAGGCGGCGGCGGCATAAAAGTGTGAGCGGCCAGGACCGGCGCGAGCGGCGGCGGCTGGCTCTGCCCCCCGGGTGGCCGCCGCGGCAGCCACAGGTGCGCAGGGGCTGCGCCCGGCGCCCCGCCCAGCCCCCACCCGCCCGGGACTCCAGCTCGGCGCCGCGTCCCTCGCAGCGCAGCCTCGCGGGCGCAGCCGGGCGGCCAGCAGCGGCCCGCGCGCCCAGGGGACTTGGGGTTCGAGGGGGATTGTTTTCGGCTCTGAGGAGGTCCCCGCCCAACCTTCAAAATTTTGTCCAAAAGCAGACAAGAGGATCGCCCCGCGCTGAGCCGGCTGGTGGGCAGCAGGAGGCGCCTGATCGCCGCCGGGGCGCTGGGGGTGGTGATGGTGCTCCTGCTGGTCGTCCTCATCCCGGTGCTGGTGAGCTCGGCCGGCACGTCGGCGCACTACGAGATGCTGGGCACCTGCCGCATGGTCTGCGACCCCTACGGGGGCACCAAGGCGCCCAGCACCGCCGCCACGCCCGACCGCGGCCTCATGCAGTCCCTGCCCACCTTGATCCAGGGCCCCAAAGGCGAGGCCGGCCGGCCGGGGAAGGCAGGCCCGCGGGGGCCCCCCGGCGAGCCCGGGCCGCCCGGCCCCGTGGGGCCCCCGGGCGAGAAGGGCGAGCCGGGCCGCCAGGGCCTGCCCGGGCCGCCCGGGGCGCCGGGCCTGAACGCGGCCGGGGCCATCAGCGCCGCCACCTACAGCACGGTGCCCAAGATCGCCTTCTACGCCGGCCTCAAGCGGCAGCACGAAGGCTACGAGGTGCTCAAGTTCGACGACGTGGTCACCAACCTGGGCAACCACTACGACCCCACCACGGGCAAGTTCACCTGCTCCATCCCCGGCATCTACTTCTTCACCTACCACGTCCTGATGCGCGGCGGGGACGGTACCAGCATGTGGGCTGACCTCTGCAAAAACAACCAGGTGAGCGCGGGGAGGGCGGCGAGACGGAGGAGACCCCGGAGCGCGGTGGGTACCGGGGCTCCCCGGCGCCCCGAGCTGCGGAGAGGGGCGCGCGGAGCCCCGCTGCGGGGGAGCGCCCCGGGGCCCGGAGCCCGGTCCCTGCGCCCCCGGCCCGCGCTCGGGGCGCCGGTGTGTGAGCGCCACCCTGGAGGGCGAGGAGCCGGGAGGGAGCCCCGGGCCGCCCGTCCCGGGGAGAGCTGGTGCACCGGAGGAGTCCTGGGGGCGAAACGACCCCGGGACCTGGGACCCTCAGCGTGGGGCGCTCACAGGCTTTCCCGGACGAGGAGGGCTGGGAGCTCGGAATGCGCGTGTCGAGGGACCGACTCCGGGGGTGATGGAGGCGGTCTC
Organism: Muscardinus avellanarius; assembly: GCF_963383645.1. Classification (NCBI taxonomy): domain Eukaryota; kingdom Metazoa; phylum Chordata; class Mammalia; order Rodentia; family Gliridae; genus Muscardinus; species Muscardinus avellanarius. The sequence continues at coordinate 16,432,300 of NC_137806.1, forward strand.
CCATCCCGGGAACTCCGGGGAGAAAGGAGCGAGTCCAAGCTGGGCGCATCCGGAGCAGGGCAGTCCCAGCGCCCTTGCGGCGTCCCAGGCGGTCAACTCACCGTCAGTTTTAAGACTCAAACTTGGGTTTAGTTTTCGGCGGAGGAAGTGAGCTTTTAGCCTAGAAGAGCCCAGGCAAGGAATGTTAAGAAAAAGTAAAGTTGAGCCTCGCGGGGCGGAGGGCGTTACCGGGCGAAGCGTAGGCGCCGAGACACTGGTCCACACCGGCGGGTGAGCGGATGGACGCGCCCGCAGGTGGCCTGGGTCAGCGCGGGTTAGAGCCCAGCGCTGGGCTTCGGGTCTCTCAGCTGCGAGCCCAGGGGACCCGCGAGAGTCTTCCCAGCCCAGCCGTCTGGCTCACGCTCGCCTCGGCCTTGACCACAGCCCAGTTAGCCCCGGCCCCGATGGCCACCCGCGAGCGGGCCCGCGCCCCTGGCCGGCCGCGGGGCTGCAGCTCCCCTAGGCAACTCCACGGTTGCCCCCAGAAATCCGCTGCCATGGAGAAACCGAAGTACGTTTGCCCCCCTGGAGAAGGGACACCGTCTTTGTATCTACCTAAAAGTGTAATCGGCCTTCCTGGAGGCCCAGCCCGCAGCGGGCAGCGAGGCCTGGGCGCTGGTGGCCTGCGGGCGGGGCGGGCTTCTTGGGTCTCAACTTCGCTGAGCGAGTGGCGCCCCAAGGACCCCGCCATCACCCTCCACAGGGCCAGGAGCTCCAGGTGACTGGCCCTGGGAAGTCAGACCTTGGCCATTAAAGTAGGGATTCCACCAAAGACCCGCTTCAGTGTCAGAATTCTTTTGAGAGACAAATGTCCTGAATGTATGAGATTCCCTCATACATTCTTAAAAAGAAAAAAAAGTCCTGTCCCTATCCTGTCCTACAAATATCTTAAGGGACCCTCAGGACGTATAGAACAAAAAGAGGAAAATGGCCACCAGGAGGCACTAACAGGGTTGTTTATTAGCTATTATGCATGAAAATATTAAGATAAATACAAATTACTTACGGAACCATAAGGTAATTATAGGGAAATGGCTTATAAGGCCACCACTAACTGCACCAAAATGGAGCAGATGGGTCACCGTACCCAATTGGTTGTGCACATCCTCGCCATGGGCAGCCAGGACTCAGCCCCTTATTTACACACTGGCTCTCTCTGGATTCAAAGGTTGGGTCTGGAAAATACTGTCAGTTTGCAGAGATTATTTTTAGAGGTATCAACTAAAGTGGAACAGGATTCCATTTTTGTCAACAAATATCCATGACTGTTAAAAAAAGGGTCACTTTTTAAATATCTGGAAAATTGTAATTGTGTGCACATCCTGAAAGTCATTTAAATTAGTTGACATTTTGATGCCTAGACTGTTTGGCCTGTGTATATTCCACTTGTCCCGAGGAAACCATTCTCTTCAGACATGCTATATGCATTTTGTTCTTAAAATGGTTTCATTGTTTGGCATATAAATTGCCCCTTTGTACCACTCTGACTCACACATTCTATGAGGTTCAGGAAAACAAGGTAAAGTAGCCGACCTATAATGTCTAATGATTCCCATTGGCGATATTAAACTGCTTTTTCTGCAAAAGATGTGCAACAGGTAATTCAGAAAAATAAATATATGGTGGTAAACAATATACTTTTGAGTGCAGTGCAGACTATTTTAGAAATCATTATTATGATACTACTGTTAAGGAATTCTCTCACTAGATAGGACTATTTGTAAAGTGTGGTATGCATCTAGTTATGAGTGTAAAATCTTATAAAAATCTCTTTTTAATTTTAAATGTATACTTTATCATTGGTTGCAATTATGCTCTTCTGATCACTTCTTAGAATGGCAGTTCCCCCTCTAAGCAGTCTTGATCTGTTTTCATAAAACAGAACTCAGAGATCCGTGTCAGGGTAAGGTTCTATGGATAAGTGGGTTTTGAAAAGGACGAAAATTAAACAAAAAAAAATACGGTTGACCGAAGAGGACACAATGCCTCTGGACCATAACCAGATGACAGCCATTTTTCTTCTTTGTGCTGAACGGAAGATTGCAGATGGAACCATCAAAGGCCAGTCAATTAACCTGATGAGCCACTTAACCTTTTGTTTATGATTCCACAGAATTACAGCGAAAATGAGATTATGAAAAGATCAGCAGCAATTAATTAAATTAGCAAATGTTGCCATAAACATTGCCTCTAATGCTATATCCTCAATAATAAGATAATGCTAAGACTATACAGCCTATTACATCCTCAAAACATACCACTAAAAAGATCACAGTTCTCATATTCCCCATGAAGCCATCAACTTAAATGCAATCTTACCGTCTGTTGAGATCCCCTGACAGTGCATATTAAAGGTAAGGGTTCGACTCAAAGAGCTTTACATAGACACAAGACAAAAAATTTAACGTTGTATACGTATAGCTGAAAGCCTAAAAAAGACATCTCAATATAGTTACTATATTATCACTATAATAAAACTAAACCGGCTTAGGATTAGAACTACAAATAATTAAAGACAGTTTTCCTTTGTGTTTGAGAATTTATTAGTTAAGGTATCCACAAATTATATTGAAAAATGATTAGATTTGATTAGGTATTTCTTTATTAGAGAGATTAATGACATGTCCAGTGAATAATTCTTTTAAAGGCAGTGAAAAGTGAAGATAAAGTAGAAGCTAAATAGTTAATATACCAAGAAAAGATATTAAAGCAAATACAGGTAGAAGTGGGCATATTAGACTGAGAAGGGGATGCCTCAGATTCCCTGACACAATGCTAAAATGAGAGCACATTTAGGAACCTGTAAATATCCCCCAGGCCAAAGCACTCCCTTCCTCAGCAGTTTGCTGGCATACAGGAAGAATTGCTGAAGTCACTGAGCTAGATACTAGACCTTGAAATTTCAAGTCCCATTATACCTTAGCATATTATCAGGTGAGCAAGCGTACTCAAATAATTTACATTGACGTATAGAGATGGCTTAATTGGGACAGTCTTATGGCACTACTATAGGTTAAAATCTTAAGAGAATCACTTTCATTCTAAAGCAGTATACTGACTTTATCTAACAAAGGAGTCAAAACTGTAAGGGTAGCCTTCCAGTCTGTGGAATCAATCTCCTGTGTTTGCAGGGTTTTTTTGTGGTTGCACATAATTAAAAATGGCAACATTTGCATGTTTTTGTGGCTATATCCTATAGAATAAAAACAGCATTGCATCATTAAAAGATCACTGGTTTTAGAGTGCTTTAATATGTCCTGGTTTCCAAACGCCTTTGTATAGAAAACAGTGATGAAGGACCATGCCCTTAGCACATATACAAAATATCCAAAAGTAATGAATAAAATGTGTCTGGTTATGAATGATATCTGAGACATAGATTTTATTTGACAATTAAAGCATTACTAATACAGCTAATTACTCTTTTGTATTTTACTTTTTCTTATCTATTAACAATCTACATGTTTAAAATAACCAAGTCATAATCTTCCTTCAGTATATTTTTTCCCCCTGGGAATTAATGACTAGAAGAAATTAATGAAATTAATCAAAGCATTTGACTTATGCATACTGATGATTAGTTCCTAGAAAATATTATAAAGTTCAAGTGAGTGATTGCATAGTGGTCAAAACAGATTACCTCACTATTGGAACACACATTTGCTTCAGTGGTTCTGAGCATAATTACATGGTATATGTCTCTTATTGTATTAATGCCAGCGAGCACAGGGTTAAGCAATTCTGAATCCTTTAAGCTCTTTTGCTATATGATACCCAGAAAGAATTTTTAAAATACTACTCGAATTACTTTACAAGTTCAGCAGTGTCAAAGAGCCTTCTCCTTTTCTAAGATTTCAGCATTAATCTGAGAATATATCACATAAAAATTTAATTTGAAAACCCATCATTCAAATGTGAAGGGAATGCATGGCAATTCTTGACTTATGTCTCGTTTCTCTCATTTTGCCAAGTGATAAAATCCAGCGTATTGTACCCCAAGTCATGCATTATTACATAGTGCCGGTTTACAAAACCACTAAATCACTTGCTGTGTTATTCAGGGAAATATCATTATAGAGGAATAGAAACAAGCCACAAAGTAGAAGATGAGTTACTGAAATAAATCAGATACAAGTCTGCCTATTGAAAGATTTTCCAAGGCAGAGTCAAAATATGTCTAAATAAATATGATGCCTAATTTGGGTTGAGGACGGGACGGAATGTCCATAGTCTATGATGTTGTAGGCAATGTGACTGTTTGCAAACGTTTATCAACCCACTGATGACACCAGAGGCTCAGCATGAGCAGATGATAAGCAGCCTCCATCCTCAAAGCCAAACACACAGTATCACCAAAATATAAAAGGGTGTTAAGTGAAATCATTCAAAAATTCTAGAGTTTTGAGAGACTTAAATTGCAGGGATTTAGTTCCTTCTATATCTTAGATATGTTGAAATAAAATTGTTGATTTAAATGCACATGTAATTAAGAGACAGAAAGGCACAGATAGAAAAAAGAAAGACCCTGAAAACATGAGCAGATAACCAAACTTGTTAAAATGAGTTCAGCTTGGAAGCAGACTGGTAAAAGGGGCTTTAGTCCTATTAGATCTCAAAAGCCCCAAATCAAAGGGCTTTCCTCCATTTTTTCTTTGTATAAAGTAGCATAGTAGTATTTCCCTGAGTCTTTACTGACTGTAGATCTCAATTTTCTAATAATTGTGATGAGCAACTAAAGTTCAGCTTGAGCTTCTGTACTCTTACACAGCTGGTTAGAATATTGCTATTTGGATTTAATTAAAATGTGAAACAATACTACTATTTTCACTTCAATAAGCAATTGGGCACAGGGATTCAAGGAATCAGAAAGAGTAGTGCTATCAGATTGGTATGCTTTGTTTCAAATGATAGGGAAGATTGCTGAATGTCCCTCACTACAACACCATTTTCTCCCTCCATTTCCAAGAACATAGCTGAAACTGTTGCGGAGACATCCTTATAAAGCCCCGAGGGCAGGGCGGACATCCTTATCCTACATTCTGTGCTCTGGCAGAAGGTCCCCTAGAATGCTGTGTGAATAGCAAAAGAGAAAACCCCGGGTGCTCTCCTTTCTAAACTCCGATTCCTGTCTGCTCCACACAGGTGCGCGCCAGCGCAATCGCCCAAGATGCCGATCAGAATTACGACTACGCCAGCAACAGCGTGGTCCTCCATCTGGAGCCAGGAGACGAAGTCTACATCAAATTGGATGGCGGAAAAGCCCACGGAGGAAACAACAACAAATACAGCACGTTTTCTGGATTTATTATTTATGCTGACTGATGATGCAGGAGCTAAGCTTACTGTTCTGAGTTTGGACACTGGATTCGTGTGGCTAACGTCAGTGAATCAAGGATCCCAGGGGATGCTGATCGCAGGGCGTCTCGGTTGTGTATATGTGGGGAAATCAAATGCTACCTGACTCACATCTGTATCACTCAGAAACATTATGTATAAAAAAATATTTAAAGCAAGATAAGCAGATGTGTGATCCACTTACCGCCAAAGCAAATTCTCCTTTACTGTTAGTGTCCATGTGAATGAAGTCCTATATAGATCACAAATTTTTATAGAAAAATCTAAGACACTGAATTATTTCTTCGATATATATAATACTTTGATGTACTGTGATCTTGCTGCTTTTATTCATATGTCAGCTTGGGTTCTTGTGAGTTTCCTGCTTATTACTGATACTTGGAGTCCATTCATAGTGTGGAAGAATCACTTTATCCTGCAGGAGGTCTAATTGAAGTAATGCTGCTTGTCCCCAAAGAAATTGTTTGCCTTGTACTCTTGTTAACTTTAGCGCTAGACCTGGGAAAGATTCAACTTCAAGCCTTAACCTGGAATTTTCTGGATTTGTGGGAATTCCCAAGCCTATGGTCATTTTCCTATTTTTTTTTCTTCTTAATTTTCTTTTCTCTCCTTTTCTGGTGATAGTCTTTAAAAAAATAGAGATTGAAATTGTATTATAGGATTACCCTATAAGTGTGAAAATGTGTAATTATGTATGGTATTTAGAAAATCCCCTGTGTGTCCATTTTGTCAATAGAATACACTTAGATTTACTTGGAAAGTCAGAGAAATTTATTCTTTGGTATTAAATTGGACTGAGGCCTTTGCCTTCTTTGGAACAAAAGATCATTCGTAACCCAATGCACAAAGGTTTAATTTGAGTTACTGCATGCGTCACCAAGGGGACACTAAGTAAGGCCTTCAAACAGCTACTACAAATCTGTGGCTTGAGGTTATTTCAAAATTAACAATTCCACATATAACCAATATGATGGCAAAGTGTATATATTTTATATAAATACCTGCCACACACATTTATATACATATGCACATATGTTAGATGAAATATTATATATATATATGGCTTCAGTTCCTGAGGCACAGTGGCTGTACAGCCTCAAAAATCTAATTAAAAATGTATGGGTATATACACACAGAAACATGCAAAATTGTTTGACTTATTTTGGATCGAAATATATTTTAGATGAGCATATATGGAGTAGCAAAACCATTCAAATGACGTCTCTTTAAGAGTTCTACAGAAAATGAAATCTTATTAGGTTAAAATGTCCTACAAGTCAAATGTATGTAGGTTAACCTATGGTTACTTTGTTACCATATGCCAATCAATACATTGACTGCATTCTCTGGCAGACTGTTAATATCAGGACTAGAGAAACAAAATGGCTCTCCTTCACAGTGTTTATGAATTACATGCATTTGAGTTATCCGTTTTTGTGTTTTTCTCAGGTGGATTTTAGCTGACGGTCAAGTAGATGTTGACAGTAGTGTGAGCCCTTTCTCTCTTGTTAAAACACGCTGCCCAAAGCATCTCTTTAAGGAAAAGATTAAAATGCATGTTGATGCAACCTATCACACAACTTCCACTAGTATAATGAAAAAAAAAAATCTGTTCCCCTTTTGGTTGCTTTTGAAGACTCTTCCACAAGTAGATTTAAAAAACAAAGACTTAAAAAAATCTGCTTGTGAAGGACATTTGCATTTTTTTTTTCACCAAAAGGAATCCATTTGCTCTCTGGCTCACTCCTCTTTGGTACTTGCTGTTCTAACACACAGAGAGCTTGATCGTCTTTGATCAGTTGAAATATCTTGAACAAACGTCAACTTTCCAAAAGTCACGCGTGGTGTTCCCTTCTGGAGGTAGTGTTTGCTCAGTTTAAATGCCTTGATTTGGGCAACTGTCATGACTTACAGGATTAAAAACACTTATCATTCATCAGGAATCATGATTAATTCTATTTGGCCTTTCTAATATATAAGATCACCCATAAATGAGTTGTAATCGTTTTTATTTATTTTTAACAATATATGCTTATCAAAGAAGAATTGGCAGCAAGGGATGAATATTTGTTTTAGGTACCAAATACCATAATGAGGATACAAAGAAAATATAGACAGCAGAGCACATCAATTAGGATTTTTAACTACATGTTTTTAGAAAAGGCTTTATTTATACAAAATATCAGGGCTTTTAAAGAGTCAGCTGTGGGATCAGACTGTCATTTTCAATAGATTTGACCTTTCCTTTAAACAAATAAAGCATTATTTTCTCTGTTTGGGTCCAAGGGGAAAAAAACAAATAAATCAAAGGTAAAGGAAATAAAGGGAATATATATATATACATATATACATATGGCAAGCATTTCTTTTTTTCATTATATATTATGAATTAATTAAATTGTGGCCTTTGTTATTATAAATGTAATGATTCATTAAACTATATTATGTAATATATTTTGACTTTTATGATGGATTTTTATAACTCAGTACTATTATGTGCTTTTATACAAAGTTTGCAAAACACAACAAAATTTACTGCAAAAATAATGGATACCAGAAAGCCAAAGTCATCAATACTGATTTAGTATGTAGTAGATAGGTAGGGGTCATATAATTAACCTTCCAGAATATTTTTATTATTGTGAATTCGTAACTATATTACAGTAGCCTTTGAAAAAAGTCTCGGAATTTAACTTCCCTTGCTGCAAAAGCTATTTTAAAGTGCCATATTATTCATTAAGCATTAATTAAAGAACAGCAGGATAATTAGTAAGATCATCAATATTACAAGAAACATTAGATTGCTCCAGAAGGGGGCAATTTAACAATTTAACTAGAAACACTTTAAATTTTTCACAAGTAGTGAAGCTGATAGATTAGAAACAAATCCTACAACTCCACTTAAGGGATACAGACTTTCAATCATTGTTTGAAAATACTCCTGTATTTATTTTATTAAGGCAAGACAGTAAGGGTCAGTTAGGTTCAGTAACACCCCAGAGGTGAAAACTCAGCTGTTGGCCAGTTTCAGAGACAGAAAACTTCTATTTCTTAAGAAGGAAATGATTATAATTGGTCTTATGTGGCCCTGGTTAATATCTCGTGGCGGGGCTGAGATCACCGCAAGGTGTAAATTGATAAACAATCATCTTATTAGAGAGGTAGCCATTGCGTCAGGTTTTTCTGCCTGTACCTTATCAGGTGCACTCTTAGCCGTGGTGTTGGTACGTGAGCTTAGCCGTGACCTCCATATTTTACCAGTGGACACTTCGTGTGTATGCCACGTGCTGTCAGAATTCCATCTTCATAGCCCTCTCTCCGCAGCCCAGGAAACACGCCCTGTGGAAAATGTTAACTCATTGTATGCCGTTTGTCTCACATTTGGGATCCCAGCGTGCCCGAACCTCTACCCTTGTGCGTGTCATAGACACTGCCTTCTACTGCGGCGTGTGCCGGGGCCCGTCATACGTCCTGTGTGGTGATGATGGAGGTATCACTGCATCCCATCACAGACAAGACCTTATTCCACACACACAGGGCTTTCTAGCCTGTGATATTTATGGCAGTGCCTGCAGTGCTGCGCTGAAGGCAGCTTCTAATAGGAGGTGGTGTTTGAATGATGGGCGCTTTGGTACTTTACTCACATAACTTGGTTCTGGACTTGTATTCAGCTCTCTTCTCTTAAATTTTTTTTGCCTCTCTTTTAAATTTTTAAAGTTTTTTTTTATTGGTGCATTGTAATATATAGTATTATAGAAGCATACATGCACATAGCACCTGGTGTTTTTCCCTGGGACTCCACCCTGTTCCCTTCTTCCTGACAATACTGAAACTGGCATGGATAGCCTCATATATGTTTGTTTGTTTGTTTAATTGGTTATGATACTGGGGATTGAACGCAGGGGTATTCTATCTCTGAGCCACACCCCCAGCCCTATTTTATTTTTTATTTTGAAACAAGGACTCACTAAGTAGCTGAGAGTTTCATTACATTGCACAGGCTGTACTAGAACCTGTGATCCTCCTGTCTCAGTCTCTCAAGTACTGGTATTACAGGTATGCGTCACCTCGCCCAGCCATGATAACCTCATATATGAACATAGCATAATTTGAAATGCCTTTCTTAATTGGACCATAGTTTTGAGATCCCATTCCCACTCTGTTTTTCTCTAGCAAATAAAATAAGTGGATATTTGTAATTAAAACACGGAAACAAAGACATCTTTGCACAAATAAAGCACTTGGAGAGTAAAATCAGCTGGTTTGAACAGCCTGCAAAGAGCAGCTACAAAAGCATCTCTGAGCATGTGTCCCTCTGCAGTCTCTGGGAATTATGACTCAGTAGCAGTCTCTCAGCACTGGATTAAACCAACCAAAAGCTTTTACCCTGTCTTCCTTCCCCGTCAATAAGACTGCTAAAATAATAAGCGGTTCCTTTAAATGTATAGTCAGTTGACTATAGAAGAGCTTCCTGACTATTGTCTAAAAATGTAATCCTCTTTGCTTGGTCAAATGCTGTAATCTGTAGTGTGACTCACCTCCCAACAGCACCATCTGTGAGTGTCTGGACTCTGGGCAGTTTCTGTCCTGGCGTCCATGGTGAGACAGAGACGCAAGTTCCAGGCCATGGCTCTTGGGGACTCTTGTGTACTCGCGTGAGTGTTGAAAGTCCCAGGTGGGTGTGGGTGGGTAGACGGCACCTGTCTTCAGAGGCGTGGTTATTTGGAAGGCATCCCTTTCATCCTCTTAGGGAGCATTTCTTGGCATCCTCGGTCATGTGTCCATTTTAATAACTACCGTGGTGAAGGAGCCGTGGGAGTGCCACGCACACACTCAAGCATGAACCTGCCTCCTAGGAAAACACATTTCAAGGTAAATTAGAGGCAGCTGGGCGTGGCGGCCCACACCTGTAATCCCAGCACTTGGAGGCTGAGGCAGGAGGATGGCAGGCTCAAGGACAGCCGCAGCGACTTAGGCCCTCGGCAACTTAGCGAAGCCTTGTTTCACAATAAAAACTAAAATGTGGCTGTGGGTGTAGCTCATAGGTAGAATGCTCTTGGGTTCAGTTCCCAGCATATAACACACACACACACACACACACACACACACACACACACACACACACAATTATAGTTGAGATTAGACCTCGTTTGTCAGCATAGCAGTGCCCCCCTCAGAGCTTTGTCTAGACACCAGCATTGATGCACGTGGACCCCCCGCCCGCCTGACGTGATGAGGTTCGTGCCTCCGAGGCTCTTTGGTGCCTTACCTGAAGTCCTGATCTTCAGTTACTTTGGAAAAACTTTAAGGGCAGCATGTAAAAGTTGTATGATCATTTTTGAAAAAATGGGGGGGGGGAATGATTTGACTGAATGTATACAGAAAGAAATACCACAGTAAAGAAGGTTTGGGGATATACTTCCCCAATATTTCTGAGCGTTTCCCAAGATATATGTAAATGGTGGTAGTGGGGATTGAAACCAAGGGCATTTGGCCTCTGAGTTATACTCCCAGGCCTCTTTTATTTTTATTTTGAAACAGGATTTTACTAAGTTGCTGAGAGCCTCACTAAGTTGTTGAGGAAGTCCTTGAACCTGGTATTGGGATTACAAGCATGCACCATCACACCTGACTATATCATTTCCCTTATCTGAGAATTATTTAGTCTTTTTTTTTTTCTACTGGAACTGGGGATTGAACTCAGGGACATTCTACTTCCAAGCTATACCCCCAGTCCTATTTTTTTTTTTGTGGCACTGGGACTTGAATCCAGGAGCATTCTATCTCTGAGCTACACTTTCAGCCCTATTTTTTATTCTTTATTTTAAAACAGGATCTCACTAAGTTGCAGAGGGCCTCACTAAATAGTTAAGGCTGGCTGAGAACCTGTGATCCTTCTGTCTCAGCCTCCCAAGTACTGGTATTACAAGCATGAGCCACCATGCCTGGCTCAGTCCTATTTTTTACTTTTTTATTTTGGAACAGGGTCTTACTAAGTTGCAGAAGGCCTCACTAAGTAGCTGAGGTTGGCCGCAAACCTTCAATTCTCCCATCTCAGCCTCCCAAGCACCAGCATCACAAGCATGCGGCACCATGCCCAGCTTATCTGAGAATTATGATATCTCATTACTCTGAAGGCGTACCTACGGAGAAACAAATCTTGTAAGATTCTTTTTTTAAAATTTTTGTTATTGTGGGTCTGGGGATGGAACCCAGGGGCATTCGACTTCTGAGCTACAACCCTTGCCCTATTTTTTATTCTTTATTTTGAAACGGGGTCTCACTAAGTATCAGAGGGCTTTAGTAAGTAGTAGCTGAGGCTGTCTGTGAACCACGATCCTCTGGTCTCAGCCTCCCAAATGCTGGGATCACAAGCATGCGCCACCTTGCCCGGCTATAAGATTCTTTTTGTCACATCTTGAAGCACAAGACTATCAAGTTGGAAATTAGTAAAGAAAACGTGGTAGGTTAGATACTCTTATTTAAAAATGGGAACCTTTAGAATGCAATAGATCAATGATCTGGAGACTAGTTATCTCATGAGCCAGATAATATTCTGGCTCTGGAAACCCAGTCCTGTCCTGACTACCAAGCAAACCTGCCGGTCAGGTCTTCACTCAGAGATCATCACTCACGTGCCACTGTGTAGAAGAACGGGACTCACAGAGATGCTGGGGGGCACTACAGATGAGAAGACAAATATCACAGTAATTATAGCAAGACAAATGAGTTAGTGTTTTGCAAACAAATATTAGAGAGAGACTACAAAGTGTGAAAAGGCAGAGATATAATAAGATTTGAGAAATGGAGCAGAAGATTGAAAACAGGTGTTAGACACAAAATTTCTGGTGCTGAGAACCAGAGGTAGGCAAAAGCATGCTTGTTTGTCTTTGCACTTCAGAGATTTCAGACCGCTATGCCCAAAAGGACTGCAGATAAAAGATGAAAATCAAATTCCCAAGACATAGGGAACAGTGGGGTACGATGATAGCAACCCAGAAGGTCATTCAGTCATATCCTGATCTGTGCTTGGATAAAGTGGCCCTATGCATGGTTCTAATTAAAGGAGGATTATACACACACACATAAACTTATATGTGAACCAGCACACATATATCACATACATGCACACATTTATACATATGTATAAGTATGTATACATACTTATATGTATATATACATATATCCTTATATACATGCTTGTATGTAAGCTAAGAAATTATATATATATAAGTATCTCATATATAAGTATATATACTTTTATATATAAGTATATATAAGTACATATACTTTCTCAGTATATATTTATATTTATCTAAGTATATATTATACATATTTATATATACTGGGATATATTTTCATATATTCAGAATGTTTCTATTTGGTACAATAAATGACAACCAAAATTAAGTTCTGGATTTTGAACTGATAGTTAAAAAGAGGTAAGAAAGGATGTTGAGGAAGCCATTGGCCCTCCTTTCGCCACATCTCGTTCCTAGGTCCCCTTTACAGGTGTCCTGTCTCTTGACCTAGAAGGTCTGGGAACCTTTTGGAAGGCATTGGGGGGCAAGAGACACACTTCACTGCCACGGAGTGTATGCAGACTGAGAATGGGAAGGGACACAGACCCTGAATGCAAACTTCATATTTCCAAGATGAACTATAAAGTATATTAAGAGAATTCATCACAAAATCATGTTTTGAGCTACCACACCATCCCATTATAAATTCTAGATGTCTTTGGGCAAAGACTATTCACCTCTGAGTTAGCACAAACTCGTGGGACTCTCGGGGAACCTGTTTACTACTGGAGTGGTGTTTCTGAGCACGTAAATAAAAATCATAAAAAATAATCAACAACAAGTAATATGTCTGTTTGTCACAGAACTGGTTTAAGTATTTTAAAAGAGATAGAGAGAAAGAGAGAGTCCTAATTTCACTGGTCAAGTCAGTCATAGCATCTTGCTCTTGTGGAATGGTCACCACTTGAGATAACCAGCGTGACAGGTGTTAACCAGTTTTTTCCAGTGATATTACACTTGAAGCATCTTTTATGCTTACTGAAGTTACCACAGAGAATGTCAATGTATGGGGCAGAAGAAAGCATAAAGGTGTCCCAGAAGAGCAGTCCCAGGGATGTTCCAGCTGTGACCACCCGCAGAGGAGCATCCCCACTGCCCCAGCGCACGCACTGTAAATACTGGTTCTTGAGACTCACAGTTTCTGGATAGCAGTTTTCTTACTCTTACTTCTTCAATTCCAGTTTTGCTCACTCTTATTCCAACCTCTTTATTACACCCTTGACAATATCCTGGTCCTCACTGTCATGCAAACTGCTCCTTCTCTGACCTCTCTTTCCCAGTTTCCCACTTAGATCATGTGAGCTTTTTCTACTCTCCCTCCTCTCTCTTTTCTACGCTATATACTCCCCCACTCCACTAAAGCCTCCAGTTACTTGCCCTGCTCTGGGATTCTTATGTATCTGCCTGTTTCATCCAACTTTCTACTTGCTCCTAGGTTTCATGTAAATGTCTCCTTAGGAATCTTTCTCTGTATTCTTAAGGACTTTTGGGCACTGGGTATTGAAGCCAGGAACATTCTACCTTTAAGCTACACCCCGAAATCTATTTTAGATTTTTTAAAATTTTAAAACAGAGTCTTGATAAGTTGCTGAGGGTATCTTTAACCTGCGATCCTCCTGTCTCAGGCTTCCAAGTACTGGGAGGTATAAACCACCATGCCTAGATTCTCTCCAGAGTATGGACATTATACTCTGAACATTTGAGATTCAATCACCCCTTTAATGAATGTTTTTCATAAAGCATTTAAAATATTGCTTGTAGGAAGTTCTGAGATTGGTGTGGTCATTCTGGGAAAGAAACTGCCTATTTCATTAAGGAAAAAGGATAAAATATGTCTCTGTTCTCTTATTGTCACGGCAAGGTTGAGTCTTACCTGTGCTTTTTGTAAGTTGTCTATCTGCACTGAACTTTAAGGCTCTGGTAAGCTTTAGCCTACTTAGAGTGACTCATTTTCTCCTTGAAATAATATATAGAGATTTTCTCCCTGGAACAGCTCAGATATATTTTTCTCTGCAAGTCTGTGGTTCCGCCTGCTTACTGTTTTCACAGTCTTTGCTAATACTCATCCAGATATGACAATCAAAAAGGGCTAGTAAAAGAGAACACTATGAGAGATTTCATCATATTCACCATTTAATTCTTTTGTTGTCATCAGGCATATCAATATGTGGGTTGAATTGGTAATTAAGAACTTCAGCCCCAAAGAGATCATATTCCAAGTAGCAGCCAAGTTAAGCAAACCTCCAGTAGCTCTTTCTTATAAAATACAGACCTAGAGACAATAACTCAGAAATATTATAATATTATTAAGAGCATATTCTCCACAGATGTAGAAGTTTTAAAAACACATGTTGTCAGCTCTTCATCACTGTGACCAACATATTTGACAAGAATGACTTAGAGGAGGAAAGATTGATCTCGGTTTATGGTTTCAGAGGATTCAGTCCGTGGTCAGCTGGCTCCAAGTCGGAAACATCAGGATGGAAGGGTGCAGCAGAAAATGGCAAACAGAGAAGGGGAGAGAGAGAGAGAGAGAGAGAGAGAGAGAGAGAGAGAGAGAGAGAGAGAGAGAGAGAGAGAGACTGGAACCAGATAGTGACCTATTTCCTTCAACTAGGTCATACTTCTCAGCAGTCCAGTCAGCTATCAATGGATTAGTTCACTGATGAGGGCAGAGCCCTCATGAGCCAATCACTTCCCCAATGCCCCACCTCTGAACACATGAGACTTTAGGGGATATTTGGATCCACACCATAGCAGCATACTCTGCACTAGAATATAGTTTAAGTTAAAAACAAAATAAAACAAAACAACAATGACAACAAAAACAAAACAGAAAAACAAGCTTTTGAGTTCTCTCTTATAATGACTATAAAATAGTAAATTCTATTTTTTTTTTAGCAGAAACAAAATAATTTATCTATCCAAAGCTGTCCCTTCTAAAGTACTTGGGAAAGATAAAATTATTTTTAATTATGCCGGCACTCCTCAAAAATAATTTTGTAACTCTCCCTTGGCATTGTCAGTAGGATATGCTCCACATTTTTCAGAAAACCCTGAATGGGTTAAATTTTCATCCTCTGATGACTGCTGTGAATGATGGAAACTATCAAAGAAAATTTGGTGCCAGGTCTGGTGAATTAGGTGAATAATACTAATCTGGGTGAAACAGGAAGCTTTGCTGTACGATAGAAAGGTGATTTCTTTGTGAAGATTGTTGCGTGGCTCTAAAATTAATCCCAAAGCCTATGTGAATATCATCCCAAATTTTTAAAAGGGACAATATTCCTACAATAACATATCTTTTGGAGTGTTTATCTTTAAAATTAAACTTATTACTGTATGGTCAATTTTATGGCTGTCTTCTCATTTCATTAGGTATCCTATGAAGAATATCAGTAGATAGAAAAATAAGGTAACAAAATGGGCTTCAGATAAATAAGGAGAAAGATCAGAAAACAGTGAGAGGAAGGTTAGAAGGAAAAAACAAGGATTTAAATAGGGAACAGTTCAAATAAAGTTATGGCCATATGTCAGAAATCTCATTGCTATAATCCACTAAAACTAACCACACAGTTTAGAGGAAGGAAGATTTATTTGCTCATAGTTCTGGAGATTTCATAGGTTCAGTCCACATCAGGTGGGGTCTGTGGAGCTCAGAGAATGGTAGTAGGAGGCAGAAAGAGGGAAAGAGCAAGGGCTCTGCTCTCACATCATGGAGTCTGGAAGTAAGAGAGAGCAAAGGAAGGGATTCAAAGACAAAAGCAGGGTCCTTAAGTCTATACCCTCAGGGATCCACCTTCTCTAGCTACACCCTACCTGCCTAGATGACCACCCAGTAAATCCACTACGAGGAATTTATGTGGCGATGAGGTTACAATCCTCACAACTTAATTATGTCAACACTGAACATTAATACATGACTCTTTGGAGAACATTCTATATCTAAACATAACATAATACATGAAGTTTTCACTACCAATCTCACTAACTGTAGAAGGGAAAGGCAGGGGTAAGATTTGGAGGGAAACACACAAAGTGCTATGCACATGTACGATTTTTTGTATCACTTTCAACTTCACTATGGTATATAACTACAATGCATCAATAAAGTCCATTAAAAGATACACTATTTTAGGATACAGCTATGTAAATTGTTAGGAAAGGAGAGACATACAGGTTATAGAGAGGGGGATGGAGCATGTGACAAGAGTGGATAATCTCAAGAAATTTAGATTATAACAACACAAAGGAGAGGCATCAAGGTAATTCCAAAATACCATTGTAGACATTCAATCCAATAAAGGAATAATGAGAATACAATATGGAAAAAGCGTGAGGGAAAGGTCTTCTACTAAATGTTGAGTGAAGTGAGGAAAGTGGAGAGAAACAAAGGGGTTGTTTGGGGCTCAAAAGTGGCCTGAAGAATTGAGAGAATCAGTCATTGCCTCATCAGGCTTTAATCCACACCGGCACTCTCTTTCTTTGGACAACTTCAGGACACAAGGATTAGAATACTTTTTTTTTTTGTCTATAAATCTGCTAACACCAGGTCAGGAGTATTTTAAAGCCTTTTCCCCAAACCATGGGAGGACCAATTAAGCCTCCATGTGTCACAGGTGCAAGAGGTTTCTGCTTTCCTGAGAAGCTTCCTGGGAGCCCACTACTGACCTTCACTCTGAGCTATCAGAGTGTGGCGGCTCCTTTCTCTTCTACTCACCTAGTTGGCATAATTCATAGTTTACAATATTGTTTTAGGAAGGGAGGCTAAAAACATCTTTCCTTTATACTCTAAAACGTGCATTAGTTCTGTGCTATCTTCTATCAATACTACTCTTTTTCCATCTTCTCACCATGGAGACCATCTTTTTGCTTCCAAAATACTAGTTTAACAGAATATGTGTTTTTCTATGGTAAACATATTCTGTTTTCTCCCAAAGAACCACACTTAAAAACAAAATATACACAATTAAAAATTGCATAAGAGCAAAGAGGTAAGTTCAGTACTTTTCCTTCTGAGTTAACTTAATTCAATTTACGACCCAATATGGGCAAGGTGCTGAGTGACGGGTGGAAGTACCCATAGGTTGGAGCAGGCTCTTACTTCTGCTCCTGATGCCTTTTTACTTCACCTGTACTAATGCCCTAAAACTAAGTTTGCCTCAACAATTTAGAGAAACCCTGTTTCAAAGTAAAAAGTAAAAAGGGCTGAGGGTGTAGCTTGGCGATAGAATGCCTCTGGGTACAATCCTCAGTATCAAAACAAACAAATATCAAACTCTTCCCACTCTTTTACCTCCAAAAAAGGCTGGGGATGTAGCTCAGTGGCAGAGTGAGAGCTTGCTTAGTTTGTGTGAGGCTCTGGATTTAATTCCCAGTAACACACACACACACACACACACCATGAGCATACTTGTCATCTCAGTACTTGGGATGCTGAGACAGGGGGATCACAAGTCTCTGCAACTTGGTGAGACCCTGTTTCAAAATAAAGACTAAATAGCAGGCATGGTGGTGCACGCTTGTAATCCCTGAGCTTGGGAGGTGGAGACAGGAGGATTATGTAGGTTCGAAGCCAGCTGCGCTGGTTTAAGTGACCCTGTTTCCAAATTAAAAAAAAAAAGTATAAAATAGGTCTGGGAGTGTAACCTGGAGGTAGAAGAGTTTCCAGGAACCCCAGTACTACCAAAATAAATAAATAAATAAATAGATAAATAAATAAATACTAAATAATAGGGCTGGGGGTGTAGCTTGGAGATAGAATGCCCCTGAGTTCAGGCCCCAGCACCCAAAAAAAGAGAGAAAGAGAGAAAGAATGGAAGGAAGGAAGGAAGGAAGGAAGAAAGAAAGAAAGAAAGAAAGAAAGAAAGAAAGAAAGAAAGAAGAAAGAATGTGTGACTTTGTGGGTACTGGTTCATCTGTAAAATATTCTTTAAGAACTTATAGTCATATGTAGTGGAGAACATATCTTTAGAAGAAAAGTGGCTGAGCAGATATTTTGGACATTAGGAAGATGTTGAAAAGAGGATCAAAGTTGCTGTCCTTACATGTGCACACATATTTTTATATCTATATGCATACACATAGATACCTATATCTACATGTGAATATACATATCTATATGTGTAGATATTACTATTTTTATTGACTTTGATGATACAACCCGTCTAGTGGATTACTAAGCATTAGTGTAAAGGCAGTTAAGAATTAAAATCTTTATTGAAGAAGGGAAAAAACATAGAAAGAAAACAGTATCAGTGATCACATATATTTTTCAAAGAAAAGTCCTTTTAAAAAAGGAGTTTGGAGCTGGACACAGTGGAACACGTCTGTAATCCCAGTACTTTGGAGGCTGAGGCAGGGAGATCACAGGTTCAAGACCAGCTTCAGCAACTCATCGAGGCCCTCAGCAATCTAGCAGGACCCTGTTTCCAAATAAAAAATAAAATAGGGCTAGAGGTGTAGCTCAGAGGTAGAATGCCCCTGGGCTCAGTCCCCAGTATGCCACCCCCCCACATACACACACACACACGCACACACACACACACACACACACACACACACGCGCACACACGTACACACACGTACACACACACACACACACACAAGAAACTTGATATTGGACGTTACTGATGAGTAGAATGATACCAGAAAAATCATACCCAAGGATCACCAGCCCTGGTTCTCTTAATCCTTACAATGACATGAAGCAGGTAGGAACGTTCCCATTTTATAGATGAGAATGGTAAGTAACTCAACGGCTCAACTGAGGAGTGTGAAGAAGCCCCAATACCTCTGTGTGCAGAAACCACATTCTTAGACCTGTCTTGTTCATGATGAAAACGGCACCCACCGGAGTGGGTGCCCCATTCCACCTTGCCAGCTCTCACTACAGAGAAATATGTGCCCGTCACAATGACACCCAGCAGCACCCTGCTCCATCAATGTCCTGCAAGGTGACTTACCTACGTGAAACTGACATTCAGTTGGATGACTTCCAGGGACTGCCAATGTGCTACTGAAATTTCATTTATGCAAGTGATCTTTTTTTCCCCTTCACTTGGAGAGAGGATTGACCCCAAATGTCAGCATGGCCCCATGGGAAAAGGGACTCTGCTCGATGTCCTTCAGAGGAGGATTAAGCAGAGGTCTTGCCCCTCCCAGCCACCGTGATCTCATCAGAGTGGAGATGTTAACCTTGGCCGGTCTCTTCATTCAGTATTCTACATCCATGAATAATTCTCTTCTCCCCTACTCTCATCTTCTCTTGATTTTAAGGTAGGTCCTTTTTACATCATGCCCTAAACAGTGGGGTGATGTGACATGCGGAAGGGATTCTGCACTTCATACCAAAGAAAGTCCCTTCTTCACAGGGGCTGCAAGAGTTGCAGTGTCCTTTATGGGATATCTTGGGTTTTCCCCAGAAGAAAGTGGGATTTTTATACTAAGAACTGTTCTTATTATTCATAGAATTTCTCCTGCTGTATATTTTATGCTTTTGATCCTCAACTAATAAATTAATATTAAATGTATAATAAATTGATATGCTTTTACAAGCAGTAGACATACAGAAAAACATGGTTGGCAGCCTAGAAAATGGCATCTGAAATGGCATGGCTGTCTTTATTTTCAAAATATGCATGTCATTTACCTCGTGTTTTAAGGCTGGAACTAAAACCCAAGACAGTTGATTCTGTTTCTCAAAGCCCCTTTATATTCTAGATCTTATCCATGAGCTGAGGGGATTGGTTTAATGTCACGCCGCACGCCGAGTGAGAGTCAGGCAGTCTGCGTGAAGTGATAATTTAGACCGTGGTCTTTGGGCTCTCTAGGTAGAAAGAAGGAAGGGGCAGAGGGAGAGTGTGTATGATAGTGATGATAACAACACCTATTCTCCGTCTTGGGCTTTGCAGTTTTGAAGAAGTCTCAAATATATTATTTCATTTCTTACATTCAAGTACATGTTTTTTGTTTTGTTCTTTTTTCCCTCTTTTTAAAATGTAGTTTTATTGGTGCATGGTAGTCTCACATTATAATGTAGTTCAGGGTGACAGGAGCATACATGCACAGAGCACTTGAGCTCCCCAGTCTCCCTCTCCTGCCCCTGTACGCGATACTGAGAGTGGCGATGATCATTTCAAATATGTACACAGCTTCATGGACGTTAACTGAGAGCCTAACTGAGAGTTACCTTCATTAACTCTCAGTCCCCTTAAGCCTCTCCTAGACCACCTCCCTCGCTCTTCGGGAATTTCTCCTCCATCATCGTAAGTCCTTGTATTCTGATTACTCTTTAGTTTCCACATATAAAAGACAATACATGGCCCTTCACTTCCTGTTACTGGCTCATCTCACTTACACTCTCCAGGTCCATCTATTTTCCTGAAAATAACATAATTTTGTTCTCTTTTGTGAAGAAGAACACAAAATCAAATTCCATGATTTTGTAATCCATTCACCTGTTGATGGACACCTAGGTTGGTTCTATGATTTGGCTACTGTAAATTGTGCAAGCAGATCTTCATGAATTAATTCAGAAAACATCTACTGTGCTAGCCTTTGTGTTGGGAATACAAATATGAATAAGCCACTTCAGTTGCTACTTCAAGTGTGTGTAAGAGGACAAACATTTAAAATAATAACAATGTAGTGTGCTGAAAGCTTTTATAGTACAAATAAGTGCAAATTATTATGAAGATGATGAATGAAATAATTCACTTGAATCCTGAAATATACTATTCATATAATGCTTAGCGAG
This sequence comes from Muscardinus avellanarius, assembly GCF_963383645.1. Taxonomy (NCBI): domain Eukaryota; kingdom Metazoa; phylum Chordata; class Mammalia; order Rodentia; family Gliridae; genus Muscardinus; species Muscardinus avellanarius. The sequence goes on from NC_137806.1 coordinate 16,453,534, forward strand.
GTTCTGGTATGGGGTGAGACATTGGCAATTCAAAGAAACATCTATTGAGCCAGGCATGGTGGTGCATGCTTGTCATTCCAGTACTTGGGAGGCTGAGACAGGAGGATCCGGGTTCATGGCCAGCCTCAACTACTTGGTTAGGCTCTCCACAACTTAGTGAGACCCTATTTAAGAATAAAGAATAAAAAAATTGTGCTGGAGGTATAGCTTAGAGGTAGAATGCCACTGGGCTCAATGCCCAGCATCACACACAAAAAGAAAGAAACAGCTATTGAATATCAAAAAGATGAGCTTACTGATCTTGGTTATAATGCTGTGGCTTCTAAGATGTAGATTACATGGAGGAAGAAATGTCCATATATCCATTTATCCATCCATTCATCCACCCTCTAGTAAATTGTTTACCAGCTACTTACTATGGAGCATAAACTGGAAAACAAAGAAAACACATAGACCGGTCTTTTAAGAAGCTTGGCATTTACTAGAGAAACCAGACATGGAAACAATTAATTTTTATACAAAATTAATCAAGTGTAGTGATAAGAATATCTCTGGCAAAGAGAAAATCATAGAAAATACTGCTTGGCTGGTTCATGAAGATATTGGTGGAGAAGAAAACCTTTGGTGTGTTGCATATCAAGGAAAGACTCTGCTAAATAGACCTGGGGGAATGGAGCAGGACATCCACATCAGAGGGTCTAGTGTGTGGGAGACATCAGAACAGTGGCACAAGGCACTCCAAGACATGGTCAGTGAGGCTTTAGCCCGGATTCTGTGTGGTTCCTGGGAAAATGATGTGAGATCAGGTGGATGGAGGATTGGGAACCAGAAGACTTAGATGTTTGGGTTCGAGGTCTAAAGCAAAGGAGACTAGTTGAAGGGATTTAAGTCATGGGCCAGGAATGTAATCAGATTTGCATTGGGAAAGGTCAGTCTTTTGGATTTTGGAGGCTAGTTTCCGGATACCACAATGGTTCAGGTGACAGACGAGGGCCTGAATTAAGGTGGCAACAGAGGAATGGATAGGAAGGTTTGTATTTGGTGACCTTTGTGAGGTGGACACGTCTTATTGTGTGGAGTGCAGGAAAGACCGTACTGTCATTGACATGTCTAGAGGAAGCAGGAGTAAATGATGGGACACTGTCATCTCAACAGAGTGATAGGGATGAAGGAGGAAACTCAGGGCAGGTCCTGGGCAATAGATGAGCCCTATTGAATGATACCAAGAACCTGGAAGGAGCAGTTCCTGAAACTCTTCCCAAATCTGGTGAAATAATTTTGATAAATAATAATGACATTGCAAAAGTAAAGACATTAAAGCATGAATCTTTTAAGCAATACATGCCAACTCTTAGTCTAGCGCTCTTTGCATTATGTGGTGCTGTGACCCTGTGGTAATACATGGGCCATTTCTGTCATGTCAGTGAATTTCTGGGCCTAGGGGCTGAGAGAATAAAGGAAGCTCTGGGTTGCTCATTAAGCTAGCCCAGGGCCTGGCTAGTGGAGAAGCATGGACACCTTTCCTGCTAAAACCTAGGCCCTTGGTCAGGTAATTGTTTTAAACTAGCCTATAATTACGATGATAAAGAGATACTAAAATATATAACTGATTTAAAAACAGTGCATTTTAATGAATATTAAGACATTGTACAAATTGTTTACCAAAAAAGTAACTCTAAAATCTTCTATCCCTCTCCCCCCCAAATTTCTCAATTAAAAGTCAATGAGTATAGCCTGGCGTGGTGGCGCACGCTTGTAATCCACGCACTCGGGAGGCGGAGACAGGAGGATCGTGCAGGTTCGAAGCCAACTGCACTGGCTTAAGAGACCCTGTTTTCAAAAATAAAAAAGTATAAAATAGGTCTGGGAGTGTAGCCTGGAGGTAGAAGGGCTTCCATGAACCCCAGGACCACCAAAAAAAAAAAAAAAAAGCCAGAGTATATAAATGCACAAGTAGTACAAGTAGAGCTACGTGAGAGTCTATTATTTATTTCAATGGCTACTTAGAAATAAACTTAATTGAAAATATTCATCTAATAACATAAAATTTAAAATTTTTTTGTGTGTGATACTGGGAATTGAAGCCAAGGATGTCCTACCACTGAGCTATTCCCGCAGCCCTTTCTAATTTTTATTATTTTGAAACAGGGTCTTGCTAAGTATCCTGCTCTCCCCTCAAGCCTGTAATCCTCCTGTCTCAGTCTCCCAAGTACTGAGATTATAGGCATGTACCATCACACCTGGCTTAAAATGCAATTTTTAAGATAAATTAATCTATAAATTATAACCTAATGCTCAGAATCTAATTTACTCTAATAAATATAAAATTAGCATAGTTTAAAAATAATATCATAATACTATTAAATTGCTAATGGCAGCTCCATTCCAGTGATAAAACCTGAAAATTGTGATTATTAATAGTAATAGAAGTAGTATTATATTATTTGTGGTGTTGGAGATTGAAACCAGACCAGTACATATGCTCAACTCTACCACTGAGCTACACTTCCTGTTCCTGAAAAATTCTTAATTGGCAGATTTCAATTCAACTAATTAAAAATAAATTTAAATGTCAAAAATAATATGAGGCCTAAACATTGCCAATGATTTAAAAAACACAAGTTGTACTTCAATGAAATGTTTACCAAGAATTTCGTTTGCACTTAAACTCAAGACATCAATTAAGGTGCATTCACATTAACACACTAGTTTATGCCTAGACAGGTAGGTATTTTAAAGCCTTATTTATTTCCTATATGATTCCATTTGCATTAAGAAATACAAGTCCCAATATCAAAGATTACCTGGAAATATAAAAACAAGAAAAAAGCAACTCAAATTGTCATCAACTATGTGTGTGTGTGTGTGTGTGTGTGTGTGTGTGTGTGTGTGTGTGTTGCTGGGGAGGAAATCCAGAGTCTTTCTATCTCCGGGCTGCACTCTTAGACCTTTTTTATATTTTATTTGGAAACAGGGTCTCACTAAGTTACTGAGAGCCTCACTAAGTAGCTGAGGCTGGCTTCGAACCTGTAGTATCCTCCTGTCTCAGCCTACCAAGCGCGGTGATTACAAGTGTGCGCCACCATGCCCGGCTAATCAACTGTATTTTAACACACATCTGCTGCCCACACTGTGCAGTTCTCTGACTGTTTGCGTCCATGTTTGATGACATCACAGGAAGGAATGATGTCACACTTTCAATATTATGACTTAAGTGTAGGTTTAAGCAAAAGGAACAGATGGCTGCAAGAGAGAAACACCCTTGCTTAATTTAGATTAAAAATGAGAAGTTGGCTCTGAATTGCAAAGTGTAATTAAAATGTTATTTTAAAATACATTTCACAGTTTATACATCCTAGGAAGAGCTTTTTACCATATGAACTTTCCAGCTGCCATGCAGCACAAGAGAGGTTGCGTTTTTCATGTAAGGAGATACACAGTGCAGGGAATGATGGCATTGGGGAGAGCGAAGATAAATCTCATGGATGTGGCAATCCTATTTGTTAAAATGCCACATTTCATGTGAGTGGTGTCAGCGTCATGAAAAATTGCTTTAGAAAAAAATATCACTGGTGGAAGGTTTTAGTGGGTAGAACGGTCTGGGTGGAATACAAGACGTGTGTCTTCTTTCACTCTGGCATCTGCATGTCAGCCCAGATGTCTTTGTTAAAGAGTGCAAATTGGGAGAGCCAACAAATATCAGTTACCGCCACAGAGTAACTGCATTTTATTAAGCACTGTTTATGTATATGAAGAAGTTTAGCTGCATCTCACTTCATCAAATGTGTGCCTGGTTTTCTTTCTCCCCTCTCCCCTCTCCCCTCTCCCCTCTCCCCTCTCCTCTTTTCCCTCTCCCCTTTCTCTTCTCTCCTCTCTGTCCCCCCTCTCTCTTTCTCTTCCTCCCCCTCCCTCTCTTTCCCTTTCTTTTTAAATAAGCTCCACATTGAGAGAAAACCCATAGTAAGTGATAGTAGGAAGAGAAATTTGCACAGCACTTCAAGGGTTAAAATTATTTTTTTCTTAACCACTTTAACATATAGCAAACAGGCTTGGAGGTTTAAGTAACTTGCTGAAGGCCACAGGGCAGCTAAGTGCTAAGGGTCACACCTGCCTCTAGTGTCTTCTTTTTCTCCATTGTCCCTCATGGACATGAATCTGGATTGCATTATTGAAAGAATAGCAGTGGCCATTGCCATTGTCATAAAAAAATGTACTCAAGGTTTGTGTCAGTGAATACTCCTTACGTGGCAATGCGTATTTTATATAACATATATACACATATATACATATATATTTGTTTATTTGGCAGTACTGGGAATTGAACCCATGGGGCATTCTACCACTGAGCTACACCCTTAGCACTATTTTATTTTTAATTTCAAAACAAGATCTAGCTAAGCTAGAACACACTGGCCTCAATCCTGCGATCTTCCTGCCTCAATCTCACAAGTACTGGGATTACATGTGTGCACAACCTGTGCTTGTTGATAATGCATATTTTTATGTAAAATGTATTACCTGTATTCACATATACATATGCGTGGCTATGATGACATTTTTAAGGGCATCAAGATTTTCTATTTTTTTTAATCTTGTGTCATAGTGAGAAGAGAGGGCATTCCACTGGATTAGTAACTGGGAAAGGGGAAATGTTATTAGTTAATGTTTTCTATTAAAAATTCTCGCTTGCTTATCAGGCCTCTCCTTTGTTGCCTGAACTAATTTCTTTAATTTCTCACTGTGGATCTGGGTCAAAATGACTGGGCTAAGCTGCTTTTATTACACATTCTCTGCACACTGTAAATACTATTCAGTGCACATACATTCTTCTCAAGGTATTTTGTATTTTATATATACAGTGCATATATATGTATATATAATCTTCATAATGAATTGTTAAGAAATACGGCACTGCACTCGCAGGATCTTAAATGTGATAAACCATTCCCTGTGCATAACATTCCAATTATTCTTCTTAAGAATGCTACTATGCTATTTAATCACATAAAGATGTTTTGTTCAATTTGCATTTGCCAAATACTTGCTTGGAATTGTTTTTGAATGACTTCATATCAATTCACTAGTATTTATAGGAATTAAAAGTATACAGTTCCAAGAACACCACATAATTATTTTTTGTGGCTTTTCAAAGACAACCTTAAGGTTAAAAGTCATCAGCATTATAATTCAATAACCATTCTGAAGGCAGAGAGTGGATCATTCTCTGTGTACAACCCAGTGTCTGGTATATACATATGGTAATTAGTCACTCAAATATTTGTTGAATGAATGAATGGATAAATGAAGAGATATTCTACTCTCTTATTTAATTAAAATTATGAAAATGTGTCAGAATTGTTCTTTTCAAGAGCTGGGCAGATTTGACTTGAATGATCAGAGAAAAAAAGAATAAAACGTGTTATTGGTCCAGTCTCTGAGTTTTCTTTTGTTATTATATTTCAAAAATCCTTGGGTCAAATTCCTTTACCTTGCCAGGGAGCAATTAATTATTGTGCCCCTAATCAAACTTTAGGGCCTAGATTCCCATCAAAGCCCTTTGGTTTATTAAATAACTAAGAAGAAAAAATATTTAGACATAGCACCTGTCCAGTGCCCTCCAGGGAGGACAGAAGTTTAATCAGTAAGTAGTATACAAATATCCACCAGCCATGCTGTTTTGCCAAGTTTTCATTGGTAATGAAAGAATTTTGTTATAAAAATACTGGCATCTATTCTCATAGCACATTAAGGGCAGAGCCTCAGCTGGGTGTGGTTGCACATGCCTGTAATCCCAGTACTTGGGAGACTGAGATAGGCGAATCACAGGTTTATGGCCAGCCTCAGCAACATAGGGAGGCCCTCTCCTACTTAGTGAGACCCTGTTTCCAAATAAAAATATATAATGGGACTGGGGATGGAGCTCAGATACAGAGCCTCTGGGTTTAATCCTCAGTGACAACACACACACACACACACACACACACACACACACACACACACACACACGGTAGGTAGAGATTCCTTGAAGATAAATGACACGTATCTGAGGAGTGTTTACTCACACACATACGTAGCCTATATCAGACAATGTAGACATATTGATGGAGTTTTAATAGGTAGTAAAATTATTGTAAATGATCAAATGGTGGAAAGGCCCATGGATCCAGAGCCCTAAGAGGAATGCAATAGCTGTTGCTATTTTCCAATCCGTGTTGACTTTGGGTGGCTTTAACTGCCAAGGGCATACCCTCCCTCCATTTCCCTGAGGGGTAAATTCACAGCAGTCAACTGGCTCTTCAACAGGCCCCTGTTTCTTCAAGAGAACAGATGGTGAGGGGCGGGCCTTGACACAGAAGCAGATTTATCTTGTCAAGCTGTTATGTCCTGGTAAATGACCTTAAGCAGGTCACAAGTGGTCACATGACAGCGGTATGGTCCAGAGGTCCCCTGGGGTGGTAATGGACTTTCATTAACTCTTTCTTCTAAGCGTCCTCACTGTCCCTCTTGGATAGCTATGTAGCCAATTGCTGTTGTAGTATGGTGTGTGTGTGTGTGTGTGTACATATACAACTGCACAAATCTTAATAAAGATTATACATACTTTAAAAATATGTAGCTGCCGGGCATGGTGGCGCATGCTTGTAATCCCCGCGCTTGGGTGGCGGAGACAGGAGGATCGTGCTGGTTCAAAGCCAGCTTCCCTGGCTTAAGAGACCCTGTTTCCAAATAAAAATATAAAATAGGTCTGGGAGTGTATCCCAGAGAAGGGTTTCCAGGAACCCCAGTATCACCAAAAAAAAATAAATAAAAATAAATACAATAAAAAATAAAAATATGTAGGTGCTTCACTATCTGGACATGCTGAAATATTTTATTATATTCTCAAAAATGATCCCAGGGAGTAATCAGGATGGCAGAGGGACTTCAGATGAAGGAGGAGAAACTCCAGGGGAGCCCGGGGGGGGGGGGTCTGGGAAAGTGAGGGAAGAGGGAGGATGGATGAAGGAATCACTTCCATGGACATTCTGTACATATGTGAGAACACCAGTGTCAATCTCAATATGGGGTGGGGAGGGAGCCGGGGAAAGGCCCCCAAGTTCTGTGTGCATGCATGTCACCGTGACTATGAATCACATTATGATATTAGACTTTAATACACCTATAAAAGTATAAAAATGGCAAAGCACAACTTGGAAGGGAAAAGTAAACTGATTTTACAGGCGGTCAGGGGAGGGTCTGCCCTGCTGGGGAACCCCAGGGCTCTGAATGGGGCCCTGGAACAGAGCCGCCACCTCTCCTGATCGCTTCACCAGGTAACTAACTGGCTGTGGCCTCAGAACCTTCTGCTCTACATCTAAAAAGGCAGAGGTGATTGCTTTTGGGCTTTGTCTTGGGTGGTTTTTAAGGCAGCGTTCTCAGGACGCTCTTCTTTCCCTGTGCCCTCGCCTCTTGCTGCAGGGAACACATACGCCATCCCAGTAAGAGAGCCGAGTCCTCCCCCTTCTGCCCGGATCAGGTGTGTGCGCAGCCCAGGGACCCCAGAGCGCCTGGGAAGGCTGACCTCGGCCCACTCCAGCCCAGCAGCGGGCTCCGGCGAACAGCGCTTCAAAGAGCCCGCTCTGCCGCATCTGTCTCCCTGATTATTTTTTTCCTGTTACTTTATTTGGTTTGTTTTTCCAAATTTACTACTTTTTCTAAGGCTGTTTTCCCTGTTTGCCTCCTGTGGAAATGTTCACACTGCCCTGCCTTTCTTTTTCATGCCCTGGAATCCCTAATAATACACAATATGGGGCAGGATGGGGGGGGGGCTGCTGTGGCAATGGTCACAGGATTTTCTAGTGTGTTCTGAGTATGTCTGATGTCAGGTCAACAATTCCATCGAACCTTAAGTCATCCAAGAGAAAAATATTGAAGTTGTAGCCAATGAAAATCAAGTAACATATCTTTATCATTTAAAAGGAAAAAATGTATGTGTGTACATATATAGTTATATATAGCAGCCATATGTATATATAACATATATATATACATGTACATATATGTTTGTTACTAGGAAATAAGCACTTTACCAATTTATATATCTATCATCTATCTATCTGTCATCTATCGAAAGAATATGTGTTTGTATGAGTGTGTGGTGAATACTGCTGAATGAACCCCAGGTCATTCTATTTCTAGCCCTTTCTATTTCTCCAGCCCTTTTTAAAAATATACTGTGGATTTTATTTTATTTTATTTTATTTTTTAATTTATTTTTATTGGTGCATTGTAATCATACATCACATTGGAATACAAGACTTGAGAAGATATACAAGCACACATCATCCAATTAGCCCTCATCCAATCCCGGTCCCATTCCCTCCCCCTCCCTCGATCCTATGCTTGTTTGGTGATTAACAGTGATACATTTGTTTATGTACCTCCTGAGTTTTAAAGAGGTTCCACCCTCCCCTATCCCATACCCTCTGATTGGTCACCTTAATTGTTAGCTATAGGGCCCTTTCTATAGCTCGACCACTTCCTGTTACTCCTTTCCTCCTAGTTATTGCTAATTAGGGGAAGCATCTGGTTTTTATTTTCTGCGATATTTCTCTGTGCATGCCGCATTGCAAGTACCGATCCCACTCTTGATGGCCCCAGTAGTGGCCTGGCCACCTGGTGGACTGATCCAGACCTTGCTGGCTCCAGCACCGGCCTTGCCTCATGGGAGACCCCGAATCTGGCCTCACTCCTCCAGCCCTTTTGTAATTTTTTGTTTTGAAACAGGGTATCTCTGAGAGGCTCTCTCATTGCTGAGGCTGTCCTGCGGTCCTTCAGTCTCACCCTCCCAATTACTAAAATTGCAGGTGTGTATCACCATGCCCAACAGCAGTTTATATATTATCCAATTTTAGGAGCTAGGAAATATTACTGTGGTAAGAATCAAGGTTTATTTTACAATTTACAATTTACAATGACAGCTCATTTTATATTTATGCCACGCATAATTTTCTAACTTACATACACATCCAACTGTAAACAGATAGGGATAGTAAGATTTTTAAAAAGAAGCAGCTTGAGCCTGTTTCAAGCAGTATGACACAGTAAATGTTCACAGAAAAATTTTCCAAAAGAGTACATATAAAATACTAAATAAAATAGAAAAGAGAAAAACACTTCTTTTTTTGATACTGGGGATTGATTGAACCCAGGGACATTCTACCTCTGAGTTACACCCCCATCCCTATTTTATTTTTCAGCTTGAAGAAGGGTCTTACTAGGTTGCTGAGAGTCTTGCTACATTGAGAGGTTGTTGGTGAACCTGCAATCCTCCTGTCTCAGCCTCCCAAGTACTGGGATTACAGCTGAGCACTACCAAAGCTGGATAAAACCCATGTTTTTAAATGCTTGTTTGAGGAGTTGGAAAATTTAACACCTGCTCAGGAAATACAAGAGGGATGAGAAAATGAGGAACCAGTGGAGACCTAGTAGCGTTGTTTGGACCACATGAGATAAAAGTTTGAGATGAAACATGTGGTGGTCATATTGGGGATATGTACAGGGAGTATTTGTGGGCAAACAGGTGAAGGCTTGGTTCACAGGAGAGTTTCTTGCATTTTGGTGAAACGGAAACAGGTAGAGGGGATAAAGATTCCCTCAAGAATCCATAACCATAAGCTTATACTCACTAGGTTTAGGAGCCAAATTCATAACATCTGTATAAGCCTGACTCCCTCAAGTCAAAATTTTATTTTAGCTGGGTGTGGTGGCAGACACCTATCATCCCAGGACTTGAGAGGCTGAGAAAGGAGGGTCATAGGCTTAAAGCCAGCCCCAGAAACTTGGAGACACCCTCAGAAACCCAGAGAGACCCTGTTTCAAAATAGAAAGTAGGAGCCAGGCATGGTGGCACACGCTTATAATCCCAGCATTCAGGAGGCCAAGGCAGGAGGATCGCAGTTCACAGACAGCTTCAGCTACTACTTAGTGAGGCCCTTTGCAACTAAGTGAGACCCTATTTCAAAATAAAAGAATAAAAATAGGGCTGAGGGTGTAGCTCAGATGTAGAATGCCCCTGGGTTCCATCCCTAGTACCGCAAAAACAAAACAAAACAAAACAAAACAAAAAACCAAAAACCAGAAAGTAGGAAAGTCTAAGGGGTGTAGCTCAGAGGTAGAATGCCCCTGGTTTCAATCCCTAGTTTCATACATCTATGTAATATTTAAGCAGTCACAAAAAGCTTCCCATGATTCCATTTATTGGAGGTGCTTATAGCAGTCAGATTCATAGAGATAGAAAATAGAATGGTGTTGGCCACAGGCCAGGGGCAGTGTGCGTACGTAACACCACTGAATTTTATACTTCACAATGTTTAGGTGGTCATTTTTATGTCATGTGTATTTTTTCACAAATTTAAAAAATAAAATAGAATTTAAAATTGAGTTTTGTCTCAGGCTGGTCATGCCCCCTACCTGCCTACCCAAATCAAACAAAGCAAACAGATATAGAACCAGCAACAACAATAAAAATAGTAATTATTGTCAGCAACAAAAATAATAATATTAATTATTACCTTCCTCTAGTTATCATTTTCCAAGACTTTGAGCTGTCCTTATCATAACAAAATGTAATCTAAGGCACAAGGAACTAATCCCATATGTACGACTCAAGAAGAAACAACAAATTGTATAATTTGCTATCGGAGTTAAAAAGAAAGATAATAGAAATAAGATTTATCAATTAGAAGCTAAATATTAGCCAGGTGGTATATGCCTGTAATCTCAGTACTTGGGAGGCTGAGACAGGAGGATCACAGGTTTGAAGCCAGCCTTAGCAATTTAGCCAGGCTCTCAGCAACTTAAACTCTGTTTCCAAATAAAAAGTAAAATAGGGTTGGAGTGTAGTTTGAATGTAGAATGTTTCTGGATGCAATTCATCACACTACACAAAAATAAATATGGAAGAAGCTAAATATTATGTTTATTAAAGACTGAATTGGAAATATGTTGAAGGAAAAGTAAATAATCAAATTTAACCAAGCAGACTTGGAAAGTAACTAAATAGGACTTAAGTCAAAAAACATTATAAACTGCACAGGTAAAGGATGGATTGATTCTGCTGAAAAAAGAATTCATGAACAGGAAGACAGAACTAAAAAAATTATGGTTCAACAATACAAATCAAAGGAAACGCGAGATGTTAAATGATACCATGATAAGAAGGGCAAAGAAGGTCCTACACACACCCAACTGGAGTTTACAATGCAAATAAAAACATGTAAGGGAGTAGGGAGCAATATTTAGAGAGAGAATGGTTTTATTTATTTATTTATTGGTGTTCAGTATAATACTTTTGAGTTATATCCCCAGCACTTTTTTTATTTATTAGTGGTACTGGGGATGGAACTCAGGGGCATTCTACCTCCAAGCGACACCTCCAGACCTATTTTTTATTCTTTATTCTGAAACAAGTTCTCACTGATTTGTAAAGGGCCTCACTGAGTAGTAGCTGAGGCTGTCCACGAACCACGATCATCCTGTTTCAGCCTCCCAAATGCTGGGATTACAAGCGTGTGCCACCATGCCCTGCTACTTTTTAATTTTTACTTTGGAATAAGGTCTCAATAAGTTGCTGAGGTCCTTGCTAAGTTGCTCAGGCTAGCTTTAAAACTGTGCCCCTCTTGTCTCAGCCTCTCAAATACTGGATTTGCCACACAGGAGGCATGTGCCACCACTTTCAGCTTCAAATAAATGTTTATACTCAAGATTCTAAAGGAATGTCACATACAGAATAAAAACAAATTCATGCTGAGTTAGCATGGTGAAAACGCTGAACACCAGAAACAATGATGTTAAAAGCATCCAGAAAGAAAAGTCAAAGTACTTCAAAGGAAGAAAAACTAGTTTATTTATCAATAGTAACAGTGTACTTCAGTTAAAAATGGAATTTGTATGAAGGGCTTAGGAAATATAACTTTAAATAGAATGATCTCTTTGAATTAATAAATTATATTACGTTATTTATTATAAACAAAGGAATAAGGACATTTTTAGATAATTAAAAGGTAAACATTCCAACACAACTTCATTGGCAGATTGTCAAATGATGTACCGGGGATCAGGAGGGGAATTCTAGAATAAGTATCTAAGATGAAGAGGGAGGTGCAAGCAAAAAGATTGCAAATTGGTTAAGCTAAATAAACATGGACCATTGTGTATGTTTTAAAACAATGGATTAATATTTAATCACAGGGATTAAAAAAAATCAAGCAGACTCAACATCCCAGGCAAAATAGCATATAACTCATATGGTGAGTGGAGCTGAAGGATTTCATAATAACTATATTACTAGGAATAGTGGCAAAAATACTTACTAGACTTTAAGATAGATACATTAGAGATGTTGAGCTTTCCATTGTAATAGAGAATAGAAATAGTATATGAACTTTCCAAAGAAGGGTAAAAATAGAATGATGAGGGGAAATAATTAATAAAAGGAAATCAAGAAAGGAAAATAATAACTATGACCAAAAAATACTAGAAGGCAGTATGAAATAAACTGAGTTTACTTCAAGGACAAATCTGTCTAGATAGGTCAAACCTGAGACCAGCCACGTGATCTTTCTATAGGACACGTCTAGAGCCTTAAGACTGAAGAAAGGAGAGAGTAACAGGAGGAAAATATAAGGGAACAACTAACAAAAAATGTGTCTTTAAGCCAGGCGTAGTGGCGCACGCTTGTAATCCCAGCATTCGGGAGGCTGAGACAGGAGGATCCAGGTTCGCAGCCAGCCTCGGCTACTTAGTGAGGCCCTCTGTAACTTAGTGAGACCCTGTTTCAAAATAAAGAATAAAAAACAGGGCAAGGGGTGTAGCTCGGAGGTCGAATGCCCCTGGGTTCCATCCCCAGACCCGCAAAAAAAAAAAAAAAAAAAAAAGTGTGTTTACATTACATCAACAGCAAATGAGCTGGCCTTCCAAACAAAAAGTATTATTTGCATTACTGGATACCTGGCGGCTCAATACACGTGGGCTGGACGCACGATTTAAAAAGGTATAACAGTTTGTAGACATATAACAATATAGTTTCAGAATGTACGCAGCAAAAGTGGAAATGTGTGCGAGAAGGAAATAAAAAGTCAGCGTTATTGATTCTAATATATTCTAAAAAATCAGTAAATCAAGTAGTCCAACATCAGCAGGCATACAGAATATTTGAGCAACATAATTAACAGTGATAGGCTAAGAGACATACATAAAACTCATATAATAACTGCAGAACACGCTTTCAAGAACCTAAGAGACATTTAGGAAACTTAAAGTCTGTATTAGTGCTATAGCCTTTTGCATGTATGACACACTTCGCAATGTTTAAAAAGCTTTGTTCTAAGTAAGTATGCTATATATATGTATATATACACATTATATATCACACAAAGTAATATATTTTGGGTTGGCCTTTGAAACAGGCCTTGCCGTGCTTCCCAGGTTGGTCTGGAGCCCCTGGGCTCAAGGAGCCACCCCCTCCGCCTCCTGAGTAGCTGGAAACTACAGGCATGTGCCACCATGCCCAGAAACACATGGATTTAAATTTAAATGAAGCTACTCAAGATCTTACAGTCAGTAACCGTCAGGATTTAAAGACTGCTCTGAGGTAGATGTGGTGGTGCATGCCCATAATTTTAGTACTTGGGAGGCTGAGACAGGAGGATTGTGGCTTTGAGGACAGCCTCGACAACATATTGAGACTCTTAGCAACCTAGCAAGACCTGTTTAAAAATAAACCAACAAACAGCAAAAAACAACAACAACAACAACAAAAAACAATGGCTGAGGGTGTAGCCCAGAGATAGAATGCCTCTGGATTCAATCCCCAATACCAAATAAGTAAGTAAATAAATAAATAAATACTCTGTGCAAAGATCCTAGTCTTTACATTATGACACACTCTCTCTCTGACCAGTATTTATTTATTTATTTATTTACTTATTTATTTTTGGTGGTACTGGGGTTCCTGGAAACCCTTCTATCTCCAGGCTACACTCCCAGACCTATTTTATATTTTTATTTGGAAACAGGGTCTCTTAAGCCAGCACGGCTGGCTTCGAACCTGCGCGATCCTCCTGCCTCTGCCTCCCAAGTGCGGGGATTACAAGCGTCCGCCACCACGCCTGGCTTTCTGACCAGTATTTAAACCTGCTGTTTATATCATGAGCAGAGCCAGAAGATTCCTAAAGATCGTCAAGTACTGATCTTGACACTAACCAGTTGCCAGGAAACTTCCTGTAGCTTGATGGTTCTCAGTTTCCCCATTAACACTGGCTTCTCTGTTCTGCCACAACTATAACTTGTTTATTATTTTGTTTTATTTTGTCGGTCTGGGGATGGAATCCAGGGGCATTCATCCTCTGAGCTGCACCCCCTGCCCTTTTTTTTATTCTTTAGTTTGAAACAGGGTCTCACTAAGCTACGGAGGGCCTCACTAAGTAGCTGAGGCTGTCCACGAACCGTGAACCTCTGGTCTCAGCCTCCCAAATGCTGGGATTACAAGTGTGCGCCACCACGTCCAGCTTAACTTGTTTATTTTTATCTGCAGAGGATTTTACAATATTTCTATTAAGTAGCAGCATTTTGCCCAGACATTCTGTAGGTCTGTTCATTTATTAAATATCAGAATGTCAGGGCTGATGATCAGGATTTATCAATCTGTTACCTTGGCTTTATTCCAAAATGAAAGGCAGAAGTAATATTAGTCTTATTGGTACTGTATTAACTTTTTAATTAATGTGATTAAAGGTTTAGAACTGATCTTGGCAACATTGTTAGGTTTGTTCATAAAATTAACAGCAGCTGTTTATGTAGTCACTTGTTTTCCTGTGTCCCTGCACATCTAACAAGATATGTAGGGGTTTGAGTGGTAGACCCCCAAATACGTAACCCTAACCTAAGCCTGGAAGCTCTGAAAGTGGCTTTATTTGGGACAGAGGTCTTTGCAGAGGTAATAAAGGATCTTGAGATGATCTGGATGATTCTGTATCATGAGTAGGCCCTAAATCTGTGACAGAAGAGAAGACACAGACGTAAAGGAGAAGGCCTCGTGTAGGCAGAGGCAGGAACTGGGGCTCTGTGGACAAGCCAAGAGGTGCCCGGATCTGCTTGACGATAGGCAAAAGAAAAGGATGAGCCGGGCGTGGTGGCGCATGCTTGTCATCCCCGCGCTTGGGAGGCGGAGACAGGAGGATCGCGCAGGTTCAAAGCCAGCCGCGCTGGCTTAAGAGACCCTGTTTCCAAATAAAAATATAAAATAGGTCTGGGAGTGTAGCCCGGAGGTAGAAGGGCTTCCAGGAACCCCAGTACCACCAAAAATAAAATAAATAAAAAAAGGATGATTGTGTTCTGCAGCCTTTGGAGGCCGCAGGTCCTATCAGCACTTTGAGTTTGAACTGTTGCCTCCAGAGTAGTGAGAAAATACATTTCTGTTGTTCCAGGATTCCCAATGTGTTGTAATTTTTTGGGGGGAGCTTTAAGAAGCTAACACACCATGCTATTAAAAATATTTTAATACTTTTTACTGATATTTTTATGATTGCATTTTTAAAAATTCTAATGATTCATAAAACAAATAGGTGCTGCAAACATAAGAATTTATATTTCTGGTTTATTTTTAGGGCAAGACCATTGACTTTCCCCTTCCTTATATTTGTAGATAAATTTATCATCCCAACAAGTTGGATTGTCAGTTACTGCACTAACACACCAGGAGACAAAGAGATGAAGTAGACAGTGACATCTACGATGAAGAGTTCTCAAGGATGAAGTCAACTCAAAGAAATGGCAATGAGAAACACCTGGGATACTATCTGCACAGGGGGAACACAGAAATGGAAGCATTGATTATTATTTATGCCCACCATAAAACTTTATAAACACTGTCTTCCAGATTGTAAGTTTCTGTCATTGGTTAGTATTTACTTGATGTGATTACCGATGATTTAAAAATGTAATCATCTATTAATTGTATGGTGGTTTACATCACTTGTAAGAGAGCTGACTTACCTATCAAGGTAGGACATAAGTATCTGGGGATGTCTGCACCTGCTTCTTACAATACCCAGATAGTCTGGAATGGTACCTCTGGATTCTGTTCAGGATGGGTAATAGCAAGACAGTCAACCTGAGCCTGGGCATGAACCGTTGCCTGAAGAATGCTTCTTTCTTTGACTGAGAGCCTTTAGTCAAAGGCCAGGAGTGACCCATTTCTCTAATAACACCATACTTGATACCGCTTCCATCAACCCTATGGAAAATTTCATTAATAAGGACAACAGTAAGCTAAGGAGTAAGGGTGAACATATTTAATCAATTGTAGAATTTATCAACATAAACTCAAGAGACATGAATTAATTCACTTATTTAGACATGCATTTTTAAAAGTGCATTCAACATTCAGTTAATATTGGTCAACAAGAAAAATATTTTGCTGGGTGAATAGAAAATTTAACAAGTTATTCTAAAATAAAATAATATTCAAAATTAGATAATGTCTTATTGTGATTATTTAGCAAGAAATTCACAGCCCTAGGAAGCAAAAGGGGAAAATGACTTTATTAGAATATATTCAAATTGGAAAAAAATAAATCTATAATTCAATCTGGGAACAGTGTCTATGAATTGCAATGAATCTGTGTCAGCTCTATCAAGTAATTCCCAACTTCTCTTATTCGGTCCCTTACCCTACTCTACAGCATAGAAAATTCACAGGATGCAATGTCTGATTATACATTTTAGTTCATGTGCACCTTAACTACTAAGGTTTGACAAACAGATAATCAACTTCACTATCAACTTCATCTTTAAATAACAGAAGTAGACTTAAATAAAATCCTGATTAGATAATAATAGAGATAAAAATTAAATACAAATTACCTGGTCCTTCGCAAAGACTCCAGATGACACTCTATGCCTACAAACAAGCAATGGGAGAAACATGACTGTGTGTATCAGTGTGTAAACGGATTCATGTAAAAAGAGATCACACCACGTGCAGAAAAGCTTTGCAGTTTATTTTTTCATTTTTGTTTGTGAAAGTTTTCCTTCTTTCTGCCCATGCTTGCTTCAGGCCATATTATGTCAAGCGCAGGAGGATGATTTTCTCCCACTCCTCCTGTTTTATGAAACGAGAAGGGAACATATTTGCGAAAGTGCCAAGTCTCTGCCTGCCAAGTTTCACCCTACAGTGAATTTTCTTCACTGGTTATTATAAAAATCCAGGAAAAATAATCAAGGCTGTATAACAGAAGCTTAGAATGGAAAAGTGAGGTTTACAAACAGACCTTGGCGCCACTTCTGACATATCCAGGTCTAAGTATCAACATGCAGGGTTTTCAGTGATCAGTGCACTAAAACTCTCCTCCATCAGTGCTTTTCTTTATGAAACAAAAGGTTATTAATTTGGGTCCCAATTGGCAGATACATCTCTTTACCAGCTAGCAAATTTTGTAGCATGCCAAGCTACCTCAGAGCCAATGGTATTTACAAGCTTTGGGCTATTTTGTCAAAGAACTTAGAGCTTTATACCTGATCCATTGACATGGCTCTGATTTCTGAAGCGCGAGCTGCATCCAGCTCCAGATGTGATGTGGACGCCGGTCTGTTCTGTAAGCCACTTCAACATCTGCATGACCCTCCTGAATGCAGGAGCGGTGTTTTCCCCCACGACACTTCCATCCTGTACTTTAAACACAATTCTTCCCTTTCGGCTTCTGTCTCCTGATTAAACTGACAAGTCTCTTTATGGGAATAAGTTTTTTTTTTTTTCCCCTGAATCCAAAATAAGTTTTTCATCATGATAGCTTCCTTAGAGATAGCTGTTAGGAAATACAGGGATAAAGGAAAAACACAGCTTTATAGACCAGAACAGGCTCTTTAATTGGAGTGGAGGCTGGGAGGGGACTGAGAGTCAGGAGCCTCTTCCTTACAGAGCAGAGGCTTTTTATGGGCGTTTAGAAGGGAGAAGGGCGATGTAGTTGTGAATTTCTCTGATTGGTGGTTTCACAGCAGCCCAGGACAGGTAAATTTATGAGGCTGGGGGCAGGGGGCTGGTTAAAGGTATTTCCCCATTTCCAGAAGTCCTTTTTTCTCCACCTCCTCCAGCCAGACCTCAGAGCCAGGCCTCCAGTGCCCACAGTAGCTTCATGGCCTGGGGGAGGTGAAAGGGCAACAGCTATCAAAGGTCATTCTCAAATGCTCATGGGTCAGGGGACAGCTCAGTTTGCTCAGTGCCACCAGACTCCAAAGAGTTTGCACTTTCCCACTTAAGACAGCCATTTCTGATGTGTATGGTGGTCCATGCTTGTAATTCCAGGTCTTGGGAGGCAGAGACAGGGGGATTGCAGGTTTGCAACTTAGCAAGGCCCTCCACAACTTAGTAAGACTCTCTTTTAAAAAATAAAAAAATAGGGCTGGGATATAGCTCAGAGGTAAATGCCTCTAAGTTCAATTCTGAGAACCGGAAAGGGAGAGAGAGAGAAAGAGAGAGAGAGAGAGAGAGAGAGAGAGAGAGAGAGAGAGAGAGAGAGAGAGAGAGAGAGAGAAGCTCTCTAAATGCTCTAAAACACATGTTTTCTAAATGCTCTAAAACACATGTTTTCTGGGAAAAATAAAATTGTTATCAGAAAATCTAACACCTACATATCCTGTGTGTAAGGGAGAAGAGCTGTGACTGTACATCTGAGTAAGAAAGAGAATCAATGAGACTAGAGATACGGCCTCACTTATCACCCTGTCAAAGCTGGAGTGTGTCCCCATGTGTCTCTGAGTGCCGTGTGTGTGATTGCATGGGCCCCACCACATCCACGGAAACTTCTCAGCCCGCTTTAGTCTCAGCCTTATACCAGAACTATTGCTTGACATTCAGTCCACATTTATTTTTGACCGATTTTATTTCATTAATGATACCAATGCTTTCTTGGATAACTCAATAACAATTAAAAATAACAAAACCTCTTGTCAGGTGTAATGTTGCAGACCTGTAATCCCAGTAATTGAAGGCTGAGACAGGAAGATAGCAGCTTCAAGACCAGCCTCTGAAACTCAGTGAGATGAGACTTTCAGCAACCTAGCAAGGCCTTGTTTCAAAACAAAACAAAACAAAACAAAACAACAACAGCAAAAGTGTTGGGGTGTAGCTCGGAAGTAGAATGCCTGAGTTCAATCTTCAATACCACACACACACAAAAGAAAGCACCAAACTAACAAAAACAAAGCCTCTTTCCTGTTGGAGGGTGGATGCCAGTGGCAGCATGGTGGAGCACTTGCTTAGGCTCTGGGCTCAATCACTAGCTCTGCACAGATAAACAAAACCAAAACCCACGACTCTTCATAACCGATCATTCACAGTAAACCAGCCACCTGTCAGCACCGTTTCACCATCTCAGCTCAACTACATGTACTGAGGCTACTAGTTAATCCACCATTCAACACCCTACCACTGGAGGTCTGCGATGTGCCAAAAATACATAAAAAAGCGCAAGATAAAATATTGTGCTAAGTGAGCTCAGCTAGTCGCAGAAAGTTAAGGGCTGTATATTTTGTATGTGGAAGCAACAGAGAAAATAGAAAACAAAGGAACTTAAGATAATTCAGGAGACTGATCAGAATAGTGGAAGGGGGAGGGAGGGAGGTCAGGAGGGGGGAGGGAGAACTGATGAAAGAAACTTCAAATTACGCCGTGTCCATGTATGAAATTATCACTATCAACCTATAATGTACGAGGAGGGTGGGCAGCGGGTGGGACTGGTCTGCATATATGTTTGTATGACTTTGAACCTCACTCTGATGCATTATTAAAATACACCAAGAAAAATACATTAAAAAGAAGCAGAAGATGAGATCTTTAACTTGTGTGGTTTTGCAGAGAATGTCCCCCAAACAACTGGGGTAGGGAAGGAACACTTAAAGCTTAATAATGAAAAGAGAAAATAACACGTCCATCTAAGATGGCTTATTGTCTAGCGCACGTAGGAAAAAAAACACTTCAAAAATACTTAAAAGCAAAAATGTCTAGTCATAATGAAAGCAAATAAGATGTCATTGACACTGAAATTGGCTGTCTTTAGAAAGAGCAAAGACCTCTTTGGCCTTTACAGACTTTCATTTGTTATGCAAAGATATTCACCAAATTTCTATCAGTGAACGCATGAACCCCAATTCCAGTATTTGCATGTTATAAATAATTTCCAGAAACATAATGTTTCCAGAAAAATAATGTCATGTGCAGAGTTGAATGTATTGACTGTGACTCTCGCTATAGTTTATAATTACAATGCACCCATAAAAATATAAAAATATGCAAAAGTAGAGTACATTTCCTAAGTGAATGGGATGTAGCTGATAAAGAGAAAGGTGCTGCAGAAAGTGGTGAATACAAACACCCACGTGGCCAAGAGCAAAACCCGCGCCAGAAAGGAAACTCCATACGGGAGGCCAGCCAGACAGGCTCAGAGGATGGGAAACCAGCGGCTGGGGACCGAGGAGTGTCTGAAGGAACTCTGAAATGGTCCCTCCGCGAGGCACTCTGAAATCCTCATTTCTCCCACGCCTCTTTGAAGGCCTCTGACATTCTGAGCATTTCTTTTCACCACTAAACCAAAGTTACAATGGGCATTTCATAGGTTGTCCCAAACATTAAGTCAAATAACATACTACAGGTAAAAATACTGTAACTGTGCACAGCCTGGGGAAACACTGATTACTCTAGTTTTAAGGGTTGTTTTGTATTTTCTGGATCATTTCTTTTTACAAGAAGTGGCTGATTATAGATGAGATAATATGAGGGATAAAAAATCGAAAAACGAATTTGTATTGGACAACCTTGTTGACCAGATGTCCACCACTACCACCACTGAGTTGGAAACAAAGTGGGAAGTCAGGGAAAATGGTTACAAGATTTTAGGTCAGTTCTATCTAGCAGCTGTCTGGAACTCAGGTTCTGAGATACATAGGCCCACGTAAGTGACTGATTTAGACTTTTTGATGGACTTGGGGACTTGTGACTCTCGTGGCTGCTAAGTTTTCTTGGTTAGCACTCTTGAGCAAGCCAACTCTGGGACGGCTGGGCTATTCTCATGGTGGCCAGGAAGAAAGAAGACGGCATGTTCAGAGAATTGATGTATAGCTGTTGTGTAGTGCACAGGACTATCTAGGAACTCACTGTTTAAAGCGGTATTCCTTGTTGCTGAGAGCAAAGAGCATGGCTTTCACCCCTGCAGCTGATGGCGTCACAGAGTCATTAATAGTAGACCCAGTCCTGCTTAGGGGCTAACTTGGTACTTTCTTTCTCCTGCCTAATGGTGTTACAGATGCATTCCAGAGGGTCACAAGGGGGCAGAAATTAGGACAAATTGATAAAACACTACCGCTTTTACTTGAAAAGTACCCAACCACATAGTTAATTGATGTCTATTTGAAAGAGCATTGTGGTACACTTCAAACTCACAAGCTACGAATCTCTGTGGAGAAAAAAAGACATTTGAGAAATGTCATCCCTTCTGGGACTCTTCCAATGCTCTCAGAGTTGGCCGGCTCTTCCCATGATCACAGGCAATGCAGCCCAAGCCCAAAGGATGATGAGAAACGATTAAAGAACCAACTGGAGCCCACGCTGCTTTAAGCTGCAGCACGTCCTTGAATGGGGCAAGGTATGCTTCTACAGTGCATGGTTCCTGGATAGCGAGAGAACCCCTTTCTGCCTTATTGAGCCTGGAAGTTGCTCTCTTCTTGATATCCAGCCTAGTGGCTCTTCATGACCTTCCGCTGCAGAGGAGAGTGCACAGAACCAGGAGGGAGGAATGGATGGGGAGAGCAGGAGGGCACAGCTGTGCAGACAGGGGTGACCCACACAAAGAAGCTTCTGGCATCTTCCAGAGCATCTGCAGGTAGCTTTGGCATTGCACACACCTGTGCAGAACCCAGCGGGAAAGGGCTCAGCCAGAGCTGCAAATGCGTTTATTGAAAGCTTGGTTGCACTTGATATGTGAAATCTGAAGAGGCTGGGAACAGAAAACAGTGTGCAACTACTGTTCTAGCCTGGCTGAGGGAAACAACCCTTCTACTCCACATGGGTCTAGAATAGTAATAAATAGCAAAAAACAAAAACAGAGCTGGGCATGGTGGTGCATGCCTGTAATTCCAGTACTAGGAAGGCTAAGACAGGAGGGTCACAGGTTCAAGGACAACTTCAGCAAATAGTGAGACTCTCACCAATCTAGCGAGACCCTGTTTTTTTTATTTATTTATTTATTTATTTATTTATTTATTTATTTATTTATTTATTGAGGTACTGAGGATGGAACCCAGGGGCATTCTACCTCTGAGCTACACCCTCAGCTCTACTTTTTATTCTTTATTTTGAAACAAGGTCTCACTGAGTTGCAAAGGGAGGCTGTTCGTGAACAGTGATCCTCCTGTCTCGGCCTCCCAAATGCTAGGATTACAAAGGTGCACCACCACATCTGGCTTGAGACCCTTCTTTAAAAATAAAAATAAAAATAAAAATAAAATAAAATAAAATAAAGCTAGGGGTGTAACAACTAGAATGACCCTGGGTTCAATCCCCAGTATCCCTCCTTTCCCAAAAACAATAGGAAGAGAATCAGATGTACATTACTACCACCACAAAGTTAGAAACGAGAGGCAAAATTAGTAGGATTGCCTGTTTTAAAAATATATGTTCGCCAGGGTGTATTCATTTCGAGTCACCCCTCCATGCCAGTCTGGTATGGAGCTGTATTTCTATTTTCTGTATTTCTTTCTAATAAACTTCTTTAAATCTTCAAAATATATATATGTTCACTGGGCGTGGTGGTGCATGCTTGTAATCCCCACGCTTGGGAGGTGGAGACAGGAGGATCGCGCAGGTTTGAAGCCAGCTGCACTGGCTTAAGAGACCCTGTTTCCAAATAAAAATATAAAAAAATAAGTCTGGAGTGTAGACCGGTGGTAGAAGGGCTTCCAGGAACCCCAGTACCACCACCAATAAATAAATAAATAAATAAATAAATAAATAAATAAATAAACGTTCTATGCTTAGCTGGGCATGCTGGCAGCACATGCCTGAAGTCATAATACTTGATGGCTGATACAGGAGGATCACACGTTCAAAGCCAGCCTTAGCAATTTAGAAAGACTGTCAGCAATCTAGCAAGACTTTATTAAAAAAAAAAAAAAGAAAGAAAAAGGCTAGGGGTATAGCTCAGAGATAGAATGCCCTGGGTTCAATCTCTAGAATAGCAAAAGCAAAAACAAAACAAAACAAAACAAAAAGACACACACACACAACTGGAAATGGTGGTGGGCAGGCCTTTTTTTTTTTTTTGCAGAACTGGGGATGGAATCCAGAGACATTGGACCCCTGAGCTATACCCCCTGCCCTATTTCTTGTTCTTTATTTTGAAACAGGGTCTCAAGTTGCAGAGGCCTCACTAAGCAGCTGAGGCTGTCCGCGAATAGACCCTCTGGTCTCAGCCTCATGAATGCTGGGATTACAAGTGTGCGCCACTATGCCGGCATTGGCAGGCCTTTGACACCAACGACTTGGGAGGCAGAAGGATCCCAAGTTTGAGACAGGCTGAGCAACTGGCAACTTAGTGAGACCTTGTCTCAAAATAAAAAGGGATGGGGGTGGAGCTGGGTTCAATCCCTACAGCGCGCGCGCGCGTGCGCACACACACACACACACACACACACACACACAGTGTTTGCGAATTAACTTCTATAAGCTATGTAGAATTTTTGTATAATTGCTGAAGGCTTGGCGAGGTGTGTGTGGAGGGCGTTTTCGTTTAGTTTCACTGAGATTCTGCAGCCTTCACTGCTCCCTCCTTATCATGCTTAAGGCTATTCTGTGTCTTAGGTTGAATGCGCATTTCACACTGAACAGGGAGGACTCTGAATGCCTGGAAGGCCACTGCAGGGTGTTTAAATGCGACACAGCACACACACTGCGCACCGCCTGCTCTCTTTCCCAGTGTTCTTCTGCCCCTGCCTCGCCACAGCAGCTCGACCTGGCTGAAGGTGCTCACCCTGAAAGTGGAGAGGAGGTGTCAGACTGGCAAACTGATTTTTAGTGTATTCATTTTTTATTTCATTCCTCCTCCTCCTCCTTCTCTTCCTCCTCTCCCTCCTCCTCCTTTCCTCCTCCTCCTCTCCCTCCTCCTCCTCCTCTCCCTCCTCCTCCTCCTTCTCCTCTCCGTCCTCCTCCTCCTCCTCCTCTCCATCCTCCTCCTCTCCCTCCTCCTCCTCCTTCTCCTCTCTGTCCTCCTCCTCCTCCTCCTCCTTCACCTTCTCCTCTCCCTCCTCTCCCTCCTCCTCCTCCTCCTCCTCTTCCTTTCTCTCCTCCTCCTCCTCCTCCTCCTCCTCTTCCTCTCCCTCCTCCTCCTCCTCCTCCTCCTCCTCATTTTGGGGATTGAATCCAGGGACATTCTACTTCTGAGCTACAACACTGAACCTATTTTCTATTTTTGTTTTAAGTTTTGAAACGGGATCTTCACTAAGTTGCCAAATGTCTTCCAAAGGTCCCAGGCTGGCCTCAAACCTGCAATCCTCCTAGCTCAGCCTCTCAAGTACTAGGATTACAGGTGTGTGCTGCCACACTGGGCTCCCCAATTTCTTCCACAACGGTGCAAGGTCTATTCCCTATTACAAAGTCCAGATTTCATTTCACACAGCTGTTTCCAAGGGGACCAAACCCTCACTGGTGAAGAACAGAAAGGCGTCTCGGTCTACATGGGAGAAGAGATGAGCGGGGAGACTGGCAGCCATGCTGAAGGGACGAAGTGAAGCCAAGCTATGCCTGCAAAGAGGTGAGAGGGCACTGCTAAGATAGAAAGAGGTCAGGCGGTGGCTTGATCTGAGATAATGTCAGGAGAGATGGCAAGAAAGCAGAAGGCGCTAGAGAGGTGCCACCTTCTTACCGGACTTTTGGCACTAAAAAAGCCTCTTTCAAATAAATGGCCCAAAGCTCTCAGCACTTCTATTTTTTATGTGCCACATGTCAGTGCAGCAGTACTCTATAAAAACTGCTCTTGAAGCTGACGTTTGATTTGTGACAAAAATATTTTTTAAACTATATAATATTTTTAAAAGCTTGTTTGAATACTTCCAGTGCACAGGTTCAAACCTGTGATGTACGTTATCTAGAATGGCACAAGTCAGGTCACAGGACAGCAGCGACACCAGGAGTCCTTCGTACACAGTCACGGACTTTCCTCTTTCCTGACAGTGATGCAGAAATGGCTCTATTGCAAGTAGACTGACAATAAAATTAAACCCTGTCAAAAGATCAATAATATGAGCCAGGCGTGGTGGTGTATGCCTGAAATCCCAGAACTTAGGAGAATCACGGGTTCGAGGCCAGGTCTCAGCAGTGTAATGAATCGCTCAACAACCCCATGAGACCCTGTTTCCATCAAACGATGAATGGATTACAAAACTATGGGATATGTACGCAATGGATTTTTACTCAGCTATAAAGAAGAACAAAAGTATGTTATTTGCAGGAAAGTGGATGGAATTGAGAACATTATGCTGAGATTAGTCAGTCACAAAAAGTAAGAAATCAGATGCTCTCACAGCTAGGGAGAAAATGGGTCATAGGAGAACTCTAGATGAAGAAGGAGAAACCTTATATGAGCAAATAAGGTGACCTGAGGGGGAGGGGAGGGGGGACAGGGGAATTCCTTAATGCACATGCTGTATATTCACAAACATATCAAAGACAATCACTAAGCCAAACACGAGAAGGGGGGTGGGGTGGGGACTAGGGAAGGGCTGAATGAGCGATGTGTACATGTGTGCCTCTACCATCTTGTATCCCATGAAGATGTGTGACTACAATGCACCAATAAAAAATAAAATAAAAATAAAAAGTTAAAAGGGCCGGGGCGTAGCTCAGAGGCATAATGCCCCTGGATTCAATTTCTATAATAATAATAACCAAAATGAGGACAAAGAAACCCATCCTCTTCGGTGCACAGAACGATAATGGGACTTGGTGAGTCCTTCAAATCAGGCGACAAGTGAAACAAAACTGCTCGGAGGTGCAGACAGCAGCTTGTATCTTATACCCAGAGGGAAACGATGGGTTTCACTCCCAACAGAAGCTCTCCAGGCTACTTGGCCAAAGGGTCCAGCTCAAGGCCCAGTCCACTCTTCAGGCCAAGCATGGCCCATCTGGTCAACCATTCAACACACTCAGTAACACAAGAGTGTGTTACTGAGGAGAGAACACGCTCTTCTGTAACTAGCACTACCGGCTTCTCTAATCTATTATCTATTTAGTCAATGGACTGAAAATAGGTTCTTATTTTAAAAAGGAAAGGAGGGAGTGAGGGAGGCAATGGAGAGAGAGAGAAAGAAGGAGGAAAGAAGAAAGCAAGCATCTCTGTTTAGGTAGAAGTGCAACGTTACTTACTATTCACTAAAGGAGCATCCTAGAGTCAGGATACTGCAGAAGTAAGGTCAAAACTTGTCTGAGGCTGGGCACGGTGGCTCACACTTACAGCCCCAGTCCTTGGGAGGCTGAGACAGGAGGATCGTAGGACCACAGCCATCCTCAACAATTTAGAGAGACCTTCAGCAGCTTAGTGCGACCCTGTTACAAAATAAAAAATGAAATAGGGCTGGGGTGTAGTTCAGGGATAGAATGGCCCTGAGTTTAATTCCCAGTACCAAAAACAAAACATAAAAAACAAACAAACAAAACAAACCCTTCCAAAAACATAGAAGTGAACAAATAAAACACTGAATAATTGAAATTTATGTTTTTATTCATTTGAAAGGCCAAGACCTCATCTCAGCCTTTATTTATCTCAGAAGAAGGGTGCAGACGCAATGATCTGAGAAAGTTGCAGGTAAATTATTTGATTTCACTTCTAGTATATGTTCTTTTTTAAAAAAAATAATATATTGGTGCCTCATGATTATACATTGCAAAGTTGAGAGTGGCAGGCATGTGGACGCACACAGCACCTGGCGTTTCCTCCCGGACCCCCGGTCCCTTGCTCCTCCCCATATATATTACAGAGGTTGGTGCTGATAATTTGACATATGTGCATAGCATCATTTGAACTGTTTCCTTCATCACGATCCATCCCCCCTTGAATTCCCTCCATCATTCCACTGGAATCTCTCCTCCTTTTTCTGAAGTCCCTTTTGTATAGTTCTGAGAATAAAACATATACCAAGTTATTGCAGACTCTAGTTATAATGTCTCTTTCTTCACAAAGAACTCTCCACACTGAAGCAAGTTCTTACCTTTTGATAGAGGAGATTTTCTGTCCCGTGGAGCCCTACCAATAGGTTGTCACCCAGAAACAATAATATTTTGAGCAAATTATGTAGCTGGTCCTTAACTGTATTTAGTCACTAAAGATTCTAAAAGTTTTTTTTTTTTTTTTACTTTTAGTTCCTGGAAAAGCAAAAATTTATGTCTTAAATAAGTGACAGCTGTATTTCTCACCCAATTTTGTTTAGGAATGTGTTCTTGTTTTTGTTGTTGTTGTTTTGGGTATTGGAGATTGAACCCTGGAGCATTCTACCTCCAAGCTATACCTTGGCCTATTTTCTATCTTGAAACAAGGTCATATTCAGTTGTTGAAGGTCTCGGCTAAGTTACTGGGGCTGGCCTCCAGTCTCAATCTCTGGGATTACAGGCATGTGTCACCATGCATGGCAAGAAGTGTATTCTGGAGGTAGCCAATTCTACTTGGAATAATAATGGGTACAGAGTCAAGGCTTTTCCACTGAAAAGCTGTGTTGCTTTGGGCAGGTAACTACTGTGAGCCTGTTTTACCATCTGTAAAATGAAGAGGTTGCAATGAAGTGCAATGTTTCTGTGATATCCTTTAATTTAAAATATATTTATTGGCTTTCTGTAGGTCATTAACTATCATCAAAGTCTATTCTTGAGCCTCTCTG
Source organism: Muscardinus avellanarius (assembly GCF_963383645.1). Taxonomy (NCBI): domain Eukaryota; kingdom Metazoa; phylum Chordata; class Mammalia; order Rodentia; family Gliridae; genus Muscardinus; species Muscardinus avellanarius. The sequence continues at coordinate 16,481,488 of NC_137806.1, forward strand.
GCTTAAGAGACCCTGTTTCCAAATTAAAAAAAATAAAATAGGTGTCTGGGAGTGTAGCCCGGAGGTAGAAGGGTTTCCAGGAACCCCAGCATCACCAAAAAAAAAAAAAATATATATATATATATATGTATGTATGTATGTATTACACATAAACAGATGTATATGCACATACATGTAGGGGGGCAAATTTCAGTTGAAAGGAGAACTTTAAGAAAAATGGGAATTGAAAGAACCTGGAACCTGGTTCTTCACTGTTTCCTCGCTGTGTGACTGCGGAAAGTTGTAAAGCTTCTGATGAGTTGGTTTTCCCACTTGAAATATGCAATAATATCTCCCCGACCTATCACATACGATTTGAAAGGAAAAGCAAATAAGACAATACCTAAAAGCACCATTTAAATTTATAAAGCACCATGTACTTTATACAAATGTTTGGAATTATTATTATACCCCAGGCTTGGAGTTATTTGCCAAATATTTGCTCAGCATCTGTAGGCAAATGAACCTAAACTTGTTCTTTTGAAAAACTAACACTAGGGGGTTGAAGTTTATGAATCAAAGGAGGCTCTAATTTGCTTACAAATGAAGGCCTCCACTCGAGGCCTGTGATTGCTAAAGTAGACTGACTGTTGCGGTTGACATGAGAACTCATTAGGCTTTGGGACATGCCCACCCAAGTGCAGGGAGCTGCAGGAGGGCCTCATTATTCCTGGGTCACTGCAACTGGAAGTGCCTTTTAAAATGAATATGCTTAATACAGCGTGCTAGTCGGTCTCCGCAGATGGCCTTCCCTGAACATGCTTTCCAATATTCACGTCTGTGTGTGGCTTCTTCCCGTGCTGAACTCGAGCTGGCCTGTGATTCGTTTTAACCCAAAGAATGAAGGAACGTGACGCCAATTTTAGGGCCTAAGTCTCTGAAAGCAGTGTCTGCTTTTTCTGCTCTGGGGATACTTGATCTGAAGTGTGAGAAGTCTGGTTACCCTCATGTAGAGACTCAAGGGAGAGAGTGAGAGGCTCCTGGCCACCCAGGGGCCCCCGGAGCTCTGCCTGGTGACTCCGTGAAGGTGCCAGCGGAGTGAGTAAGTGTCTTTCACGTTGAAATGCAGCCAGGATCCCACCCGACTGCACGCGGGAACTGGCAGACTCTGTAGAGCACGGCCAGCCAGGCCTGGGAGACACACCATGGTTGTTTGAAAGCTCTGCTTTAAGGGTGGTGCTGGACTGAATGTCTGTGCCCCCTTGGATTTCTCTGTTGAAATCCTGATCCCTAGGGCTGGCTTCTGGGCGGAAATCAGGTCAGCAGAGCAAAGCTGTCATGAACGGGGTCGGTCACCTTGTTGAAGAGAAGCCTCAGCAGCTTCCTGGTCTTTCCACCATGTCATCTGCAACCCAGGAAGGAGACCCCAAGTCTGTAACTTCCAGCTTCCAGAAGTTTGAGAGATAAATGTCTGTTGTTTATAGCAGCCCCTGATATTTTGTTATAGCAGTCGGAACGGAGCAAGATAGGTGGTTTATTAAACAGCACTAGGCAATAAAACCACGTGAAGACCAACACTGAATTATAAGTCATTTTTGATTGGGCTTGATGAACATTTAAAGGTAGAAAAATAAAATATTGTCAGAATAAGTCATCATTCTAAGTACGTCTTAGTGCTTACAATGAAGCACTAGTTGAGAGATGGATTCTAGGGGAGTTGGGGTAATGCTTCTGACAAAATCATGTGATATTACATATTCCATTTGACTTTTGCACCCCACTGATGAGAAAGGTTAGCTTTGTAAAATTCTTTTGTTTGGGTATAGGGTGTCAATTTAAAAATCACCCAAAGGAAATTTAACGAGTATGTCCGGAGACACCTGCATGACCACGTTCACTGGGGGCGGTGCACAAGAGTCAGGGAGAGGAAAAAACCTAAAGTGTCCATTGGCTGATGGATGGATAAAGAAAATGGATTCCAGCCGGGCGTGGTGGGCATGCTTGTCATCCCAGCATTCGGGAGGCTGAGCCTGGAGGATCGCGGTTCGCGGACAGCCTCAGCTACTTAGTGAGGCCCTCTGCAACTCAGTGAGACCCAGTTTCAAAATACAGAATAAAAAATTGGGCACGGGTATAGCTCAGAGGTCAAATGCCCCTGGGTTCCATCCCTAGACCCGCAAAAAAAAAAAAAGGAAAATGGATTACATAGAAACTGCATGTGGTAATGGCGTCTCATGGAACATTTGGATACATGTGTACATGCTATTAATAATATTTAGATCAGATTAAACTTACCTATCTCCTCAAACATTTATTTCTTTATGGTGAAAACTATTAAAACCTTTCTTCTAGCTTTTTGACATGTTTGGTTTGATTGTTACCTAGTGTTACCACACTGTGCAGCCGTGTACCGGGTTTCTTGCTCTTAACTTTAACGTAGTGCACACGATCAACCTTCCCCATGCACCCTTCTTTCTACTCTCCCAGTCTCTGGTACCCGCCATTCTACCCACAACTTCTGTGAGATCAACTATTTTAGATTCCATGTATTTCTCTTCTGGACACCATTCACAATAATCTGTAGCTCCATATCACAAATGATGGGATTTCATCATTTTTAATGGCCAAATAGTATTCCATTGTATATATGTAATACATTTTCTTTATCCATTCACCAGTTGAAATAACCTTGTTTTTTTTCCATTTCTTGGCTCTTGGGAATACTTCTGCAAAAACACGGGAAGGTCAATGCCTCTACCCCTGCAGCAAGGGATAAGAAGCCCTGTGACTATACCCTTTCTTGCTCAGGCTCTGCAAAGATTGTGAAGGGGTGGTCTTTGTGCTGGGTGGCAGGGCCATCTCCTGATCATTGTGGTCAAGCAGGTACTGCTGGGCTGGAAGGTGGTGGTCGCTGGGAGGGTAGCAACATTTCTGGCAGTTTCTACAGAAACAAGTTAAAGTACCTGGCCTTCTACAAGCAGATGAACACCAGCCTGTCCAGGAATCCAGTCCCTTCGGAGCCCACAGCCACATCTTCTGGCGGCAGGTGTGAGGCACACTGCCCTGCAGGACCACGTGAGCCAGGCTGCCCGCCTCGGAGTCTGCGGGGACCCCACCTCCCTAGGACAAGATAGAGCAGGCTGTGCTTCCTGCTGCCCTGGGGGCTGTGGGCGAAGCCTGCACCAAGCTTTGCCTGTGGGGCGCTTGGCTCAGGACATTGGCCGAAGGACCAGGCTGTCACAGCCACCTCGGAGGAGAAGATGAAGGAGAGGGGCAAGATCCATCACCAGGAGAAAAACAGCTAATGAGGCTACGGAAACAGGAAAGAACGCGGAGAAGAAAGGTAGCAAGTTCATTGGTCCTCAGGACCAATTGACTCCTGGCCTGAGCCCAATAAACACCTTATGCCTCAAAAACGAACAAACGTAACCCCCCCAAAAAACAACAATAAAAGCAGAAATTCAGATCTCTCTTTAATGTATGGATTTCATTTTCTTTGGATATATATATCCAGTAATGGAGGTTGATAGATCATATGGTAGTTCTATTTTTAATTTTTTGAGGAACCTCCATAAAATGCTCTTATTATATAAAAAAGAAGCAAAATACAAAACTATTTGTGTAGAGAATCTATATCTATGTAGAGCCCAACAACCAGACATACTGAAATGTTATGTTTTCCTTTGGGTGGTAGAAGGAACAAAGATAAATCATTTTGCTTCTTCATTAGAATTTAATATATTTTCCAGTTCTATATTTATTTATATTATATTAATAATCAATAAAAGGGAATAAATAGAAAATGATCAATGTTATTAGTGTGCATTCATCAGATACCTATAGTAATGTCACATGTAAAATAACCAAATAGAGCCGGGCGTGGTGGTGCACACCTGTAACCCCAGTACTTGGGAGCTGAGACAGGAGGACGACAGGTACAAGGCCAGCCTCAGCAGATGCTCAGCAACTTAGCAAAACTCTTTCACAAAATAAAAAAAGGGCTGGGGGTGTGGCTTGGAGGTAGAATGCCCCTGCTCCTGGGTTCATACCCTAGTACCACAATAATAGTAATAGTAATATAGTAATAATGATAATATTAATAATTATAATAAATAGATTTCAAATCCCTTAACTGAAGCACGGAGGTGGGCAAAGCTCCATGAACTTGAAAGTGATTTGAAATTGTTCTTTATTACCAGAGAATTCCTAATTGCCAGTCTTGCCCAAGATTTGATAGAGTTCCTTGTATAAATATTTCAGATAAAATTACAAGCCTTTGCTGGGTGTGGTGGCGCACACTTGTAATCCCAGTCCTTGGTTGGCTGAGACAGGAGGATCATCAAGTTTCGAAGCCAGCTTCAGCTACTTAGTGAGGCTCTCAGCAATCTAGTGAGATCCTGTTTCCAAATAAAACATAAAAATAGGTCTGGGAGTATAGCCTGGAGGAAGAAAGCCCCTGGGTTCCATCCCCCGTGCCACACACACACACACACACACACACACACACACTACATGCCATATCAGTGGTTAGGGTCCACCTTGATTAAATCCAAAGTATTTGACCACCTCCTCAGTGGATTGACCTTGAAGCCAGCTGGACTTGAAGTGCGGGACTCCAGGTGAAGTCCTGGAACCTCGCCACAATCCTGTAAACAGCTCAGGGTCCTCAGTCGTTCTCACCATAACCACGCTGACAAAAGTCAAGATCTCACTTTAATACACACTCGTGTGAGATCAGAAGTAGAGATGGGAAGTTGTCAATGAGACATTTTATCTTATTTAATTAATTCATTTTTTGTGGTGCTAGGGATGGAACCCAGGAGCATTTCCCCTCTGAGCTACATTTCCAGCCCTATTTTTTATTCTTTATTTTGAAATAGGGTCTCACTGAGTTGGGGAGGGCCTCACTAAATAGCTGAGGCTGGCGGCGAGTCCGGATCCTTCTGTCTCAGCCTCCCAAGTACTGGAATTACAAGTGTGCACTACCACACCAGGCATCAATGAGACATTTTATAAGAAAGTATGAGATTTATGAAGTATCTTCACTGTAAGTGAAAAAAAAATCAAGTGAAAGACATTTTTAAGTTAGAATAAACCACATAATGATAGAAACATAAAACAATCCTTTTCTGAGGATGGCTGGCAGAAAAACGAGAAGAAAGATGAAATAGAAAAACAGTTGTTAGAGATTGATGAGGATTTACCGGGCATCTGTTAAGTAAGATGCTGTGCTGGGCAGGTAGCGTTTATGGGAGACTCAAAGGCAAACAAGAGCGAGTTGCCCCTCACTTGGAGGCTGAGGACCAGCGACGGTGCCTGTGGTTCATTTACCAAGCCATCATTACGAGCTTCTGCTGTGTGACAGGTGTCAATTACAGGACTTGGTTTCTGATCTCGAATGCTCACTGGTGCTGCTGGGTGGGTATTATATGAGCAAATTGAGTCCAAGAGAATTTAAGAAACTTCTCACAGGGCTGAAAAGTTGCAAGTTAGATAGGTATAAAGAATGCCTAACACTGGTTGTAGAGACACTTCATAGAGAATTCTGCTAGAATTCATCAGACCAGTGTAGCCTATGATAACATTATCAGCCTTATTGAGCAATTACTATGTGCCAAATATGGAACCTGGTGATGCACATGGGTCATCATGCTTAGCCCTTAGGATATAAATAATTATATTCTCTACTTTCTCTCGAAAACTGCAGCAACAAACAAACTTAGATTTCACCCAAGACTCCTGGCCAACCACGCCCATTTGGTTTCAAATCCTGTAAATCCCACCACTGTAATTGCTCTTAAAAAATAGACTTATTGGCGCATATACATCATAAGAGGCTCAGAGTGATAGGAATATACGTGCTCACAGCACTGAGTGTGTCTCCCTCTGGGTCCCGCCCCCTCCCCCCTTACCCATACGTGTTACTGAGATTGGCTCCTCTATGTACATAACACTGTTTGAGTTGTTGCCTTTATCAAGTCTCTTTCCCTGCTACTTCTGTCCCCTGACCCCCATCACTCCACGGAAGTCTCCTCTGTTTTCCAATTTCTCTCCAGCTTCTACATATGAGAGAAAACATCCATCCGCTCACTTTTTGAGACTGGCTAATCTCATTTAGCATAATAGCCTCTAGTTCCATCCATTTTCCTGTAAATTACATTATTTTCTCCTCCTCCTCCTCTTCTTCCTCTCCCTCCCCCTCCTCCTCCCCCACTCCTCCTTCTCCTTCCTCTTCCTCCTCCTCCTCCTCCTCCTCCTCCTCCTCCTCCTCCTCCTCCTCCTCCTCCTCCTCCTTCTTCTTCTTCTTCTTCTTCTTCTTCTTCTTCTTCTTCTTCTTACTGAAGGTGCAACCCAGGGGCTTTCTAGCTCTGGGCTATGCTCCCACACCTATTTTATACTTTATTTGGAAACATGGTCTCACTAAATTGCTGAAAGCCTCACTAAGTAGCTGAGGCTGGCTTTGAACCTGAACAATCCTCCTGTCTCAGCCTCCCAAGTGCTGGGATTACAAGTGTGCCCCATCATGCCTGGCCATTTTGTTCTTCTATATAGCAGAGTAAAATTTCACTGTGTGTATAACTGCACATTTCTAATCTGTCTGTCTGTTGACAGACACCTAGACTGGTGCCATCACTGGGCTACTGTGAGCTGTGCTGCTAGACACATGGATATGTGTGTATCTCTATATTTTCCTCTTCCTTCTCAAGCCCAATACCCCAGTGGAGACCACCATCTTGTTACAGATGGATTGTGCTAAGAGCTTCCAAAGGTCTTCCTGCCTTTCCAATTTACCATACTAAGGTTACAGAGTGCTCTTTCTGAAATGCATTTGTGAATATGTATCTTCATAAGTCCTCCTCTTAATCTTTAGAAACACATCAAAATGTAGATTCTGATAGCAGCCCGCCCCCCACAAAAAATACCTCTCTGTGCTCCATACACCCATGATGAACTGCTTACCTGTCCCTGGACTCCACATGTTATATGTACCTTGAGGTCTTTGAATGGGTTTCTGCCTATTTGGTCTCAGCATGAAACCCCAGCCCACTCCTACTCTGTCTCCCCAACCCATTTTCTATCATGGAAACGTCCACCTGGACTTCAGGAGTGTTTCATTTTTTCTAAGTACAAACTCTTCTTGAGGTTCCTCTTCATTGTTGAAGCAACTTAGTGATAGGTCGGGTCCCTCCTCTTCCCCTCATGGGACAGGAGGCAGAACACTGAAATCCAGAAGTGGAGATGTCGTGAGACTCCAGATGCCAGGAGACTCCAGAGGCCGCAAGACTCCAGAGGTCACCATACTCCTGTGAGACTCCAGATGTGGTGAGAGGACCAGCATTCCCATGCCCCACCCTAAGACCCTGGCTACATAAATACCCTCACTTCCTCTCTGCGGTGTGACTCCTCTGACCGTGAGCAACTCTGCTGACCTTGACTCTGCTAATTGTGACTCTGCTGCCCAATCAATCATCGCTCCCTTCCCCTGTGGTTGGCAGACCTTGCCCAGAGGTGTCAGTTTAATTAAGTAGGCTTGGTCTCACACAAAAACATGGCTGTTTTTGCCTCCTTTGTGACCCCAAACTCAATTTCAATGTTACATCTAGGTAAGGTGCTAATGTTAGGTGATCTCATAGCACCCCAAGTTTAACCTTGAAAATGCACCTCTGTTTAACTTCTGTTTATGTCTCTCTCTCTGACTTTGAACTCTGAGGGCAAGTCAATGTCTTGGGTTACTCAGTGCTCATCTCTCCACAGTGCCAGAACATAGTATGACTTAATACTTTTAGTCTTAGTTGTTTTAATCTAGCCTTATTCCACAAATGACTGACACAAAAGAAACATATATAATGAAGAACACTAATATAAAAGCAGAAGCCAGAAAACAATAAGTAAAAGCACAACAGAACCAGAAAAGAATAAGAATGTGTAGTCTGTAGAGGTTCACAGGTGCAAGAAAATGGCCACATGTTTCCCTAGAATATTTATTTAATGTATTTCCTTTTTTTGTGTGGTCCTGGGGATTGAACCCAGGGGCATTCTACCTTTAAGCCACACACCCCTAGTCTGATATTTTATTCTTTATTTTGAAACAGGGTCTCACTAAGTTGTGGAGGGCCCCACTAAGTAGCTGAGGCTGGCTACAAATCTGGATCCTTCTGTCTCAGCCTCCCAAGTACTGAGATTGTAAGTGTGCATCACCACGCCCAGCTTATTTAATACATTTCTGACACTAAAGAATTCTGAGATCATAGCATATCCCCTTTAAGTAATATCACATGTTTTCCTAAATTGGAAGAGTTAAAAAATTATTGAAAAGCATGAAGAATGTTTTCCCCATGATTTGGGAAACTGTTTTGAATTCATGTTTATTTTTCCAACTTTTTTCTATCTTCAGATTCCTAGCTCTTGGAAGATAGAAAATATGCCCCTTTGGCTTATTCTTCTGTGCCCCCCACAGCAACATACTGCGCAGGAATAGATGCCTCACTTTGAAAACTTCCCCTTGCTAAATAAGAGGAAGACTTTTGAGAATATAAAAACAACAGCAATGACTCCATCTTTAAGGATATTTCCCACCTGCATTAGCAAAACTCAACTATAAGTCTGAAAACTATAAATACCTCGAAACTTATAGCAGGTGATTCATGGCCATTGCTGTTCCTTTGCAGGAGACAAAACTGGATAATGTTTTCAATGTATAGACCATCCATGGTGATTTCTATTTATAGAGGTTTAAATATGACATTGTCTTCTTTGAATCACAGAAAGCTTCTGGGATTCAGTTGCACAACTGAGATATATATCTAACGATATATCTAGAAGGTTTTTCCCAGCCAGACATGGTGGCACACACCTGTAATCCTAGTACTTGGGAAGCTGAGACAGGAGGATCTTAAGTTCAAGAACAGCTTCAGCAATGCAGTGAGACTCTCAGCCACCTAGTGAGCTCCTGTTTTAAAATAAAAAATAAAAAAGGGCTGAGGGCATAGCTCAGGGGTAGAATGCCCCTGGGTTCAATCCCCAGTGCCACACACACACACACACATGCAATAAATAAATATTTATAAAAGTTATTTCCCACAAAATATTCTCAGGTCCTTTATTTTGAAGACCACACAATAGACTCTCTTTTCTAAAGTCTCAGTGTTTTTCTGCTCTACTTAAATAATTTAGACACATAAAGAAACAGGGCCAGGTATGTTTTTAGATGGTCAGACCTGTTTGGTATAAAAAGTGGTAGCTATGCAGTACAAGGTCTGCAAGCTGCTGCAGGTATCCAGGGTGATTCTCCCTCACATCTCTCTCCATCAGTGACTTCTTGCTACCTGCCTGGACTCCCGGGTGAGAACTGTCTGGCCATGCTTAATAAAATGGAGCCCTGCTATGCATGGAGGCGCACACTTGTCATCCCAGCATTGAGGAGACTGAGACCGGAGGATCGCAGTTCATGGACGGCCTCAGCTACTTAGTGAGGCCCTCTGCAACTCAGTGAGACCCAGTTTCAAAATAAGAGAATTTAAAAAAAAAAAAAAGGGAAAAAAGGAGCCCTGCTTGGAAATGGTTTGTCTGAGAGCTACTCTAACCCTGTTCCCACACTGGGAGCTACAGGTACCAATGGTAAACTAAAATAGTGATCGGCAAGAAGCAGTTGCTCAAGCCAGGCATGGTAGTGCATGCCTGTAATCCCAGTACTCAGGGGCCTAAGACAGGAGGATCGTAGGTTGTAGGCCAGCCTCAGAGATTTAGCGAAACCCTGTTTCCTAATAAAAATAAAATAGGGATGGGGATATGGGTCAGAGTTAGAATGCTCTGGGTTTAATCCCCAGAAACACACACACACACACACACACACACACACACACACACACTACATAGATGATCAGTAAATGTCTATTCAACAAAGAACAAAGAACAGATATTTCCTTCTGTCCTATCCACCTTTCTGTTCCACACAATGGAATACCACTTTGGGCACAATCCATTCAATATTTTATTATTACTACAGTAATAATAAATATATATATATACACACACATGTGTATATGTATGTGTGTATGTTGTGTGTGTGTATGTATGTGTGTGTGTTGTGTGTGTGTGTGTGTGTGTGTGTGTGTGTGAGACCACTTACTGTTTTTCTTCTTCTGGAAATATTAGGAAAGGCTGCCATATTTACAAATTGGCGGGGAGAGTTCTGGCCGTAAGCTCTCAGCACATTGAAAGGAAACACAGATGCCCATATATGTCACTTGATAACATTCAGATTCAGTCTGGCAAAATGTTTGCTGAGGGTGCGCTGTGTGCAAAGGGGGAGACTAAGGAAAGCCAAGAAAAAAACGATCATGCCCCAGCAAGCAAAAGAGCCCCAACACAGTGCCTGACCCAGTGGGCATTCAAGGAGAGCGTGGCATGTTTAATTTATGAGTTGGACACTTCCCGGTTCGCTATGGAGGGCAGTCAGGAGGAAGGCACAAGCCCGTGCCCTGTGGGATGGGTCTGGACAATGCTAGTGGGGCTGAAGCAGCTTCCTGCAGATGGTGGCATGGCATGGCACAAGAAATTAAGAACATGTTTCCAGACTTGTAAGGTTGGGTGTCTGGTCCATTGAGACAGACACTGATGTGTGGGGCAGGGCGTAGAGGATGCGGCCTGCGGCTGGATGCTGATTCCATGGGCAGTGTGGCGCACAGGCTGAGTGCTGGAGAAACGGTAGCTGGGTGAGTTAGGAGACTGAAGCCATTCTCCTTGTTTCTCAGATCTTAGGAGCAGGACTACATTTCAGGCCACAGGTGAGCCTGAATGGGTGCCCTCTTCGTAATTTGCAAACGTATTACAATGATCATTGTCTGAAAACAAAATTGGTAACTCTTAAAAGTTAACTAAAGCAATATGACTTGAACACTGAACTGACCTCTAAAATATGTCATTGAATGATGGAGAATTAAATCAGAATACTTGAAACAGAGCCCACAGGAATTGAACTCTGCACTCTCAAACCCACGGTGATGAGCACTGTTAATACGACACAGCACAAGCGGATGTGTCTTTAATAATACTCCAACTGCACTGAAGCCCATGCCTTCTATATTGCTAGTTTCATTACCTTCAAGAGATTATGGAATATAAAAAAATGCGATTTACAATAATAATACTGGGTGTCTTCCGGAAGAGCTTCAGATACTCTACTTTAATTAAATCTCCTAATGTCCAGGAGAAGTGGGTGAGGGATCAACAGAAGGTGAGTCACCAAAAAGCATCCAACAGTGGAGTCCTGGACCACAGGCTGTACTTTGAGATGAAACCCACTTTTATTATTATTGTTCCCATTTCACCAGTGAGGAAATGGGGTTATTACTCAGACAAGGAAGAGGAGCTATATTCCATTTTCACTAAAGGCAGAATGCAACGCTGCAGGCCCTGGAAGCATCCCCTGGGAGACCTTTAGAAATAGCTGAACAACCCTGACCTCTGAGGTTTCTCCTTTGAGAGTCGACCAACAGTTATTGGTGAATACCTAAAATGTGTGCCAGAGTAAAGGCACATCACCTTTTCTTATAAAAGAAGGCAGGGTATGAATCCCGATTTTTGACGATTTTGAGCTTTGGTGAACAGTCTCACCAGGAGCTGGGCTGAGTTCTTACTGCTGTTGCCATCCCGAGGTACTCACGTTTCTCCCAGAAAGCACAATGGACACTTCGCCTAAGGAGGTAATGTTAGGAGCAGGGTTGATTATGTTGAAGACACAGTACAAATTATAGGCCTAGACAGTCACAAAGACAATGGCATGGTTTGGGTATGGTTTGAGTGTGTCCCCACAGGGGTCGTATGTTGACAGTATGGTCTCCAGTGTGAAAATGTGAGAGGTAATGGGACCTTTAAGAGACTGAGCCTAGTGCAAAGTAATTGGCTCACCGGGGTTAGTGTCCTAAAAATGAAAGGAGCAGCTCTCCTGAGAGAGGCTATAAAAGAGCAGGCCCACCCAGGTCTCCCTGGCTTCCTGTCTCATGGTGGGACCCCTCCCTTCACACATCTCCTGCCATGATGCCATTCGCCATGCTGTGGCAGCCAGAGGACACCTACAGAACCAAGCAGATATGGGCACCATGCTCTGAAACTCTAAAACCAAGCTAAATCTCTTAAAAATAAAGTACCCAGCTAGAGATATTTTGTTATAGCAATAGAGAGTGAACTAATACAAACTAGAAAACTGCAAATAAGCCTTGATTTTTACTACTTAACTTAGGAGAGAAATATAGCACTTAAAATTAGACTCAGAAAAACAAATATGCATGCAGCTCTCATATGTGATCTGATTTACAAATCAACTCTACTTCTTAAAAAGAAATTAAAAAACTGTAAGTATTTTACCAAACTGTGACGTCACTCAATCCAACCACCTCCTAATGTCTCAGGAAATAGAGTCATGGAAAACAGAGACTGCTCTTCGGGAAAAAATATCACTCACACACACACACACACACACACACACACACACACACACACACACTGGTGCTTTAGGAATAACTTGGTATTATTAAGGTCTTAAAAAGATAACGATGCATATAATAAAATTCTATGGCAATATTTGGTTGTAAAATGAATTTGGCAACCCGGAATGTGCTTAAGTTTAGATTAGCGCAGCAATCTAACTTTGAGAATCAAAAACTTTGAGAATTTTTGAAACCTCAAGTTTGAGGAAAAAAACCACTTTAGAGATATAGTTTATTGATGAATTCAGGAAATAAATTAAGGTAATAAATTGTGCCTAGTCCTAAGAAAGCATGGCACCTGACACAGAGACCTATTTTGAGAAAACACTAGTATTTGATATACTAAAAGTAGGGTAATAAACAGCTTATTTCTACTCCTGAAAGCAAATTTTACTACAAAGGGATCAAGGGCAAATATGTAATAACTACATGTGTCCTAGAGAAATAATCACTCTTTCCCAGTCTTCCGGGTGGCTAGAAATAATCCACTAATGGAATTCTAAATTTTCCAGAGAAAAAGTCTTGAAAATTAGAAAACATTTCTACCATCAAATAACAAAATTTTAATTAGCTAATTAACACACATACGTGTAAATATAAAAGGAATTTAATCACATATATTTTTCACATGTAAATAAAACACACTAAAACACTTTAAAATGTTTTTCCTAGCAATACATTTTAATTTAGTACATCAGTCAATGCTATCACTTGCTATTGCAGAATTCACAGAAAATTATATATTTAAAATTTCACTCGATACAACTATTTAACTATGCACTTACACAATTATCAAGACAAAATCCTCACTAATTGTTTTAATTATAACTGTATTTTGTCAATCTTGCCAATATATTAGAAGATTATAATTTCAATCTCTTCTGGATTCGATTTATCTCTGTAACTCAAATCATGTTAGTAAGTTTTCTAAATAAAAATGACACTTTACGCCATATGACAAATCGCTACAAATTTCAAACTATTAAATACCATGTAAGTAGAGTGCATTTTTGAATTAAGATTAATAGTTGATAAAATATTAAATATTCTTATCAAATACTGAAATGTATGATTGATAGTGTTAAATGCTGTTTGATTTCAAAACTTTTGAGTTAGAGGGTACTGGGGAGTCATTTACTTCAATATGTTGAATTTTAGATGCTAGGACTGAATCTTTTGAAGGTCAGATATAGACTATTTCCTGAAGGGCTCATGTCTTAATGTTCAGGGTTGATATGATCAAGTCATGAGGGTTGTAATGTCATCAGTAGATAAATCCATTGTCATGGATTTACTAGGTGGTAACCTAGGCAGGGGATGGGCTGGAGAACGAGGGTTCCTGGGGGTGTGGCTTTTGTCACAGACTCTGCTTTTGTTTATTTGCTCTCTTGCTTTCAGTCCCTATGCTGTGAGAGCTGAGGCTTGGTCTTTCTCTGCTTCCTGCCACCAGGCCCTGAGCTGTGCAGACCCAGCCTAACATGGACTGAACCCTGAAATCTCTGCAAACTGTGAGCAAATAAATCTTTCTACTTCCAAGTTGCGTGGTCAGTTTTTTATGGATTACACAGTGAGAATGTTGATGGAGACGCCTAGAAATCGATCTCTTAAATTATCAGTTTAGTGTCCTTTTTATTAGGCATGTAAATATTTACGATGGACAGAGCAGTTAGTTACCAAGGTCTCCACTGACATGGCAGTACTATTCAGAGTATAACATTACTCACTCACTGGCCTAACAAAAAGGCTTCAACAATACAGAGCCAGAAAATCTTCCCAACTCGACTTCTCACTGGGTGACCTGAAGCAAGCCGATGCTAACAATTTAGACCTGCCTACTTCATTTGGTTGTTGCAAGAAAGGATAGTAAAAATAACTCCAAACTATACAGCATAACAAAGTGCAAACTATATTCTTAAAAACAAAAACCATCTTAACTGTATTTAAACTAAGCAGCCATAACCACTTTGAGTCATAATTGGGAGGGAGAGTGGATATGAGCCCCGTGTGTCCCCATAACATCGGAATGAGGTAATGCAGGTGTGTATCTGAAGGTTCTTTAACTCCCACATTTTCTTAGTTTCTCATAATCTGTCTTTATGTTTGCCTAAGCCATGTAATAATTATCAGATGAGAACAAATTAGAACTCAAGCTTTTCTAAAGCACCATTGATTCATAAGATAGAGAATGGTGCTAAGTAAGTACTTAGAGCACTGCTAATATAATCTAAGGAATTTATTATATATTCATCCTATAATGGATCCAGGCAGAGTATAAACCCTGCAAAATATTGTTCCTTAACAGTAAAATATAGTTTCAAAGGTGACAAGAATAATTATCCAGCTTGAGCTGACCTTTATGAGACAAATAACTTATCAACTGGATTCTCTTGGATAAGAAACAGAGCTTACAACTGGACAGGGTTGGAAGAAATAATGAGTAGGTTTTTAAAGTGCAGAATGTGGAGTTTTGAATAAATAATTTATATATTATACTAGAAAATAGTTTGGTGGGATACAAAGGTAAAATTCAATGGTAGAATGCCTTGGTTTGTGTACTAGTACAGCCAAAAAAAAAAAAAAAAAAAAAAAAACAAGCTGGGCATGGTGGCGCACACTTATAATCCTTGTGCTTGGCAGACTGAGACAGGATCAGGATTGCACAGGTTCGAAGACAGCCTCAGCAACTTAGTGAGACCCTGTTTCCAAATAAAAAATAGAACCCAGAGGCTGTCTAGCCCAGAGGTAGAAAGCCTCTGGCTTCTACCCTCAGTACCACAAAAATAACAACAACAACACAAAAGAGAACAAGCCAAGCATGGTGGTGCATGCTTATAATCCCAGTACTTGGGAGGCTGAGACAGGAGGATTGCAGGTTTGTGGCCAGCCTCAGCTACTTAGTGAGGACCACCCCAACTTAGTGAGTCAAAATAAAGTATAAGAAATAGGGCTGGGGTGTAGCTCAGAGGTAGAATGCCTCTAGAATCAATTCCCAGTATTGCGAACAAAACAAAACAACAACAAAATAAAACAAAATAAACAGAAATGGTAATAAAGCTAATCTCTATGGGTTAGAATTTTTCAAAAAATTTTTAAAAATCTTTTTTTTTTGCTTTGTGCTTATCTGTCTTAAACATAGATTAATTTTTATTTACATAAATAATAAAAATGATTTGCTTTCATCTCTTTTATTAAGAGGTAAAGTACTCTGATGCCCACATCACAAATAAAACAAGAAGGTTGAAAATGCTAGTTAGTGGTAATGACAAGAAATGGGAGTAGATCCAGGAATTTGGATCCAAAGCTTAGTACTGGTCTTTTTAAAAATTTATTTTATTATTTTTTAATACTAGTGATTGAACCCAGGGGAATTCTACTTCCAAGCTACATCCCCAGCCCTTTTTAAATTTTTTTTTAAACCTTGAAACAGAGTCTCATTAGGTTTCTGAGGGTCTTCCTAAATTGCCAAACTGGCCTTGAATCCATGATCCTGCTGTCTCAGCCTCCCAAGTCCTGGAATTATAGACATGTACCATCACGCCTGGCTTTCATATCAGTCTTGCTACTGCTTATCTCGGAACACTGTGAGGCTGCCCCACCTGGTAAATACTAAAGGGCAGAACCATTTCTAAGCTTATCCTTGGCGTGTACCTTTTTTTTTTTTCTGCAGTTTTCATTTCTGAATTGTGTGTCTCCGTCTCAAATTTAAACAAGCAATGCTTTCAGTGTTTAATTACAATTTAATGGAAATACTACTTGCATTCAAATTAGCTTTTAGTTTCCACATCACGAATGTGCATCCAAGTTATTGTGTCATTATAATCTCATGTTATAATGGCTTCATAATGCAAGTCCCTGCAGGGTTGAATTAGTAGTTTCCTATGGTAATCGCCCATCACTGTGATATCATAATCACATAAGCACGGTCCCCACATGTTTCCACTGCAATCATTCTGCCATTGGAAGAGCATTTTAATAGTATTAGCACGGATTCTCCAGAGAAATCATCTCACTGTCACTGCCCTACCAGATGAGATTAATTGTGATGGAGTCAAGTCATCGTGATATGAGAACTTAAAAAATTAGTGATGTTCAGTGACAAGGCACTTAAACATCTCAAAGGTCAATGCATCCTGCGATAAGGTCACCATAGAACCCTTCGCTGAATTTACGTCCTTTCATGGGATGGAAAAGTTTTTGTTTCTCTTTTTGTTTGTTTACATGTGATCCACCTAACAGTGAGGAATTGGATTAGTCCCTCTCTGTGATATAGCAAGAACAAAATGGACATGTTCCCTGTCCTCATGGAGTTTGCAATTTTATCACGTTTTCAAAAAGTTAAATACAGAATATAGGTAAACATGATGAACATTCTTAGGATAAAGAAAGTTCTTTGAAATAACTAGAATATACCTAATGGTGAGAGTAACCAAACTAGGTTTCCTGAAGGAGAAATGTTTAACGAGTAAAGAGTAAAAAGTAATAAGCATAGTGACCTTGAGGTAGAAATGGGGTACATGCTATTAGAGTTCATAAATGTTGGAGTGAACCTGAGTGTGGCGGTGTATGCTTGTAATCCCAGTACTTTAGAGACTGAGACAGGAGGTTGCCGATTTGAGGCCAGCCTCAGCAATTTAGTGAGATCCTCAGAAAATTATCTAGGTTCTGTTTCAAAATTTTAAAAAGGGCTAGGAGTGTATCTTGGAGGTAGAATGCCTCTGGGTTCAATTATTAGTATAAAAATTGGGGTGCTATCTTTGTATTCACCTCTGGAAAGAAAGAAGACCACCAAGATACTAATAGTAGATGTGGCCACGGCCCCAACCAAGAAGGGAACAAAAGCAGAGCAGGGGTGGTGCCGTGGATTGGAGGTGGCTTGTCCTCACCCAGGTTGTGCTGAGGTTGAATTCCTCAGCGGAACAATACTGGCAGGAGGTGAGCCTTGAAGAGGTGGGGCCTGGTGGGGTGACTGGGCAGGACCACGCCTTGGAGGGTTTAGTGCTGGTCTTGTGGACTGGGCTGGGTCTCACAGGAGTGCACTGGGGCAAGAGTGAGCCTGGCTCCTCCCAGCTCACACACGTCCACTTTATCACACACATGCTCTGTCCACATACCCACCTACCTGCCTGCCATGTCGTGATGCAGTGAGGGGGCCCTTACCACATACTGGCACCATACTTTCTGGACTTTTCAGCCACTATAATCATAAGCCAGATAAACCTCTTTTCTCTATATCTTACCCAGCCTAAGGTATTTTGTAATAGCAACACAAAATGGACCAATACAGGCAGAAGACCTCTGTGGGGACCTCTGTTGCTTTCAGTGCAAAGATGGAAGCTGGACTTTACTCTTTACTGCTAAGAAAAAAGGTAGCAGAGCTATTTTCATAAAACATCAGATAAAAGACCAAAAAATAAAAAATAAAAACAAACTCCTTTTCTGAAAAGCACTGCCCAGCCCCCAGCAGTCTTAAGGTTTGCTTTCTATAGTTGAAACCAAAGTGTAAAGTGACTCTGGTGTGTCAATGACAAACGGCATGTGTCGCAGAGACTGGCAGGATACTGTGTTCATTTGTGGGGCCCTAATCTTCTAGCCTTCTCTGGGGACACAGGAGAATTGCAAAGGGATTATCACAACTCACAAAGCCTCTTCTCTGCCCCGCGTCTGAGTGAGAAGAGCGTCACAGCCAGCATTTAGCACCCTGCCTGGCCCATCGCATGCGTTCTATTAATGCTTACTGGTGGGTGCATAAATTAACTGGCCTGGAAAGAACACACAGGCCTCAGAGCTGCCGCGTGCATGGAGACACTGGGAACAGATCTGAGATCCACGCTCTGTGGTAGCTTTAGTGTCAGAAGAATCAACAGCTGGTGATGCTCCCGCGTATCAAAGACTTCTTGCCTTCTTGGTGATGGCAAGAAACAGCATTCGGAGGGATAACGGTCGCTGATTTTTCTTTCTCGGATTGTGTGGGCCTGGAAGACCTCAAGATCACTCCAAGGCTCAGTTTTTGAAAAGAAGCAAAATCACATTTTAAATGGGAACAAGTAAGGGTAAAGCACGCCGTGTGTGCTCAGCGTTCAAAGCTACTTCCACCAACAAGCTGTGGAGTAACATTAACCTAGTACATAAGCAAAATTACCAGTCCTTCCTTTGGAGTTATTCTTAACTTCATAGTAAAATCTTTATGGTACTTGTTACTTGCTATTCTATTTGAATTCTTACCTAGGCAGTGCATGAGACTAAGCTCACTTCTTGGTTTGTTCCTTATAGTTACACATTCCCTACATTTTTCATTGTATACTTGTTTCAAAATGTGCTTTTTTCTTTTGCAGTACTGGGGATGGAACCCAGGAGCATTCTACTTCTGAGCTACACCCCCAGCCTGATTTCTTTTTTTATTCTTTATGAAACAAGGTCTCACTAAGTTGCAGAAGGCTTTACTGGGTAGTAATCTTATTACCTCAACCTCCCAAGTACTGGAATTACAAGCTTGTGCCACCACGCCTGGTTTTCAAGCTGTGCTTTTATTACACCATTATTAGCTTTTATTATTTGCTTTGTTAATAGACAGAACCCCAGATTAAAAATAAAATATTTGGAACGTTTAAACAGAATTTATATTTATTATGTACAGTTTATCATGACCCTGCTTAGAAAAATCCGTTTTTTCCTCTATCTCTTTCAATTGTATTAAAGGCAAGAGAAATAATTCCTAACTTGGTAGGCTAATTCCCTAATTTATATGTTATTTTCAATTATAAGTTAATTTTTATTGATATGAATGATAATAACTACAAGATATCTTGATTGTCACCAAAAATTAATGTCAACTTACTGCATTTCAAAAGTGAAAGGATGAACACAGATGGTCCAACGTAATGCTCTTCTGAACTTATCACTATTTTCCCAAGAGGGAGAAAAGCTAGAATTTACTGCATAAATGTTACCAACAAAGTTGATTTGCTAAAAGCCCATCTTTGGGCAAATTATTTTATGTGTGGAACTCAGTTTTCTCATTAATAAAACAAAGAAGTTCAACAAAATGATCTCCAAAAGTCCCTCCCACATACGAGTCCTGTCACTCTGCGTGGCAAAGTCTTTGAGGCTTCTCTGTTAGTTCAATTTGTTTAAATATTAAATGAATGGAAGCTGGACATGGTGGTGAACTTCTGTAATCCCAGTACTTGGGAGGCCGAGACAGGAGGATCTCAGGTTTGAAGCCAGGACTCAGTTTCAAAATAAAAAATAAAATAGGGTTAGGTGTGTAGCTGACAGGTAGAAAGACCCTGGGTTCAATTCCCAGCACCACTAAACACACACGTGGGGATGTGCTGGTAGTAGAATATCTAATAGACCATTCTTGTATCAGGACTATGGAGCCTATTGAAATAGTTCTCTATACAAATTATTTTTGATATCCCATAAAAAAACAAACCATTTTACAGTATTTACTTTACTACCAACTTACTATAAACAACAGATTATTACTAACAGATGAGTGAAATAAAATGCTTCGCAACCCAGAAGTTCCAGATTGTTAATTATTTATCAATCTCTATACTGCTTAGGAATAAGAATAAAATAAAGGCACAAGTATAAAGTAAGGATGGTATTTTTAGCCTCCAAATAAATGATATTGTCTATGCAACTAAAAAGGGCTATTTCCCAAATAAGAGCTAAAACAATCCATTATCTGTCTACATACATGAGTATATACTGTGTGTGTGTACATACATACATCATTTATTGTTTTTTAATCATCACATCACAAATATACAGAAACTGTTTTGAAAATGTAGTGCTAGTTGTGCTAACTGAAAAGTTTGTTTATGAGAACTATTTTATTCTTTAGTGGATGATAATATATATAATAAATAATTTTCTTGGTATTTGTCAATGTTTAAAAAAGTTATATATATAAATATATATACATATATAATATATAATAATATATAATATATAATAATATAAATATATATAATTTATGCTTCAAACTGATTTCAGGTGGTATTTAGGTATTTAAAATGTTTTGAGGAAGTATTTATTTATTTTAATGTGCTTCAAGAAAAACAGTAATAAACATTACAATAAAGTGATTTTGAAAAGTGGGTTGGTTTAGAGACAAGTATTAAGTAAGTAGTTATAAATGTAGTACATAGGCATAGAAAATGCTTTTGAAGGTTCCATGAGAATTAATCTAGTTTTATAAGAAATAATGAAAATTATACTGTTTGTGAAAATCAAAGGCATATAAACATCTCTAATATTTTCCAACACAGAATACTTCCTTTAGTCTGTTAAAGACCGCATAGTATTCTGGCCGTATAGGAAAGTATCACAACAACCTCACTAGCATGTGAAGTAGCAGGATGGGGTTAGGAGGGAATCCCACTAAGAGATACATGTGTGCATACATGAATGTATCACTTTAAATTTCACGGTGATGAACAATCATTGCACAGATAATTCTATAAAAAAGGGCTAACTCAAACTCCTCAACTCACCAGATAAATAATCTTGACTTCTAATTAGCAGAGAAAACTATTATCCAATTTTAAACCTCAGACCTTTATATCGATCCTGTGGTTGTTGACATTATTTTAAATGATGTTGGTTTAAAAATATAAATATGACATATGACATAGAGAGCATAGATAAAGACATTATTGTCAGATACAGTACAGTCACACTAAGCTTTCCAATATTTATAGACAAAATTTCGAGTTTAATACATTACTCTTTGTATAGAAACAACATGTAAGAAACTCTTCTTAATGTTGAGACATGGGGAATAGCTCATGGAAGAGCGCGTGCTCAGCATCCACAGGGCTCTGGGTTCCATCCCTAACACCAAAACCAGAACAAAAGCAAACAACAAAGGTTATGAAATTATTGCAATATAAAGGAATAAGTAATATATGCTTATTTGGGCCAAGGTACTAGTAACACAAAAGTAAAAATAAAGTAGAAACAGGTTCACTAAAAAACTACGAGATGTCACTATGCAACACATAAAAATTCACATAAAATATTTTAAAATCATGATTTTGTATATATAAAAAGAAATTAATCCCTTTGAGCTCAATGTAGCAAGAATAAGTGGTAACAGTGGTGCGTAAAATATCTGTAATGTAAATAAACTGTATATGTTCTTTTATGTATTACAAAATCTAAAAATTAAATGAAATTCAATGGATTAGTAGACCTATATAGAATCTGAATGAAGAACGTTTTAAACTGGGAACTGTTAGCTTGAAATATTTTGATCTCTCTACACAAATATGCTGATGGACAAAAAGTGAAGGGGTCGTGCTTGAAAGCAAGAATATTGCCAAAGAGGGGTATTGTAGCTCTTCACAAGAATCTGCTCCTCCACGTGCAGAGTCAGTGTCAGGTCATACTTGGAAGAGTCAGTCCTTTACTACTCATGTGCTGAGGTGCTACAAAATGCCTAGCACACAGTAGAGAGGTGCATCCTTGAAGATGCACTTTACTCAGTGATAATGGAGGGGGTTGAAATCAGCACAGAAGCAAAAGGAAACCTATATCAGGCCTGAGACTTATGTAGGAATGTGAATAAGATTCCCAGCAAAGGCCCGGGACAGTTTCCAGTTCTAGATGTGGAGCTTAGGAGGACTTGGATAGGCATTGCAAAAGAAGCAGGGAACAGGGCTTTGGAGCATTGCTCCTCTAAAGTATATTTGGAGAAGAGCTATTCTAGCCAATGTCAGCCTGTAAGGTCTGACCTGCAACAGCAGAGGACTTTTCCACAGCAAGTACTGGGCAGACAGCACTGGCCTGGCACAGCGCACCGGAGAGAAGTGGCCTCTTGTTGGATTCCTGTGTTCAGTGGTTTGTGCAGGGTCATGGAAAGGCTCTGAAGGCAAAGGCTGAACATAGAGGAGTGGTAGCCTGAGAGCCTGGGAAACTCTCCGCCTGGTAGAAAAGCACGGACTCCAGAAGGTAACAGATATATAGTATGGCAGCGAATGACCAGGACATGTCAAATATCTAGCCCCAAACTAGGGGAGATATTCTCACAGCCATTTTTGCAGAAAGGTTTTTGACAGTACTTTTCTATGGAGCTCCTTGTAGTTAAAATCACACTCGACTTAAATGTGCATTCTGTAACATATGCACGCATACCTCATTTAATCTTCCCATGAAAGTGCACCAAATTTTGCATCACAGAAGGCTGTGTATGCCATCCATTTCTTCTCCTCTTTCTCCTTCTCCTTCTCCTTCTTCTCCTTCTCCTTCTCCTTCTCCTTCCCCTTCTCCTTCTTCTTTTTTGTGGTATTGGTACCCAGGGCCATTCTACCTCTGAGATATACTTCCTGCCCTATTTTTTATTCTTCATTTTGAAACAGGGTTTCACTAAGTTGAGGAGGTCTCACTAAGTACCTGAGGCTGGCCAAAAGCCTGTGATTCTCCTGTCTCAGCCTCCCAAGTACTGGGATCAAAAGTGCGCGCCACCACGTCTGGCTCCATTTATTATTTTTGAAAAGTTATTTTTAAATTTTAACATGGACATTTCAAAACTTCACAGATTTAAAAAGACTAGTAGAGGGAGTCCCTCTGTATCCATCATAAAATTTAAGGATAACTTCCAACTTCAAAATAGTTTTAAATGGAAACATGTTCTATAACTCACTCAAAACTGCCAATTACCTTGAAGATTACCAGCTACACATATATCTCCACAAAATAATCCTGTAAGAATTTCTGGCTACGAATTCACTATAAAAGATTTTTTTTTAAGAACTGATGAAAACAACCCTATGAACAACAACTTCTCCTCCTCCTCCTCCTCCTCCTCCTCCTCCTCCTCCTCCTCCTCCTCCTCCTCCTCCTCCTCCTCCTCTTACAGTTTTATAGTACTGGGGAAGAAACCCAGGGTGCTCTACCATCGAGCTATATCCCCAGCTCTTCTTTTGATTTTGAGGATTGAATTGTCCAGGTTGACCTCAGATCTGCAGTCCTTTCTGCCTCAGCCTCCCGAGTAGCTGGAATTGTAGGCAGAACAGCCACCACTCCCAACCTAGGATTTCATTTTGAAGGGACTCTGCAAAGCTTTCCAGAACCCATCACAGCCAACATGGCAGATTGGGCCAGTCTGAGCCCTTTTAGTCTTTCCCGTTTCCCAGTACTTCTTCAAAGACCAGGGCTTTGCTAGTGGCCCAGGCTCAGGCTCATGTCTCCCTCCAGAGGCTTTCCCGCCTCCTTAGGCATCTTCTGTGGGGACCACGGCAATAGCAGTACACCATGCATTGAAGTAACCAGGCCGGGGGGACGGTAATGAGGTTCCTGGAAGCCCTTCTACCTCCGGGCTACACTCCCAGACCTATTTTTACATTTTTATTTGGAAACAGGGTCTCCTAAGCCAGCGCGCGCGGCTGGCTTCGAACCTGCGCGATCCTCCTGTCTCTGCCTCCCAAGCGCGGGGATTATAAGTGTGCACCACCATGCCCGGCTGTTCTGCCCTTTCTGATGCTGTGAATATAAGGACTAATCTTAGCAAGTTTTTCATCCAGAGAGCAAATTTCAGGTAAAAACATCTGTAGGATTTTAAGGAAATATTTTGATGGTTGTAGTTCAGATACCAAGATACAATTCATTATGTCTGATTTTTTTTGTTGAACTGCTTAATAAGCTCTAGCTAATTAATTTAATAATGTTGCTTTAGGTTTTTTTTTTTTTTTTTTTTTTTTTGGTGGTACTGGGGTTCCTGGAAGCTCTTCTACCTTCGGGCTACACTCCCAGACCTATTTTTATATTTTTATTTGGAAAGAGGGTCTCCTAAGCCAGCGCGCGCGGCTGGCTTCGAACCTGCGCGATCCTCCTGTCTCTGCCTCCCAAGTGCGGGGATTACAAGAGTGCGCCACAACGCCCGGCCTGCTGTAGTTTTTTAATCTAATTATTTCAATGTTTTAAGTCACAGGCATAAAGCTCTCCTCTAACTAATGTTAAGGAGAAATTAAAGAATTGAGTGGATGCTCCAAAGATTTGCACTCACTATTTGGCAGCTCAGATTTGATAAACAAAGAAAATTACTCAAAATTTGTCATTATTTCAAAAGCATTATGATAAGATCATTATGATTTATTTGTGCAGTGAATTGTGCCTTTAAGTACTGAAATATCGAAGCCTCTACACATAGTACTGTCTAAATATTATATTAGCAGGCAGGGTCTTTACGGAGGTAATCTCGGTACAGTGTAGTTGTTTGAATGGTGTGCTCATGGGGAGTGGATTTTAAGCTACAGACACACATAGAAGGAAGACTATTTGAAGACAAAAAGAAAAGAAGAGAAACCAAGGAGAAAGGCCTCAGAAGCCAACCCTACTGACACATTGATCTTGGGCTTCCAGTCTCCTGAATCATGAAAAGTATTATGATTTTTAAGCCAATCTGTGGTGTTTTGATATGGCAGCACAAGAAAGCATCTAATCTAAGATACGGAAATGGCCCTTAATTCCTCCTGGGGTTTGTAGATCTACAGAATAGGAAATCTGTAGCAAGGCTGACTAGGCAAGATTCAGTTTAACCCTTTCTGACATATTTTGATAACAATCAGGTAACAGCCCATGGGTGGATTGAGACCAAATAAATCATCACTTCAGCCATTTGTCAGGTTGTAACAGGAACACTAAAGTTAAGCAGGTATCACAGAAAATATATAAAAGCTATGTGATGTGAAATAACCCCGAATAGGGGATCTTTCCTCCAAACTTTTATAGAGCAAAACTGGTATTTAATTTTGCAGATGTATGAGTAATGTAACAGTTGGGACATGGAGAAAATTTGAGAGTTTATGAAAATATTAGAAATAAATACATATACAAATTTTGACAAAAGTTAGCAATGACATGAGAGAGATCTTTGTTGGTACCCAATAATACTGAAGATTTTTTGGGTGCAACAGGTTTTCAATTATACAAGAGAATTAAATTAACATTTACCAATATTCTGTTCAAAGTGCTTTCTAAACACCAAATAATTACCCAATTAGGCTGATGTAAGATAATTTTAACCGTTTCTGTGCAGAAAAGAAGGTTACTGTATAAAACTGAGTATATGTCAGACCCTTTTAATAAGTAGGGAGCAGAAAAAACAGAATGCTGATTATATTCATGGAAGACTGAGGTGGCCCAAAATGAGGAACCATGACTTGGGAAGAGAATGAATTTAATATGCAAAGCAGAGACCAAAATTGGCAGGAGGCTGTTTATGAATACTGTCAATACTCAGGATCGCAGACTGACAATAGAGACTCTTTGGTCTTGCCCTGAATCACATAATTCATCACACTGGTGCTTGGGGCAGTCATGTTCAAGCAATTTATCATCATCATATCACTCGTCTGAGTGCAAGAGGGGGAGAACTTTGATTGCTAACCTCTAGGGAGGCTGGATTCATAGCCGGCATCCCTCAGAATGCAGCACGGCTCTGCCCAAAGCAAAATGCTTCCAACTTCACTTTTGTTTAAGTCACAGTAAAAGAGTGAATGCATCGCCTGCAGGACATTGAGAGCAAAATCTATGTCGGATCCTCTTAGATCTGAAATAAGATAGCCAGGAAATCATATTTAAAATAATCTTCGAGGCTGGATGAA
Source organism: Muscardinus avellanarius (assembly GCF_963383645.1). Taxonomy (NCBI): domain Eukaryota; kingdom Metazoa; phylum Chordata; class Mammalia; order Rodentia; family Gliridae; genus Muscardinus; species Muscardinus avellanarius. The sequence continues at coordinate 16,507,571 of NC_137806.1, forward strand.
AAAAAAGACAGTCGATGGCAAGTATGGATGATTCATTTCCAATGTCCTTTGGAAACAAAATAATTTCTGAAATGCATTCCCTGATAACTACATTTGGGAAGATTTGTCTCTTTGCAACTTATCCATGAATGTTCCTCTATGTTGGAAAACTAGGCAGTGCACTAAAAACTAAAAAAAAATATACAGATTGTATTTTGCAACATAAACACGACAGCTTTAATTTCTACCCCTTCCAGGTACTAAAAGCCCTTGTGTATTTTACACCTTAAAACAGCTGCTCTTGAAGAAGGTTATAAAGCATTTAGATGCTATTTTGGCCACTTCTGTTTTAAACAATGAGGCTGACCAGAGCATCATAGGAGCCAGTGCACTTGCCATCTCCCCAAGAGTGAAGAGAGAATTAGTCACAAGAGAAGCCCTGTGTAGTGTCTTCCCCAAGCCCCCTTCAAGATGTCTGGTAACCTGAAGAGAGAAATTCCTGGATGTATCTCACCTGAGGACATAGTAGGAAGGTTAGGGGAGGCTAAGCTGCAGTAACAAAGAACTCCTCAAACCTCAGGGTCTAAACAATACAAAAGCTGCTTTCTGAAGCTGGGTGTGGTGGTGCACACTTGCAATCCCAGCATTTGGGAAGCTGAGACAGGAGGATGGTAAGTTTGCCAGCCTCAGCGACTTAGTGAGGCCCTCTGCAACTTAGTGAAACCCTATTTCCAAATAAAGAATAAAAATAGGGCTGGGGGTATAGCTTGGAGGTAGAATGTCCCTGGGTTCATTCTATAGTACTGCAAAAAAAACTTTTTGGTTTCTAGCTCATAATACATTTCCAACACAGAGGGCAGGGGTTTGGGTCATTGTCCTCATTCCGAGGCCCAAGCTGACAGAGACGCCACTCTCTGGAAGGTCACTATGATAGAGGGAAGGAAACTATGACAAAGCTTTCTCCAGGAGAAAGCTTTCACTGCTTTCATGTGCCAGTGGTACATGTCACTCCACTTATGTTTTACTGGGCAATGCATTCACATGGCCGGACCTACTTAAAAGGGGACATGGAGCTGGGCGTGGTGGTGCACACTTGTAATCCCCGCACTTGGGAGGCAGAGACAGGAGGATTACGCAGGTTCGAAGCCAGCCGTGCTGGCTTAAGAGACCCTGTTTCCAACTAGAAATATAAAAATAGGTCTGGCAGTGTAGCGCGGAGGTAGAAGGGCTTCCAGGAACCCCAGTACCACCCCCCCCAAAAAAAAAGGGAGGACATGGATATCGCTCATGACGCACACTGAGCAGGCAAAGGTGTTTGTACTCAGGCAGATACAGCTTTCATGAAACAGAACCACAGAGCTGCCCTATGCCAGCTGGCCAGGCAGGACCATGGATTTTATTTATCTTCTGTTTTTTTTCCAAGTGAGAAAGGATGTCTATGAATGAGACTTTTATTAGAAAAGTCTCATTAAAAAACCTTAGACCATTGAAAATACATAAGAAAGAACAATTAAGAAACCAGAATTGGGTCACATATGTTATCTAGAAAAATTACTTAGCAATCATCTTGGTTAAGTTCATAGGGCCACTGAGCAGGATGGAGCTGGATCAGGAACTTTTTAGCATATGGCTTACTGGGTATTTAAGAAATGTGAAGAGAAATACTCCTCATGTATTAACACTTTAAAGTACACAGAGGCAAGGATGAATACCTTCCAAGTTCATCTCATGATATACAACTTATCCTTTTGTTTTCAAAACTATTTATAAGAACAGCTTCTAAAATCCTTACTAACTATACTCACAGTGACCCATGACACCAGACCAGGAATATAATAAACCCACAGGCAGGTGCTTATCAAGACTCTAAATGTTCAATCTAGATGTATGTTCTTCTGTTCTCTGCTCCTATCTGGCTTAACATTTTACTACTCACACTCCAATTAAATTGCATTTTTCAGAAATGCTTTTCATTTCAGTCATATTAAAGATATCTTCTGACCCTCGTGAGGAAGAGGAAACATGCCCTGTGAAACCTGTGAAACCTCTTAGTTAAGTCACCTACAGGATGTACACAGCCTTGATTTTCTTCCTGCCTCGGTGGCCACCCTTTTGACTTGACCCTCTCTACTGCCGTCTAAATGCCAGGCTCCTTGGCCCTGGGCCCAAAGTCCTCTTCTCTATGCTCTCTTCTCATGAATAATGAGAATCATGAATGATGACTTCCAGCTAATTATCTGTATCCCAGACTCCTCCTGTGAGCTACAGACTACTGTCCTCAACAGCCTAGGTGACGTTTCCATTTGGACATTGACTTAGTTTGTTTTGTGTTGCTATAACAAAACAGTTGAAACTGGATAGTTTTGATAAAGATTTAGTTAGCTTATAGTTCTGGTGGTTGACTATGAGCCTCCATGATCTGGTAGGCCCATTTGTTCAGCCTCCAGAAAGGGTCTTCTCTATCACATGTTGTGTGCGGGAAAGAGCAAACGTGTGGAATAGCCTTGCCTTATAGCAATCCACTGCCCTGGTCACAAATCCAGTCTCACAGACCTAACTCGTTCCCAAGAGATGGGTATCAATTCCTTTCAAGGTAGTGAGCTAACCATCTCACACTGAGCCCCCCCCCCATGACACCCTACTGTTTCTTAATTCCATTACAATGGGGGCTGAGCCTCCAGAAAATGATCCATCAGTGGGCAACCTGTACTTAAGCTATAAGAAGCTAGACCTGTGGCAGGTGGTCCCTACAGTAACCCGCAAAACCAAGCCTCTTGACTTTCATACCTGTGTACCTCCCTCCCACACTGCAACAGGTGTGGTCTGTGTGATCAGTAGCAGAAGGCAGCGTGATGGTATCCCCCTTTGAGATCTCCATCTTGGGTTCTCTCTCTTCCTGGTATCATTCCTTCAGGGTGAAGCCATACCATGAGTGGCCTCATCGAGGTCCGTCAGATAAGGAACTGAGGTTTCCAGCCCGTAGCCAGCTGTTGACAGCCACACGAAAGAGCTAAGATGCAGACCCGCCAGCTCCATTAAGTCTTGTGGTGACTGCAACCTCATGAGAGGCATTCAGTCAGAGCCGCCAACCAGCCACGGCCAGACCCAGGCCCACAGTAATGGGAGACGAGAAATGTTTGTTGTTTATCTTCTAAATTTCACAGTATTTTTAGACGTAGCAGACAATAACTAATCCACATACCACATACTTGATAGGTACCACAAAACTTCCTAACTCCCTATCCTGATCCCAATGAGTTCTTCCCCTAGTCTTCACCTTCTTAGTAACTGACATTGACATTTACCAGTTTTCAAACTAGCTAGCTGAGAGCCATCCTGGACTTTTTCTTTCCTCTTACTACCACATATATCGGCAAGTTCTATGTAATGGAAGTCCAAAATATTTAAAAAATCCATTTATTCAGTAAACCTATATCGAGATTCTACTTTGCAACTAAGGCACGGCGTCAATTGCTAGAGAAACAACAGTAAATAAAACAGGCAAAAGAAAACCCCATAAACAAACCCAGTCCTAAAGTACTTATCATTCTTAGGGAAGGGAATAAATAACAATTTATTCATAAAACATATAGCCTGCCATGTGAGCTAAGCAACATGGAGGAATAAAAGGAGAGGTGTTGAGTTTCTTATATGCGAGATGGTCACGAAGGCACAACTGGCCCAGTGAGCTCTGAAGACCCCCGTTCCTCTCTCTCCTGAGCACTGTCCTCACCTAAGGCCACCGTGAGCCACTCCCCTGCCTGGAACTGTTAGTAGCTCTCCATAGCTGGTACATTAAAATCTAAAGTTCTTGCCAGACCACAGCACAGGTCCCTGCATGACCTGGCTCCACTGGCTGTCCAGCTTCATCCTGAACCGAATCTCCCAAGTCCCAGCCACTCTCACCTTCTGGCAGTTTCTAGAATGCACCAAGTGCTTCCTTGGCCCTTGTAGGCCCCAGTGGAATGCATCAACGTCACTGATTCCTTCTCTTCCAAGTCAGAATCCCCTGGAAAAGCTCAGGTCTTGGTAAGGCACAAATGTTCAGTGGGGAAATAACTGAATTATGAGGCTTTTAATATCATCAGTGGATAAGCCCACCGATGGGTTATTCACTTTAATGTAGTTATTATTGACAGGGTGGTAACGGCCCTTGTCTCCTCCCCATGCTCACACTGCTTCTGGCCTCCATGATGCGAGGTCGGTGTCCCTCTGCAGCCTGCACCACTGTTCATGCTTCAGAGCCAGCCCAAAGCACTAACACTGTGGACCCCAATAAACCTTTCCTCCTTTGAGTTGGTGGGTATTTTTGTCACAGTGCCAGGAAAGCTGACCTAAACAGTCACCATATCCAAAGTGTCCCTCTCTCTTTTTCTTGATTCCAGGCCCTGGTTTATAACTTGTAACTGCTTGTTAATTTATTTACTTGTTGGCTCCTTCACACTGAATCAGAATATAACCTCCAAGAAGTTAGAATCCTATTTGTTCTGTTCTCTATTGTAGTGCCAGTACATATACAGGAACAAAATATCTATTAATTGATTGAATAAATCAACAATTCCTGACTACATTATAATTTCAACATAAAACGTAACCCCAAATATTACTAAGTGGTAAAAATCAGGCTCTTGTTTTCATAAGCCCATAGATTACTTGGCCCATGTAGAGAACTAGATATTGATTACTTAATTTGTGTGCCTAGAAAGAAAAACAACTTGTTCTGGACACAGTGGAACGCCACTGTGTAATCCCAGTACTTGGGAGGTTGAGACAGGAGGATTGTAGGTTCAAGACCAGCCTCAGCAACTTAGTGAGATCCTGTTTCAAAATGAAAAAGAAAAAGGGCTGGGGTATAGCTCAGAGTTAGAATGACCCTAAGGTTTAGTTCTAGCACCAAAACAAACAAACAAACAACAAACAAAACTACACAAAACCCACAAAAGCATAAATCACAGAGTTGGAACCAGAAGTAGAATTAGACCTCATTCATTATAGGCTCAAAACCAGGGCAGACTTGTGATGTACAAGGTGTGGGGTGGACCAAGGGGTAAAAGTACAGGCTCTGGGATCAGAAAAGCAGACTTTTCCCCACCTTTAAACTTTCCTGCGCTGTGGCTCAACTCTCTCTGCCTTCTCCTCACCTGTACCATGAGAACAGTGTATAGGGCTGTGGAGTCCATGCAATTAGCGTGCACAGGGCTCCGACACCACCTCGGCTATTCGCTTGTACTGTCAAAAAATATAGGCACAGACATTCCAATTATGAGTCGAAGAATAGAAATAAAACATATTTTGCTCTTTTATTCCAAAAATCTATATTACACATGTTTCAATAATTTATAACATTAAATCAGCATCCAACCTCCACAAATGAAAATGTAATTTTATAAAGTCACACTTTGGAGCCGTGGCGCACGCTTGTAATCCCCGCGCTTGGGAGGCTGAGACAGAAGGATCGCACAGGTTTGAAGCCAGCCTTAGCTACTTAGTGAGGCTCTCAGCAACTTAGTGAGACCCTGTTTCCAAATAAAATAGAAAATTGGTCTGGGAGTGTAGCCCGAAGGTAGAAAGCCTCTGGGTTCCACCCCCAGGACCACCGAAAATTAAATATAAATAAATAAATAAAGTGTAAGAAGGGAGAAGATATTGAAGAGAACAGTGGTTCTTAAGGAGCGTGTCTGGGTAAATTCTAGGAACTGGACCGCAGGTAAAAGCAGTGCCCAAGAATCTGAGAAACCAGAGTAAATGTACAGGTTAAGAATTGCTGCGGGTTGAGTACTGGGAACCCTGAATATTCCTAGAACCACTGGGCTCCTACTGAGATTGTGTAATGAATAGATGGATCAGCGGAGGCTTTGGGGTGATTTCAGTGCTGGCTGCCACTTTGATTGCATGCTCTGCAGCTAGAAAGCCATATAAATGGGTGCCTGACGATGGTTGTTAAGAAGAGGCGTAAAAGTCCATTATTTATAATGTTATGTATTTTAGTGGTCCGTGCTGCCAGACATGAAATTATACACAAGTTTCATGTTAAAAAAATGACTTTAGTTTTTCTTTATGGAGGTTGCTCAACTCTCTGCTGCCTATATTAAACCCTTTGAAACAGATTTGTGCTGGATGTGTCATGCAGGCTATTTCTATGGCTTTACTCCTTAAAAAGATAGCTTCAGCCGGGCATGGGGGCGCAGGCCTGTAATCCCAGGACTTGGGAGACTGAGACAGGAGGATCACAGGTTTGTGGCCAGCTTCAGTAACTTAGTGAGACCCTCCACAACTTAGTGAGATCATGCTTCAAATTAAAAACTAAATAGGGCTAGGGGTGTAGCTCAGAGAGGTAGAATGAGAATACCCCTGGGTTCAATCCCCAGTACCGAAAAGAAAAGAAAAGAAAAGAAAGAAAGAAAGAAAGAAGGAAAAAAGAAAGTGTTAAGAAACCACTCTAGATTTTATTTCTCTTAGAGGTAAATAGCTACAAAGAAACTTTGAGGGAGTGTGCAAAAGATTTATATCAGAAATTTATCAAACTATCATGAAAAAGTATATTTCAGCAAAGAGAAGAATGATCATGTAAACCAAATATGTAACAGTAAAAACTTCTTAGTAGCATTGAGATATATATCTAAGTTCATTGCATGCCATAATTGAGGTGTTAATTAACTACTGTTAATTAAGCTATTTTACTCATTAAAAATAAGTAAAACAAACATTCTTCAGTATTGCCTCAAAGTTGAAATAGGCAAATAGGAATGGGTTAAAAGGGTCTTTTATTTATTTATTTATTTATTTATTTATTTATTTATTTATTTATTTATTTATTTATTTATTTGGTGGTACTGAGGTTCCTGGAAACCGTTCTACCTCTGGGCTACACTCCCAGACACCTAGTTTTTATATTTTTATTTGGAAACAGGGTCTCTTAAGCCAGCGAGGGGCTTCGAACCTGCGCGATCCTCCTGTCTCTGCCTCCCAAATGCGGGGATTACAAGCGTGCACCACCACGCCCAGCATTAAAAGTGTCTTTTATAATGTTCTGCTATCAGAAATAATAATTTGGCCTCAAGTGTGTGCCCGGTTTAATTTTCCAGACTTTCCTCCTGGAGAAACCTAACTTGGAAGTATTTTTTGAAACCTAGAATATCAATGTTCTATTATAGGTCTGTAATGAAATACCAGAGTAAAAAAATCACATTATTAAGGAACCAAAGGTTTCCAAATCAACCTCTGGAAAGGGTTTCTTTCAAATGCCCTCTCAGTTCTGCAGTACTTGCTTTTCATTTTCATGGAGTCTTTGAATTTTGACTGTGTGGCAGAGAGGATGAAATCAAAACCAAAAAATGCAAAGCCCTTGCTGTTTAGGCTAAACTCCTAGAAAGCATCCAGGTTTTTATCACCCTAGTTAGTTGTTTTAAATATGCACACAAAAATAATCTATAGAAACAACCTAGAGAGGACAAAATATAAAAGAATCTAGATGATTATCGGACAGGCAAAGAAAAAAAGCAGAGCCTACGATGTCAGTTCTGTAAGTGGTGTTGCTGTTGGGTTTCGATTGTTAATTAAAAGTTAACATTTAGAGTGGTGCAAAGATATCCTTAGTTTAAATTTTAGTCATGGTGTGATAAGCCATTCCTATTTCTAGAAAATCTGTTAGATGCCATTGTCAAAATAGGCCTAGAATAGAACCTTTGGCACATATTTTCTGTTATCAAATTCCAAATCTTTTGACCCCCAGGGAACATGATTAGCTATTCAACATATTTTATTACTTTGTTTAATAATGGAACAAAGGAATATGAAAATATAGCTATTCTAGTAAAGAGCTAACCTGAAGACAAATAATCTCCCAAATGATTGAACTTTTTATTGGGGACAATGTCTTTATCAAAAGTTATTACAACCTTTTATAGACTTGATTGTATAAAAACATACTTAAAAAATTAAATGAAAAGTTGCCTGTGATCCAGTAATTCTTTCAAGAGGAATATGCATCTCCAAGAAGTGAAGGCAAGGAGTTGTATGGGTATCTGCACACCTGTTTTAGTGAACACTCTCAGTGCTGAAATGCAAAGCAACTGACCACACAATGTAGAAGAAGGGAGCTTTTTTGCTTATAGTTTTTGGAGATTACAGAGCTCAGTTTATGTCAAGCGGAGTCTGTGGAGCTGGGGCATGGCATGGGAGCAGAGCGAGGGAGAGAGTGAGGGCTGAAAGGAAGAGAGCAAACAAACAAGGGGAGGCAAAGGCAAAAGCAGTGTCTAAGGCCACACCCCAGGGTCCCACCTGCCTGCGTTACCACTTAGTAAATCCACTATAATGGATTTATCCATTGTTGAGATTACAACCCTTATGACTTAATTATACGAACTCTGAACATTAATACATCCCATGAGCACTTCAAGGAACATTCTGTACCTAACTATAGCAATACCCATGTTCATAAGAACATTATCATGGTAGACAAAAGATGGAAGCAACCCAAATGTCCACTGTCAGATGGACAGTGAAACAAATACAACATACACATGTAATGAAATATTATTTTAACTGAAACGTGGGTGAACTGTCAAGATGTTATGCTAAGTTATTTAAGAGGTAAAAAGTTTCAGTTTAAGATCAAGAAAAAGTTGGGGAGATTTATAGTGCTCACCATTTCTCACAACATAAATATACTCAGTGCCACTGAACTGTACGCTTAAAGTAGTAAATTTTATGTTATATAAATTATCACAATTAAATATTTTCCTTTAGACAGCTGTTTGTAGATTGCTATAAACATCTGAATTAAGACACCTGTTACTTTCAGTAGTATTTGTTAGTTTAAATAAAAAGCTAAAATTTAAAATTATATCACCAGTAATTAACATTTATTTGGGTACTGGAGGTCAAGTTCAGAGGCATTCTACCTTCAAGCCATACCTCCAACCCTATTTTATTTTGAAACAGGGCTAAGTTGCTGAAGAGCCTCACTAAATGGCTGAGGTTTGCCTTGAACTGGAGATCCTCTTATCTCAGCCTCCAAAGTACTGGAATTATAGGCACACATCACCACACCTGGATATCACCATTATTTTTATTTTTTGGCATTGGAAATTGAACCCAGAGGCATTCTACCTCTGAGCTATACCCTCATGCCACAGTCCTTTCTCGGAATATACACGTGTGACAAATGCTTGTATGATCGGCAAAATGCTTCACAGAGGCAAGCCCCGAGAAGGAAGCGTCATCTCTGGCAAAATTACTCCTTGCTCTTAGAATTCTATACTAATAAGTTCCAATGATATAAAATGGGATCCTAAGAACTAGGACTGTGGAAGAAGTTGAGTCCATGAAAGATACATTTTCTAGTAAAATGTCTGAGCCCTCAGACTTTCTCTGCATTGCTAAAGCGCAATCAGAATTGAGGGGCTGGAGAAAGGCTGCAAAATTCCTCTCAGCCTTTCCACAGGCAGGTCCTTTGATCTACATATTAGCTCCCAACACCTCTTTGCCAGCAGAGGAAGTTGCAAACGAGTTCCTACCTTTTCCCCCATTCTCCAAAGAGGTATAAAATTGTCTCTCTGGAGTCTGGGCCATCTGCTCTCTTAGAGATGCTAATAAGCTCTTCCCTAGCTTTGACTTAACAAAAGCCTACCATTTGTGACTCAGCAGCAGGATAGTAAAACTGGCTTCAAGATATAGACATCCAATCACCTGTGTTATAATGTTTTGACCCTGTCTACTAACTGTAATATAAGTATTGCCTTATAGGGGATGGCGGAGCAGACAGGACCGGACAAATTCTCACCGCAGCCCTCTGGATCTTGCCAGGCAGAGGAGGGCATGGACTAAGCCCTAAGAACAAAAGACTCCGAAAGGATTAAAGGAGATCCTAGAAGATTGAATTTATCCAAAACGGACTCTGGGTGTGACCCCTGCCTTTGCGGACTCCTTTTCAGACTCTGGACCTTGCCCCCTAGGGTTCACCTGTGAGGCCAGAAACCTGATTTCAATCACAAAAGCCAAGGGGGCTGACTGTAATTGCCAGGTCCCAGATGAATCTTTAACTGTGACGCCATGGATCTTCTTTTATCCTGCTTATCTTGTTTACATTTAATGCCTCACTATTGTCCTTTGGTGTTTACACTGGGAATAAGGGTATAAGTACTAGTTATGAAAATTAAAACTTTGTCAGCTGCACAAGAGGCAGTTGTCCACGTCATTTCTTCCCAAGCCCCCAGGGATGAGACCCCACTCTTATGGGGACTTGAAGAATCTGTTACTTGTTAAGGGAGGGGAATCACTGCAGAAATTAACCCCTGCAGAACTACAACCGAAGCCTTTGCCCACCTTTCTGAGAAACTCAGTCCCAAACGGACTCAGTGCCAGGAATTTTTATTGTGCCCAGCTGAGCAAGCCGTAGCACCCTCAGCACTATTTTATGTTTTATTTTGAAACAAGGTTCTGCTAAATTGCTGATGAACCTCACTACGTTGCTGAGGCTGGCCTTGAACCTGCAATTCTTCTATTTCAGCCTCCCAAGTACTGAGATTGCAAGTGTGTACCACCATGCCTGGCTTATCACCATTAACTTAAACAAACAAAAAATTGTTAGTGGAATTACCTTGTTTATTTGTCTAGGCTAGGACCCCCTTTTGGTACTTGCAACAAAGATTCAATTGTTTCTGGTGGCTAGGTGCTCACAAACCCATTTCCCCTCCTCCTGGACACACGGCCATGCTAGTTGCCAGCCTCCCTTGTAGGTGGGGTGGCCCCAGCCATTGGGTTGTGGTAGCAGTGATGGGCACCTTCCAGAACTGACCCATCAGCACAACTCCCACCCAACCACCACCCTTCTCTCTTCGTCATCTATGGGCTGAGTAGCAAGGACTCCAAGGACACAGGCAGCAGGAGGCTGTGTTTGAAAGACTCTGGAGCAGAGCCCTTGCCAACACTAACCATGCCAGATGTGGAGCTATCTCTTAAGTCACCGATGGTAGGGGATTACAGATTTGTTATAGTAGATAACTACCCGTGTTAATGGAGCATTTGTCCCAGTAAAAGAACAGGATGTACCTGTACACAAACTGAGAACTACCCTCCGTTAGCTAGGCACTAACAATGAATATTAAATGCCTGCGCCGGTGGCTTCTGAATCCTTAAGTATTAGAAGTATCTATTAGCACAGAATAATGTGATTATTGATTTTTAATATCTATAGTATTGAGAATCATATTACACAATACATCAAAGCTCCCAAAAAGTCATCAGGGGAACTATTAAATTTTTTTTTTGGGGGGGAAATGAATACTCAGGATTGAACCCAGGGCCATTCTATCTCTGAGATATACCTCCAGCTCTATTTTACTTTATTTATTTATTTATTTATTTATTTATTTATTTATTTATTTAGGTGCTGGGGCATTCTACCTCTGAGTGACATTTCCAGCCCTATTTTTTATTCTTATTTTGAAACAGGGTCTCATTGAGTTACAAGAGCCTCACTAAGTAGATGAGGCTGGCCGCGAACCGTGATCCTCCTGTCTCAGCCTCCCAAATGCTGGGATTACAAGTGTGCACCACCATGCCTGGCTTAATTTTTATTTTGAAACAGGTCTCACTAAGTTGCGGTGGGTCTTGCTCCGTTGCTGAGGCTGACCTTGAACCTGAGATCCTCCTATCTCAACCTCCTGAGTACCAGGATTACAGGTGTCAGCCACCATGTTCATTACCTGTAAGTACAGTATATGTCAGTGAAGAGCAGCAGATAGTAGCTTTTCCAACTTTGAAATAAAAACTTTGTGGATTTGAACCAAACACCGAAGAAAAGCATGAGTTTACAAATCAAATAGCTAAGTTTTTTCTATAAGCAATATGAATGTTTTCTTTGTTTTCATTTGCGGATCTTTAAAACTTCTTTTAAGATGGAATTAGTTTAAATTTCTAATCAGAAACTTTGTTTAAATGCAGTTTTTAATCACTGTACTATGTAAGGAACACAAGCCTTTTCAGCCTTAGTTGCTAAGTAAGTAACATGTGTAGTTTGCAAAATGTTGCTTAATTAGTAAATATTGTTGAGAGAATTACTAAGGTATATAAAAACCATGCTGTATTTAAAATAACTAAAGGGAAGGGTTTGCTTCAATCTCCTGAATAAAATAAGGTTTGAGAGAGAGAGAGAACTGGGGCCTTGTAATTGGAAGGAATCTCCTGCCAGTGTGTCTTGGAGGTTCTCAGGGAACTCGAGGACCAGGCACAGCAGACCTGTGCATTCGCAGGCAGCTCTGAGGTGATCGGGACTTGACTTCAATTACTGGCTTGTCTATTCCCCTGCTATGGATTCTCTCAAGCTATAGTGTTCTCATGTAAAATGAAAATCCTATTTCTGTCCCCAGGAAAGATTCCTGGCTGTTCTGATTCATTTTCCTTTTCTGTCAAACTAGTAATTTGGTGGGGTTCACGGCCACTCGCTTCAAGATTCTGTTCCCCAGCCCCCGCTGCACCTCAGCCGGGCTATGTCACCACGCAGATGTGATGTGTGCTCCTGACCACCGGGAGCTGGTGGGCATCGAGGAAGCTGCCTTCTTCATCGAAAGAAAGGACCACAGAGAGAGCTGGCATGCCGCGGATGGCCAAGAGCCTGTACTTCACAGGGTTGGTCTGTGGATGAAATGGTGTGCTCTATGGAGTGTTTTCTCTGGAATCTTCAGAACCACATTACCAGGCTGAATAGGCGAGAGTGATTAGGGCTTAAGTACAGAGATTCTGGAAATAGCAAACAGAACTGATCATCTTATGCTTTTGGACAAGAAGGAAAGTGGGCCTGTGGGTGCAGTTCTCTAAGAGACTGCCATGGTCAGGAGCAGCAGACAAAAGCCCAGGATTAAAAAGGTCCAGAAAAGGGATGGAAGGCTCAGGGAAACTGAGACCCTGGGCCAACAGTCTAGGAGCAGGGACGGGATACTGACCAATAGTTATAATGCGGCAGCATTTGCAGAAGGGATGATAGTAACAAAAATAACTGTCCACTTACTATTCTAGTAGTCCTTTAATGACTCTTAAAGGATTTTAAATCCATGCAATCTGTATTTTACAGATGCTCAGAGATGGGAATTTTTTTTTTTTTTTTTTTTTTTTTTTTTTGCAGAGTCTTATAGCTAGTGAATGGCTCAGTTGAGTTTCAAATCTAGGACTTACTAACCTAAAACCTGAACCCTAAGAACTATTCAGTACCCCACGTAAAGTGGAGCACAGTGCTTAGCAAAGCGTTCAGTAAACGTCAGCTGTTGTTACCTAGACAAGGGATTGGTGTCTGGCAGAGGTCAGCAAAAGCAGTATTAGAGCTAACTCGGAGACCCTGTGAAGTCAGGCCCTTACGTGCCTGTGCTTGCCTGCAGCAGAGGCAGGAGGGAGGGCGGGCTAGGAGGGAGGAGATGGGTGCTGGTGAGGAAGGCTAGTTAATGCGTTCCAGAGAGTGAGAAGAGAGAGCGAGAGCACAATTACTCAGAGTCCTAAGCCTTCTTCTGGTTCATCAGTTGTGTAGGGCGGGACCGGGAGGCTTTGATAACGCCGGTGTCTGGAAGGCAAGCTCACACTTGGCTTGATTGTCGCAGAATCAGAGACTTTTAGAACCAGAAGAAGATCTTAAAAACCATCGAGTCCAGCCCTCTCCTCTGGGAAGTAGGCAGAGGACATTCACGGGGAGGCTTCAAAATCAGCAACTGCTGAGAAATAAGCAAACCCAAAGGGCTTTTAACTCAAAGAGCCCGAAGTTCCAGAGAATGGTTTTAACTTCGGAGGAGTAGGGCGAGTGGAAAGCTTTTCAGAAGCCTGGCACGCTTGAAAGAGTGCGGTTAGAGCAAGTGCTGGTGGCGACAGATGCCGTGGGGAGTATTTGCACTCTGCTTTGGAGTTTGTCCTTAAGGTTTCTTAAAACAGTGTACAATAGTTTTTTTTTTTTTTTTTTTTTTTACTATTCTGATTTCTAGAATGTGAGGATAGCTCAGTCATCTCCATAAAGAACTATCTATTTTTTAACATCAGGTGTGTACATGTGTGGAAATATTAGCAAATAGTTATTTTTGAATATCAGGCACATAGTGTTTTTAAATGATATAGAAGAGCTGAGTATGGCGGTACACACTTGTAATCCCAGTACTCGGGAGGCTGAGTACATGTTTGAGGACAGCCTCAGCAACATAGTGAGACCCTGTTTCAAAAATAAAAACATAGATCTGAAGGTATGACTCAGAGATGAATTGCCCTGATTTAATCCCTAGTAACACACACACACACACACACACACACACACACACACACACACACTATATATATATATATATATATATATATATAATTACTGGGGATGGGATCCAGAGGCATTCTACCTCCAAGCTACATCCCTAGCCTTATTTATTTTTTTTCTTTATGTTGAAACAGGGACTCACTAAATTGCAAAGGGCCTCACTAAGTAGCCGAGGCTGTCCGTGAACTGCAATCCTCCCGTCTCAGCCTCCCGAATGCTGGGATTACAAGCGTGCACCACCATGCCTGGCTAAGAATATACTTAATATGTATCATTTAAGGACCCCTTCACCAATGTTTCTGATACCATCTAACTCCTATGCGTGCCCTGGTCTAGTCTCAGCCACTTCTATCCTCAGCCCCATAAAATACAGCTACTCTCCTGAACTTTAGGTTAACCACTCTTTCGTGATTCTTAGGGACACTGAATATTTCAGGCACCTCCACCACCATGATCTCCTACATGTAGTATCTAAAATAGAAGGGAAATATTACCAGAGTGAATTATAGTCACCACAGATGCCATATTCCTTGACACAATTTTGCCTAAATTTAACTTGTCTTTAAAGTCAGCTAATAATAGTATTTTTCATAGACACCAAGCACAGTCTAATGTATACCATTTTCAGTATGTTCCACATATAAATAAAATAAAAATAAAAGTAAAATAAGCAGAAATGACTTTAAGTCATTTTGGACCCGCAGGACCCCATTAACCCTGAGGTTAGTGGGAACGCTACGATGGTAGGTCCAACATGCTCACGCTGCTTGGTCTTTCCCAAGGAAACATCTTGACCCAGGTCACTGAACAGAGAGAAACATGAGAACTGGAGACCAGGACAGCCAGAGGCAGAAGTCATGTGACTGTCAGATGGTGGAGTGGAGAACAGAAGACACTGCAAGGAAATACTTTTTCTTTCAGCCTCTCCCTAAATTAAGTAAATAGACATGTGTGTGTGACCATGTTCATAGCAGCACAATTTACAATAACCAAACTATGGAACCAACCCTGGTATCCATCAGCAGATAACTGGATAACGAACATGTGCCATATATACACAAGATGATTTTACTCAGCCTCAGAAGAACAAAACTGTCCCATTTGCAGGAAGTTCCATTGGATGGAACTAGAGAATATGATGTGAAGTGAGGCCAGCCCACTTCAGAAAGTAAAGAATTGAGCCAGGCGAGGTGGTGCACGCTTGTAATCCCCGCGCTTGGGAGGCTGAGACAGGGCGACCGCACGGGTTCGAAGCCAGCCTCAGCTACTTAGTGAGGCCCTCAGCAACTTAGTGAGACCATTTCCAAATAAAGTATATAATAGGTCAGGAGTATAGCCTGGAGGTAGAGAAGACCCTGGGTTCTGCCCTCAGTACCACACACACAAAAAGAAAGTAAAGAATTGTATGTTTTCTCTCATATATGGAAGCTAAAAAAAAACAAAAACAAAACAACAGGAAACAGACTTTGGATAAAGGTGGAAAGAGACCAGTAGAATAGTGCAAAGGGGTTGGATGGAGGTGGGAAAGGAAGATGGAGGACGGACACAGCTCAAATAATGTTTTGGCAATACACAAATGCACTGCTGCCTGCAGGGACGGGGAGAGTAGTGGGGTGGATGCAGAAGGAAATAAGCCAAAAGGTGTGTGTGTGTGTGTGTGTGTGTGTGTGTGTGTGTGTGTGACTGAACCTCTCTGAAATGTACAGTTTCAAAGCACCAATAAAAATTTAAGAAAAGAAAATAAAAAGATGATGCTAAATAGCTTGTTTCATGATACTAAGTGGAACAGCACTTTTTTGGCGTGTGTGGTACTGGGGACGGAACCCAGGGGCATTCTACGTCTGAGCTATACTTCTAGCCTTATATTCTTCTTTTATTTTGAAACACGGTCTTACTAAGTTGCAGGCGACTTCACTAAGTTGCTGAGGTTGGCCACGAACCTGAGATCTAAGTGGAGCAGTATTTTATTATCATTGATATTTTTTAGACATTTTGTCATGATGGCTAATTTTGACCCATTTCTCAGACCACTGGTTGTGTGCTCAGGAATCTATGTTCCAGGAATAGCCTTGGTAAAGCTCTCAGAATGGAGATGCTGGTGGCTAATCTGTGACTGCTCTAAGATGGTTACCCTGTGTTTAAAAGTGGCCATGTGTCCCTGGAAGAGTTGCCATAAATATGCCCCCTGACTAGCACATTGGCTAGAAGTCCCTTTGCCTTGCTGAGCAGTTGATTCTTATGAATTCCAGGGCAATCTAATGTGGCCTTTATTGATCATAAGGAATTAGTTACCGAGTAACTATTGGGGTCTGTTTAGATTGGAGAGCCTGGCTCGGTCTTACTGATGGCTTCTCACTGGGCATGGGGACTCATACCTGTAATCCCAGTACTTAAGAGGCTGAGACAGGAGGATCGCAGGTGCAAGGACAGCCTCAGGAAGCAGTGATATTCTCAGCTACCTAGCAAGATCCCGTTAAAATACAGACCGTATAAAAGGCCTCGGAGTGTGTCTCAGAGGGAGAATGACTCTGTTCATTCCGAGAACCACTATACAAACAAACAAACAAACAAACAAAGACAAATAAGAAAGACAGCCTCCTGACAGACAGAAAGGCAAAGAAAGAGGTGTAAAAGCCAAGATTTGAAATTCATCCCAGACTTAGGACTTATTTAAAAGGGGGGCTTTCTGTGACTCACATCATTTCTTATAGGAATAGATGAGAGACATTTTTTTTGACATCAGGCAAATCCAATATTTTATAACAAGCCATGTAGGAGTAAGATATCACTTAGCCCCCTAAGAGATGGGTTATTACTTTGCTCCTGGCCGGGGTGGAATCATGAAAATGTTGTTGATTTCCCTAACTTTGCTTGCTTGCCTTCCTTCTCCTTTCAGATAACAGGACAGCCTGACTTATCAGCAGAAAAAAATATTTCTGCCAGCATCCAGAGGACATGGAGTAGGTGTACAAGGAGAGTGGCTGTGTCAGCCTGCACTTTTAACCTAAACCCAGACACCAGGAGCTACAGTAAATGGAAAAAAAAGTTGCAGGCTGCCATGCTAATTAACAGTTGATAGGTACAAATATTCTAGCACATCCTCTAATAGGCAGATTGTGCCTTTTGACAGGCAGTAGAAACTTTACATGAAAATATTTCGTTGAATGTGAGTATTAAGGTGAAAAATATGTCTCTGGATAGGAAGGAGAAGAGAAAAAAAAAAAAACTTCTTGCTATAGCCAGACACATTTTTCCTTCTGTTGGAAAAAGATGCAGTTCAAAGTGACAGTCCATATGTATGCCGTGCCTTCATTGAATTATGGTGCTGACAAAAATGCTCATTTCTCAAAATAAAACCCCCGTCACCACCTTCTTTTGAACTATATTCAGTTATAATGAGAGGTGATGTTGAAAAAGTTCTCTAAGGATCGAGTGAATCCCTAATCACTTAAGTTGAGAAATTAAAATTTAAAATTAGAATGGTGCTTACATATTAATTCAGGGTCTTAACTAAATCCTCACTTTACAGAAGAAATTAATATTCCATAGGGGAAATATTTATAGGTGATTTTCCTTGGAGGAAGATCTTAAACTCTCATTATAAGAATCAATTCAAATTAGAGAATTAAAAATTGTGTGGTTTTAAGTAATTTTTGGAGGAGGCGACTGGGGACTGAACTCAGGGACATTCTACTTCTGAGCGACACCCTCAGTCCTATTTTATTTTTTATTTTTGAATCAGAATCTCTCTAAACTGAGGAGGGCTCACTAGGTTGCTGAGGCTGGCCACAAACCTGAGATCCTCGCTCCCTCAATTCCTTTCCATTACTGTACTGGTCTCATTTTTCATGAGGTCCCCTTTCTTTTCTATTTTGTCACTGGGATTGAACTCAGAGTCATTCTATCTCCAAGGTACACCCCAAGACCTTTTAATTTTTTTTTAAATTTTGAATCAGGGTTGGGCTAACTTGCTGCAGGCTGTCTTCAGACCTGAGATTCTCCTGTCTCATCCTCCCAAGTTCTAGAGTTACAGTCATGCCACTACACCTGGCTCTAGTTTAGAAGGTCTGGACAGAATGTCTCTTCTCCCCTGGCCTTGGGAGACTCTCTGTAGGTGAAAGACTGCTTGCTCCAGGACTCAGGTTGCCCTGTCAAAGTTGCAAGGTGCAACTGAATGGCATATGAAATGGATTCTCTTTATTAAGAGTAGTTTTTTTTCCACATTATTTGGGGTTAGGATGGTGGGGACATGCTGAAGACATCGCGGCTCTTGGCAGATGGTGGTGGAGCAACTTTTTACTTGGCACTATTTTGCCTCACCATCAACCATCTGTCTGCAGTGTGCTCTAACTCCTCTCCTGGGGGTACTCAATGTCTATCACAGAGCGAATGTGTAAGTGCAGACCACTGGATCCTCCCACCATCATTCTAAAACAGCGTTTCTAAAGATCTGCCCCAAACTTTGAACTTCCAGGAAGTTCTTGTGCATACAAAAGTTTGAAAGCCACATTAAAAATAAAACTTACTTTTATCACTAGTTTCTTGTGGTTTAAGTGGGAAAAGCAAACTTTGCAACCCACAAAAAGCCCTTTTTTTCTAGGTGATAGAGAATGAAAGTAGTTAAGGGCATGAAAATGTATTATGAAATTAAATCTCCTGTATTTTGTTCTAAAAATTGGGAACTGTGGTCACTTTGAAGAAAGTCTAGACACAGCCTCCATCTTTGGATCTTTTGAAAAAAGATTTTCATTGATGCATCATAATTATATATATGAGTGAGATTTGTACTTATTTGTAGATTTGTATAACATAATTTTGATTGATTTTATTCGCCCCTTGATGAGCTATTTCTGAACAAAGAGAAGGTTAAAGTGAGGGGCAGAGTAAGCTCACCTTTCTTTTAGACAGTCTGGAGTGTGGGTTAGGGAGGCGTCAATGCCCCCAAGCCCATTTATTCTGCAACCTTGGCTGAATCCCATCATTTACTTGGGCATTAGTTACTTCCTGCACAAGGTAAGACAGTTGGGCAAAATTATTTTCAAATTCCCTTTCAGTAGTAATATTCATTCATTTTCTCTAGGACTGAGTCAGAAGCTAAAATGAAATTGAAGGGAGGCAATCCCTTGAGCAACACATAGTGAAGGTATGTGTTGATTTACATCTAAATTCCCTCTTTATGTTCTTTTCTAAAACATAAAATGTAAGAACATTTATCGCAGTGATAAAGAATAAAACATAGCTACATACATCATGTTGGACATATCTCAGGAAATAATATTGTGTGGAAAAAATCAAGTTGAAAAAAATTCAGATAGTAGTTCCATTTATATCAATGAAACTATTCAACATAGGTGCCAAGCTACAAGGAAGCACA
Organism: Muscardinus avellanarius; assembly: GCF_963383645.1. Classification (NCBI taxonomy): domain Eukaryota; kingdom Metazoa; phylum Chordata; class Mammalia; order Rodentia; family Gliridae; genus Muscardinus; species Muscardinus avellanarius. The sequence goes on from NC_137806.1 coordinate 16,527,205, forward strand.
AATGAATGACAACCCAAAATTCAGTGGAGAGCTTTCCCCCATGGAGAAGCAGTGTGATATTACGCGGTGGCTATGATACTGCACCTGCCTACGTACTAAAAAGTGCCACACTGGACCTTCAAAGGGACCAAAAGCTCTCTCATTCTGCATGATGGTTACATGGTTGTCAATTTTGCTATAACTCATCACACCCTACATACGTGTTACAAATATTCTTCTACTTCTTCTTTTTGGTACTGGGGATAAAAGCTAATGCCATTCTACCTCTGAGCTATACCTCCAGCCCTAACTTATTTTTATTATGAAACAAGGTCTCACTAGGTTTGGTGAGAGTTTCATTGCTTGTGATCCTCCTGTCTCAGCCTCCCAAATACTTGGATTACAGTGTGTACCACCATGCTCAGCTTCAAATATTATTTTATATTTATTTGCTTTTTGTTGATGTTGTTTTTGTACCAGGGATTGAACTTAGGGTCACTCTACCTCTGAGCTATTTCTGTAGCATTTTAAGTTTTTAAAAATAAGAAAAAAATGTTCTAACCTGTGTATCTTGATTAATAATGATATCTTTCTCCTATATTACATATGTTTTCTTGCACCTTCTCTATTTCTTTACTGAATTCCATATTTAAGTAGAGGGATGTTTTTTGAGAAATATGAAACAGAACCTCTTCCTTTGGTGGTTCTTCATGTACAAAATAAAATAGCATCAACAACACAAGGTAAGAGAACATCAACAAATATGTAACAAGTACCTTTGCTAAAGCAAAACAAGGATGGTGTAAGGTATGCATTTGTGCAAACAGAGGGGCTTGGTACCGGATTTCCATAGCATCGCCCTCTATAACTATTATTAGTTCCTACATTGGAATGAAACAAATTCTTGGTATTCATAAATATTGAAAGTTAGGGCTGACTTTTCCTCATCTCCTTCATCACAAATGCAGTTATTCATTTTAAGACATCTTTATCCAGGAACTTCTTTGCAAGGACTATTCTTCAAAAGAACAGCAGGTGGTATGGATGCTGAGTGTCCGGGTGGTGCTGATGAACTTAGGTGTCTCCTGCCGGTAGATGGGTGGATTTTGAGGCTTAAGGAAATATTCTAAATGTGCGTGATTCCCTTACTGTATCTGGGAACTCTTCTCAGTTGTTAGGAGATAAAATATTTAGTGAAGTAGGGAAAACAACAAATAGCAGTGATTGCTGAGATTTTAGACCTTCTGAGTTTTCTCCCAAGGTAAAAGAATTCACTATCAACAATGGTACAGTGTTTACCAACACAAAAATATCCACCTCACTTTTTTTCTTTACTAAATCCTGGGGGTAATACAGAGGTGTGTGTGTGTGTGTGTGTGTGTGTGTGTGTGTGTGTGTGTGTGTAAGTTCCTTAATATCAATGTCTTCATTTCCCAGATTCTATAAAAAGAAATGAATTTCATCTCTCATGTGAATGCATAGGAAAAGAATTGTACTCTCCTGAATTTAGTCCCTCCCAGTAGTCATAATTAAAAGCAAAGTTGTAAAACAGAAATAATTTACTCGATTGGTTTTGATGCGCATGATAAATGTTGGAGTTTGACTTACCTGTGAATGCTATGATAGTGCATTTGAAATGCAAGAATCGAGAATCGAACAGAACAATCAAAGCAGCTCACTGCCAGTTATCCTAGAAAAGGCAGAAGAAAGCCATTCTCTTCCCTATATCTGTTGCTATGGAAAGTTTCACAGTTTGTACATGCACCCTAATCTGTTTTCAAAAATGGAATAGACAATGCAATAAAAGTGGAATTCACTGTAATTCTAAACGTTTGAAGCAGAGATGAAATTTGACAATACGATTCGTAGGCTTTCTCGTCTATTAAGATGAAAGCTAAGTTGACTCCATTTGTAACTTTTTATAGGGATGAGATCTCTTCTGTAGTTATTTGGACACAGAGTGATAAAACTGGATATAATGGAGATGACATACATGATACCTTAAAATGGATATGGTGGGAGACACATAGCAACTGAAGAAAGGGCCAACAAGATGTGCCCAGAACAGGACAGGGGAAGGTTGCGAGTCCCTAGATTATTCATGAATTATTGCCAGATGCATAGCCATTTAAACGGAAACAAAAGCAGAGAAATACTTGAGTGAGTAGAGAAACAAGATAATATCATGTAAAAGCTCACCCTTATGCACGAGGCAAATTGTGGTCAAGCTGATCAGAAGCAGCTGATGTTTCTAAAACAAATAAGATCTGAAAATTTTGGCCCAACTGTTTATCCTTCCACTCAGGCTCCCAGAGAAAGACCCTATTAAATCAGACTAAATTGTACCAAGTGCCTTAAAGAGATGCCTGTCTGTTTTAATTTTTCCAGCACTCCTCACTGAGGCTTGGTCTAATCGTATTGTATGGGGCTATTAGGAATACATATGGTAGAAAAATGCAATTGGCAGAGACTACTTTATAATTTTGAAGCTATACAACATTTTTTTCCATGATGGTTATTATAGTGAAAGGATATATTGGCCTTCCATCTCAAGCCCCAATTAAGCAACAAAGAGATTGTATACTAATATTGGATTTCAAGGGCAGATTGTAAATGCATTTATCTTTAAACCTTACCCAATTATCATTAGCATGCTATTCTAGACATAAGTAAATCTACTTCACAAATGAATTCAACAGTGCAATGCATTTTGTGTTATTTTGTTTTGAAATTCCACTCTTTAGTTGGATTTGTAACATTCTTTTAAAGATGTAGATAGAATGACTTCATAAACAGTGAAGACAATTTCAGGCCTCTTTTCTTTTTCATGTGTTAGAAAAATAAGTGCTGTAGAAACATCATATTTCATCAATAATGTATTTTGGTTCTGAAGTGATGAACCAGAGAAAAACTGAGCAGGTAAAAATTAATGGTAAGAAAATGAGGAGTTATTTTATAAACTGGTGGTCACTTATCAATTAGCAAGAAAATCAATGAGGTGAAAATAGCGAGAGAAATATAAGATAAAGCAAGAAAGGATTGGTCACCAATCTACTGTTTGTTACCTTTCTATTTTAGATACATCTAACATTTTATTTTGACACCAACAACTTTTACTTTCATATTTGTACAGCTATAACTGCATATTTTCTGACCCGCAACCATCAGAATCACTAAGTCGCTTGACAATGAACAGGTGATCTGGGTCCACCAGTGTTCCTGCCTGTCTTTCCTAACCACTCCTGCTTTCTTAGTATTGCTGATTTTGATTCTTATTTGAGTTTAGCAAACACTATTTGAGCTTCAAATGGACTGTTATTGTTACCTGTTAGTTTGGATCTGAAATGCCGCCCTCACACACACACAAGGCACATGTACTGAAGGGTTGGCCCACCACAGCAGTGTTCAGAGGTGGGGCCTGGGGGTGACTGGCTCCTGCGGGCTCCCACCTCATCAGTGGATTAAGCCCTTGACAGATTCATAGCTGAATGGGCTACTGAGAGGAGTGGAAGCTTTAGGGGATGGAGCCTAGTTGGAAGGAGGTCCCTGGGCTGTGTCTTTAAAGGGTGTGTTTTCTTTCTGTCTCTCTTCTTCTCTGTACCTGTGTGCTCGTTTCTCAGCCAATGTGAGTTGAGCAGCTTTCCTCCTCCACGTACTTCTGCTAAGACGTTCTGCCTGCACCAGTCTAAAGGCAACGGGTCGGTCGGCCAACTATGTACTGAAACCTCTGAAACCTTGACCCACATATACCCTTCTGCCTTTGAGATGCTTCCTCTTAGACATTTTTGCCATAGAGATAGAAAGCTGATTAACACATTATTCTTAAATTATAAGCAATGAATTTGAAATTTTTCATGAAACCAGTACCTCAGGACTCCAGCTTTATACACACTATTATTTAATCAGCAACATTTCTATAGGGTGATTTTAATTATTCTAGCATCTTTTTTCTTATTCTGTATAAGAAGTGTCGACTCAGAAATGAAAATGACTTGCTTTAATATAACTCAGTAAAAAACATGGGCAGTTGAATTGAATAGACACTTCTCAAAAGGAAAAATACAAATGACCAATAACTATATAAAAATTTTGACATTGTTAGCAATCGAGGAAATGCAAATCAAAACTACACTGAGATTACACCTAATTCCAGTTATAATGGCAAGCATCAAAAATATAAATAATAATAAATGCTGACAAAGATGTGGGGAAATAGGAACTCTCGTACACTGTTGGTGGGATTGCAAATTAAGTATAGCTACTCTGAAGATCAGTTTGGAGGTTTCTCAGAAGATTGGGAATGGAACCACCATATGACCCAGCTATATAATTTCTAGGTATTTTTCTGAAGAAATCAAAGTCAAAATACTATAGTGATACATACATATCCATATCTATAGTAGCACAATTCACAATAGTCAAATATGGAAGTAGCCTAGGTGTCTGTCAACAAAGGAATGAATTACAAAAGTGTAGCATATATACATTATAGAGTTTTGTAATCATAAAGAACAAAATTATGTCATTTGCAGGAACATGGATGGAAGTAGAGGATGTTATGCTAAGTAAGATCAGCTAGTCTCAAAGTCAATTTTCTCTCATACGTGGAATTTAGAGAGAAACTGGGGAGCAAAAGGGAATTTGGGTAAATTGAGAGAGATCATTAGTAGAAAGGTGGAAGTTGATTTGGGGAAGGCGATAGGAAGGAGGAAAAGGAGACTTGATGAAGGAAATAGTTCAAATAATGCCATGTTCATGTATGAAGTTGTCACTGCCAATCTTCATATGTACTAGGAGAGGATGGGGTGGGATCTTGAGGGAAACACGTGTATGTTTCTATCACTCTGAACCCTATTCTGACATATAATTACACAGCTCCAATACGTGTATTTAAAAATATGGCTTCTAAGTGGCAGAGGCAAGATGTGAACCAAGGCCAGCCTACTTGGCAATAAGTGCCCTTGCTAGGCTCTACCCTCTAAATAGAGATCTTAGAGTTAGCTGGATGATGCCTTCGTCTGCTCTGCCTGCTATAACGCACTACTGTAGATTGAGTGGTTATAAACAACAGAAGTTTATGCCTCACAGTTATGGAGGCTGGGAAGTCCAAGAGCTGGGTGACAACACATTCAGTGTCTGGCGAGGCTCCACTTCCTGCTCCACAGATGGCCATCTTCTCCTCTACGTGGCAGGAGAAGTCGGGAGCTCTCTGCTGTTTTAAGTGGCCTGCTGCAAGGCCATCTGAGGGGAAACGGTGCGTGGGGTGATGAGCTAAGGATGGGCTGGGCTGGCCTTTTGGGAGGTGAGTCCCGAGATGTTTGAGAAGTTGGTGGTGATGATCCCCACGACTAAAAGTTTTCCAGTCTCAAATGTCAACTGTATCGAGGTTGAGTAACTCTGGGCAAGGATGATCCAAAGTTATCAGGAAGAAGAATGTTTCTCCTATGTGGCCCATTTCCCTGTACTGAGTTTCTTTTGCGGGACCAAATGTTTTCACTTAATTATTTTCAAAGAGTTGTATTTAAATCACAGCAAAATAAATGGAGCAATTTCCAGCCTGTTCATGTCTAATGAGTTGACAGCTGATTTACCCTTCAGGTATAGGTACAAAGTCATTAATAAATAGCTTTCCTTAATATCCTCTGATCCTAATGTCCTTGAAGCAACTACTAACTTAAGATAACTCTCCACTTTATGTTGGAGGCAACATCTTCACGTTTTGGATTGTTTTTAAGTCAAAAGTTTTAAAAAGTGCTTTTTTTTTTTTTGTAATCCCCCTTCTGTTGGTGTCAATTCCCATAAAAATCTGGGACGTTATGATGGCTTTTGACAGGAGACAACATCTCAGTACATGGTATCACACCACCCAGACTTTCAGGGGAGATACTTGCCCTTCACTCCCCATGGGCTTCTTTTAAAATCCCACAATAGAATCATTCCTCCAGGATGGGATCTCAGCCCTAGCAGAGTATTAGTGGCTTGTATATTTATCAGATTTTTCTTTCTCTTTTGGAAGATAAGGCTTCTTCTGTGTTGAATATGGAAAGGTATTTTAATGCTATCTCTCCCTCTTATTCTCCGGTGCATTTCCCTTTACACATTCATGTCGTTCGCAGCAACATTCACTCGTCTTTCTTTTTAAATAGTGTGGCATTGAAGCTCAGCAGACCCTGGTGGAAATGATCAGGGAGGATTTTATAGAAATATTGCCCTACAGCGGGCTTTGGTTTTTTCTCCTAACAGACAGAAGCAGAACAGCGTTTGTCCTCTTGCGGCCCCATGGTGCGAAGATGTTTACCACTCTCCTTGATCAAAATCTTCTGCCCTGGACATTCTGGAAAGGCAAATCAGAAATAAAGCAATTTTTTTCCATTTCAGCTACTGATAGGCGATTCGCAGCTAAAGAATATTGATCTGATCTTGAATAGAGAATAGAGCTGCGAGGGGGAGCAGTCCTCGGCTCCATTGCATAAAGCAGAGTCCTGAGTGGCATTTCAGCCGGAGTTGGAAGCCACGTGACTGCCCTCAGGCCTCCCCACCTAAATAAAGTCCCACGGGGAATAATGCAGGAGGGCTACAAGATCACCAGCAACCAGACTCAACAAATACTTATTAAGTGCTCATTAATAGCCAGGTAGTGAGATCAAACACAGTTGTTACCAGGTAACACAAACAGGCTACTCCAGAGCAGCATTAATTGTCATTGTGATCCTGGCCAGATCCCATGGGTGATATTTTAAAGGTCAAAGATCAAAGATTAAAGGTCAAGAGGAAGCATGCTGCATTCAAGGCAAACCCCTCCCAAGTCTGGGTAATTGACACTGGAGAGTCCTATGCTACTTCTGTGGAAGTCACAGCTCTCCCTTCTACCATTTCCCCACAATAAAGGGTTGCTGTAATCCACACAGGCACTCTCTGTCCACATGAAATTTCCCCCTTGAACTTTGTTTAAATTTTTCCTAGCCATGTTTCATTTTTGTTCTTCTAGATTTTATTGAGCACTATCTGCCTACCAGGCTTAAATATTTTGACATTTCCCCTAAGCAAGGGCTGATTAATTTTCATTTCAGAAGAACGGATGACACTTTGGATACATAGCACTTTGCCAGGCTCAGCAGTGAGTAAGTGGTTGTTATGGACTTGAACCCTTGATAGTTTGATGTCAGACCCAGTGACGTGTGCTGTATCTGAAAGACTGGCTCTATCTTCCACTATAGAGAAATGAATTGGTATCTGATGAACATCCTTCTCTCTGAATAATGCCCATCATTGCCACGGGGACCTAGAAATAGTAGGAACCTTGTCTCTACCCTCACGGTGGTTGACGATCATCACCCTCTCAACTCCGGCAAATGAGTAGCTTTTTGTATTGTTAGTAAAAGACCTGCATCCTAACTTCCTTAGGCAGAGGTCAAAGATTAAACATTCATGAAACTGGAAATCAAAATCCAAATTTTGGAAGTGTTATTTTAAAAAACAAAATGCAGCTGGGCATAGTGGTACACGTCTGTAATGGAGACTGAGACAGAAGGATCACAGGTTCAAGGACAGCCTCAGCAACCTAGCGAGATTCTTGTTTCAAAACAAAATATAGAATAGGGCTAGGGGTGTTGCTTGGAGTGGAATACCCATGGGCTCAATTCCCAGTACCACAACAAACAAACAAACAAACAAACAAATAAACATAAAACACAAACCATAACCGAAGTGCACATAATAAATTAGAGATAATTTCACTTTTCTGCAAACTCATACTAATCTTTATGTTACGGTGGAACAAGGGTTACTGATTGGATTCTGGTTTCCTGACTCTTCCTGTCAAAATGAGAGGTATAAGGAAGCTTTCTTCCACTTCCTGAGCTCACTTTCCAGGACTTCCAACTTTTATTTCTTGAGAATTTTACCGGGTCCTGAGTCAATGTCTATTACTTCTCACACATGATTGTATCCTCATGATGCTTGGACGGAGGGACTGGGGATTTATTTATTTATTTTTATTATATTGGTGGGTTTTTTTTTTTTGGGTCCCTGGATAAACCTTTATTTTGTTTAGAGAAATTAAAGGCTTCTATTGCTAAAAATAAGAGATGAATTGATAGATGTATTAAATAAAAACATTATGCTTAGCTGAATATGAGAATAGCAAAACATAAAAAGCACCATTATAATATATTCCACTTCTCTTAATTTGACACTAAGCTGCTTGCTTTCCTTCATCTATAGTCAACATAGGCTCACCAGAAGGTTGGTAGTTAAGAAACAAGCTGTTAAATATTAAAGCTGTATCCATATAATTGAATGTTTGGGGTATGGCTGTGTTCTAAATATATGCCATTAAGATACTGTTCTACAGAGATATTTAATTACTGACATCTAATCATGTTACTGCTGTTTCTTTAACCAAGCAAAAATATGAAGTTCTGGAAAGAAAACAGTTTTATTTTAAACAGCAATATTTTATTAATTTCAGCAATAAAACCCAACTCAAATGTCCAAATGAAATCATCCCATTTTTAAGGATAGTGCTTTCTCAGTTTGGTAATCCTTGTGTGATGCTAAGATATATGGCTACACTTAAGGTGTTAAAACATTCTTGCAAATAATGCACACAATAAAAGTTAATTATGCTTGTTTATTACCTCCAGATAAAAGCTAAACTATGAAACTCACAAGGAGAATTTCACAGCCAACTATGGAACATTATTTTCGATGTTTATGACCATTGCATTTTTAACACCATGGACCATTTGGGAAGATGCTAAGACCATAATCATATAATAATAATATCTTCCACTTGCATCTTGCTTTCATAAATGAACAAACAGCGCCTCATTTCATAACAGCAGTGCTATGAATTAGATGGATATTTTCATAATAATTTTACATATGGGGAAATTGAGGCCATGAAAATTTATGTGATTTGTTTTAGTTTACAGGACAAGTTAAGAAGCAAAGTAGAATTATGAACCCAAACTCTTCATTTCAATTCCTAGAATTGGAAACTAGGTAAAATAGTTTTATAAAGAGTGGTGTCTGATATTCAACCTTATGATTTTATTTTTATAGTTTATTTATTTATTTTTACTGTACTGGGGATTGCACCCAGGGACCTTCTACCTCTGAGTTAAATCCTCAGCCCCATTTTTCATTCTTTATTTTGAAACAGAGTCTTAACTAAGTTGCAGAGGGCCTCACTAAGTAGCTGAGGCTGGCCGTGAACCTGCAATCCTCCTGTCTCAGCCTCCCAAGTACTGGGGTGCGCCACCACGCCCAGCTTACAATTTTAAAAATAAAATTTAAAAAGTTATTGTTTAAAGTGATATGGCAAAAATAACTTGATCAATACACAGGTTATCTCAATTCAAATATAATAAAAGTTCTAACCTCAAGCAAATGGTGGCTTAAAAAACTTCAAAGCTATTCTTGTTTAAAGTATTTTTTTAAGGTTTTTTTTGATTTTTGTTCTCATCTTCATTTTATTTCTTCTAACTAATAAGTTAATCTTTCTCAAAGTGAATTGAGCGACTAACCTCAGTGTCTGTGAATGCGCTCAGAAGAGGCAGATAGGAAGTAGGAGTGATGTGCCTTTAATGCTGATAAGACTTTCTAACACTAAACTGTTAGGTACTGACAAGATGGTGCAGGCTAATTTATAATGAAGGAGGTAAAAGAACCTAAAGTTTGGTAATTGCTTACAAAATTGGATAACCATTCTTTTTCCAACCATCAAAATATTTAAAATGAATGACTGGAGCAGCTTTGTACTTTCACAATTATGGGTTCAAATATTGCACCAGCCCACTGATCTAGCAAGTCAAAGGTATCTCTGCTAGGGAGATGGACACCCAGCTGCCATAAGGGTTGAGGTTGTGGGCTCAGCTTTCAGATGGCTGATCCAATCTGCCTTAAGCAAAATTTTTATTTAATCTTTCCAGTCGTCTGGACCAGAGATCACCATACATTTTACTTAAAGTACCAGATAGTGAATATTTGCTGTATTGCAGGGCAAATAGTCTCTGTTTCAACTACTTAATTATTTCATTACAGTATAATAGTAACCACAGCTAATATGCAAAGGAATTGCACATCTATATTCCAATAAAACTTTATTTACCAAAGCAGGTAACCAGAGGCTGTAGTTTGCTGACACTTCACCTACACCAGTTGGATTTTGTTGCTTCTTTGGGATTATGACAAAAGGATTAACTTGATTGCATTTTTTGTAGAACTGGGGATTGAACCCAGGGCCCTTCTATCTCCTAGCTACACCCCTACCCTATTTTTTATTCTTTATTTTGAGACAGGCTCTCACTGAGTTGCAGAAAGCCTCACCAAGCAGCTGAGGCTGGCTGCAAAACTGTTGATTGCATTTTTCTAATCATTTGCTTTTACAACAATGTAGATGCAAAAATATGTTTATTTTCTTGTCAGATCATAGCCCTAAAATTAAATTGTCCTTGCTTTGTTTCTTGTTTTCAAACATCCATTTTTAATTTATCAAACATCTCTTACAGAACAAGCAAAATTCTAGGCACTGTAGATAGAACCTAAAGTCCTAAGAGATTGCCTAAGAAATCATAACCCATCACCTGCTAGGGTGACTTGTATAAGCACAATGTACCTGAACACCGTGTACCTCATGGGCTCACTCTCCTGTCTTTTGGATCAAATAATAAACTCTGGGCACCCACTATACAAGAAAATACAGCCACCTGCCTGGATGGTGCTTACGAAGCCGACGCTGTTTCTACTCAAAGCCCATCACTGCCCCTTGAACAGAAGAGGCAGAAGAGGCTGTTGCTTTGAGCACATTGTCAGGTGTTGTCTTTTTTTAAAATATATTTTTAGTGATATGTTGTTGAATTGTAGTTTCATACTAATGTTTAAAACAAACAAATACCCCCCAAAACATCACCTTATATTGTGTTCAGATATGACATGTATCCCACCAAAGAAAGGAGTGATGCAGGAGGCTGAGGCAAGAGGAACACAAATTCCAGTGCATCTTGGGCACTTAGCAAGACCCTGTTTTTAAAATAAAAATAAAAATATTAAAAGGAGTTGGGCATGGTGGTGCACACTTGTAATCCTAACTTTCGGGAGGCCGAGACTGGAGGGTTGTGGTTCAAGGACAGCTTCAGCTACTGAGTGAGGCCCTTTGCAACTCAGTGAGACCGGGTTTCAAAATAAAGAATAAAAATTAGGGCTGGGTGTATCTCGGAGCTAGAATGCCCCTGGGTTCCATCCCTAGTACTGTAAAAACAAACAAACAAACAAACAAACAAACAAATAAATAAATAAATAAATAAAGGCTGGGTATGTAGTGCAGTGATACAATGCCCCTGTGTCAGTCCTCCCTATCAAACAGAGCTGGGCGTGGTGGTGCAGGCTTGTAATCCCAGCATTTGGGAGAATGACACAGGAGGATCGCGGTTCGTGGACAGTCTCAGCTACTTAGTTGAGGCCCTTTGCAACAGTAATGACAAAACAACCCAGAAAACAACCACAACAACAGAAAGAAAAGAAAAAAAATGTCTGGAGTTTTGAACATGTACATAGAGACAGATTTATTTTCAGATAATTGTTTCTGTTCTTGCAATGTAAAACAGTCTAATTGCTTACCTGAGAAATGACTTATTCTGATGAGAAGAAACAAAGACATTAGTAGCATCTATTTGTATTCCCATTACTTGAGAGGCTGAGACAGATGGATTGCAGGTTTGAGGCCAGCCTCAACAACTCAGCAAGGCCATCAGCAACATATTGAGACCCTGTTTCAACATAAAAATAATATAGGGCTGGAGTGTAGCTTAGAGGTAGAATGCCCCTGGGTTCAGTCCCCAGTACAGAAAAAAAAAAAAAGTGAATTTGAACTTTTATATTTCAAATTCAAACCAGAGGACCTGGTTTCAGGGCGTTTACCATCAAAATGGAAGGATAAACCAAATGATAATCTATTAGTGTTCCATTTGGATATATGCTCATTTTCCTCTATGAGGTTGGACTTCTGTCTCCCCAGGGTTGGCCCAGAAAGAGTGCTTGTATTTATGGTACTAGAGGGAACCTAGGAGTATCCTAACTCTGAGCAACCCCCCCGCCAGACTATTTTATTTTATTTTTTATTTTGAAATGGATCTCCTAGGTTGCTGAGACTGTCTGCAAACTTGTGAGCCTCCTGTCTCAACCTCCCAAGTTCTGGGATTACAAGTGTCACCACCATGCCAGTCTAGTGCTTATATCTGAATGGAAAAGTGAAGATCTCACCTTGTCTTCACTGTTGCAACTCTTATAATTTCTCATAGAGGATCTCACAAGCTCTCTGTGTGTTTAAGACCGTGAGTGAGTGAGTGAGTGAAGAAATGAGTCAAGACAGAAGGAATGAATGGATGGCTTGCTTGATGCTGGTGGAGTCGAGATGGAAAAAGAACAGAAATAGCAACGATATTTGACCTCTCTTATTTATTGCAATATTTTACCATCTTTTCACAAGTATCTTGTGTCAAGCTTCTTTTTTTCTACTTGCTGTTCCCCATTTTAGAAAAATGTTCATAGAGAATGCTGGGAAAAAAAGCCCCCCAGGTTCCCATCAAGTTGATAGGTCTCCAAACAGGAATTCAGTCCAACCCCGGCAAACTTTTGAAATTCTGTTCCTTTTCCCCATCCACGTCTGCGCTGGGAGGGAGGATATCATATTGCCGAACTTGTAATAAGATTCAGTCATTCTGATAAATATAAATTATTTATTGCTTACTCCCCATTTTATGGGCTTGATGGTATTTAGAATTATATTACCCAGCCTCTCTGCACCCTCTTTCCCACTCCTCACAGCACTGAGCCCCTCTGCTAAGAAGAACAAATTGGCAGACGCGGCTCAGGACGGACACGCTTTCAAACAGATAGATGAAGAGATAGTGTAATTCGATCCCAGCCACTTACTGCCTTTATGAAGGAGGGAATCATAGCAGCCATTTCTCGCCTTCAGGGATGGAAGTGGGTGGCATTAATCCTCCCTGATGGAGGTATTAGTTTGACTGGTGGGGCCAGAATGCAGCCACTGTCACCAAGAGGGAGGTAACCTAGGAGCTCTGTGTATCTTTGCCTTTGCTAACATCCTGATGAGGAGTCCTCAGCTAGTTCAAATCAGAGAGCATCTGGAAGTGAGGGACCTGGCAGGTAGCTGGACACCGAACTCCAGGGAGAGAAATATGAGTGCACTAGGCAACTAAAGCCCAAGGTGTAGTGGCTTGCTGAGTTGTTAATGCAAACACACCTACAGTTGACCTCCAGAGCCCAGCAACTGGATTCCTGGAGGTGAGTGGGATTTAGCAGAAACCAGACATAAAAGCAGAGAGAACGTGGGAAGTTATCTGATTACTTATGACTCTTAGAGCTAGAGACCTTCACTGACAAAGATGCTTAGATAAAGACGAAGCAGACAAAGACTTGGAAAAACTACAACTATACAGGGAGGCGATACTGGAATTGGACTTGGCAAAGAAAGACCTCACATTTCTCATAAGGCAAGCCCAGCAGAACCGGGGTTCAAGATCACTCAGGCAGAGCTGGGAAAGAGCAGCTACAGGAATCAGGCAGCTGAAAATGTAAGTCAGGCAGACAGGACCGTGGGCGCGTCAAAGACGCACACAGATAGAACCAGCGATACGTTAATTAGAAAGGAGGTTCTGGCTAACAGACAAGAAAAATGAAATAATCAATATGTCAAAGGGCACTTGTTTGCATTGATGGATGAAACATCTGGTAAGTGGTGACCCTGGTAAGCAATCAATATTGATGGAGTTAGATGGTCATTTGGGGGTATTTAAGAGGGGGTGGGGCAGAGAGGTACTGCCCTCTCTGAATGAATAGACTGTGCTTCTGAGAAGCCAGTGAAATAAATCTTAATGTGGAATAAATGTCACTGACAAGCAGTCTAGGGGTTTATTTAGACTGAAACATACTTCTTTATACAGTGATGCTTTTGTGCCACTATGCGCATTCCTTTTAAGCTTTATTTTGTGTTCTTATAGCAGGAGGAAATTACCTCTCATAATGGACTTTGGAACAGCTCTGGGAGGGAGGGAGGGGCCTTTCCTCGCTGCGGTGACATCAGTAACCAGAGCAGAGTCTAGCACTCAGACCCAGCCGCACACCCCTGCTGGTTGTCTGCCTTCGTTCCCTTTTGACTCTTCTCTGAGTTCCTCGATGCTCTCTGCTTCAACTTGCCAGGCTCCTGAGCTCCTGGATAGAACAAATTACGGGAACATTTCAGATGTGTCCACTCCATCCCACGCTCCCAGGAGAGAATCCTTTTCTATCATTTCTGTTGGTCATTGTTTAGTCCGTGCCTGACTTCCTTCGCCATGGGAGCGCACTTGCATTCTGGATTCTCAGTTTCATTTCTGGAGATATTAGTTTCATTGTCTTTTATTTTTTTGATTTTTTTTATTTTATGCTAGGGATTGAGCCCAGGGGCATTCTACTTCTAAGCTGTACCCTTAACCCAATTTTATAAGTTTTTATTTTGAAACAGGGTCTTGCTAAATTGCTAAGGGTCTTGCTAATTGATGAGGCTGGCCTAGGATCCTCCTTTCTTAGTCTTCCAAGTAGTGGGATTACAAGTGTGCACCACCAAACCCAGCCTCATTGTCACTTCTTATATTTATTTATTTATTTATTTATTTATTTATTTATTTATTTATTTTTATTGGTGCAATGTATTCATACATCATAATGGTACAAAGAAAATACTTTTGTAGACATACATGCACACATCGCCCAGTTAGCCCCTACCCGATCCCCACCCTGTTCCCTCCCCATCCCTCCTTCCCATGCTTGGCTTAGTGGTTGACATCTAGTTTTATAGCAATTTATCCAATATTAACGATGATAATCTCACAAAACAGTTTCATTTGTCTGATACCAAGCTTTTGATGACTTAAAGATAACATTTTAATATTTCTTTTTGCTTTCTTTCTTACCAGAGAATATTTTTTTCTTTTCTTTTTTGTTTTAGGTGAAGCTATCATACATTTATTTATTTATTTTTCAGAAAAAATCTATCCTGATATGGAATATGGACTCTAGATACCCAAAACAATCTCGAAGAAGAACAAAGCTAAAAGATGTATATTTTCTGATTTCAAACCATATAAAGCTAAATAATTGAAACAGTGTAGTACTGTTCTAAAGGCAGATATATAAACTATTGGAGTTAAATAAAAGCTTAGAGATAAATTCTTCCATATATTGTCAAGTTATTTTTGACAAGGTTTCCACGAACATTTGGTGGAGGAAATAATAATCTTTTCACTAAATATTACTGAAAATAATAATTACATGCAAAAGAATAAAATTGGACCCTTACCTAACACATATACAAATATTAACTCAAAATAGATAAAAGACCTAAATATAAATCTTAATACTATAAACTTTAAGAAGAAAGTCTGGGTCATAAAACCTCACAACAATGAAATTGGCAGTGATTTCTTAGATATGATTTCAATGGCACAGGCAACAGAAGAGTATACAAACTCCCTAAAAAATAAAAAAATATTGTATATCCAAAGACAATGTAAACAGAGTTAAAAGTTACTGAGAGAATGGGATAAAATATTTCCAAATGCTATATCTGAAGGTATATTAATATTCCAACTAGAAATCCTAAAAATAGCAACAATAAAAGCAAACAATACAATTAAGAGATAGGTAAAAGACTAACATAAATAATGAATCTCCACAGATAACCAATTTAGTTGTCTGTTGGATGGAAAATCTTATTTCTCTGGTTCTGGTGTGTGTTACCTATTTCTTCTTTGTAGTTAATCTCTTTGAGTATTTTCTCTAGCGCTGGTTTTGAAGACATAAATTCCTTCAATTTCTGTTTGTCATGGAAGCTTCTTATTTCCCCATCTAATTTGATAGAAAGTTTTGCTGGGTAGGAAATTTTTGGCTGGAAGTTGTTTTCTTTCAGAGTTTGGAATATGTTACTCCAAGCCCTTCTGGCTCTCATTGTCGCACGCAGTGACGACTCTTTCACGATCTTCCTCAAGCAGTTTTATTACCCCAGGTTCTTGTACAGTTCCCGTAGCTCTCTCAACGCCCTCTCAGGTAAAAACAACATCAGTCTTCTATCCTCTCCCTCATCACTCCACCAACCCTCCTCCGTGGCACTCTACGTCTCTGCTGCAGCACACACCGGTCACAGTGATGGCTTTGTGAACATGTCCGTCCCAGCTCGGAGCCCAGAGCAGTCCGCCAAGGAACTGCTCTTCCTGTCCACCAACCCTCTTCTCCTTCTCCTTCTCCCCGCTAGGGCATGCGCGCTTTTTAACCTTCTCCTGGGCGGGCAGGTGGTAGCACGAGGCGTTGCGTCACTAATTATCCGTAAGGCGCCTGATAGGGCTCACTGCGCAGGCTCAGGGCACCGCCAGCCTCGTGAGCCTCGTGACTTGGCTGCAAGCCCAGGCGCCATCTTGAGTCCACGCTGGCAACAAGCCTGGGTGCCACCTCGGTCCTGCCGAGTGGGCCCCAACATATCTCCCTTTTTGTTTTATTAAAATAAGGCTCGGGATCGTGCCTGTCTTAGGTTGCCGACCCTCAAGGACCATTCTTACCCGTCATTGGGAGAACAATAGCATGATTGTTTCCCTGTCTTAGGTTGAAAGGTCCCGGGGACGATCTTACCCGTCACTGACTACCGATCCAGCATACTGAGCCATACATGGGGAGATAAGCCAGCTTCTAGGGCTGCCAGAGCTTGCACCAATATGCGCTGTTGTTGCAGTGCGCGTTGTCGAGTTCGCCTGATATATCCAACCATGAAACATCATGCTACCACCAGCAAGAATGCCCAGAACGCCATGCCACCCCAGTCTTTTAAAAAACCCAATGTTCCGTGTATTAAGTCCATTCATTGTTGTACTGCGGCGACTTCCACGCGGGTAGAATTAATTGCAGCGATGGATGCTCATAGCTCAATCATGGTGTGTTCAAATTCACGGCTCCAAGTTCCTAGAAGCGTCTTGCTTAATTGACGAAACAAATTGCCTGCATGGGAGAAATTCTGATACTGCACATACGTTATACATATAGTCCAGATAATTGAGCTTACTGAGCCATGCCAGCAGCCACATGTGAGGATAGAGCATTCATAGTGGCTGCAATAGCTGCCACGGCCACAGAGGCCACAATTACAGCAATAAGAGCAGAAATTCCAAAGTCTCCAAGGGTGCATAGAAGCATAGCAGAAAGTCAGAAAACAGGTATCAATAAAACAACCTAAACTATCATTAACTAAGGTAAAGGAAGAGGGAAAGTAGAAATAATTCCCCAAAGATCTTAAAGAAAACAACTCATCTCTACGGTACCGAGCAGCAGTTTCTTCCTTAGGAAACTTAACACAGAGCATATCTTCTAACATATATGCAAAAAACAAAAAACTTATTTTTTGACCCATTGTATATTTTTACAACTCTTACGTTAGGAACTAATCTTCTGACCTATCCTTTATTACTATTTACACATTAGGCGCCTTCATTTTCTATCTTAGTTTCTTTCTTCATTTTCTAAGTTTTTTTTTTTTTTTCCAACTAACCTCAGGTGTCTTCCATCTATGGTGGCGGATTAGGAGAGGGAGGGGGAGGAGCGGAAGGTTTAGGGCGTTTCATTTTTTCTATGAATTCTAACAGAGCTTCTTCCTTCTTAGAAATTTCTTTCGCTTTCAAATTTTCTAAAATGGCTGCTTTCACTTTAGCAACCTTAGACCTTTTCGTCGCAACACCTGCGAACCTTCACAGCGCTGTCCCTCGCTTATCCGCGAGCCTCGCTTATCTGCGAGCCTTATTTACTTCTACCTTGTCGAATCAGGACCAGCCCGATTCTCTAACTTGCTTACACTAAAAAATATCCTCCTTAATGGAGCCCCCTGTTGATCGGGGTAACTTGCTTACACTAAAAAATATCCTCCTTAATGGAGCCCCCTTTGATCGGGGTAACTTGCTTACACTAAAAAATATCCTCCTTAATGGAGCCCCCTTTGATCGGGGTAACTTGCTTACACTAAAAAATATCCTCCTTAATGGAGCCCCCTTTGATCGGGGTAACTTGCTTACACTAAAAAATATCCTCCTTAATGGAGCCCCCTTTGATCGGGGAAAATAACCCTCCGTAAACGGAGCCTCCTCCTCCTTTTTCGGAGTCAAAGGAGTACTTACCAGCCAGCTGCCCTGGACTGCCGAGGTTCTGATCAAAGACACGATCTTCCTCAAGCAGTTTTATTACCCCAGGTTCTTGTACAGTTACCAGCCAGCTGCCCTGGACTGCCGAGGTTCTGATCAAAGCGAAGTTCCCCGTACGGGCCACCACTTGTCGCACGCAGTGACGACTCTTTCACGATCTTCCTCAAGCAGTTTTATTACCCCAGGTTCTTGTACAGTTCCCGTAGCTCTCTCAACGCCCTCTCAGGTAAAAACAACATCAGTCTTCTATCCTCTCCCTCATCACTCCACCAACCCTCCTCCGTGGCACTCTACGTCTCTGCTGCAGCACACACCGGTCACAGTGATGGCTTTGTGAACATGTCCGTCCCAGCTCGGAGCCCAGAGCAGTCCGCCAAGGAACTGCTCTTCCTGTCCACCAACCCTCTTCTCCTTCTCCTTCTCCCCGCTAGGGCATGCGCGCTTTTTAACCTTCTCCTGGGCGGGCAGGTGGTAGCACGAGGCGTTGCGTCACTAATTATCCGTAAGGCGCCTGATAGGGCTCACTGCGCAGGCTCAGGGCACCGCCAGCCTCGTGAGCCTCGTGACTTGGCTGCAAGCCCAGGCGCCATCTTGAGTCCACGCTGGCAACAAGCCTGGGTGCCACCTCGGTCCTGCCGAGTGGGCCCCAACATCTCATGACTTGGTTTGGGAAGTCTGGAGTGATTCTAATTGGTTTGCCTCTGAATGTCACTTGGCCCTTTGTTTTTGTTGCCTTTAAGATTCTCTGCTTGGCTTCCACATTGGTCACTTTGACAATTATGTGGCGTGGGGATCCTCTTCCCCGATCCTGTCTAAAGGGAGTTCTATAAGTTTCCTGGACCTGTGTATCAACCTCTTGCTCTATATTTGGAAAATTTTCTGCTATTATTTCCTTGAAAAGATTGTTAATCCCTTTGGTTTTACCTTCTTTTCTCTCCTCTATTCCAATTATTCTTAGGTTAGCTCTCTTAAAATGGGCCCATATTTCTTCAATGTCAGATTCCTGCTGTCGGATTTTTTTTTCTAAATTATAAACTATGCGTTCATTTTTTGAATGATCATCTTCTAGGAGCGAGATTCTATTCTCCATGTGGTCTAATCAGTTGTTTGTACTTTGAATTGAGGCCTTTACTTCATTAATTGCATCCTTTATCTCTCTTTGGCTCTCTCTGAATTCTTTTCGAAACACCTCTATTCTACAGTTATTTTCCTGATTTGATCTAGAAATCTCTGAATTTCTGTTTTATTGGGTTCTGATGTTGTGGGGTTGTGGGCATTCATTGCTCCATTGTTATTCCTCTTTCCCATGATTTCGGAAGTTTGTGCCTTCTCTGGGTTCTTTCCTAGGTCACTACGACTTCACTTAAGGTGCTGTGGATCTCGAGTCTGTGGTATCTCAGTCCCCACTACTCCTTTACTGGGTTGTATCGCAGAGTCTCAGACCCAGGGAGTCAATCGAGGCTGCTTTAGACCATGGGGGGTGCCAGGTTGGGCGTTCTCCTATGGTGTAATATCTCTGCCACCACCACTCCCCCACTGGGTCAAGTGCCTGGGGGTAGAGTACTGGGATTTCTCCTCTAGGGGCTGCAATTTGACTCACTGTTGAGTGCGCAGATGGAGCTGTCGTGGACTCGGTGAATTCACTGCTGCTGCTGCCAGTAGCAATATGGCGCTGCTGCCATGCCCTCAGCCGTGAGGCTGGCGTATTTCTTCTCTGTTTTTGAACTCCACTCTGAGTCCCTGCAGGGTGCGCTGAGCCCAGCCCTTGGGAGCTTTATCTGTTCCCTGCACCGAGAAATCTGCCCGAATCCCGCCCAGCTGTTCCGCAGCGGCTCACCTCGGCTCGCTGTCCACCGCTCCTCTCTGGAATTTGGTGGGCTGTTGAGTGCGTTGGTCTGGTGCCATCCAGTGAACTCGCCGCTGCCGCCAGCAGTAAGGCACTGCTGCTGTGTTCTCGGGCGTGAGGCCGGCGTATCTCCTCTCTGGTTTCTGGGCTCCGTTATGAGTTCCGTTCCTCTCTGGAGTTTGGTGCTGCAAGGCAAAATGGTGCCCGCCTCTTCACGCCATGGCTCCGGCTGCAGCACTGCGGTCTGGCTTCTGGTGTCTCATTTTTCCAGCCCTCTTTTCTCTGTCCCTTAAAATTACATCTTTTGTTTCTCTGCTGATGGTGTTCTCTGGCTATGAAAGGTGCCGATTCTGTGGTAATAGAGATTGGTTGTTAACGGGGCTCGTAAGCCCCGTTTTGCTCCGTCGCCATCTTCCCGGAAGTCCACTTCTTATATTTAACTTAATATGCCTTTTTACAGCATTTATGTATCCTTGGTTTTATCCACTATCAACAGAATAAGTCTATACAGAATTCATTATTTAGAGAGAGACAAATCTTTTTTCTTTCAAGACAAATATAGTGGTTTTTGAATTTCTACCATCCTTGCAATCCATTTTTGGCTCATTGGTGATTTGAGAATCTCTCTCTCTTCTCTTCTCTTCTCTTCTCTTCTCTTCTCTTCTCTTCCCTTCCCTTCCCTTCTCTTCTCTTTTCTCCCCTCCCCTCCCCTCCCCTCCCCTCCCCTCCCCTCCCCTCCCCTCCCCTCCTCTCCTCTTCTCTTCTCTCTCTCTCTCTCTCTCTCTCTCTCTCTCTCTCTCTCTCTCCTTCTCTTTGGTATTGGAGATTAAACCCAGGGTCATTCTACCTCCAAGCTACTCCCTCAGCCCCATTTTATTTTT
Organism: Muscardinus avellanarius; assembly: GCF_963383645.1. Taxonomy (NCBI): domain Eukaryota; kingdom Metazoa; phylum Chordata; class Mammalia; order Rodentia; family Gliridae; genus Muscardinus; species Muscardinus avellanarius. The sequence goes on from NC_137806.1 coordinate 16,548,150, forward strand.
ATTTTGAAACAGTCTCACTAAGTTGCTGAGGCTGGTCTCAAACCTGTGATTCTCCTGTCTTAGCTTTCCAAGTACTGGGATTACAGGCATGAGTCACCGCACCTGGCTGAGAATGTCTCTTCTTAAAATGTCATGCTTGGACATGATTCAAAAAAAAAAAAAAAAAGAAAAAGAAAAAAAAACCCCATTCACCCCAGCAGTGTAATAAGCATTGACTAGACTAGGGTTAATCCATTTTAAAACTGATAAAAATAAGCATAAGTGAGAGTAGTAACAGTAAGGGTATTAAATTAACACTATCTTGCTGTGGGTTCAATGAAGCTGATAACACACTCCCCTAAAGGTCCTGATTGCTCTTCCCTCTCCCCTCTGGCTTCCGTCCATCCCATGAATCCACTTGCTTTTGGTTCTCATTCCAGAGTCTGTTGAAGTTACTTGATACATTGGTCTTGACTCACATCCGGGCATTTATTCCCTTGACATTTCGATTCCCGTGCATCTTCCTACATAAGGGAAGTATGCTTCCTAGGTCTCCTCCATCCCCTCCTTAGCAACCAAGCCCGGCTTCCAATACAACTACCTTGCTTCTGTGAGGGGCAGGGGATATTCTAAAATCAAATCATTGCCACGTCATTGACAACAAGGCTGAACAGAACATTGTGTCATCCCCGAAACTTTGCTTTAGAATTGCTTGGCCATTCATATGCACTCTCATCCACAGAGAAATGGTATTTCTCTGTGAAGGAGCTGCGTATTTCAGCTAACATTAAACCATCATATCTACAAGAATATAAAGAGATACATCGTCTTGCTGAAATCATGATGTATGTCGGCATGGCTTCTTCTTTATCTGCAATCCTAGTAGACCTGTCAAGAAAAAAATGTATAAACCAGATACTTGGCCCTTACTGTAGAAGAGAAGGGTGATACTGAACATATATAGAATTTTGACAGAAAAAATTTGATCGGTTCTGTATTTTGGGTTCAATCTATAAGGGAGAGTTTTTTTTTTTTTTTTTTTTGGTAATACTGTAGGTGGAACCCAGAGGCTTTCTACCTCCAGGCTATACTCCCAGACTTTTTTTTTTAATATTTTATTTGGAAACAGGGTCTCATTAAGTTGCTCAGAGCCTCACTACATAGCTGAGGCTGGCTTCGAACCTGTGCAATCCTCCTGTCTCAGCCTCCCAAGAGCGGGGATTACAAGCGTGCGCCACCACACCTGGCCTGGGAGAGTTCTTAAACTAAATGAAATTCAGTATCTCCAGATGGGGAATTTGTTGAAGATGCTAGCTCCTGGACCCTGCTCCAGAGCTCTGATTCAGAGGCCAGGATGGGGCCTGGAGGTTATGCTTTCATAGAGGTGCCCTAGGTGGTTCCGATCCAGTTGGACCACAGATCACATGAGGACAAGCAGCGCTACATGGAGTCCACACAGAACTTCAGGCCAGTCTCTTGCTCCTTACTGCTGGTCCCTACCACACCCTCCGTGATGAGATTCCTTGAAAATAGTATGATTTGCTCTTGATGTCTATATTTCTCCCTCCACATTTAAGTTGATCCATCTTATGTTTTGCCTACAGTCTAGCATCCTAATACACTTAAATTTAGTTTCATGTTGGAAATTAAGGTTCAAACCACACAGTTGCTAGAGATTCCTTCAGGTGTCTCAGAGGCTAATGTGTAGCCTATTTGAGGATGGGTTAGCTTTGTATAACTTTTCAGCAATATCATTATATGGTAGCCTTCTCTACATGTAAAGTCAGACTTGAACACATAGCCTGTGAGTTTGGAGATAATAATAATACCATTTGTGAGCAGTTGTTATGGGCCTGTTACTATATATATATATATATATATATATATATATTCCATATTATATACATATATCTAAATTATTTATAATCATTATACAGGGTACATGTAGGATTGGTAGGGCCTGAAGTTCATACATATTGAGTTTTGTTTAAAAAAATGAATAAAAAGTACAAATATAGTATGAGGTATGAAGCCTCGGAAGAAGTCCATGCAAGTGAGCATTCTTGGAGGTTACATTCCATTCATTCTTTCAGTTTACCCAAATCTTTGGCAATTCCTAGAGACAGGTGTGCCTAACCTGCAGCTCAGCTGAGAAATCTGAGACCCAGCGAGTTTGAGCAGGGATCGCAAAGCCAAATGTAGTGGAACTGGGGTTTGAACTCAGGTCTGCCTCCCTCCAAAGGCTACACATCTGGATAACAACAAGCTTCTTCAAATAATATGTGCTCATGGCTCCCAGATACTTTTTGTTTGGCTGGAAGGACTTTGTTTTGGGATATCCTTGCACATGCTGCCTTGAAAACAAGAAAAAGGAAGAAATTTGAAGTGAGGAAGGACATTTATTTGATTTGGAATGTAAATTATATCTGTGGAAGACTCACTATATTACAAGTCCACGGACAATCAAGGACTCATCTTTTAATTTTTGTTATTATGAAATGGCAAAGAGAACTTTTTTATTTAAGGATATTTAATATAAAATCATGATAAAATTATTGATAGTAAATGAGAGGGAAGAAGGGGAGAAGTAACCCATATTTTTGGACACTATTACATACTAAGCATGTAATTATTACTCTTAATCTGTGGGATTAAGAGTAAGTAGATTTGACCAACTAAGTAGGTCAAATCCACACCATTATCACGCGAAGAAGAGGCAGCAGCAATGTAAAACAAAAAATGTTTCTACAAAAAAAATGACAAATCTATGTTTAACTGAACATAAATTAATACAATATAGTGGTTTTCTGAAAAAGAATAAAAAGATGCGTTTCAGTTTTACAGATACGAAATATGATTTATCTGATATAGAGTATAGGATTATTTAAATTCTTTAATTGTATTCTATTTAAAAGGATAGTTATAAGGAATTGGAAGGACCTATTAACACCCAGTACAAAAATGTGACAGAAAAGTAAGAGAACAGACAATTCCAACTTCTAATTGTGAAATCATTCTATGTTTAGGTTCAGTGCAATTTCTAGCAAGCTCATTAAAGTCCTGCAAGGGACCATCTCTCTGCCCAGAGCTGATTGCTGGAGTCCCTCTGAGGGTGGCCTGACTGCTGGCCCCGTCCTTCTTATTTTATGGGGCTCGTGTCAACCTCTGATCTTACAAGTAGGAACATTTGATGAGGGCTCTCCCTTGCTTCTCTATGGAGAACTGTCCCTACACTAGTCCTGACACAAGGAAAGTAACAATTGTTACCGCATGCTTTGAAGGCCTTTGCATGCACAGAGTAATAAAGAAAAGTGTTTGTGCCTTACAAGAGGCAGCAAGGAGAATGGATATAATCGTTTCTGCCTGGAGCAATTTCCTCCCAGCTTTATTCAGTGAGAACACACCCCTTTCACACCATACTAGGAAACTGGATATTTGGTCTTGTTTTGCACACTGAACATTTATGTTATAGAGTTTATACAACAGAGGCATGTTTTCTTATATATTTCCTCCCTTATCTATGTTTTAATTAGAAATTATTTTCAGAGAATGTCTCAATCAAAAGTCACCCCTTTAGGGACAATCTCACAGAAAAATATTTAAATTAAATAAAGCTTACCTAGGGGAGGTATGGGGAGGAAAACAGACCAAAAAATGTTATGTGCATATATGAAATGTGTCACTGTGGATCTCACTATTATATACAATTACACTGCATATATATTATATATATATATACATATATATAATATATATATATGCCTCCAGTCTATAAATAAGGTTCTATTGCATGTGACTTGTTTTGAATTGACATGTCCCCATACCTATAGATTTACCCCCAATGACCTATGTCACAAAATATGGATTAGTGGAACCAATAACTGGCTCCTCACCTAGATGCATAATTGTTAACATTTTTCTAGGGTTTTATTCCACCTAAACCACTTAAAAGTGGTTTATAGGCCTGGGACTGTAGCTTAGAAGTCCCTGGGTGGATCCAGTACATAGGAAAAAATAAATAAAATGACAAAGTGGTTTTCACCCCTGGACGTAGTCATCTTCTACATAAAGACAATCACGCCTTTAAAAATTAAGTCGGCGAGCCAAGTGTGTCGGCGCACGCCTGTCACACCAGTACTTGTGAGGCGGAGCCAGGAGGACCATAGGCTTGTGGCCTGTGATCAGTTTAGTGAGACCCTGTTTCAAAATAAGGATGGGAGTATAGCTCAGAGGGAAAATGCCTCCTGGGTTCAATTCCCAGCACCAAAGAAAAAAATAAAATAAAATAAAAATTAAGTCACTGTTAATTAATATGTAGCCAATGTTTAAATTTTCCAACTGTCCTAATTGGGGCATTTAACATATTTTCCAGTTGAGGATTCCTCTAAGGTTAATGCATTGCATTTGATATTCTCATTTTAGTTAGAATCCACTTACCTTTTTCTTTGTTTTTTTTTTTTTTTCATGACAGTATTTTTTGTGTGGAAGAACCTAGGCAAGTTTTCTGAAAACATTCCAAATTCCGAATATGTCTGATTGTTTCTTAAATTTGATTCTGGTTAAATATAACAGTCATCAGAAGGTACAATGTCCAGCTGGGTGTATGGTGCACACCCGTAATCCCAGGACTTGAGAAGCTGAGACTGGAAAATTTGCAAGTTTGAGGCCAACCTTGGCAATTTAGCAGGACCTGTTTCAAAATAAAAAGGGCCGGGTGTATAACTCAGGGATAGAATATCCCCGAGTTCAATCCCCACTATAAAACAAACAAACAAAAACAAACAACAAAAAAGCCAGGCACGATGTCTGGTTGTCCCATATTGATGTTGCTAATTTTGACCACTTCCATCAGATATGGTGGCTCCTGCTTCTAATTCTAGTACTTGGGAGGCTGAGACAGAAAGATCATGGGTTCGAAGCCTATGATCTTAGAAATTTAGTCAGGTTCTTATCAACTTAGTGAAACCATGTTTCTAAATAAAAAATAAAATAGGCTAGGGGTGTAGTTTGGAGGTAGAATACCCCTGGGTTAAATCCCCAGCACTACAAAAAAAATTGATCACTTTCATAAAATGTTAAGTGCCAGATATCTCCATCTCAAAGGCATGATTTTCTTTTTGTAATTAATACATAATATATTGGATGATAGAAATAAAAAGAATACAGTACTTGGGAGGCTGAGACAGGAAGATCACAGGTTCGCGGCCAGCCTCAGTTACTTAGTGAGACCCTCGGCAACTGAGACCCTGTTTCAAAAATAAATAATAAAAAATAGGTTTGGAGATGTAGCTTAGAGGTAGATTGCCCCTGGGTTCCATCCCCAGCACAATAAATAAATAAATAAATAAATAAATAAATAAATAAATAAATAAAGTGAAGGCCAACTAATCAAAATAAGTATATAGTTTAAATCCTTTAATAGTTGCGATCTCTACTAAAGTACTGACAACCTTAACAATTCATGATTGCAGAAGAGTCTAGGCTTAGATTCACACTGTTTTCCTAATGTTTTCTTATCCTGTTTCCTAGCTTTTCCTCCCACTGTATTGCTAGGGAAGCGGCTGACTGCCTTCCTCCAGCTCCAAATCTGTGCACGTACATCGGTGCCCTTCCTTGGGGCCGAGCAGGTCTGAGCCAGAGTGCTGACCCAGACCTCAAGTTGCCACAAGTTGGCGAGTTCGCCCCACCCAGTCCTACCCATATGCCGCACTCCATGTTCTGGCACAGGCCCTGCATGCTGTGTAGGAGCAGCCAGATCGGCAGCAGGGCTCTCTCCAAGCAGGCAGCCCTTCTGAGATAATCAGATACGCTCTGTGGATTTTACCTTGCCCCTCGATGGGGTGAGAGCCTCTGAGTATTGCCATGGTGATCAATTTGTCCCCCGGGAACCAGCCAGAGACCATCATACTGATTCTATGCAGGCCATTAGGTAATGCTGAGAGTCTTGGAGAGAATTGCATTTTTGTATGAAAAGAATCCCAGTGGACGGCCGGCGCTCGCTTTAATTGGACTGTATAGCTAATACTGGCTGAGAGGGGACAAAGGGTCTGGGGAAATAGTCACAGGAGTGAACTGACTGATGGGTTGGTCATATTTCGGCTCCATTGTTCTTTCTCTCCCTTTTTAGATATTTAGCAGGAAGGAGGTGAATCTCAATGTTTTAGGGCCCAAAGCTATATAGGCTATTTGCAAGTAATGGATTTGCAGATAACAAATAGTTGGGAGATTTTTAGAGAACAGTGTGCATTCAGGTCTTCCTTGGCAGGACACCTGAAAAGTAATTGTTGCTTCTTAGAGACCAATTACTAGACATCAGCCCAGCTGGAGGCCGCATTCCCTCCGCCTCCAGTTCTTGCTGAGATTCTGTTATAAAGGACCCAGCCATTCACAGGTCCTTCTGGACCTTAGGAACCTCAAACCTATCTTTGCAATGTCTAATCAGCCCTGCTCTGGTACCCGGAAGTCCATTGTGGGTTTTAACACCAGGGCCCTCCGTGGTTTTTACTGTAGTTTTCTACTGCAGTGGTTTTAAGGTGGTATTAGGCTGGTCATGAGGGTTTATACGGAGTCATAGGTTTGGATCTTTGGCCAGTTTCTCTACCATTAATGCCATGCTGATCTGTGCTGTATCTAGAGTCTCTGAAGTAAAGGTGATCAAATTGGCTTGCCCTCTGTGGAGAGCGTGAGACTAATACTAAAGTTCTTTGACACATAGGATGGTTACAGGCTCCATTTGCCTTTCCTGCTATTCTTTTCTATTCAGTTTCTGTTTGTAACACTAGAGAGTGAACCCAGTGTCTTGCACATGCTAAGCAATTGCTTTACCAATAAATTACACTCCCAGCCCTTTGTTTAGATTTTCTAACTTTAATGTATGTTGAGATAGACTTATATTTACGACAAAGCTACTCCGGTGTTCAAATGCTCCCATCCCCCCAACTGGAATTTTCTTGCTTGGAAAATAGGAATATCAGTAAAGTATCCTTTTCTGGAATATTTTAATTAAAAGTGCTCAAGCCCTTCCTCCTTTGCCCCAATGTAGAATTCACAGGTGTGTGTGTGTGTGTGTGTGTGTGTGTGTGGTGCTGGGGGTTGAACTCAGCAGCATCATATCTCCAAGCTATACCACCAGGCCTTTAAAGCCCTTTAAAATTTCTTTTTTGGTTTGAAACAGGGTCTGACCAGGTTGCTGACATTTCACTGTTGCTGAGGCTGTTCTTGAACTTGTGATCCTCCTGTCTCAGTCTCCCACCCGTCCTAAGATTACAACATGTGTCACCTTGCCTGGCTATTTCTGCAGATCTTAATCTTGTTTCTTTGAAATGTTCAAGGCTTTCTGATAAGTACCACCACCTTCTCTGACAGCATCCTGAAAGTTGGCCCATGATCTCACTTATAGTCAGTATATACACAGGGTAACAGTAGGTTGGCTGAGGCCCTGCAAAGAGCCCTCTTCTTTCCCTGTTTTTTCTTTTATATCCTCTCCTTCTAAAAAAAAAAAAATAAAACTATAGGCTTCCCAAAGCTAAATAAAACTAACTCTGGCTTTACTATGAATCAGTTGAACCTGGTAGCTGATTTCCTTGGTTGGTACTATTTTTTTTTTCTTTCAGTACTTGGGATGAAGCTATTGTCCTCTTAATTGTAACAAAGTGATGTACTAGGCAAAAATTAAAAAATGTTAAATGACTACAACACACACACACACACATACACACACACACACACACACACACACACACACACACACACACGAACAAAAATACAGGACCTACATGCTTCTGGAAGATGATGAGGATGTCTATGACATTCCTTAGCAAATCACACCTGATAAAAAATGTGATGGAAAAGTTACCTAATTTTAGTTTATGGCCTCAAAACTCTTTGAACTGCGGATTCTATGAGTATTACTTATTCTTTGCTCTCCAGCAACTTCTCATTTTATTTAACATCTGTGAGGTTTGATTCTTTTCCCTAAAGGTCAAGCATTCTTCCATGTCCCCTCTCCTTTCATTTTGTGGCTGTTTTTTTTTCTTCTGAAGACTTAATTTTAGTTTACTATTCATTTCCCACAGCTTCAGAGCTGCCTGAACAATGCTTTTGCCATAATTCAGCAACATCTTTTCATCACTTCTCCATCTCTGGTTGCCATAGCATTCTCTGTTGGTGCAGGCACTGCAAGTCAGAGGGACAAACAGATTCTTGACTCATTAATCATATGCTTGGTCTCCAAGTCAACAGGGCCCATGGCAGAGGTTAACCATGAAGCAGATGTCCATCTGAATGGGACACCTCATGTGGACAGCAGCATCAATGAGTCATCTCTCAATCAGAAAATTCTGTAGGTGATTATTTACTTTTCAAGTACAGGACAACCACTATATCTAGATTAAGTCACTGGTTGGTCCCTGAAAAGTGCAAAAGTAATGTTCAGGCCAAAAAATGGATCAGAAATGTAGTAAAAATTAGTTCACAGTGGTTCTAGACCTTTGCAGTCTTCAGTAAGTTTCTCCCTGTAACATATCTTTCTTTGTCAGAGAATCCACTGGAGGAAGGATAGTTTTAGATGGCCTACAGTTTCACTTCTACAATATCATTAGGTTGTATTTAAGTTTGTTTTATATTCTTATGAGACTCTCCACCTTATGAAAATTTCATTACTTTTTAACATTAATTTCATTAATCTTCCAAGTCATTCCTTGATCTTCTTATGAGATATGAACTAATATTATGAGTTATTCTCTGCAAAGAAATGTGTTTATATCTGTTTAAATTCCTGGTTAATGTCTACTGAAATATGTTTAAGAGTTATGATGTAGAAGATATTTCAGTGTCTTCTAAAAGTCTATATCAGAGATAAGGCCATATTCATTTTTAATAAGTAGACTTAATATTATATTTTAATTAAAATTATAAAAATAATGACTTGGGGAAAGAGTTGAGAAGTGGAGTTAATAGAGGGATACTATCTGAGTAAAAAATTATTGGAGGTACAGGTAGGTCCAGAAAACAGATGAGAAAGATGAGAATCATGAGCCCTGACATCCAGCACACATGGTCTGAAGTTTAGCCAAGACTCTAAAATACTGTGTTACTTTGGGTAGGCGAGGTGACTGCTCTGAGCCGTTCTCTTATGAAATGGAGGTGGTTACAATATCCCTCTTCCTTCCCTCCTAGTGTTGCTCTGAGAAATAAAAGAGTAGAGCACTTAAGCCAAAGGCTTGACACAGCATATATTAAATATTTTATTTCTTTGGGAGGAGTTACTCACTTCCTGTTTTTGTTTGTTTATGTTCAAAATTTTAAAAAAAAACAGCCTCTTGATTGTTTAGAACACTCATTATAGATAAAGGTCCAACTTGGGATATTTTCCATGCTTAGGGAAAAAAATGTGATAGATGCAACTCCAGCTGGAGCTGTAAGAAAACCATTTTTATCTACTTCTAGTGAAATTTAGCCTCAGCTAAATCTTGATTATCCTTGAATATAGATATTTTAGAGTAAATCAGAAACCCATGTTCCCCAAGTCAGCAAATTTGACTGAAGTCAGGATAAGCAGAAACTGATAATCATTCAAAAGGCATATATTACATTTATTTTAATCATAGCTTGAATAATAAGTTATGAGCCAGGCACCACGGTGGCACATCCCCATCATCCCAGTACTTGAAAGTCTGAGACAGGAGGATCACAGGTTCCAAGCCAGCCTTAGCAACTAAGCGAGACCTTGTTCAAAAGAAATAAAATAAAAAGAGCCAGGGATGTAACTCAGTAGTAGAATGCCCCTGGATTTAATCCCCAGTACCAGCAGCAACAACAACAATAATGATAATGATAATACTAATAAATTATGTTCAATAACGCCTTCTCTTTGCAAGCTTAGGTGTAGAGAAGTTGAAAGTCAAAAGGTATTTTATTTACCTGCTGAGTTGTTTGGAACTTGGGGTCATAAACTGGGCATTCCTTCCCAACCAAATTTCTGAAACAGAACCTGTGAAGCAGTAATAGGTTCTGAAACAATATCCTTCGAAACTCAAATAAGCCAAGTAATTAAACACTCTTACTGTTTTCCTTTTTTCCTTCCTTGGGATTAGAAATGGTGTGTGTGTGTGTGTGTGTGTGTGTGTGTACACTTGTTTGCTTGCTTGCATGTATGAATTCTGTTGAATAAAAGAAGAAGATATGGCTCTTAAAAATCCAACCTCTGTGTATGTAGGGCTCAATTGTATTTTTATTTTTAATATTTATTTATTTATTTATTTATTTATTTATTTATTTATTTATTTATTTATGGTACTGGGGATGGAACCCAGGGGCATTCTACCTCTGAGCTACGCCCCCAGCCTTATTTTTTATTCTTTAATTTGAAACAGTGTCTCCCTGAGTTGCAAAGGGCCTCACTAAGTAGCTGATGCTGTCCTCAAACTGCGCTCCCCCTATCTCAGCCTCCCAAATGCTGGAATTACAAGCGTGCACCACCACGCCTGGCTCCAATTGTGTTTTTAGATTGGGGCTGGGGATTGACAGTTCTTTCTTGAGCAATGTCTGTAACCGTGACATCTGCATTATCCAGACATGTTTGTTATTGTAGAACAAGTTAGTTGTGTAAGCCACTCTGGAGTCTCATAGGACAGGTTGCTACTGGTTACCTGCAAACAGTAGCCCAGTTTGGCCAAGAAATTTGGTTTGGCAGGCCACTAAAGTGTTTGCAATTGTTTTTCATTTTACGTATTTATTTATTTGGTACTGGGGATTTAAACCAGGGGAATTCTATCTCTGTGCTATACCCCCAGCACTAGTTCATTTTTGTTTTTGTTTTGAAACAGGATCTTACTAAGTTGCTGAAGCTGGCCATAAACCTGGGATCCTCATTTCTCAGCCTCCCAAGTACCAGGGTTACAAATGTGTACCATTACGCCCTCTGGCTTGCTTTTGGAGTTAAACATCTTTAGGTGGGCATGGCCTTTCCAGTTTTCAGGGGTTCCACCAACAGCACAATTTGCCAGGAAATTTGGTTTGGTAGGCCACCCAAGTGTTTGCAGTTGCTTTGGGATTTAAACGTCTTTAGGTGGGCGCGGCCTTTCCTGGAAGTCAGGGTTTCTACCCCTTCCTTTTGTGCTTACTTTCACCCAGTTTCCACATTTTTCCCCTATGTTTGATCTGTTGGTCTAGGTATGTGAAACATGATATAAATTCTTTATAATAGTAATTAAGTGAACGTTGAATGCTAGAAATTACAAATAGACTTATTTTAAAAATATATCTATTGAGATTTAATAGAAGTTTCAAAGCTTAAAGAAATGTTCGAATAACCAAATGAATGCTGAAATAATTTGGCTTGAAACTTAAATCAAATTAACTAAATTAAAATGTTTGATGCATATTAATTGCAATGTATACGTCTCTTCGATAATTCTGTTACAGAAGGAAAAGTATTTTAAATGAATGAAACATAAGTAATTTAAATGAATGAAACATATTAGTTGATCTTTTACATTTACATTCATTTCCAATTTGGATGAAAATATATTCAACTTTTGGACACAATTGAACAATTTAAAATCAGTACCTTAAAATTATGTAGTTGAGAGCCAGGGTGTGGTGGCTCATGCTTGTAATCCCAGCATTCGGGAGGCTAAGACAGGAGGATCTCAGTTCGTGGACAGTCTCAGCTACTTAGTGAGGTTCTGTGCAACTCTGTGAGACCCTGTTTCAAAATAAAGAATAAAAATTAGGGCTGGGGGGTGTAGCTCAGAGGTAGAATGCCCCTGGGTTCCATCTCCAATACTGCAAAAAAAATGATGTAGCTTATTTAAAAATATATAAAATCTTATTATAATAATGTGATTGTTGATTTTATAGAAAGAAAACAAAAAATAATGATGGGATTATTTATAATAATTTGTGAACTATATATCTCATCATTGCTGGTACAGTGACAATATTTTAGAATATACCAAAATAGTCATCTGCCATTTTACTGATTTGTGTGTGTGTGTGTGTGTGAGTGTGTATATGGTATTGGAGATTGAAACCAAGAGTATTCTATCTCTGAGCTACACCCTCAACCCTATTTTATTCATTATTTTGGAATAGAGTCTCGCTAAATTTTCCTGTACTTTGACCTAAAACCTGTGATCTTCCTGTCTCAGCCTACCATGTCTCACTGGTTTTTACTTATATAAAAACCATTGCTTTCTATATAGTTTTCTATTAGGGTGTCATGAAGTTATATTTGTTAAGGTAGGAAAACATATTTTGTTTCATAGCTTGTTAGCTGGATTTTTAATGTGAAAATATTTAAACAGATAGTACAGGTATCTACATTTGTCAGCCCCCACCACCATCCTGCAAAATGTTAATAGCAGGTCTGGACTGAGGCATAGTATCACATCCAAAAGAAAACAATTACTTGCATTCTCCTACTGAATTCTAGAGATGACTTTAGAGAGACATCCTTTATGGCTAGGCTGCATGACAGAAATTGCCTCTGTACCGAACGTATAGAAGGAGCATTTCTCCATGTCAGTTCATTATGATTCCATATTTAAAGTTCATTTCAAAAGTTTCTAGAAGCTGCTCTGTTTCTAGAAGCATATGCTCTTACAAAATCCTGATGCAGAGAACAAACAGGAATTAAAGGGTGAAATTAATAGTATTCTTTTTTTTAAAAAAAGCAGGATTGATGACTTATTGTGGAAAAAATAGAAACACTTTACAGATGTCATTTTTACTGAAACTATGCTTACATTTTGTGTCACTTTAGGGATGAATACATTCATGCACTACTTCTATACAAAAATGTTATGCATCCACTTTCTTTGATATTTACACTAAAAAGGAAGCCTCACGAACAGTGGATGTGTTAGTAACTGTCTTATCGTCAGAGGCATGCATCATACTGTTATTACGTGTATTCAAGATAAAAATACATTCAGAGTACATTCTTTACAGAATTATAGTATAATTTTAGTTCTATTTTTTCCTTGTTAGTACTTTAAAGTAAAAACACAGATCTCTTTGTACTATCAGAAAATACGATCTGAAAATGTGATTGTGTCTGTGTCAGTGTGGAAGTTACCTGAATGTCCTTTGCTTTAGTCTGTCAGTGAAACTGATCGGAAGGATGAATCGGCCATGTGACATTCCATTAGGGAAAAGTCCTGAGCTTTTCCCTTAGAATCTGAGAACAAGGACCTCTTTCTCTTTTTTCTTTGCTTTTCTCATTCTAGAAGATTCCCGATGAAGAAGAAACAATTGAACAATTCTGAGAGGTGATTGGCCCTTCATCGGTATCCTGGACCCTTCCCCCAAAGATAAAGGGTGATTTTGTGCTAAAGGATGCACTGAGTTTATTTAGCATGAGTTCTCATCCTTAAACCCAACAGCGGCTGTCTTTATGGGAAGCTTTCCTGATCTGTGACTGTCTGATGACTCTACCACCGTATCTTGTTAAATAGCCTCGTGTAGGTGACTATGCTTCCTGCAACCTTTCAGGACTTCTCCTGGGGAGTTTAAAGGGTAAGTGCCCCAAAGTAAGTGAGCTTCTCAACTCCCAGAGAACAAGGACTTTTCTCTCCCCCATCCAGGCGCCCAGCTGCAATTCTTCAACTTTCTAATTGCCTTAGAGTCAGGGAAACGCCTTGGCCTCTAGTTCTGATTCCATCAGACTTCCAAAAGCAAGAGTTACAAATACTCAACGCCTTTTTCCATTCCTCACAGATAAGTAAGAGTGGAATGTCATGAAATCTGTTGTCCATGTAACCGTATTATAAACGCCAAGTGGCGATGATCAACTTGAGAATTCTGTGAAGGAATCCAGTGCATCTACTGTTCATCAAGACCATTTATATCACTTTTAAACATTCAGATTCCTAGGCCCACTCTTCACCTACCAAATACAAATTTGGAGGGGGCATCGAGAAGGCCTGGTGGCGTCAGAAGTGGTGCTGCGTGCAGGCTGCTTGACTCTCCATGCATGCATCCAGGCTACTCCCTCTGCTCTGTACCCAAGAGGCTGATCTGAGCATCTCTGCCATCTGGCTGCCAGTTAAGTCCAGCAAAGGGAGGCTCAGAAGCTCACAGGAGGGACGGAAGAGTGTGAGTCTGGGGGTTTATTCCATCCCCTCCCCTTTCTGCAGGTTTTTTTCCTGCCAACTACCTTCTTCCTAAAGGTCCTGTCACGCAGCCCTGTCCCACCGCACTCATCTGTGACTGGGGAACCTTGCCTTCCTTGTCCCTTTGGTCTTAGGGCTGTCAACCCCCTGGGTTATTATACTTCCTCATATGATTTTCTTATACTTTGTTCATATCTTTTAAATAATTCCTTTACTAAATTCTCCTTAAGTTACCTGGTTTGGATGTTCTCTCGTTCTCTCTCTTTCCCCAAAAATCTTGATATGGAGTTTGAAAATCCATCTAAGGTTTGCAAGAGCTCTTTGCTCCTGGAGATAAAACATTGCCAGGTATCTCACAGGTGCCTTGAATTTATTTAGAATGAGTTCTCATCCTGTGTTATGATTGTAGTGAGTGATTTTTAAAATGTTTGATTTTCGTCTAACAAAGGACTAATACACAGGTTATATAAATTACTCAAACAACACCAAAAAAAAATCCAATAAGAAAGGACAAATAAGCCATATACTTCTCAAAAGAAGAAATATAAATGGCTAACAAATTTATGAAAAATATAGCAATCAGGGCAATACAAATCAAAACTACACTGGAATATCATCCCACTCCAGTTAGAATGGTGAACATCAAGAATACAAATAATAAAGCTGGACGTGGTGGCGCACACTTGTAATCCCAGCAATGGGGAGGGTGAGACCGGAGGATCATGGTTTGCAAACAGTCTCAGCTACTTAGGTCCTTTGAACTCAGCAAGACCCTATTTCAAAATAAAGAATAAAAATTAAGGCTGGGGGTGTAGTTTGAAGGTAGATAGCCCCTGGGTTCCATCCCCAGTACCACACACACACAAAAAAAAACCAGAATACAAATAATAATAAATGCTAGTGAGGATGCAGGAGAAAGGGAACGCTTGTACAGTGTTGGTGTGATTGTAAGTCAGTGCAACTACTATGGTCAGTATAGAGGTTCCTCAAATGTCTAGGATGGAATCAGCATAGGAGCAGGCTACACTGTGCCTCGATATTTAGCCCAAAGAATTAAAGTCAGCATATTAGAGAGATACCCGCTTACCTCTGTTGACAGCAGTGCAGCTCACAATAGCCAAGTGATAGCACCACCGTAGGTGTTCATCAACAGATGAAGGATCAAGAAAAATGGTGTATATTCAATAGCGTTTGATTCAGCCATAATTAAGAATGAAATTGTATCATTTGCAGGAAGGTGGATAGAACCAGAGCATTATGTTAAGCAAAATAAGCTCGACTCAGAAAGTCATGGTTGTATGTTTTTTCTCATATATGGAAGTTAGGAAGGAAAAGGGGGAAAAATTACATAAAAAGAGAAGTGAGTCCAGTAAACTAGAGGAAAAGGATCGGCGGAGTGAGGAGGGGAGAGAAAAAGAATGTACTAGAGAATGAAATCAGCCAAACTATGTTATGTACAGGTCCAAGTTACATCATTACGACGAATCTCATGACTTTGTAGATTATGATGGATCAGTAACATGAATAAATAATATTTCTAATTTTAATATCACATTCCTTTTATAATATATCCCTGTGTAATTAATTTAAGTATAGTATATCCCTGTGTAATTTACAATTACCTTAAAGTGTGTTTTCATTTCCCCCAAAAGTTCTCTTTCCTGTCTAGCTTCTCTCTATACTGGCCACATGCAAAATGATCTATTTTCGGTCATCACAGATTAGCTTGCCTGCTGTGGAATTTTAAATAAATGAAAAGATCTAGAATATGCTCTTATGTCTGTTTTTCTACTCATAATAATCAGTTTTGAAATGCATCCTTAAGACTGCGGCTATAGTGGTTTGTTCCTTTTTTCCTACTCAGCAATATTCTAATGTATAAACATAATTTGCTTATGCATTTGTCTATTAATGGATAGTTGAGTACATTGGCGACTACGAATAAGGATGGAATACACATTAATGGATGTTTTTCTTGGTTAAATATCTGAAAGTGGAATTGCAGGATCATAAGGAAAGCATATACTTAGCTTTAACTAAAATCTTTGTAGTATTGATCTTACAAATTATAAATATATTTATTAATTTACTGAAATTTTGTTTACTTTCTCCTAATAAGGTCTTAATGGTCTTTAGTGTAGAAATCTTATATACAGTTTTCTTAGATTTACCTTCCACTTATTTTATGTTTGTTGATGACTTTTTGTGTGTGGTACCAGAGATTTAAAACAAGGACACCCCACTTCTGAGCTGCACCCCCAGCCCTATTGTTTTATTCTTTATTCTGAAGCAGGGTCTCACTATGTTTCATAAGGCCTCACTAAGTAGCTGAGGCTGACTGCAAACCTGTGATCCTCCCATCTCAGCCTCTCAAGAACCGAAAATACAAGCGTGGGCCACCACACTTTAATTTTCTTTGTTGATGCTATTTTTAATGGCATAATTTTTTACAATTACAATTTTGATTCATGACTGATCTTTAGGAACACAACTGACTTTTATATATGTTAGACATGAAACCAGTGACCTTGTGAAGTTTACTTATTTTTTTCTAAAAATCTTATTTTCTTTCTCTATGTGTAAAAAAATCATGTTAATTACAAATAATGAAAAGTTTTATTTTTTGCTTTGCAGTTTTTGCCTTATTGTTCTGGTTAGAACTATATGATTTTTCAATAGAGTTGCTAATAACATTCTCATCTGTTTCTCAAGTTGGGAACAGTTTTGAATAACTCATGATTAAATATTGGATTTTAGGGAGATATTATTGGATTGAGGGAGTACTTTCTATTTTTATTTTGGTGGATTTTATAGTTATCTTGAATAAGTACTGCATTTTCATAAATGCCCTTTGGGGGATTTATTTAGATCATTATCTCGATCTTTTTTCATAGATTTATTACCTGAAAATCCATTTAATTTGTTAAGAATCTGTTGTTTCAGTTTTCTGCCTTTACTTGGAAAACAATTTAATTTGATGCCCTTGTGCTTAGCACATTATCCCTAAACCTCTGAGAAAACTTTTATTACAGTGCTGAGTAAAAAAAAAAATAAAGTATGCTAATTCAAATCACATTTTATAATTTTTGTAAACTTTGATCAAAACCACTTTCACTTTATATTTTTAGAATGAACACCACAAAACATGTTTTTAAACCCTCTTATCTACTTATTCCATCTGTTACAATATATGAGTTGCTTTATTTCTCATGAACCTACATTTCAAAAGATTATTGCACCTATTTTTAGAGCAAATAAGATGAACAAAAATGTGTGAACTATCTGTGACCAAAACCAAGAAGATAATAATTAGTATAAATGATCTTTAGAACACATGCACAGTTTTTTCTCATGTGCTTAAAGTGTGATATTCTGCATGAGTTTTAGGATCAATGTTTTTGATTGGTACCTAGGCTCCCGGACAACAGGAGGTTCATTATGCACGTAAGGAAGTGAAGGAGAAAGACTGGGCCAGTAAATGGTCCAAGGACAATGCTGCTATAAGAGATACCTAAGAAATTCCCAGTACTAAAACTGAGCTTCAAGGTCAACTCATCTGAGACAAGGGCTCAAGACTAGTTCTCTCTGGGCCAGTCATGGGATGTGCACGGTCCTCTGGAAAGGCCTTTGGCCTTTGATGAACTTGCTGGGGAAGGGACTGAGCTAGGGAGTTGGTTGCCAAATTTTCCAGTAGCTGCAAAATAAAGATCTTCCTCCAGAAGAGGAGAGCAGGATCACATCACCCACACACACTATGATGTTTAAAAAGAGCGGATGTTAAGCCTACTTTAGGACTGAAGTAATCCAGCTTCTTTTCTTCACTGTATTTTCATTTTTGCTTTTCTGGTGCCCTACAACAGTTTTAACTGGGTTAGGATGAAGAGAGAAGGAATCGGGAGTTTGGAAGCTGTTTTCTTTTTTTTTTTTAATGTCCATTCTTCCATTTTCTGCTCTATGAGTATGTGTACATATAGTCTGTTAAAGAATCTGCATCTTGGTTTTCTATTCTATTAAAAAAGAATGGCCTATCTCGAAGTTTAGAGGAAAAACAAATGAGTAAACTTTGCCTTATACTTTCCTTTTGTATTTTCGCTGAAGAATTTTCTAGTTGATACATACAGATTATTTTAAGCTATTCTCAAACCCAACCCACTGAGTGATTTTTAAGGTATTTGCTTGGACTGGGTTAAAAGTGGAGTGATATGGCTGATTTTAAAAACCCCTGACTATCTTAGTCCCACAGACCTGACTTTCCTCGTAACAGACAGAAACTAAAAGGTGATAGCTGTGTTAATAGAAAACCTACCCAGGCCTTTCTAATTAGCATCACCCTTAGTTTCAAAGGAAGAGTATGTCTTTCCTGGAACACCAAATGGACTCCACAAGTTGACATGATTATGGTTCAGCAAGATATCTTTTGCACTCAAACCCGAATATTAATATAAATTAAGAAGGCAAATGAAATCATAAATGCTAAGGAGTTACCAATTTCTAGAAAAATATCTTCTAAAAATCTCCCCACTGGACCGCAGCATGGCTCTTCTCTGAATGATTTTTTCCTAGTTTGGTAGATGTAGCTATCAGTCTTCTTCAATGGGACATACATGTATGGTCATTTTTCTTTTTCTGTGGCATAGATTATCAGTTCATAAGCAGTGACTGCTTGAGGCTGGATTTTAAGTTCCTATGAACTAAGCTGGCTATTTTTCCTGTGGCTGATTCTTAAGAAACACACAAAACACAGAGGTTGCACCTGGGTTTAGAGGGTGATGTGAGGTGCCCTCCCATCCCCCAAGGTTAAACAACAACCCGGTCCTCAGTCTTCTGCGACCTTTGTTATTCTGTAAGAGTGTGAGATGTGTTCCATCTTCGAAAATCTCCATAATGATTCATCTTCTCCTCTCCTCTCCCTGCCCCTGAAATGACATTATGCGATTGCCTCCTGTATGCAAGTTGGCTAATAACAAAATTTTGTCAAAATCAATTTGCGAATGAGCAAACACCTTGTAATAAACAACACAAAGTACACGGTTTTTTTGGATTGATCTAACATTATCCAGTAAGTCCTGCCAATACCATTTCATGTCAATTTCTGTCATGTTTAAGTGCATGTATAGGCTAATGGAGCCGTTCTTTGCTCTACCTACACGATTGCTCAGATATATGGCACATCACAAATAAATAAGATGCGAAGGTATTTGTATTGAATGTTCACGGAGGGTTTCCTCTCTTACTGCCCTCACTCAGAGAAGCTACCCTGGGAGATGAATGTGCCAGGATAAGTTATCTGAGGCTCATAAAATCTTTTTCAGAAGATTGAAATAAAGTCAGTGCTTGCAGAAGACAAATCAATTGTGACATTTCTGAATAGAGTGCGATGCATTTAATTAGCACAAGACATACTGGCAAATGCTGAATTACCCAATAAATCACTGGATGCTGGAAGCCATACAGAGCGGGGAATCAGCTGTCTTGTGAGATGTACAGCGAGTGATAATAGGGAGATCTGGCCATTTGTATTGTCATTTTGTCCCACTTTCCGGTCAATTTTTTTCTATTTTGACATTTGCGCATGGTGCTCCTTTAATTACCCTAAACTATCAGGGAACTCTGTCCCTACCTATTGAAGGATATTTTGCAAATATTTGCATTTTCGAGGGACATTCACTGCTGTTGATGTGATGTGGCAGATGTGGCTGCGAAGTCCCCTCGTAGGTGCACATAAATATCCTCAGCTCCGGTCCTGAAAAAGCAACTAACAGGGTCACCGTATTGCAGTCCATTGAAAATATTAAAGGTGTTACCTCAGTCATTTTTAAGTCTCACAAAGACATCTACTAGTTTAGGCGGAAAAATGGCTTTCTTCAATGTTTGACACCTTGGGTTGAATTTTTTTTTAACCTGGAACTTATCTGCTCCTTGAGTTTGTTTTTGAAATGCTACATCCAAAGAGCACTGAGGCTGAAACCCAATGTGTTGGCTATTGGGGATCTGGGAGAAAATTGAAAATGAATTCTAAATGAGTCTTGCCAGTCTGGAAGACAAGGTGGAACATTTCCTCCTGTGAAGGATATTTTATAGATAAATTGGTCATTCTGCCAGTGAACCTTTTATCGAGTAGCTTTCTCTGATATAAACATAACGCAACTTATATCACAAGAACCAGATCACACAAAGATCCCCACTATAGTTCTGTGTCTCCGACACCGTGTGAAGTGGGGACATTTCGGGGGTAGATGGGGCAGGTGCATGGTAGATACGGTAAAAATGCAACTGGCTAAGCGGTTATGAGGGGCACGAGGCAAGGGGACCAACGGGCTTTCATTTATGAGAACTCTCAGCGCTGCAAAGCTCAAATCTGACTTTCCTGGGGAGTCAAAACTCCAGACGTACTACTAGTACTGAGACAGAATAGAAAAATAAAAAAGAGAAAGGAGATTCGAGGAAAGACAAGGAAATAAAATTTTAATTTGGCTGAGTGTGGTGGTACGCACCTGTAATCCTAGCACCTGGGAGGCTGAGACAGGAGGCCAGCCTCAGCAATTTAGTGAGGCCCCCCCACAACTTAGTGAGACTCTGCTTCTAGATAAAAAGTAAAAAGTGCTGGTGGTATAGCTTAGAGGCATTATGTGCCAGGATTCAATTCCAAGCACACCACACACACACACGCACGCGCGCGCGCGCACACACACACACACACACACACACACACACACACTTCAGAAGTTTTGCCTACCTTTCTAGATCTGTCACTTCCCAAGCCAGTTTCTCTCCCAGGCTGTCACTTCCAAATTTGGGAGAAATCTGCATATCTACCATATGCACTGATGATTAGTCCACTAATAAATAGTTTGAGCAATGAGAGATACAGTGTTTAGAGAAATCAGTTGATCAGATCATGGAGACCATGCCATATCAGGATCCTTCAGATGAGGAGACCACCTACCATAAACCGTCTTGAGATCAGCAGACTGATGTCAACCTGGGTACCTCCACACGCCCACCCCTCACTATGTTTCCTTTACAAGAGGAGCTGGGAACCCCGAAATGCAGGTCTCTTGAGGTGGCTCTCGACTGGCATGTGCTGAAATTCTTCCTGACAACTATGTCAAGGGTCCCGAGTGTCCCGAGTCGAGGGCCCCGCTCTCCCTGGGAAATCCTCAGGACCTTCCTCTGGAGAGTTCTCCAGTGACAGCAGCAACCATCTGGAGGTTTGGCAGGCTGTAAGGCTCTGTCACAACATAGAAAAGGGAGAAAGAATCTCAGAATCACCTGGGAAGGGTTTTCTCATTCTGCAAAGACGCATAACTTTCTTTCCTCAAATATACTAAAATGTGGATAAAGGAGAGATCTCCTTACTCCTAGGAATCTAAGAGTTATAAGGCCAACATCAACTAAAAGACAGAACCCACAGGCATCCAACAGCATCTACAACATGGACACTACCAGTCCTCTCAGCACCCTGTAGCTTTCTTCCTTGGTCTCCCCGTGGCTGTGCTAAGGGGGAAATGACTTCCCCAGTCCCAGATAGCTGGGTACTGATTAGGTTCAATCCATCCTGCCATTGGAATCATTCCATCCTGCCAAGGGAATCACTGCCTTTGCCAACAAATAGCTGGAAAAAGGAGATGTCTTGTAGTTCTGACCAATAAGGCATCTGGAGAAATCTAGACAGATCCCAGGACAGTTTATGGCTTTTAAATAGAGACATATATTTAGCCAGGCATGGTGGTACATGCCTATAATCTTAAAGCATGGGAAGCTGAGACAGGAGAATTGCAGGATTGAGACCAATCTCAGCAATTTAGCAAGGTTCTTCAGCAACTTAGCAAGACCCTGTTTCAAAACTAAAAAATAAAAAGAAATAAGGGTATAGCTCAGAGAATTCATGACCCCTGGTTCATTCTCCAGTACCAAAAAAATTTACATACACATATGAAGTGTCATTTTCTGCCTTCAAAAGAGTTTGAATGAGGAAAACTAGAGTGCTATGATCAAGAGAACTTGCCTGAAGACTAAAGCTAGCACCCTAAGGAAGAAAGAACTTCTAGAGTGACCAAGCATCCAGCTTTGTCTGGACTGAGTTCCAGAATATGTCTCTCTCCCCCTCTCAGCACTGGGGATTAATCCCCAGGCCTTGCACATGCCAGGCCATCCCTCTACCACCGAGCTACAGCCCTAGCCCTTTTGATTTTATTTTGAGGCAAGGGCTCACTA
Source organism: Muscardinus avellanarius (assembly GCF_963383645.1). Taxonomy (NCBI): domain Eukaryota; kingdom Metazoa; phylum Chordata; class Mammalia; order Rodentia; family Gliridae; genus Muscardinus; species Muscardinus avellanarius. The sequence continues at coordinate 16,570,463 of NC_137806.1, forward strand.
ATTGCCCAGCTGGCCACAATCACAGTCTTCCTGCCTCAGCCTCCTGAGTAGCTGGGATTACAGCTGTGCCCCACCAAGCCCAGCTCCAGGACATCTCATCTTATGGATTGAAACTGGGAAGCACAGAAAATTGGGACAACTCGGTCACTCTAAAAAAGGGAGTTGGATTTTTGGTAGTATCATTAATGACTGACATGGAAAGAATTCTATTCCCAAACCTCTTTGTGGAGCTGAGGATAAAAGTCCGGGACTCACACATGCTAGGCAAGTGCGTACACCCACAGCCTGAAAGAATTCTGTTTTAACTAAAATCCAACAAAAATGATAGCCATAGGGATACATGGCCTTTGCATGTGCTCCTCCAATCCCAGGCCTTTGCCTTGTATTTGCATACTAGTTCATGCACATTATTAAAATTATTAAATAGGAATTAATCATAACTAACCATATCATTTTGCATTATAATTTTATATGACCCATTTCTGCTTTTACAGTGTAATGAATTCTTGGATATATTAATGACTATAAAGCAGGCCAAGCATGCATTAACAGTGAAACATTTTTTATAGCAAGAGAAATTAATGTAAAATGAGCAGGTAAGAATTTGAAAGGTGAAATAAAGTCTTGATTACTATCTTCCAATAACCAAAACAAACAATGTAAGAAATATTAACAAAAAAAGGGGACAACTATATTATCTATTTTAAAACTTTTTTACTTTTAAGTAACTACAGATTCACTGAATATCATCTTTTGAGTCATCTGGAGATGTATTTCTCCTTTTGCACTTCCTGAGAGAAGTTTAATTTGGAAACCTGCCTCAGAGTCTAAGCAGAGCATTCGGCAGGGACTGCCAGGCTTCAAGTTGCTTCTTGACTTCATCGCAATGCCACTGAGTGTTAGTAAAGCCACTATTGAGTACTGGCCCTGCACAGAACTTCAGAAAACCAATCCCACTATCCATTTGAACACAAAAAGAAGAGTAGAAATGGATACTCTTTATTGCTTCATCACCTTTGTACCAGGATAGGGACAATTCTGGGCAAAAGTCTAGAAATAACTGGTATTATAACACTTGGAAGTGGAAGTTATGGTCTAGAGGATTATCTCAGTGACCATCTCTCCTGTAAAAATGTATGATGATGCCACTTAAATAAGTAAACGCAGTTGGCAACGACACGGCCCACATGCTGACAGCACTGAGCTCTTTTCCTTTGTCAGAGCTGGATGGTGGTGGATTTCAATGCCTGGGCCACTGAATGACCGCAGGACAGACCAAGCATTAATTAGTAGTAACTGAACTGGTGGCACTGTGGTATATGACTGATAAGAGCCAACTTTGGAGTATCTTCACTAGAATTAAGAAGGTCTCACACTTGCTGGGAGGATACATAATCACACTTTGCAATGTGTACAGCTTTCATAGAAGAGAGATAAGCATTTTTAGATAAATCAAATTAAGCCTTTCTTCTGGCTCCATATTTTCAGGTCACATTTAAAAAAATAAAAACCTGCCTTTTGACTATTAAATATTTTACTGCCCATACTTTTTTTTTGGGGGGGGTGGTGGTACTGGGGTTCCTGGAAACCCCAGACACCTATTTTTTATATTTTTATTTGGAAAGAGTCTCTTAAGCCAGCACAGCTGGCTTCCAACCTGTGCGATCCTCCTGTCTCCACCTCCCAAGCGTGGGGATTACAAGCGTGCACCACCACGCCTGGCTACTGCCCATACTTTGAATTAAGGCAGGTTTTTTTTTTTTTTGCAAACATTTTTCTCTGGTTAAAAGATGTGGTTACAAATGCTTGATTACATCACTTTGTCATTCCTTCTTTTACTTTTCCAAAGAAGCTTCACTTTGCCTCTTGAACCTTAAGAATGGCCCCCTCATCCGGTATGGCCCATAATAAAGGTGTATTTATGGAAGAGAATCATAAGTTAAGAAACCAGTGTTACGTGCTTTGTCATTTGTGTTTAGGAAGAGAGTCACAGTTTTAATGGTCACTACAAACTTTTAAGAAGTGAGAACGAAGTAACAATACCTTACCTTAAGGTGTTCATGAGTTGTTTCTGTCAAAGCTCAAAACTAAAGAGTCCACCATAGTTTATATTTTATCTTTAGAGAGATGAAAATCATTTCTTACAGCAATGATTCTCAGTCTTTCTTCTGTTTAGTGCACCTGGAGATGACCAAACACCCATTTCTCACCAGATACTATAGCTCCCTGAGATCTGAATACAGGATTGTTACTACTCTGCATTACTGTATACCTTATTGAAATGTTTGCTCTTTGATGGGGTTGTCAAACTCAATAAAGAGGTTCATCATGAAAAAAAAAAAAGAAACCAGTGTTAAAGCAGATCTCACTTCAAGAAAGATTGAGTCAAAAGTTATATAAATCATTTATAATTGTTTCCAAAGAAAATGAAAAGACTTGTAAAATTTTCTCTAAACCAGTACCTTAGTGCTTTCCTTCTCTATGTCTTTGTTTCGATTTCTTTCCCTTTTTTCTTCAAAATGTGATAATGGAGTATTGAAGCTGAGATTCAGAACACATTTTTAGCAATCTCACAGGCTTTGGTTTCAAATCCTTGCTTTGCCACTTGCCTGTATGACATTAGCCAAGTTATTTAAAGTATCAAGCTTACATTTTTCTCAATTGAACACTGACATCATAATATCACCCACATAAGGCCTTTTTAAATTAGACAATATAGAGCAATTAGTAGAGTTAATAAGTAGTATCACTGTTATTAGTAGAAATTAAGACTTTATTTTTAGATCAGTGTATGACTTCCTCAGTTGCCTTTACAGCGCCCTTGTGAACTTGACACATTCATCAAGCTGATAATCTCCTTGTCACATAATCTCCTTTACCTGGGACTTTTTCTTTTTTTGGTACTAGGGCTTGAACCAAGGGGCATTCTACCCCTGAGATACACCTCCAGCTTGATTTGATTTTTTTATTTTGAAAACAGAGTCTAAGTTGCTGAGGCTGGTCTGGAATCCGCGATCTTCCTGTCTCAGACTCCCAAGTACTGGGATTACAGCCATGCACCACCACTCCTGGCTATTTAGGATTCTGAAATTTTTTTTATTGTTGTTCCTTTTTCAGCCAAAACATTCTGCTATCACATTTGAGACTCTATTGTTTAATTTGTGTTTTCATACTAGGAAATGTATCTTTTGTAAATACCCGAGATAAATATACAAACAAAAGTCTTTTCCCTACTCAGAAGTCATTATCAGCATAAGAGATAAAGAAAAGAAAAACAACCAGATTTATTTTCAAACCTAGGGATTGAACCCAAGGTTTTACATATCCTGGGCAAGTATTCTACCACTGAGCTATATCCCTGGCCCTTTTTATTTTTTGAGACAGCATCTTCCTAAATCTCGTAGACTTGCCTCAGACTTGTGATGCTCTTGCCTTAGCCTCCCAAGGAGCTGTGCTTACAGGCATGTGCCACTGTGTCCAGCTACAACTGACAATTTTTTACCTTTTCCTCATTGGGTCATTTTAAAGGAGGAGACTACTATACTCATTTTCCAAGGATGCCATAATAAATTATCAAAAAACCAGGTGGCTTAAGACAGCAGATATTTATTTTGCCCTAGTTATGGATGCTGTAAGACTGAAATCAAGGTGTTGGCTGGGTTGGAGTTGGTGGCTTCTGGGGGCTCTTGGGAGCCTCTACCAGCCTCTGGTGGTGGCAGCCCTCCTCAGTGTCCCTTGGTCAACAGAGTCACCACTCTAATCTCTACATGACTTCTTCCCTATGTGTGTTCTCTGTGTTTCTAAGGATCTTGTCCAGCTTGACTTCCTTTTTACTTGATTATATCTGTAAAGATTTTTTTTTCAAATATGATCACATACTGATCTTCACAAGTCTTGGAGAATACTAGTCAACCAGTGTCGCGTCCCTAGGGCTCTGACCAGCAGAGCCTAGGGAAGAAACACACGAACGCCGACTCTGTTGATGAAGCTCCTTCCTCTTTAATGCTCTCTCAATGCCCTCTCAGGTAAAAACAACATCAGTCTTCTATCTCCTCCCTCATCACTCCACCAACCCTCCTCCGTGGCACTCTACGTCTCTGCTGCAGCACACACCGGTCACAGTGGTGGCTTTGTGAACATGTCCGTCCCAGCTCGGAGCCCGGAGCAGTCCGCCAAGGAACTGCTCTTCCTGTCCACCAACCCTCTTAGCTCCCGCCCGCTAGGGCATGCGCGCTTTTTAACCTTCTCCTGGGCGGGCAGGTGGTAGCACGAGGCGCTGCGTCACTAATCATCCGTAAGGCGCCTGATAGGGCTCACTGCGCAGGCTCAGGGCACCGCCAGCCTCGTGAGCCTCGTGACTTGGCTGCAAGCCCAGGCGCCATCTTGAGTCCACGCTGGCAACAAGCCTGGGTGCCACCTCGGTCCTGCCGAGTGGGCCCCGACATATCTCCCTTTTTGTTTTATTAAAATAAGGCTCGGGATCGTGCCTGTCTTAGGTTGCCGACCCTCAAGGACCATTCTTACCCGTCATTGGGAGAACAATAGCATGATTGTTTCCCTATCTTAGGTTGAAAGGTCCCGGGGACGATCTTACCCGTCACTGACTACCGATCCAGCATACTGAGCCATACATGGGGAGATGAGCCAGCTTCAAGGGCTGCCAGAGCTTGCACCAATATGCGCTGTTGTTGCAGTGTGCGTTGTTGAGTTCGCCTGATATATCCAACCATGAAACATCATGCTACCACCAGCAAGAATGCCCAGAACGCCATGCCACCCCAGTCTTTTAAAAAACCCAATGTTCCATGTATCAAGTCCATCCATTGTTGTACTGCGGCGACTTCTACGCGGGTAGAATTAATTGCAGCGATGGACGCTCGTAGCTCAATCATGGTGTGTTCAAATTCATGGCTCCAAGTCCCCAGAAGCATCTTGCTTAATTGACAAGACAAATTGCCTGCATGGGAGAAATTTACTGCACATACGTTTTATATATATAGTCCAGATAATTGAGCTTACTGAGCCATGCCAGCAGCCACATGTGAGGATAGAGCATTCATAGTGGCTGCAATAACTGCCACGGCCACAGAGGCCACAATTACAGCAATAAGAGCAGAAATTCCAAAGTCTCCAAGGGTGCATAGAAGCATTCTAGCAGAAAGTCAGAAAACAGGTATCAATAAAACAACCTAAACTATCATTAACCAAGGTAAAGGAAGAAGGAAAGCAAAAATAATTCCCCAAAGATCTTTTTCACCCATTTTAATGTGAAACATTACCAACAGAGTTAGCAATATCCATTTGTCGCTTGGCATCTTCCATTGGCTCCTGTACATGGCGTACCAATCTTTCAGGAACCCAAATCGGCGAGTCTTTATCCTGTGGGAAAACACACACCGACCCTCGACCCCACATTAGCACTGGATCCGGACCATTCCATGCTTGCCTTCAGCAAGCGGTCCAGGAAGTCCTGAATGAGCTCGCATGTGGGTTGCATAGAAGGAACATTTTCGGTTCCAAATATATTGTTGTAACTTAGCCAATAATAGAAGAATAGTAGATTGTCCCTTAATATGTCCTACACATTCAAGGCTATTAAGTGCCTGTACTACATATAAGCTATCTGAAATTAAATTGAATGGAGTGGAATCATAGAGCATAAATACTTGAATCACTGTCAAAATCTCCACTGCCTGTGCTGATGAATGGGGAAAAAGAAAAGTTTGTGGATCTGAGCCTTCTTTGAATATCACTCCCATACCTCCTTTGGATCCATCTGTAAAAATATTTGGCGCTCCAGCAATTGGTGTAGATCGAGTGATTTTAGGAAAAATAATAGGATGAGCCAAAACAAACCTGAGCCATGGATGTTGTGGATAATGATTATCGAATTATCCTGTGGCCATTACATGGACAATGGCCCAGTCAGAATTGGTGGCAGCTAGACTGGCAAGCTGTTCTTTAGTATATGGAGTGATGATAAGATCAGGCTGCATCCCAAATGCAGTCAGAGTTGCCTTTAATGCCTTAATAATTGTTTGTGCAACACAGGCTGGATACCATGGCAACACTTTTTTGGGAGAATGAGGGAGGTGTACCCACATTATAGGACCCTCCTGCCACAACACTCCAGTGGGTGTGAGATCCGTGGCAAGAATACATAAGAGCAGTTTTTTCTGATAATCTATACGATCCACTTGTGCTTCAGCTAATCTTTCCTCTACAAGTTGAATAATCAGGGCCCCACAAGACCAAATCTTCAATAGCACAATTCCATAGAGAGAGATTCTAACATGGCTTGAGTAAAAGGTGCTGTTGGTCCATATTGAGCACAAGCCGTTTTTAATTCTTTTGATTGTTTGAAAGGAAAAAGCCTATGTCCTCTAATAATATCTCCTTGACCTGGTTTTGTCGGCATCTAAGAAATCTAATAACACTTCCTTAACCATCAGGGTCTTCAGTATCTGGGAAAACTCTAAATCCCCTAGTATCTTCTCCGTTTTTTGCAGCCCGATTTATCGCTGCTTGAAGTGAAATTAAAGAAAACAACTCATCTCTACGGTACCGAGCAGCAGTTTCTTCCTTAGGAAACTTAACACAGAGCATATCTTCTAACATATATGCAAAAAACAAAAAACTTATTTTTTGACCCATTGTATATTTTTACAACTCTTACGTTAGGAACTAATCTTCTGACCTATCCTTTATTACTATTTACACATTAGGCGCCTTCATTTTCTATCTTAGTTTCTTTCTTCATTTTCTAAGTTTTTTTCCAACTAACCTCAGGTGTCTTCCATCTATGGTGGCGGATTAGGAGAGGGAGGGGGAGGAGCGGAAGGTTTAGGGCGTTTCGTTTTTTCTATGAATTCTAACAGAGCTTCTTCCTTCTTATCTCTTTCTAGTGAAACAGGCCATATCTCCTCCTTAGGGGAGTTAGAGGAGTCGCTTTCAAAGGACTCCTTATCCCTCTGAGAGACTGCCTGTTGACCATTCCCTGAAATCTCCTTTTTCGCTTTTAAATTTTCTAAAATGGCTGCTTTCACTTTAGCAACCTTAGACAGACTCCTACACCCCTATCGTCGCAACACCTGCAAACCTTCACAGCGCTGTCCCTCGCTTATCCGCGAGCCTTATTTACTCTTACACCCCTATCGTTGCAACACCTGCGAACCTTCACAGCGCTGTCCCTCGCTTATCCGCGAGCCTCACTTATCCGCGAGCCTTATTTACTCCTACACCCCTATCGTTGCAACACCTGCGAACCTTCACAGCGCTGTCCCTCGCTTATCCGCGAGCCTCGCTTATCCGCGAGCCTTATCTTATTTTGTCGCTTACCTGCGAACTCTTCTTCTTCTTCTTCTTCTTCTTCTTCTTCTTCTTCTTCTTCTTCTTCTTCTTCTTCTTCTTCCTTCTTCGTCCCTTCTTTGTCCCCTTCTTCGTTCCCGGGTTTCGGCACCACTTGTCGCGTCCCTAGGGCTCTGACCAGCAGAGCCTAGGGAAGAAACACACGAACGCCGACTCTGTTGATGAAGCTCCTTCCTCTTTAATGCTCTCTCAATGCCCTCTCAGGTAAAAACAACATCAGTCTTCTATCTCCTCCCTCATCACTCCACCAACCCTCCTCCGTGGCACTCTACGTCTCTGCTGCAGCACACACCGGTCACAGTGGTGGCTTTGTGAACATGTCCGTCCCAGCTCGGAGCCCGGAGCAGTCCGCCAAGAAACTGCTCTTCCTGTCCACCAACCCTCTTAGCTCCCGCCCGCTAGGGCATGCGCGCTTTTTAACCTTCTCCTGGGCGGGCAGGTGGTAGCACGAGGCGCTGCGTCACTAATCATCCGTAAGGCGCCTGATAGGGCTCACTGCGCAGGCTCAGGGCACCGCCAGCCTCGTGAGCCTCGTGACTTGGCTGCAAGCCCAGGCGCCATCTTGAGTCCACGCTGGCAACAAGCCTGGGTGCCACCTCGGTCCTGCCGAGTGGGCCCCGACAAACCAGTCTTGGAGGGGACCAACAATAGGTGATTTATTAGAAGGAGGAACGAATTAACATGAGTGCGCACTTTCCTAAAGAACTGGTCACTAAAGGGTTTTGGATTTACTCTCCACTTCAGACCACAATCCAGAGAGGGTGATAGCATGAGATACAGAAATAATGTACAAATCTTGTCTTTTAAATGTGTAATCTGGCCGGGCGTGGTGGCGCACACTTGTAATCCCTGCACTTGGGAGGCAGAGACAGGAGGATCGTGCTGGTTCGAAGCCAGCCTCGCTGGCTTAAGAGACCCTGTTTCCAAATAAAATATAAAATAGGTCTGGGAGTATAACACAGAGAGAGAAGGGTTTCCAGGAACCCCAGTACCACCAAAAAAAAAAAAAAATGTGTAATCTGATCTACATTTCCTTTTTAAGTGCATGAACTTGGTCCTAATTGGCTTGGGACATCTATCTGCTGGGCATGGGACCATGAGTGGAGAAGAGAATTAGGATTTGTTAAAGTAACAGAAATAATAATCTTAGCTTTTGACATTCGAGATAGGTCTCTACAGCTAAGATAATTGCCTCTTAAGCTTATTTGTTGAAAAGACTTTTGGCACTAGTCTCCTTATTTTTTGGCATGTAAATTATTAAGCCAGTGATTCGGGTCACAAAATCTATAGAAAGTACCAATATTCATGACTAATGCTTAGCTAGGCCTTTGGAATTGGAAAGTAGGAGGTACATAAAACACTTCTGTTGCCTGGGTTAGGAGAATGACATTGGGAAAGAAAGGGAGGAGAATTAAGAAGATATGACTCAAAAATTCATCTTCTAGCTGGGCGTCACGGTACATGATTGTAATCCCAGTACATAGGCGGCTGGGACAGAAAGATTACAGGTTCAAGGCCAGCCTCAGCAATTTAGTGAGACCCTTAGTAACTCAATGAGACTCTATTTCAAAAACAAAAAAGCTCAGGGTGTGCCCCAGAGGTAGAATGCCCCTGGGTTCAATCCCTAATACATGCCCCCCCAAATATTTCATCTTCTACATAAGATGAAAAAGTTCACAACAGACCACAATTTCTGCCATAGTAAAATGGGTCGCCATAAAATCTATAGAATTTTTTAAGGCAGCAGAGAACTATGGATACAAAGAAATAGAAAGGACTGCATCCCAGATAAGGGAAAGCTTTTCTTAGGTGAGCAAAGATAGTAGCCATTTTCACCGCAGGGGCAAACTACCGAGTGAGGATCTGGACATGGATGGAACTGGAGACTGTTATGCTGTGAGATCAGTCAGTCACAAACAGTGAAGGGCTGGATGTGTTCCCTCTTATGTGGCTGCTAGGGAGGAATCAGGATACAGAAAGGACTCCAGACAAAGAGAAGTCCTAATGGAGTGATAGAGGGGCCCAATAGAGGGAGATGATGGGGAGTAGGGAGATGCAATGAAGAAACCATTTCAATGGGCATGGTGTATATGCACCAATTTATCAATGCCGATCTTAATGGCGTACACGGGAAGGGGAGAGTGGGCTGGGAGCCAGGGGAGGCTCACCAAGGGCTGCGTGCACATGTGTCTCTAGCACTCTGAACTTCATCAGGAGGTCTGATTACAGTGCATCGTTCCAAAAAAAAAAGAAAGTGAAGGGTTATATGTTTTGTCTAATATGTAGAAATGGGGAGAAGCTGGGATACAAGAGGGACTCCGTATAAAGAAGGAGAAACCCTAGTGGAGCAATGGAGGGGATTATAAGGGAAAAAGGGAATGGGAGAGTGAGACTTGAGACTTGATGATGAGCGCACTTCAGCTAATTCTCTGTACATATAAAATGATCAGTGTTAACCTCAGGATCTTGTATGGGAAAGTGGGTGGGAGGTGGGGAAGCTCACCAAGTGCTGTGTGTATATATGTCACCATCACTCAGAAGTTCATTATGTTGTAGAATTATAATGCACTGAAGCAGAAACCGGAGGATCACAAGTTTGAGGACAGCCTCAGCCTAGTGAGAAACAAAACTCACTGTTTAAAAACAAAACAAAAATAAAATAAAATAAAATAAAATAAAAAGGGCTAGACATGTAACTTGGAGGTAGAATGTCCGTGGGTTTAATCCCCAGTACCACAAAATAAATTACTAAGTGAATAAATAAATGTATATTTAAAAAATAAATCATTCATGGCAAAAAATAAGTGTAACACAAGAGAATAGTAGAAAAGAAATGTCTGGGATTAGGTGATAGTTTGTTTGGTGTTAGGATTCACATTCATTCTTCTGCATGTTCAAGATAAGAGGCTGAAGGTGGTGAAGGATGTGAAGCAAATATGTTGCTGCTATACTGGTAGTGATAGCCGGGCGTGGTGGCGCACGCTTGTAATCGCAGCGCTTGGGAGGCTGGGACAGAATTGTACAGGTCTGAAGCCAGCCTCACCCACTTAGACTCTCAGCAATTTAGTGAGACTCTGTTTCCAACTAAAGTATAAAAGAAAGGTCTGGGAGTATAGCCTGGAGGTAGAAAAGTCCCTGGTTTCCACCCCCATACCACAAAAAATAAAAAATAAATAAACTGGTAGTGACTTGGTTTTTTGCTTGTTTTGTTTTTTAGAGGAGCTTGCGGTTTTCCTCCTTTCTAGGGACCTCTCAAAGCCAACCCATTGAATATTTCTGCCTTTGACATCCAGCAATTGATGCCTCTTGGGCCTCTGAAGCCACAGATCAAGCGAGAGTGGATCCAGCACCGCCCCCTCTGGAGAAGACTGCTCACCTGGGGGGAGGGCGCTCAGTGGTTTGTAGATCTTTGGGACCCCACAGGCATCCAGATGCTTCCCTTTGGACACGACAAGGACTTAAAGTCCTGGTAGTATCAATGGCATGCTAGCTTGTGTGTGTTCAATCTGATATGTATATATTAATATGTGCTATTGTAATATGAAATTAAGTACCACAAGCATAGTATACTACATAAATACCAATACACTTCAAAAAAGAGCCAAACTCTACCACATACCAGTTGATCTTACTTTAATCCCCTTCATGACTCCCATTCTAGAGCAAACTGCAGCCATGCTAAGGAAAACTCAGAAGACAATTTCAAAACAATAGAAATCTAAATTTGCATCTTTTAAGGACAGAAAATAGAAGATATCTTTTTGTGTGTGGTACCGCGGATGGAATCCAGGGGCCTTCTGCTTCTGGGCTACACTCTCAAACCTATTTTATATTTTATATGGAAACAGAATTTCACTAAGTTGCTGAGGCTTCTTATTGGACTGACACAGAAGGGAAGGTAGAGAAGACACATGAACCCATTCATTCATTCACTCATTCAGGAGGCAGATATGTCCTAAACACCTACTCTCTTCCAGAGCCTGAAGTTATGAGGCAGGTGATCTATTCCTGTTTATACAATTGCCACAGTTTTCCAAGTAAACAACCAATCAAAAAATGTGGATAACTCATTCTGGCAACAGGCAAAGTAGGCACTGTGATTATCCCAGAACAGAGTTGGCCCTTCAGCAGAACTGCCAGTCTACAATTTTACTTTGCAAACCTGTATTTTTCAGGCACAAGAAAGAACTCTCAGTGAACCTTACCTGTTGCATCTACTCTTCTATTTCACAAAAAGGATTTTATAATTGAAGAAAGAGTTCTCTTTAATTTTGTGTGGAGTGTTAGATGTTTGGGCGAAACTCAGGGCCAGCCAATGTTCACTTGGTTATATTTTGATTTCTGTACCTTGGCAAAGCGAGGGATTTTTGTGGGTGCTTATTCTTCTGAACATTTTTTTCTGTATTCGACAAGCCACCTACACTCTCCTTTCATAATCAGCACCCTCGCCTATTAATTTCTACTTTGAAGTTCTTAACATACACAGATTAAATGTTTCCTATTTGTTTGGGAATTGATTTATCATACACCCCATTATTCCTAATCACTTGATGTTATCGATTCTTATCTTCAAACTATCCTTTCCTCTCAAATGTAAATTAAATGTTCTGATATAAATATTTTGGCATAAGAGGAAAGCATTTTTAATAGGCAGGTGGCATTTCAACTATTTTACTCAGATGGCATGAGCCCAGAAGCTGGCTGAAATTTACAAAATATTATTTGCTTTATATTTTACTTTGCAAACCAGGAGAATGACTAATTAGAATCGTGACTCAAAGCTATAAGAAATACTTATTGATTCAGATCATGAAAAGACCAGGGTGATCAAAAGCACACATCTATCTCCCTCTTCAGCTGAGTTCAGAAGGTTAAGTGCTGTTTATCTCAAATCCTGGGCATTAACTTTGTCTTGGTAATGAAGAAGACAATTAACCTCTCTATTCATTCACTGTTAGGATGCAGTGTATCAATTAGCAAAATCACTCAATTAACAGCTCTCAGTGAAATACACCACTTGTTCCTCACTTTTCTCATCGATTAAACATGTAAACAATTACCACACTGAAGAAAATGTCTAGAACTCTAAGAATACATACTTATGTTCCCACTGTACCATGAACAGGTGTCCTAGAATTAAACAAGGACTGACAGAGCATGCGGAGAATGACTTTGTTTATTTACTATTTTAATTTTATTATGTCACACAATTGTCACAGTAGTATTCATAGCTACGCACATATAGAAGTGTTAGTTTTTAAAAATATACTTCTCCTGGCTGTGATGGCCCATGCCTGTAATCCCAGGACTTGTAAAGCCTAGACAGGAGGATGGCAGGTTCAAGGTCAGCCTCAGCAATATAGCAAAACTCTCAGAAAACTAGCAAGATCCTGTTTCAAAACAAAAAGAAAACAGGGCTGGGGTTGTAGCCTGGAGGTAGAATGCCTTTGGGTTCAATCTCTAGTAACAATCGCATGCATGATAGCTTAGATAGATAAGTAAGATAGATAGATAGGTAGGTAGATAGATAGATAGATAGATAGATAGATAGATAGATAGATAGATCCATTTATCTGTCCGTCCACATTTCTGAGGCTCAGAAAAGTTAGGAAACTACCTGAAGGGGGGAGAAGCTACCTAAAGACACACAGTGATAGTTAGTGATGGAGCTCAACTCTTAATTTAGGGCATAGTGTTGCCAGAGTCTGGACTTTTCTTTTTTTAACTGTGTGCCAGACAGCCTCCCAAGAATGCAAAAATATCACAGAACAATCAGAGTTGTAGTTAAATATTTATGTGCAATGTTATTGTTAGTCATTTCAGCATTATTTAAAATGGTGGGAAATTGGAAACAGCATAAATGTCCAACAGTTAAAAAATTGTTAAATAATTTATGGTGCAAAGGAATATTATTCCATCATTAAAAATCATGTTTTCAAAAAAAGAGCCATTTGTAGATACGTAATATAATGCAAAGTAGAGAAGTAAAATCAGTTATAAGCCAGTAGAGAGATTGTGAGTCAAATTTTAAATAAAAAAAAACATATACATGTACATGAAATAGAAAAATAACAAATGATTGATGTGCGCATGTATACCTCTACCATCTTGTACTCTGTTAAGATGTATGACTACAATGCCCCAATAAAAAATTTTAAAATAACAAAATTGGAATTACATAGATGAAAGCATTATCATTCTCTCTGTCTTTCTCTCTTGTTTTGTTTTGGGTATTTTTGGTGCTGGGTACTAAACCTAAGGCCTCACTAAAGCTAGACTCTACCATTGAGCTACATCTCTAACCCAGGTAATTTTTTTCTTGACTTGTGGTAGTGATTTTATTTTGATTATTTATTTATTTATTTATTTATTTATTTATTTATTTATTTATTGGTGGTACAGGGGTTCCTGGAAACCCTTCTACCACCGGGCTACACTCCCAGACCTATTTTATATTTTTATTTGGAAACAGGGGTCTCTTAAGCCAGCGAGGCTGGCTTCGAACCTGCGCGATCCTCCTGCCTCCGTCTATAAAGAGTGATTTTAATCATGTTCAGTACAGTTATCTGTGAAGCATATGACATGATGCTATGTCTCCCATAGTGAGGTGATTTCTGTGGGTAAACTTTAGTACATCCAACATCTTCTATGAATGAAACTAAGAAACGTGATGCCTATAGTTTTGTTTTTTTCTCAAAATCATTTTGACTATTGGTGTTTTTTTGTAGTTTCAAAGAATAAGAAAATGAAGAACAAACGTAAAGTTAGCAGATGGAAAGAAATAACAAATATCAGAGCAATAATTAAGTAAAATAGAGATTAGAAAGATAATAGAAAAAATTGACAAAAAGACCAAAACAGAGAGAGATATTATAACTAATATATTAGTTATACTAATATAACTAGTATTCATAGTTAAATACTAATATAACTAATATAAAGGGTCATAAGAGACTACTATGAGTATTTATATGTCAACAGACTGGATAAGTTAGAATAAATAAATAAATTCTTAGAGAAATGCAATCAACCAAAACTGAATCATGAAAAAACAAACAATTATGAACAGACCAATAATGAACAAGACGACTGAGTTTATGGTCAAACCCTCTCAACAAAGGAAAGGTGCTAACCAATGGCTTTCATGGCTAAATTCTAACAAGCATTTAAAAAATTAACGCCAATCACCTCAAACTCTTCCAAAAATTGAAGAGGAAATGCTCACAAACCCATTATTTGTGATTAGCATTATCTGTATATCAAAGCCAGATCAGGATGCTATAAGAAAATTATAGGTCAATAGCTCTGATAAACATAGATGCAAAAACTCTCAATGAAATACAAACTAAACTCAACCATACATTATACAGATCATATGTCATGATCAAGCGACATTTAATTCCTGGGATGCAAGTATGTTTCTAGATATACACATCAATAAATGAAGGAGAAGATTCATATGATCATCTCAATAGATAAAAAAAATTGACCACATGCAGTATCCTTTCATATTAAAAACTTTCAACAAACTAGGTGTAAAAGAAATATATTTCAACAAAATGAGGATTTTCTTGTTCAGCATGAGCCTCCTGGTTATTCTTGACCACAATACCTGCTACAATGATATTGAAGCTCTTACCACTACCTACTATTTTATTGGCTATTTATTTGTCTCCCAGAAGTAGAGCAGGAGTAAAACCTATCGCATTCATTTTCTGTGCCTAGTATCTATGAGAGTAAGTTGGTACATCATGTTTGCTCAACAAACATTTGTTGAATGAATGATTAAATTCCAGAGAAGTACCTGTACTCTTTGGGGGTGGGGGCCTTAGGAGAAACATACCATCATGATACCTACAAAATTATCTTGAATATTCGTTGCATAAAAGAAGGCGCTCTTCAAATTTAATCTATTCTAATGTGATTTCAAGTAAGCTCCCTACAAGTGAATTGCTCTATTTTCAAGAGAAACTGGAGTACAATCTTTATCTTCATGAATTTAACATTTGTGGTCCCTCTCTTTGTAGATAATGTGGAAGTTCATGACATAAAATCATTTGCAATTTTGCTGAGGTTAATTTGAATTCAAAATGCTGGTGAACAGGATTGAATTTTTTAGAGACCAATGTAGCCACAAGCCAGTGTATAGATTCCAGGTTGTGTACATTGGGGGTGAATTGGGCTCCACTTATGATTTTATGTGTATATGAAAATATTTTTCATCTGCTAGAAAATGCTGCCCAAAATGAAGACAGCCTCAAGAACTTATGAGGTAAATGAAATAGTTTTAAAAAGTATTAGTGCTCAGGCAGAAAATAGACCTTTGGATAAAGAGTGAAATGTTAATTCCATTGGTGACCTGGATATATGATATAAATAAGACCAGCCATATGTTCTCTTAGGAAATTTCAAAAGCAATAATTATGAAATGAATTTAGTGTTTTTTACAGGGCAGAAACTGATCCTCAAGTGAGAGTTGGATAATTTGCATGTAATTTTTCAATTATATGAAGTCCCTCTGTATAGGGAAAATAAAATATGAGGACGGTCTTTAGGAATTTGGGAATTTTCAAGAATTTCAGAAACTTTCCCTCATGAGTTAGATAATCTACTGTTCTTTAGTGAGCTAACAGTGACTTGGCATCTTCACAAAAGTTTGGAGATTAATTTATAAACAAAGAATTAATTAGAGAGGATATAAACAATGGCAGCATTTAAGGGTAGAAGAAATTCTGTCCATGCTGTTAAAGCAGCCATTTCTTTACTCTGTCTTCCGAAGCCCCTTTCGCATTTGTCCCCAGCACTGCAGCTGATCCTTTCCTTTCAATTCTCCTGCTGGCCATTTTCCCCAGGAAATGTTCTGCCATTAGCGAAGTCCTTACTGCTTAATGTTCTCTATGGAAGCTCAGAAAATGACACAGACTATGTTTAATTATTAGTTTGCACAGTATGACCGGTGTGAATACTGATATTTTGCATGCTTTCATGGACAGAAACTGTTTTACTTAAATATCATCAGACTAATTTACTCTGGATCAGTGGCCAGCCTGATAGTAATCATAAATGATTGTGTAGACACAGTTTATTCTAGGAGCAAATCCATTTCATTCTGAGTGATTCGGTAGCAGCAGTGTATTAGTGTGTGGAATTATTTGTGTGGTTTACATTTCTGATTTTCCCTTGCAGTTCCCCACCCCGCCATTCAGTCAGGAGTATAGCAAATATAGTATCAAATAATATTGTAGTATTATTTGGCCACATTTGGGTCAATTACTATAAACTCAGAGAATAAGTGAAACTCTTTGGACTTTCAAGCATAAGATTTTCTTGATTTGGATGAACACACACTTAGGCAGTTTTCTTATTTTTTTTTTTATTCCTGGAAAAACACAAGGATTATCTGAGAAATTATGGGAAATAATGGTCAGAGAGGAAGAAAGAGCCGAGCTATGTAGTGCTGAGAACTGGACTGTTGTTCTACCTCTGGACAAGACTAAAAATCCCTCAATGGGATGAAATGGAATGAAAGAAGTTTTGATCATTTTTGAGAATCTGAAAGCATTAATTGATGCATTCAACATGAATTTTCTGCCTCCTAGGTGGTTTTTTCTGCCTATATTCTCCTGGGACATCAAGAATGAAATGTCCCAAAGGGAAATCATCCTTAGTCCCCAAATCCTTTGTTCCTCAACTTGGCTAAAGGCATCTCCATTCATCCAGTCATCAAGCGGGAAGCGCCGAGTCCTTCCAGAACCTTACTATTCCAAATGTGATCATTTTCATCATATACTTCCCTGTTTAAAATCTTTGGTGCTTCCTTTTCGTAATTTTCAATTTCTTCCTTAATCTCACCTGTTTTTATATTTTAGCATCATCTTCTACTCTCTGCTCTGCAGTTTATATATAATTCATATCAAACTTTTTAGGTTGTTTAATAAAGACCTTACTTTCATAGTCCTATGTGATTTCACATCCTGCTTTATGTATCTATAACTGTCTGCTTTTGTTCCTTGGGAAAATTCTTTTCCTCTGTAAAACTTGGAATAAATTGGGATTGGGATGATAGGAAGGCAGGGAAAGTCTACTGACACAATAAGATCAGAAGTGAGGGGGCGGTGAATGTACTAGGGCAAGGGGGGGAATGTCCAACGCTTGGGCTGAGGGCTACTAAATTTTCTGATTTTGAATTCTAAATTTTCTAATTTTTGTCTGTTTGAGCCAAACAGAACAGTGAATGTTTCTGGGCAAGTCCAGATTTCAGAGACAAGAACGAGTCAAATCTGTGCAGGAGCAAGTTGTGGTGTCCTTGAGGGGCAAACGTTAAGGTCAAGAGACATGTTGCAAGACATGGGAACTGGGGAATGAAGCACAATCCAGATCCAGGTACTGAGGCAGGGGTGTGGCTCAGTGGTAAAGCACGTGCCTAGTGTGCACAAGGCCCTGGGCTCAATCTCCAGTACTGAAAAAAGAAAGAAAAAATAAAGAAAAAAATCAAGGCACTCTCTAACATCTCTGAGAGAAGCAGAGGAATCATATGCTTCATGTTCCCTGCGGTCTGGCAGATGCCTTGTCGCTGTTCTTTCTAGTTTATCTAGTTTCTACATCCATATGTCCCATGTGCAGAATTTTGGATGAATTGTGTCAAGGAGTCTGACATGTGCCTCTTTTTGCTGTACTTTGCTTATGTGTATATGTTTCTTCCCTATTTATAATGCTCATATACTTACTGACTGTTAACTCACTGTATTGTGTTGTATTTATTTATTTATTTATCTCCCACTTTTCTAGTCTCTGAGTTTCTGGAGTGTGCCTTATTTATCTTTATATTCTCAATGCCTAACAGTTCATTGGCGTAGCATAAATAGCATTTAAGCAAATTTTTGTGAATGAATTATTAAGTGAAAAGATAAGTGATTCTTTATGATAGTCAAGAACTAGACTCAGAGCAACCTTCTGGCTGTTCTGTAATGTGACTTTGGTTTCCTATGAAGTCCTTGGCAATACTGCATTCATTTGACCTTAAGGTTCCCACTAGCACTTTGTGGGGGAAATAAAATCTGCAACTAGAATACAATACAATATGACTTGCTCTAGGCAAAGAAACCCGGGAACTGATTCATATGAGAAACCCAAGTGTCCATGGAATGAATGAGTGCAGTTCAAAGGTCAGCAAACTTTCTGTAGAGCTGCAGATACTCAATATGTTAGGCTCTGGGGACTGTATAGTCTCTGATTTGTGGTGAACAAGAAATCATAGTTGATACATAAATGAGTGAGGGTGGCAGTGCTCCAATAAAACTTTATTTACAGAAAGAAATGGGGGGCCAAATTTAGATTGTGCTATTTGTTTATTCCTATTCTAGTTAATTCCTTTACTCCTATACTAGTTTTTTTAAAATTCCTATTCTGATTAATTCTCTCAGAACTTCATTATTAGAAGGGCTGAAAGCTGGGCATGGTATGTACTCTTGCAATCCCAATACTTGGGAGGCTGACACAGGAGGATCACAGTTTTTATGACCAGCCTCAGCTACTTTAGTGAGGCTCTCAGCAATTTAGTGAGACCCTGCTTCAAAATAAAAAATAAAATAGGGCTGAGGATGTAGCTCAGAGGCAGAATGCTTCTAGATTTAATCTTCAGTACCACCATATACCAAAAAACAAAGAAATATTCAAGCAAAAAGAAGAGGAAGAAGAAAAAGAAGGAGGAGGAGGAGGAGGAAGAAGAGGAAGAGGAAGAGGAGGAGGATACACATTGAGAAAAGAATACACATTGTTGGTTACCTCATACGTTCTGAATAGTTACTTGACACTAATTAACTTATTTATTTCTCATAGCAGGAAATCTATTCTAAATAAAATTCAAAATATCTAAGCGACTTGGTGAGATCACATAAGCAGCAAGTGATGAGGTCTAAGGATTTCAGTGAGATCAAGGTGACCGCAAAACTCATGTTTCCCTTACTAAAAAAT
Organism: Muscardinus avellanarius; assembly: GCF_963383645.1. Classification (NCBI taxonomy): domain Eukaryota; kingdom Metazoa; phylum Chordata; class Mammalia; order Rodentia; family Gliridae; genus Muscardinus; species Muscardinus avellanarius. The sequence goes on from NC_137806.1 coordinate 16,589,804, forward strand.
ACTGGCTCCATTTTCTCCTCAATTAACTGTTTTATTTTTATTTTTTTGGTAGCAGAGGTTGAACCCAGAGGCATTCTCCCTCTGAACTACACCCACAGCTCTGTCTCACTAACTTGCTGAGGCTAGCCTTGAGTCTGGGATCCTCCTGTCTCAGTCTCCCAAGTGCTGGGACTACAGGTGTGCACCACCTAATTCAGCTAACTGACTCTTTGCTGTGAAAGATGTAAGCTCTGACATATTTCAAGCTGCCTTTTCTCGGTCAGGAAAGGCCTAGCTCTGCCATGATAATAGCTCCAGGATTCTCAGGCCTCGACAATACAGCCTATGAAGTACACGCTGCTGTGAAAGGAGTTTGGAGGTTGGGCCTCTGCGGGTTTTTGTGTTGTTGTTTTGTTTTGCTTTGCTTTTTGTGATTCTAATAGACTTTCTTGTTTTCATGGAGAATGGAGGCTGAGTGCAGACAGGGTTGTCAGTCACACGAGTTGTTCTCAGATCAGCAGGGTTCTGCTCCATGTTACCTCACCCTGAGTCTCAGGACCCCAGCACTGGAGTGTGCCCGGTCCTCAAGGCCGGGTGAGGAGATAGGCTGGTCATACATACATGTTTTAGGCTTTTGTCCAGAGTTGAAGTACATTATTTCTACTCACTCTTCAGAGGCTAAAGTAAGTCAGATGTCTTTCATGTAGAGTCAAGTAGGGGGCATGTAGCCTACCATGTATCCAGAAGGAAGAGAACTATAAAGATAAGTGAATAACACTAACAACTGTCTACAAATATTTTAGTAAGAAAATTACGATTTTTCCAAGTGGATTAAATGTCAAAAGATTTTTATATCTGAAACGATGCCAGTGTGTGTGGGAGAAGCAGAGGTCTGGACGCCTTCAGAACATATTAATGTTAATATCACCTTATGCATTAATTATGAAAACATTCCTTCCTGGCTCTTTACTGTATATTTGGATAGTGAGTACCTTCTCCAAATATTTTGGCAATTGGAAATCGAGGCATTCCACAAAGTATTAGATATTTATTTAATGCCTTGTGGAACCATTGTCAAATCAAAGTTTATAGCAATTTAGTAGTGTTAGGAGTAGCATTTATATGATGCAGTTTTTCTAGGTATAAGGGCTGCGTGGAGATAACAGAGCCAATTTTAAAATTAATGTTAATTAGAAAATAAAGGGAAATGATTTGGGATGTATCCGATAATAAAGACAAATTCTGTCCTCATATGATTTCCAACACCTGAACTAGTTTCTTTGTTGCTCTGGGTGAACTCTCCTTATGCTGTATCCCCAATCTGAAGGATATGAAGAGCTGTTAGAGATCTGGAGGGCAATTTGCAAGAAATCGAAATCTGTGACCAACCTTCCTTTTGTCTTTGAAACTGGTTGAAGCCGGTATGGCCCACAAAGCCTAAACTATTTACTAACTTAACCTGTGACTTTGTGCCTTCTCATTGGCAAAGACTGAATGGAATGTACATTCAGACAGTATGTTCAATTTAAGAAACATCCACAGATTCTAGCACTTAACAAGAAGGCGAGTATTTCTCTTGTTTACTTATAATTTCTGTGGGAAAATTATACACTTATGATCAATGTATGCTGATATTTTTCTAACACTACCTACAACACAAGAATTATGGTAGATGTTTATGGTACCAAAAATAATGATGATATTGACTCTGATTTGGGAGTCTTCCCTGTGCAGCCTCCCTACTGACCTACCTTGACTTTGTTAGAAAGTTGGTCTCTACTTATACAGTGAGATAATTGTCTTTGCCTAAAACTAGAACATGTCTTTAGAATAAGAATTGATTGTTTTGAATTTCAAGATCAAAGATATTTTCAAGGCTTAGGAATCAGCTCTCACTTTAGCCTCCCTAAAAAGAAATGTGAAGCCGGGCATTGTGGCGCATGCCTGTAATCCCAGCATTGTGGAGGCTGAGACAGGAGGATCATGGTTCGAGGACAGCCTTAGCTACTTAGTGAAGCCCTTTGCAAGTCAGTGAGACTCTGTTTCAAAAAATAAAAAATAAAAAATAGGGTATAGCTCAGAGGTAGAATACCACTTGGTTCCACCCCCAGTACCACACACACACACAAAGTAATGTGAAAGTGAGAAAATAATAAAAGAAAAATAATCCCACGAAGAAGTAAGCAGTATTTTCCAATTCCAACCCATGCACTTAGGTTGGATGATCTGACTTCAAGGCAAACTGGGGCCCTTGTTCCATTTGCACTGAAAGCCAGAGCCGTGTTTTCTACATAGAGTAAGTGCTGGGAGTTTACAACACATACATTAAAAAAATGATATCAGACCTATTTCTCTAACCATTTATTTTTCCCTTCCAGAAACCATAGTAATAACCTTTTCTAACTACATAAAAATGCATTCGTGCCAAAAAAAAAAAAAACTGCAACAGCATATGCCAATTCAGTGCTGTAGTAACGTCGTGACTTGATTTTGCCTTAAAAATGAAAAAAAAAAAAAAAAAAGCCCTGAAACAGGGTCTGAATCTGACCCTCCAAGCAAATTCCAACAAGCAAGGCGGGCAATGTTGCCCGTGTCAAGGCCAGGACTTTAGCTCATGGCAAGAAATGGGCAAGATCTATTTGCAGCACCCCACCGACTCAAGAAAAGGGAGAAGCCACAAAGGATGCAGAGGATGAGAAGAAGCCCATGCAGTATCTACAATATGGACATATTCCTGCATTGACACGCAGCCCTGTCACGATCGGTGACTAAGCTCTTTGAATTTGGGGACAGCTGCAGACGATCTTACTTTGCTTTCCTTCTCTGGGTCTGGAAAATCAGAGTAGATTTTTATCCTCGAGTATTCTTTGAATTAGCCTCATCTTTCCTGAAATGGATACAGAGAGGGATGAGTTTCAGGGCAGAGATGAAAGCCCCGAGTATATCCAATCTGGACCCAACAGCGAGCCATTTGATGCATGCGCAGTTAGAGAAAGTGGGAGCAGTAGGGAGCAGCACACAGTCCCTGTGGCTGCCAAGGAGGGAGGACACTGGATGAGGATGTGGGATCTGAACGTGAATAGGTACAAACGACTCAACGCAGCACTGAACGAGTGAATGGCGAGGCTGCAAGGTGCTGTATTTTATGTCTCTTATTTTGTGCCATGGATGGATATCTCATCCCTACTTTAAAGACCATCCTCCAAGAAGCTTTCTTTGACCATGCTGAGGTCTTTTTCCCCTCTGAGTCTTCATGGAATTACCACTTTTATGAAATGAGAGCATTGATTCCTGTGTTTATCTTAACTTTTGTCCTCAACGTAAATATTCCTGGAGGGCAAGAAATAAATTAGTTATCTGGTTTCTTCCCAGTGCTTATTTTATGTTTCAAATGTAGAAAGAGTCGGATACATATTTATAAGATTAAAGAGTGGAAGGTGGACATGGTGGCACATGACTGTAATCCCAGTACTTGGGAGGCTGAAACAGGGGGATCACAGGTTTGAGGCCAGCAACTTACTGAGGCCCTCAGCAACTTAGTAAGATAGTGTTTCAAAATAAAATAGGGGTGGGGGTGTAGCTCAAAGGTAGAATGACACTGGGTTTAACCTTCATAGTACCAATAAATAAATAGGTAGATGATAGGTAGATGATAGATAGATAGAGCACAAACATCAATTCTTATTAAATGAGTAAGTTAGAAGTGTAATAAGAACTTAGACTATGGAGAGATCTCCTCTGCTTGGGGTATTGAGGGAAGGCTTTATGGAAAAAATACTATTTGATTCCTCTTTGGATCACTGTCAGAGTAACATTCTTGCTAATATGTTACATTTATGGCACAGAGAAGTAAAAGATCTATGCAACTCTATAGAAACAGACATGCACGTTATCATGTTCTTCCTTTACTAACAACTGGCTGCGCCTTCAGCACACAGGACAGCTGGGACTTCTGACTGGTAAAGTTCAGTGCAGTGCCAGGCACACAGAAAATCATCAGTAAATGAATAGCTGAAATACTCTGGTAAAGAAATCCATCTCAAATACAGATTGCCAATCAAAAAGTATTCATTTAAGAAGGGAAAAACGTAACATTTATAGGACCTCTCTCTTAGCACATAGATTTCCTCATCTCAGTCCTTGCAGTGGCGCCATGTAGCTGATTTTATTCCCAGTGTTTTTGTAGGGAAAGCTTTGGGCTCCATGGGAGGAAGTAGCTGGTCCATGTTAGACAGCCAATAAAGAAGTAGGAATTCAAATCCAAGTCTTACTTCTCATGACTCTTTCTACCACAAGGAAGATGTGGGTAAAGCAGATGACGCTGGTACCCTCCTTACCTCGTTGCTTCCTCCTCTAACTAGCATTGGTGTTCTTATTTTTAAGCTTGCTTGCCCTGAGGTAAAAATTTCTTTCAGCCTCATCTAAGAAGCTCTTGTGACCTTTTGAAAGCACTCAAGTCTCCCATCTCGCCCAAACCCTCTGGGTTTAAAAAAGTATTCTTAAAAAAAATCCTTCCATCTTCTCCTCTGCATTATTTCAAACCTTGTTTCGTTTTTACATTAACACATCCTCTGGTATTATATATATAAATAAACTAGATTCAGTGCTTCTTGTGCATCCTGATTGGCCAGACCAGATGGAGTGATTTCTGAACTAGAATTGAAAATCAAAACACAAATGCTTTTTAAAGAGGTTGAAGTTTAGAAGCAACTGTTCATGGCAGACTTTAATTCTAAGCGGCTTTGGGTTTGTTTTCAAGCTGTGCTTGACTAGGGAGTATTGGAACCTCTACCCTTGAGCTACTACATATGTGTCAGACTATATACTGCCCTTGACAGAGAAGAGAACATAGTTGGAGCTGATGGGAGAGTTTCCGGGGCAATGTGGCTGTTATTATTATCCTAGTGATGATAGAAGTGACAGCTGTTTTTTTTTTTTTTTTTTTTTTTTTTTTTTTTTTTTGGTCGTTAAGAGCCTGTATGCAGAAACCAAGTAATGGAAAGCCCCCATGTTGGATGAGTTCCGGGAGCCCCTGCAGAACAAATTCCAAAGAGTAATGCATGCTAATTTTCAAGTACTCATTCTGAATGAGACTCCTTGCACTTGTCATCGTATTTAATCCTCTGAAATCAGCACCACAATTCCTGGTTTGCAGAGGACACTGAGAGTGCCAGGGTCCCACAACCAGAACGGAGAGCAGCAGACTTGGAAACCAAGTGTGTGACTTCAGAGCCCTTAATCTGTGGCTGTGCCACGTCTGGACCTACAGCCAGGGTGTTTAGTGTGATTAGAAGGCAGTTTTCCTCTGTCCCATCAAAGAGGGCCTCCGAGTGAACATTCTCACCGCTAAAATCCAAAGACTACCACGTCACGTAGAGGAAGGAGGGTTTATCTGTTCACAATCCTTTGTGAGTTTGGCTTCAGTCCATGTGGGGCCAGGGCTGGGATCTCAGGGATGGCAGACAGGGAGTGGAGGGAGGGCTCTGCTTACACCATGGAGGCAGAAGCAAGAAAGCAGGCGAGGGGAGTAAAGACACAGCATGGTCCTCAAGGCCGCGCCACACACCAGGGACCCACCCTCTCCAACCACCCCCCCCCCCCCCCCCCCGCCATCCTTGGTTTCCACACAGATAAATCCCTTGCAATGGGTTTATGCCCTGAGGGTATTACAACTCTCCTGACTATGTCAACTCTGAGCCAAATACAGTGGATGTTTAGAGGACATTCTATATCTAAATCTGATAGCCTCCAAAACGTCTCTAAATGAGGAGATCAGTGTTCTGCAATACGTCAGAAAGTCTGAAGTCGCCCAACACTTCCTTTTGCTGTTCACCCAGACTAGGCTGAGACTATCACACAAGTGCATAGTGACCGTGCTCATCGCACTCACAGGGAAAGCTCTGGGGCAAAGCAGCTTGTGAACAGGAATTGGATCCAGAAAGTCTCGGACACTGACTCCATTTTTTATTCTTCTCTAACTATGCTAAAAAAAAGTATTTATTAGCTGGGCGTGGTGGCGCACGCTTGTAATTCCAGTATTGGGAGGCTGAGACGGGAGGATTGCAGGTTCCGGCTACTTAGTGAGGCTCTCAGCAACTTAATGAGACCCTGTTTCCAAATAAAATATAAAATAGGTCTGGGAGTGTAGCTCAGAGGTAGCTGGCCCCTAGGTTTTATTCCTAGTACCACACACAAAAAATAATTTATTGTGTCCACTTCTTTTTCTTGACCCAAACCTCGAGGATAAGACAGTTAATTCTCATTGTTTGCAGATTTCATATCCGTACATTTTCATATGCACGGAACTTCAGTTACAACCCCAGTCAACACTTTCAGGACTTTGTGGTCATGTGTAGTCACGCACAGGGCAGCAAGACATATGAGTTGCCCAGTGTACATACCCCCAGCTGAGGATGAACGAGGTGATGTTCAGCTTTCTTCTTTCAGCTCCTGTATTGTAAATGAATATCTTTTTCATGGTCTAGTTTTTGCATTTTTGTGTTTTTTTCTCCACCATGTTTGCTGTTTCCCCCATGCATGGTGTTGAGGTGCTGGGTAGTGTTTCTAAGTGCGGAAAGTCTGCCTGTGCCCAGAAAGGTTGCAAAGGCCTTGCTCAGGCACAGTTCTGCACTGTTGGCAGGGAGTTCAATGTTAATGAACCAATATTATGGTACATCCCACAAAATGAAGAGGAAAGTTACTTGTCTGGAGATGTGGCTACTCTGGGCAGTGCTAAAGTTTTATACATATATATATATATATATGTATATACACATCTATGTATATGTATATATACATAAACATATATAACATATATACTATATAACATATACACATATAAAATATATACATCTAACACATATATTTATGTCTGTATATATATAACATATATAAAACACATACATAGCATGTGATGAAGCTATGGAAAAGAGGAAAATGTAGCTAAACTTATGGATTCATGTGAGTTTTAAAAATCCTAGGCCCTAAATGTCTCTACTGATGGTCAAAGGATCCTCTCCCAATTAAAGTCATTCTCTCAGATAATGATATTTTTCTCCTAAAGAATCTATAAGCCACTACTAGTACATGTGAATTTATTGCAATAGTTATTCACTAGCCAGCGGAGAAGGGTTTAAGGGAATAGATTACGGGAGAGGTAGATTTTGGCAGTACTCAGGTCACTGTTTGGGGAAGCACTACATCGGTCATGGGGTGGTGATGGGGTAAAGGTGGGCTGTGCAGATGGGGAGTCCTGACACCCAGAAGTGGCAGGGGTGCTTTGGATGCACATGGTGGGCTCGGGGACACAGTTTAGCAGTGAGAAGAGAACACAGAGATGCTTAATAAGACTCTGAAGGGAAAAACTTCCTCATTTGCTCTATTTCTCAAGTTTTCCCAGAGTTGTCAAAGCTTATGAGAAATTATGCCATTGACATGCCTTGCAGAATGAAAATTCAGCCCAATTTGGCTCAGAGTAACAGTCGTTATTGTTTAGAATTTGTGCTCAACACTCTTTGTGTTTTTGTACCACCAAATTGCTTTATAGTCATTAATTAAACAATTACTCAAATTGAAAATGTGTCTCCGAGGAGCATGTTGGAAAAATAATCATAAAGAACATAATCCTCATTAAGGACGATTAGTCCACATGTGACAAGCCTCATTTAGTCTTGTAGAAAACAGAGATGCGAATTGGTATTTAGTCAAAATAAATGGGTTATGACACATTCCACCCTATAAAATGTTCCGAGGCTGGTGGGATAAAGAAGGAGACCTGCAGATGGTATGCCGGGCAAAGGCATCTAATGAACCTAGCGTTGCTATGTAGCAACAGCATTAGCATTTCATTTGTTGGAATGAATTATTTGAATTTTTCCCTTTTCCAAAGGGTTTGTGCACCGATCTTTATGCAATGGTGTAGCTAATGATTAAAAATGAACAAAGGCTCAAAAAATAGGACTTATTAGCAAAGGTTACAAGCTCTGAGATGATTAAATTCAGGAGAAGGCTGATGGAGTTCTTTAGTCAGGATTTCTCAGGGCTTGAATGTCTGCCCAGAAGATAGTAACTAGCTGGTCTTTCTCCCCACAGAATTATTTTAATAGATCTCAAAGGATGTCAACTTGAACTGCAATGGAAATGATTGGGTTGAGTTATAAGAAAAAACTTCTGCCCATTCTGGCAAGACTAAAATAATTTGGAAAGGAGATGTATAATATTGTTCCTCTAACAGTTCTTTTCTGTCCCTCCTCCCAAGTTATATTCAATTCTCTTTGGCCTGGAAGATGGAAGAATAGTCTTGTTTAAAGATAAGGGACCAAATGATGTCTCCATTTTTAGTAGGATTGGTTCATGTAGATAGTACAGTGAGCTGGGTGCTATATAAGCCCACCACTATTCTGAGATTTTAAGGTTCTATTATTTCTGCAAGAGAGATCTGAAATTAGAGGCTGAAATTATAAAAATAACTGGTGCCTTAGCCCGGAGGAATTCTTAAAGCATATCCATTTTCCTTGCCTCCTGAAACTACAAGTTCATTATCGGCAATAGGGATTTTACTCATATTTCTCCAATCGCTCCCTCTTATTTGTTCCCTCCTCCCTTAATCTAACCCATATAGAGTGGTTACTTTGGGGAATATCTTTATGAATAAAAATCGTATCCTTTGCTCAAGAGCTTTGGTGTGCGATTATAGATTAACATTTTCATTTTGAAAGTCAGAGCAATATACAGCCATGAAATTAGCAATAGGAGCATTATTTTAATTACAGCAAGTAGAAGCATAAGAAAGATTCAAGACAATACAACACTGTATCTGCAGGCTTCAAGAGTTGCGTGCTGACTAATTGTACTGAAGCGCAGGGTTGCGCTCAACAGCCTCCTCTTGTAGAACGTAATGGGTTGCTCTGGTGCCAAATAGCAAATGTGCTAATTCTGTGCTTCTCATCATTCCTTTTTCTGCTTTGTTTTGTTTAATATCCCATAGTTATTCACTTATCCATCACATACAGGCACCATCACCTTCAAATCCTTTACTAAGAAAATTTACCAGGGAGTAGGGCCAGGCGTGGTGGCGCAAGCTTGTAATCCCAGCACTTGGGAGGCTGAGACAGGAGGATCACGGTTCGAGGACAGCCTCAGCTACTTAGTGAGGCCCTCTGCAACTCAGTGAGACCCTGTTTCAAAGTAAAGAATAAAAAATAGGGCTGGGGGTGTAGCTCGGAGGTAGAATACCCTTGGGTTCCATCCCCAGTACTGAAAAAATAATTTATCAGGGAATCCTAAGATCCTCTTTCCAGGTGATCTAGAATACTTTCTTGAAGGCAGAATTTAGTACAAATTTACACTGAAAAATATTTTTATTTGAAATTTAGATTTAACTAGATGCCTGCCTTGTATTTTTATTTGCTACATCTGGCAACTCTACATGTAGATATTTTCATTAATTTGTTGGTGCTGCATGTGATTATTACTATTATTATTATTATTAGTTATTAGTGGTACTAATAATAGGGAATGAACCAGGGACATTCTACCTCTGAGCTATACCCCCAATTCTATTTTGTCTTTACTTTGAAATGGGGGCTCACTAAGTTGTTGATGCCTAGCTAAGCTGCTGAGGCTGGCCTTGTATCTGCAATTCTCTTGTCTCAGCCTCCTAAGTCTGGGATTATAGGCATGTGCTACCACACCCAGCTTAAATGTGATTATTTAATAATTGCAAGCAGGTGAGCTCTATTGGCATTATATAGTGTTCAATTCTGTAAATTCCTAAAACATAACAATATGTGGAAAACTCAAACTTTGACTTAGTTGGAATTAATGATTTCAGGGCAGGTAGGGGCTACCTTAGAATGAAGAAACTGAGTAAACTCGGTTTCTCTAAATTCTGTTTTGTTGGCTAAATAAAAAGGAGAATCTGATTTCCAGACTGACTGTAGAGTTGGTCTAGACTATGAATTTTTCCTAGTAGAATAGGAATTTTGTGACTATATTTGATGAATTTTTCCTAGTAGAATAGGAATTTTGTGACTATATTTGATTTTACTCATAAAACAAAGAGCATGTCAGAAGGTAATTGATTTCCTGTAAACCAGAGTGGGAAGGGCACCATGTTGACCATTGAATACTCTTACCTGGAGTGATACAGGTTTTGTAAGTTTTGACTACACTTGACTACACTTATTTAAAGATAGGTTATTAGGGGCCTAGATATTTAGCATCCCTATGTTCTCTTGTTGAACTGATCCATTATCCTTCATTCCTTATCAAATGATCTTCCTGATTTCTCCAAATAGCCTTTGCTCTAGAATCTACTTTGTGTGATATTAATGTACCTGCCGAAGTCTTCCTTCCTTTCTCTTCTCTCTCTCTCTCTCTCTCTCTCTCTCTCTCTCTCTCTCTCTCTCTTTCTTTCTTTCTTTCTTTCTTTCCTTTTTCTGTCTTAGATTGAACCTAGGGCCTTGCACATGCTAAACATGAGTTCTACCATTGAGCTACATCCCAGCAAACTATAGGAGGTATCCATGGTTGCGCACAAATGATATAGCTTTCTTTTAGCGTTTTCAGGATATATCTTTTTAATGCCTTATTAGCCTATTTGTGTCTACATATTGAAAGTTTATTTCTTATAGATATCCCATATTTCAGGTCTTTCCCAATATGAAAATATTTCAAGTGAGTGTTTAACCATTTATATTATTTGACTTCTTTTTTTATTTGACTTCTTTTTGTGTTATTTATTCTTTACTCCTCTTTATCTCTTATGCTGCCTAATTGGGATTGTTGTCTATATTCCATTTGATCTCTATTGGTTTATTAACTGTAATTGTTTGCTTGTCTTGATATTTACTTTAGGCATCTATCCCATTTAATAGAAGTCTCTTTGATGTAGCCTGGACACATGCTCCCAGTACATGGCCCTTGCTCTGTCTATTTCTTCTGTTGGAAGTGCTTTCCTTGTAGGGTAATAACAGCCACATGTCTTGTCCCCTCATTCAGTGCATCTGAGTTCAAATATTTACTTCATCAACACAGTCTTTCCTATGGAGATCAGTGGGGAGATTCCTGAGAAAACTGGGAATAGATCCACCATATGATCCAGCTATACCACTCCTGGGTATTTTTCCAAAGGAGTTGAAATCAGAGAACTACAGTAACATATTCATACCTATGTTCATAGCAGCACAATTTGAAATAGCCAAAATATGGAACCAAACTAGGTCTCCATCAACAGATAAATGGATTGCAAAATTATGGGAAATACACCCAATGGAATTCTACTCAGCTAATAAAGAAGAACAAAATCATGTCATTGGCAAGAAGATGGAAAGACCTGGAGAGCATTATGTTAAGTGAGATCAGCCAAGCACAGAAAGAGAAGGGACATATGTTTTCTTTAATATGCCCAAACTAGGGACTATTAGGGATACCAAATAATGGAGGGGAAACCTCAGCAAAGCTGAAATGGAAGGGTAGGAGAGGAAGAAGGCTGAGGTTGATCAATGGAGGAGCAGCATTCTAATATGTGTAAAAGTATGAATGTAGCATGGTCCAGCTGGACACTCCTTGCTGGGAGGGAGGGAAAGGGAAGTGAGGGAGAGGGCACCCAGCACAGTGTGAATGTATGGAAATTTCAATATGATCCATATAAAAACAAAAGAGTCTTTCCTGAACTTTTAATCTAAGGAAACTCCCTAAGCTCAATTATTCTTCATACTTTTATCATTCATGATAATATTGTCTATTGTCTTTTTCTTCTCACTACCATGCATGTTTCACACAAGCAAGAGACTATTCTGTTCACTGCTGAATCACCAGTCTGTGGTATATACCTAACATAGTAAGCCCTTAATAAATATTTCTTGAGTGAATGAATGAATGGATGAATGATTCAGAATAGGGAGAGGACACATGTCTAGGTTACTATCTAGATCAACATCTGGGTTGATCGACTGCAGTCTCTCTCATCATCAGAATGCATTCGGAAGACTAGCCGGAGAAGTAAGTGTGTCTTACCACATGGCTCTGACCATGGTCCTTTGGGATCACACTTGTACACTTGATAGAAAGGGGGTGGCCTTTTTAGTCGGCTGAGGGGCATTTGCTGGTGAGGTTTGCAGGGCATTGTACATCCTTCCGTAGCTTCTTTGTACTGGATGACCACCCAACCCATCCCTCTTTTCCCTTCATATCAACCTCCTTAATTACTTGTGTAACAACTTTCTCAATAATTCAAGGTTCAGAGTTTGATTCATCTTTAGAATGTCGAGGTCCAGGGCATTTTTCAGAAACAAACATGTGTGGGGTAGAGAGGAGGAGCAAAAGAGAACAAACGTGGTACAGAAAATACAGATGGGAAGCACTAGGAATTCTTAGTGCTTCCCATTAAGAATTTTCCAACATTTGTGTAAGTCTGAAATTGCTTCCAGGTAAGAAGTGGAGAGAATTTATTCCAGCCTCATTTCTTCCCCGCTGTATGGCCAGTTGGGCCTCTGACTCTTACATCTAGTTTGCTCTCCGACTCTGTACTGGCTTCTCATTTTATTTCCCTCTGGCCATACTCCAGTACCACTCCCATTGCTTTTATGTCCTCTTACCTAGACTCTTGCCACGGTCTCTGGAACAGGCCTCCTGAGGCGGCACTGTTGGCTGCTGTCCACCCCGCACATGGCTGCCTGGACACTTGGCCTGAAATACAGATCTAATCACAGAATTGTGCTCCCTGTGCAATCCCCTCATCACCTACAGAACAAAGAATTAGCCCTCATCTCAGGGCCCCAAACACTGGCCTCAGACTAATTTTTCACCTTTCTCCTCTGGGTCCATCCCACTTGATCCTGGCTATTCCAAGAACACACCCACACATTTCTCTTTGCTTTCTCTTCCTTCTCTTTCCATTGAAAGACTTCAAAATGCCACCTCCTTTGAAGACCTTCTGTTTACTTATTTATTTTATTGGTGCACTGTAGCCATACATCTTAATGGGGTACAAGATGGTAGAGGGATACATGCACATACCACTCATCGACTCCTCCAGGGAACAGGAGGTTTCTTATGAGGGCTAAGAGTCTGTAACACTGTTATTTATACTTGGTTATCAAGTTTATATCTCTGGTTCATCTCAAGGTTGTGCAAATTTTGAGAGAAAGAAACTTTTCTTATTCATCTTTGCATTTCCCCAAACTTAGAACACCTCTGCAGACTTACATATGGAGCAAATGGATGTTTGCTCAATTGAGCTGGTTCCTTTTATATTTTATTATCACCACTCTAATGGTTATTTCCACTGAGCTAATGTCCATTAGACCGTTTTGTTTCACATTTATATTCATTTTTAGGGTAACTTTCAAAAGATACAATCAGCTCAATTCTTCTTTATTAGTGTTGTGATTAGTAAAGGCATAGAAATGACCCAATGTTTTGGCCTCACCGAGAAAACTATGTGAAGGTCTACGTCAGTGAGCAGTTGTGTTCAAAATAATTTGGAAATGATTTGTCTCTCTTGAAATCATGCTTTTTTCTTATATCTTTAAGTAGTAGTACTTAATGCATGTTTTTGCCTTCTATGAAATATTGTCACAAGTATCCTTCTTCCCTCTCTTTTTGGCACCACCAAGCTTAATTTTATTTTTAATTTTGAAACAGAGTCTCACTAAATTGCTCAGGGCCTCACTGAGTTGCTTAGACTGGCCTGAAACATGCAATCCTCCTGTCTCAGCCTCCCAAATATTAGGATTACAGGTGTATGCCGCATGCCCAGCTCACAAGCATCTTTTATATAAGACTCATTATTCACACTCTGCATAGGTGAGAACTGGCTAATTTCAAAGTTAAAAAAACTTCAATGAAATTTTGATTGCCTTACTTTTAAATTTCAATTTATATTATTTATTTTTGTCACAGATTTCAACCACTGTAATCAGATAGAGAGGTATTCCTGCTATTGGATTATATATATACATATATATGTGTATATATGCATATATATATTAGAGGGCATAAATATATATATGCATATATGTAAATAAATATTTTTAAGGGGAGCAAAGAAGTTTATAATGATTTCTAAAGTTTTTTATCTAAAACTCTTTTCTGTTCCCTGAACTATATTTAAGAGATTTAAAGCCATATGATATGAACAAATTTATTATATTTCTACTTCGAGTTAAAAGCTTCAGGATTTAAAGGATTAAAATTCTAGAATGTTGCTTTATATGCAAAACAGTATGGCTAGGTTTCATGAGTACTTCCACTGTGCAGACTCAAGTTAGGGTTTCTCTATCTGTAATTTTAATATAGTTCATGATCTATTACAATAGCTTTTATGAATTGAAAAATGCAGCATTTTAAAATCTATTTAACTAGTAAGGGTCTATTTGATTTTATTTTTCATTCTTGAGTTTCTGTTCTCTAAAGAATAGTGGTATTTTCTAACACATTTATGATATGGAATTAAATTCTATAGAAAATCTATTTTTATTATAGTTATTTTGCATCAAAAAACTTAAAATTTAATTATTCCCATTATTTTCATCTAATTTAATTTCCAAATGATTAAGCAGCATTTTATTCAATTTTACTTTAGGATTAATTTGTTCGAGACCATTAGATGTATAGGTGTTCTTAATTCCCTGCAAAGCCCAACCCTCATTAGTCCTAAATTTTGAAGATTCTAGAAGTCTTTGTAAATGGCTCTCATGCGTACCCTAGATACATATATCTAAGTGAATATCCAGCTGTTTACTGCTGCTGGGTTTTACTTTGCAGAAGGGGTCAGCATAGCTCCAGAGATAGGGCCAAACTCCTTCCTAAGGTCGGTAGAGATGTACTGTTCCAGTCTCTGGGCAGAGACTCAGCCCAGGATTATCAACCTTATACACAGTACATACAGCTGCTGCCAGAGATTTCATTGGATTCTTAGAGTCCAGGGGACTTTTCTGCTTTTGGAGTCTTGAATTGCACAGAAATCTCCCAAGGAGTCTTCTAAGTCTTTAAACACAATTCTAATATAAATACCTTGACTACTTCAAATAAAAATTCACAAAATTTCCTTCTAATTGCTCCCTTACGATTACCTCTTTTTCACCCTACTTCCTCTTTCCTTCAAAGGCTTTGACCCACTTTTGCTGGAGGAATTTGAGTAATTTGGCAGCAACTTCACAGGTTGGACCTTGTATGTGCTCAGCCCATTCCGGGTCTTACTGGTTTGTCCTTCTGGGGTCATGTTCTGCCTGTCGATTTCTGCTTGTCCTCACTCTGCTCTTTGTGGTATGGTCATAACTCATTTCTGCTAATGACCCAATAGCTTATTTTAATACCAAACACATTAAGTCGCTGGTACAAAAGTTGCCATGTGATTTCTTCATATTCAGAAATTATACAACCCATTCTCGTGAAATATTATATATATATATATATATATATATATATATATATATATATATATATACCAGAATGTTCTCCACAGCACTTTTTGTTCTGATTCTTTCATAAACTTTGCTCATTATAGGGCAGGATGATCATTCCTATGCATTATTTCTGTGCTGGGCTTACTCACCAACACCCCAACGATCCTTCGCCCTGATTTGTACACTTTTAAGCCAGCTTGGCTTTCTAAGAATAGCTTGCCCCAGGCACAGACAAATCCCTCTCTAACATCTGAGAGCTAAACTTTATCTCCAAGAAACTGTAGCAAGGTCTGCCTCCTGACATTCCTCTCTATGTCAGCAGTGTCAGGTCTCAGAGTGACCTATGATTCTTCCCAAGTGCACATCTGGCCATTCACTAAACTCAGCTTCAGGTGCATCTGAAAGAACATTGCCATGGACATCGAGGTGACAGGCTCTGCTCTGGACCCTACCTGTATTTACCTGGGGACTGTTGTGCCCAAGGTTACCTTCCTACCACCTTCCACACGTTTCGCTCGTTCCCTGATCGCAGGTTTCTGTACTCTCTCCTGGACCCTGCTCTTGCTCACTGGCCGCCCATGTCTCTGCTCTCCTGGCACACTGCCTGCTCCACAGATACAGGGACACGTTACTCAACTGTGGGTACTTCCCAGGCTCAACAATGCATACGACTGGTGCAGGTCACAGGTGTGATTTCCTTTTAATCTGTTCTAATCTAAGGCTGCTATATAAAAAACCCCAAAGTCTTTGTGAAAAAAATTGAGACAAATTTTCTCCCATTTGTACAAAAGAGAAAAAGATTACAACCTACCGTGCTTTCAGCTCAGCGGAATATGGTTTACTAAAACTGCATACAAAGTTTTGGACTTACTAGCCCACTGTGTGTGTGTGTGTGTGTGTGTGTGTGTGTGTGTGTGTGTGTGTATACATATGTGTGTGTGTATGTGAGACTAGAGATTGAACCCAGGGCCATTATACCTCTGAGCTGCCACACCCTGGCCATATTTTATTTTTAACAGGGTCTCACTGAGTTGCAGAGGGCCTTGCTAAGCTGCTGAGGCTGACCTTAAACCTGAGATCCTCCTGTTTCAGCCTTCCAAGCACTGCAATTACAGGTTTATGGCACCATGCCTGGCTGTTAGCCCACTGTGTGTGTGTGTGTGTGTGTGTGTGTGTGTGTGTGTGTGTGTGTGTGTTACTGAGGATGGAACCCAGGGGCATTCTATCTCCAGGCTACACCTCCAGCCCTATTTTATTCTTTCATTTTGAAACAGCGTCTCAATAAATTATAGAGGGCATTACTAAGTTGCTGAAGCTGTCCACAGATCTGTGGTCTTCCTGTCTCAGCATCCCAAGTACTGAGCTTACAAGCATGCAATGCCATGCCCAGCTTATTTTAATCAACTGTTGAGTTAGGACAACGATATATTGATGAGACTGTCAACTGGCAAGCTATTTCTTCTATAGCATATTTCTATGTTACTTCTACTTTATTTATGATTTTGTTATTGAACTCTTGATGGCAATGATGTCCCCCTTCTTGATTACTTTATCGGCTATTCGTTCTGATTCAGTCCTATATTATCTCTCCTCATACAATTAAGGGAATTCTAATTTTTTATTTTCAGTTTGTTTGTTTGTTTGTTTGTTTGTTTATGGTAAATAAAAAATTAACACATAGACTAATCCTAACCCCAGCGGCATTCTACCTGCAAGTTACACTCCCAGCCTTATTTTATTTTTTTTTTTTGCTTTAAAACAGGGCCTCACAGCTGGGCGTGGTGGCGCACGCTTGTAATCCCCGCACTTGGGAGGCTGAGACAGGAGGATGGCGCAGATTCGAAGCCAGCCTCAGCTACTTAGTGAGGCTCTCAGCAACTTAGTGAGACCCTGTTTCCAAATAAAATATAAAATAGGTCTGGGAGTATAGGCCGGAGGTAGAAAAGCCCCTGGGTTCCACCCCCAGTACCACCAAAATAAATAAATAAATAAATAAATAAATAAATAAATAAACAGGGTCTCACTAGGTTGCTGAGAGTCTCACTACATTAATGAGACTGTCCTTGAACCTGCAATCCTTCTCCTTAGCCTCCCAAGTACTGAGATTCCAAGTGTATGCCACCAGGTCTGGCTTAATTTCAGTTTTTATTGAATTCATCCATGATAAAAGTACATCAAGATGAGAAAATATTATGTATTACATAAAAATATATAGCTTTATATATAGATAGAACTATAGGTATAATACATACATACATGTGGAACTCTGCACATACCACAGAACTTAAGTTCTAATGTTGAGTTGTATTAGATTCAACGAGAGGGTGTATAGATCTTATAATCTCCACTTATTTTTGTTCAACTGTGTTATGTTGAGCACAGACAAATTTTTATCTCTGATAGAAGAAACAGTTAATATAACTTACCCTACTTAAAAACTGTTTAAATAGAGCACTTTACTATTTTTCAACTGCTGCAAAGCATAAAGTTTTGTCCTGCTTTTTGCAGATATATATATGTATATGTATTTGCAGATATATATTTAAATTATATAAATACATATTGCAGATATTATATATGCATATTCACACATACATACAGTTTAAGCGACTTATTTAAAATGCACACTGGACTCCTGCTGGGCATCTAATTTGGCAAGACACTGTCACATCTTGAGGCTAGGTGTGCACCAAAGGCTCAGCCATTTCTCTTGTATCCTCATAGACTTTTTCCAAATTTGCACTAAGACAGCAAGTAAACATGCTTTTAAGAGCTAAGAAAATAATATTACAAACTAACAAACACTGAGCACTGGTATTTTTCTAGATACTTTACGGCTCTAACTGTATTTGGACCCACTGCCATTGGCTATCTTATCATCTCTTATATCTGTTATCATAAGTTTGAGCTAAACCTAAGCATCTGTTCATCATTATAAATCTGTTTTATTATTTAAAATATTTAAATATACATTGCTTTTTAGAAGTTTTTGTCGACCCTGCGGAATTTCCAGAACAATGTGAACTCTAAAGATCATGTGGCCACCCTGACCTTAACATCCTAGTGATGAACTTTTAAGAGAGAGCTGTTTTCAGGTCCTGAAGAAGCATTCAATAATTAAAGTATGTGGGAATAAGTTTAATAAAATTTGAATAAAATGTGTAGTTCCTTAGTTAATTAACAAGAAATCAGACTCAGATAAGTGGGATCGCATGCCAAGTTGATTTTATGCAAGTAAAAATATAGGTTCTTTTCAAATTAATAGGTATTTTGTTTACATAAATTTACAGTGTTACTTTTGTTAGACAGAAAAAATATTGCGAAAATGGGGAATTTTTTAAAATAATAATCTTTAAATAAGGCTGAAAGGTGAACCATTCAGCCAGATATTAAAGTTTGTTCTAAAGCTATTATAATTAGAGTGTGATATTGAGTCAAGCAGAGTTCGATGTTCTTTTTGTTACATCTGGCCTGGTGACTCAAGCTTGTCCTTCACATCATCTCTTTGTCTCTTCTGCTTCCTTTTTATTTCTACTGCCTTTTACAGCCATTTCTACACACCCTTCAGCACCGACTCATTACTGCACATTTTACCTCTTTTTCTTAAAGTGACACATCATTATTATTTGCTATATAAATCTATTTTGCATGGCACTGGGAACTAAACCCAGGGGCAAATAGGAGCTACACCCTCCACCCTATTTTATTTTTTGTTTTGAAACAGGGTCTCACTAAGTTGCAGAGGGTCTCACTAAGTTGCTGAGGCTGGTCTCGAACATGCAATCCTCCTCTCACCCCCCCCCCCCGCCCAGGTACTGGGATTACAAGTGTGCGCCACCATGCCTGGCTAATGAATCTTTTTTAAATGTCTTTTTTTCTTTTTATCTCAGTGCAACGTTCTAATTGTTTAATACTGCAGATTCTTTTCATAGACTTCAATTTCCCACTATTTTCTTAATTGTAACGGGAGATATAAACAACTGTTCTGCTCATGGGTTCTGATGTATTATAAGAATCCTTCTTTAAGACCTTGTTGTTTATAGTTTGTTTAGGCAAAATTTTTATAACATCAGCAGAAAACAAATGGGATAAATCCAGATCCATAGGAATTCTGTTATACAGAACTTAGTTGCTATAGGATTTGCTTTGTGTTTTACTGGAATTCTTCTTTTGATGGCAAAAAACCTGTCGTGTATAAAGTATAAATATATTCAACTAAATGAATACTGTTGAGAATCCTTTTGAATCCCAGATAAGTTTTGTCCCATGAATAATCTTTATTTTGCTTTTTGTATACTAAAAGAATCACTACACAAATATCAAAATTAAGGAAACATCAATTAACAATTACTGACCATGGCTGACTCTATAATACATAAGTAAGTATGTATATATTTTCTCATTAATTCACAGAATAAATTTGCAATATGGTAATAAAATAATATCCTACATATTAAATTAGATTCATCCTGTAAAAGCAGAAACACTAGATTTTTAATGACAATAATATAATTTCAGAAATTCTATGGAACTCTTTTCCTTTCTGTTGTAGGGATTAAACCCAGGGGCATTTTGCCTTTGAGAGAGACCCTCAATTTATTTAACTTTTACTTTTGAAACAGGGTCTGGCTAGGTTGCTGAAGATCCCACTAAGTTGCTGAGGCTGGCCTTGAAAACCTGCAACCCTTCTGTCTCAGCCTCCCAAATACTAGGACTACAGGTGTGTATCACCACGTCTAATTTTATAGAAGTCATTACATTTACCTCTTAATTAATGCCTGATTTCCCTCAGTGGCATCCCTGCCAAGCAGTCATTTCACAGGTAGGTGAAGGCTTCCCCTGGCAAGGAATGTTTCATCTTCCAAGATACTCCAATTACCCACAAGCTGATCAAAGTCTCAGTTTTCAGTTACATGAGATATTTATTATTGAATTCCAAATTTCTATAAATTCAAAGTCCAAAATTTTAAGTAGCTGCCCTGAGATTATTAATTTTAATAATTACGTTCTCCTCTTTCTCTAGATACTAAATCCCTAATGAAACTCTAGTCTGTGCATGGGTAGAAGTCATGGATACAAAGGAAAAGGGAAAGATACTGCTATCACTGCAGCTCCAAGGTCACAGCCGCAGAGGCACCCAGGACCTTGGCAGGGCCTCTGAAGCCTTTGGAGAAGTTGCATTAAGAGCTCTAACTGGCTGCTCTGGCTCCAACAAGTAGGGTTACTCAAGTCTCTTCACCTGTAATCACTGAGTCTTCTGTTTTGTCCTAAGTGCTAGTATGAATCATGAGTGTATTATGGATATGTTGCCCTGTCTTCTACAGTACTTAGATATGGTTTGAGTTTTCTCCCTCTAAATACTACACTTTCTGTAGCACCCTACTGACATACATTTTACTCCATTCCTTTTTAATCTTCAGTGATTTCATTTAGTGATTCACAAGCACATACTTGCCTCTTTGATGAGAACCCCCATTTGCTGTGATAAACCCCTGTCTTAAACATTTTAACATTCACAAGACATATTAGATGAAAATCTTAGACTCCTTGTCTGGTCAGCTCTTCCAGCTCTTCCATATAAGACATTTTCAAGCAATCACTTTTAGTTTGTGACTTCATGATCTCCAAAGAAGCAGAGAGTCCCTTGAGGGTCAATGTCGTGTCTGATAATCCTCTTTCCTAAAGCTAGAGCTACTTCACTACTACACTCAGTGCATGTTTCTTAAATAAACAAGAATGCTGTAGTCAGTTCTGTGTCTTAATATTTGAACTGTGGTCTGGAAGGTTTGTTTTCACTGAAGTGGTAAATAAGAAATCTGTTCCTATAAACACTACCGAAGTGAGCTATTGATGGGAGAAAGAGAGGAGATGGATAGGTGCATGATGGGATAGAGCTGGATTAGAAGCAGGAAGAGATGTGAGCACTAAGTTGAAGGAAGAATGAAAGACTTATTCATATTCCATTTTAGGATACCAGATAGAACTGAGTGACAAAGAGGGATGAAAGAAGGAATATGGTTGTGGCAATGCTGTGTGTGTGTGTGTGTGTGTAGAAGATAAAGAGCAAGAGGATATTGAAAGGATATGACACAACAAACCAAAATAAAATTTACAATAACAAAACTCTACAAGTAAAGCTGAATAGCACAAAAGGGCAGAGATGTAGTGATCCCAAAACAGGGATCCAGTGAAACAGACAACAGTACAAACCTCTTCCAATTGATTATGAAAAAAAATCAAAGAATAAAAAATGAGATTTTCTTATATGAATGATATAGTACAAAACAGAAGAGACCCATATTCAATAAGAATATCTCAGAGGGAATCATATAAGACAAAGATAAATTTAGAAAAGAAAAATTGGAAATGTGTCCAGAAATGAAGAAGATATAGAAATGTTATAAAGATTGATAAATACGAGGTGGGATAGAATAACCTAATATTAATTTCTTTGTATCATTTAATTACATGTGGAAATCATCTACATGTGATTTTCCATTATTCATTGGTTTTGGAATGAAAGATTCAGCAAAGACGGAGGCCTTACAAATGAGGACAGAGGACGCCGAGATAATAGCAACCTATACTTCCTAAAGACAAGAACAAAAATCAAAGTAACATTAGTTATCACATAGACTTTATGAAAATAAAATCTGGTAAAATTTTGAAACAATAATGCCTTCCCCAAACACACCTCTTCTTCAATAGCCCAGCCAAATCTTCAGAGCCAGGACCATAGTCTTAGGGTCATCTATGGACTTATTGGCAGCCATCTCACTTGAAAACTATCCAGTGTTATTTTTAAGCTTAAAATTATCTAGAAGGCAACCAATGCTGCATGCATGTATTTATTTATCACTCTGAACCACTGATATATAATTGCAATGTACCAATAAAAAAATAAATATAAAAATGAAAAAATACCTAGATCAGAAAAATCTTAATTTTGGAATTTAATCACCAATGTCCACTATCTAAAAGTCTATAGTATCCATCTTTGTTTTGTGCTTTTTCCTTTTCAGATCATCCCAGTTTTTTAGAAGAATTTATTTAAGCCTCTTTTCCAAGACATGACTTTCTTTCCTGCTCAAAACATTTAAAAGATAACCCTATGCTGGAACATCTTTCCAGAGACTACCCAACTCTAATCACTGTGAGCACTTGAGTGATTCTCTGTCCCTACATACCCTTCCCAGTTTGCCTTCTGTTGACTGTGTACAAGTAAAATATTCTTAATTTCTGCCTGTGACATTTTAGCTCTCTAGAAAATTAGAGAAATTAATGTTCCACTTATAAAATCATAGAATGTTGAAATTGGTAGGGAATTTTAGAGATCATCTAGACTAAGTTATGATGAGTCATTTGTTAACAGATCCAAGGGACTCGTTCACAATAGGGAACATAAACAATTAGGGCCTCTTCAAAAACTAGAAAGTAAGAAAAATTACAGAATTCCCCCATGGAAGGAAATGAAGCTAAGTGCACTAATTTGGACAGATGCTCAAACAGCATCTCCAACACATGCAGGCTCAAATGCAAGGCCATATTGATTTGATACAGGGGAGGAGACTTCAAATCAAGCAGTGACATGATTAAGCATAGATAGCATCATGATTAAGATATGGCCAGGGTATCTGGGAGGAAAATCACAGACCACACTGATAATAAAAGTAATTTTTCTTGTCCTGAATCTGTAGCCTAATAGATGTCCAAATGTCACTGGAGAATTGTATTGCTGAATAGGATTATGAGAAGACCAAAAAATAAAAAAGAAAGAAAAAGAAAAATCAACAAACCACCCAGATTATTTAGAATGCAACCTTCCACACCCTAGCAAAGCTCTGGAGGAAAAACCTGCCTTCTTAACTTCCATAGTTATTGCTGAGGTCATTAAAATGTATTCACACTGACCTTCTCCCCACACAAAGTTGGCAGTAGCCAAGCACCTTTTGCTGTATTCTTGCTCTGCATCAACAGGTTAGGAGTATAATAAAGTCTGTCTGAAAGTCCTCTGAGTATGACAGCTTGGAGAAGTCCTCCTTGCGCTGCAAGCCCTGTTTCATACCTTGATATCACTGTGAAGCCTGCTGACCTCTGACCCACAGACTGGGCAGGCCAAATTAAAGTCTTTCCCCTTGGCCTCTCTACTCTTTGCGGAAGACTAGTGAGACAGGGTTCTCCTCTTTGGTATTTTGCAAATGTGTGAGGTCTTCCTGTTTGTTAGAATGACAACAGGCACTTTGGGTATTTAATTGGTAAGAGCTAGTTCTATCACCAAGAAGTATTCTATGCTGGGTGTGGTGGTGCATTCCTGTAATCCCAGTACCTAGAAGGCTGAGACAGGAATATCACAGGTCCAAAGACCACCTCAGCAACCTAATGAGGCCCTCCGCAACTTAGGTCAACCACAACTTGATGAGACCCTGTTTAAAAAAAAAAAAAGATAAAAGAGGGCTGGGGTTGTAGTTCAGAGGTAGGTGGTCCCTGGGTTCAATTTCCAGCAACACACATACACACAAAAACAAGTATTCCATGCCCAGAATTTCAAAATATAGTTATTTTCCGGAAGTTCAACTCACCATGCAAAGTGAGAACAGGTTTCTGGAATGTTACCCACAATGAACGACAGTCACAGTCATAACTTAAGTCCCCAGTGCCTGTCTGTCTGCACAATGTTCTGTAGCTGTAGTGCATACAGTCATGGTGATTCTGTGTGTAAAGAAGAGGATTCGTTTCATCATGTTTAAAGATGAGTATATTTTCATCATGTTTTCTGATAACTCCAGTCTGAACATTTATGTGAATATTATTAGTTACATTCCTCTCATTTCTTTATTTTACAGTTAGATCATTACACTTATTTTTCCAAATTTATGCATGCAAGGATATATTATCAGTGAATTGATTTCAGGACAGTAAAGGGAACATAAAATAAATAACAAAAACAGTGATGGGCCTTGCATAGATGTTGGACATAGCTGGTTAGATAGTAGACTCTAGGAAGAGAAGCACTCTAAACAACAGTTTTGAAGATTATTATTATTATTATTATTATTATTATTATTATTATTATTATTATTGCGGGACTGGGGATGGAAACTAGGGGCATTCTACCTCAGAGCTAAACCCAGCCCTAGTTTTTAGTCATTTTTATGTTTGAAACAGGGCCTCACTGAGTTGTGAAGGGCCTCATTGTGAGGCTGTTCGTGAACCATGATCCTCCTGTCTCTGCCTCCTGAATGCTGGGATTGCAAGCATGTGCCACCACGCCCGGCAGTTATTTATTATTATTACAAATAACATGAATTCTTACTCATTAATTGTAGGTAAACATATTAATCCAAGTAGCACATTTTTAATGCAATAGTTGTAAATCTGGTTTTAAAATTTGGAGGAAGCAACTGTATCTCTTGTCCCTAAAAGATATGATATTTAATGTTTGCTTTTGTGAAATAAGACAAAATATTTTATGTGTTGATTTTTAATATTCATGAGAAAAAATTATTAAAAATCATCTCAGGAGAAGGGGAGTTTCCTGGAAAAAATAGTCTCTGGGTCCCCCCAGGTGGGACCTTTCCACTGGGATCTATGTGGAGAAGTCTGAGCCAGCTGGAGCACCTCATCCCACAGCTTAGTCCACTTGGGCAAGAGAATCCAGGGAGTTAGTTTTATCCACCTCATCTTCCTGGTTTCTTGGGATTTTGGCTCCAGGGGCCAGCAAATAGCGACATGTCTGTATGATGTGGGTAAAATTCCTCCTGGTGACCGGGTGACTTCCAGAGCTCCCTGTCATCAGGGATCCTGAAGGTGGGCTCACTACGGGTTGTGGGGTGCAGGTTTTTTTTTTTTTTCGCTGCCTCCTAGTAGGACCATCTTCCTTCTTGCAGTGGGGGCCTGGTGGGGGGGCTCAGGGACATGTTGGTGTGCTTCTCTGGGAGGAGGGCTCCTCTTGCTGGGCAGCTCAAGATGGAAGGTTGGTGTGTCTCCTGCTGCCCTTCTGCCACAACTGTGTGCTTTTCTTAGCTAGAAGATACTTAGAGGGCAGTGACATGAAGGCATGAAGGTTGGGCTCTCCCCATCGTCAGATGAGGGAAGGCAGAAAGAAGGATCTGCTAAGGATAGAGGCAGCAAGACTCTCCGTTGGTTGGGCCCTGGCTGAAGGTGCACCCTGCCCCTCACCTGGCATTGAGTCAGTAGATATATCACCATAGCCTGTTCAGATGTCTTGTTCACCACTGATAGCCATGTCTGGTGTGGGTCATAAGCCAGGCAGTGTACAATGCTGAGGATGGCGGGGTTGGGCATTTGAGGAGGAGCTTGCTAAGAGGAGGTAAATGCTTGTTACCCTGTCTCAGCCATGAGTGCTCCAGGATTTTGGTGGCAGTGGGCCTCAGGGATGGGCCCACAGTCAATACGCAGTTGAAGAGGCTTCGTGCCTGGGTGGAAATGTGAGGGGGCACTGAGCACCTTCCCTGCAGCACCTGCTTCCTCGGCTTCTCCGAAATAGTGTCTTTGAACGAAAGGCCACCGCGGGCATACAGTAGAGAATGCCGCCCAGATTTCAGACATCTACCCAAGGGCCATATTCTTGGTTTTGGTAGGCCTGTGGGGCACACAGATGGTAGTCAGCTTGTGTCTGGCATTGAAACAGTGGTTCAGTCCATAGTCGATGACTTTGGTGCTCCTGTCTGAGCCCAGAAGGATGTTTTCTGGCTTCAGAGCCCTGAGAATGATGCCTTTCTCGTGGCGGTAGTGCACCGTGCTCATGACCTCCCTGAACACCCTCCAGGCCTCCTCTTCCTAAGATCTCCTAGCTCTCCTTCCACCAGTGTCTTTCTTTTATTGAAGGTTTTAATCAAAACATTGTAAGGAATGATTAATCAAAGGAAACAGCAGCCGGGCATGGTGGTGCATGCTTGAAATCCCAGCATTTGGGAGGCTAAGGCAGGAGGATCCGGGTTCGCGGACAGCCTCGACTACTTAGTGAGGCCCTCTGCAACTCAGTGAGACCCAGTTTCAAAAATAAAAAGAATAGCCGGGCGTGGTGGCACACGCTTATAATCCCTGCTCTTGGGAGGCAGAGACAGGAGGATCGCGCAGGTTTGAAGCCAGCCTTGTTGGCTTAAGAGACCCTGTTTCCAAATAAAAATATAAAAAAGGTCTAGGAGTGTAGCCTGGAGGTAGAAGGGTTTCCAGGAACCCCAGTACCACCATAAATAAATAAATAAATAAATAAATAAATAAATAAAATTTAAAAAATAGGGTTGAAGGTATAGCTCAGAGGTAGAATGTCCCTGGGTTCAATCCCCAGTACCCTCCCCCCACACACACAAAAGGAAACAGCAAAGCAGTAATGGGGTGAGTTGGGAAACAACCAGGTAGTCACAGATAAATCAGGAAGGGAAAGGGTAAACAAGAAAGTTGTTAGGGGCTGTGCTTATGGGTCTCATTTGGTCCTTGAAGATTTCTCTGCATACACACAAATCTCCTATTTGGGTGGGCAATTTGTGCCCCTCCCAAGCCACACCAAAGTGACCTTAGACCTGATGCAGGCTTCCAACAGCAGCCCCTGCTCATGTGCTCCATCACCAGGTAGACTTCAAACATGGGACCACATTCCTGTGCTCCACTGTCCTCAAAATGTCCACTTTGGATCAAATAAAAGGGTTGTCCCTAAATGTAGCCAATAACCTTCACAGCCACCTTGGTCCTGGTGAGACTATGGCAGGCCACTGTGTCCCTAGCAAAGCTGCCCTTGCCAGTGTCCTTCGAGGCCCTTTCATTGTGCTTGAGAGCACGCTCACAGGGAGAGCCGGCTAAGGGGCCTGGCCTCACTATTCTCCCTCCTAGCCCTGTCCATCAAAGGCTGCAGTGGCAACTGATGAGGCTAGCTAGAAAACAGTAACAAACGAACCAACAAAAACACAACAAAATAAACCCAAACAAAAAAACATACACAGAAAACAACAAAGCCAAAATCTCAAACCAGAAGACCACATCCCAATCCACCAGACTGCCAAATGAACTAACTGGGAGTCCGACAGGCCATCACCAGGAGCTCCACACATTAACACAAAACCCCGCTGAGGGGAGAGCCTTATAGAGCCGGTGCTTGGGGCTCTGTCACACCGGCTCCTCCTGAGGTCGGGGCAGGCAACTGCAGCTCACGGCTGGGTGTGGCCCGCTGTGGGTGCCTCACTTAGGGCCTCCAGGACCTTTTCTGCTTGAATAAGAAGAATGAGAAAGGGGGGAGCACCAAGCACAGTCTGAACGTATGCCATTTTCAGTACGATCCACGTAAAAAAAGAAAGAAGAAAGAAAGAAAGAAAGAAAGAGGGAAAGAAAGAAGAATGAGGACTCTTAGAAGCTTTTGCTTCCATGGACTATGGAGGCTGATGGTACTTGGTGGAAATTAAATTATGCATGATGCTTCATCAACTTTTTTATTTTGAGTTAAAAAATCTGTTTTTTAATTTTCTTTTTTATGCTTTTATTGGTCCATTCTAGTCTTACAGTATCACCTCATAGTACAGAGAGATAGGGATCTACATGCCCACAGCACTAGGTGGGCTTCCCTGCCCCCCTCCTCCCTTCCCCATGTGTGATATTGAGACTGGCACTGGGGCTCTCACATGTGTGCTTAATGTCAATGGAAATGCTCCCTTCATTGATGTTCCCTCTCCTCCCTGCCCCAAGGCCACCTTCCTCTCTCCACTGGGGTTTCTCTTTCTTGTCTAAAGTCTCTCTTGTATCCTCATCGCTCCCTACTTTTGTCATATGAGGGCAAGCATATGATCCTTCACTTTCTGTCACTGACTAATCTCACATAACATAATTTCCTCCAAGTCTATCCATTTTCCTTCAAGTGATACAATTTAGTTTTTCTTTATCGTGGAGTAGAACTCCATTCTGTCCATATCTCATAATTTTGTAAACCATTCATCTGTTGATGGATACACGAGTTGGTTCCATAATTTGGCTGTTGTGAATTATCCTGCTATAAACATGAATATTATTAAATTAGCATAATATTCTGATTTCAGTTTTGGGGAAGATACCCAGGAGTGACATATCTGGATCATATGATGGGTCCATTCTCAGTCTTTTGAGGAATCTCCACGCTGATCTCTATAGCAACTGGACTAATTAGGAGAAGATACTTTAAATGTTCAACTAGCTGATTCTCAGTGACTTGCTCTGCAAGTTGGTTCAGAATTTCACTATGTAATCACATTTTTACACTTTGGTTTTCTGGAAGTAAGGGAGAAAAAACAGCAACAGGAAACAAAACAAAACAAACAAACAAAAAACAAACAGAGAAGAGAACAGTTCACCCCCCACCCCCCCGCTCTAGTTAATGCTGTAGGAATGAATGGGTTCGTGGCAAGAGACTGATGTGAGAGCTAAAGGGCCAGGAAGAGACAGTCCTAAGAGGAAAGTTTATAAAGCGGGTGCAGGGAGAACACAGGAGAGAAAACCGCCAACAGGAAGGACAAGAAGAAGATATGTAAGTGCAAAGAGAATGACGTTAGAATTGGAAATGTTTGAAGGAAATAATGAATTTCTTATTTTAAGCCAACTTCTAAGAATCTTCTCAATGAAAGTTCTAAAAAATTAAAAAAGACATTTGTGAAAAGCTTTCTGACATTTCTCTGAAAAAAAAATTCTTCCCAGATAGGTACCCAGGATGATATTAGAAAGCACAGTGACGGTTTACAGAACAGAGCAAGCCCAGAGGAAACAGGTGCATAAAAATAGATGACTTGTAACCTCAGGAAAGCCAAGATGCAGTTGTGTTTCCCAACTGCCACTGCCTGGGGCTATTAGGAGTGCAACGTTAGTTAGAGTGTACTCTGCAAAAAGCACTTGGAGTTTCAAGTTGGACTGATTAACAGGATCCCTGGCTCTCGGGTGCCCAGCGTCCAAGTTCCTGGAAATGTCCCCGTTGTCCACCCTTCTATTTTACTGGCTTGGGTTTAGTTTTGTTTTCTCAAATATAGAGAAAATCCTGTACTGCTCATCGCAGAGATTTCTCGCTTATGAAGCAATTGCCAGACCTGTAGCGCAGAGGCAGCAAGCAGGAAAGCTTTGCAACTTTTAGAGTAAAAGTTAATATAATGTGAACAGATACTGCACTTCAGAGGAGCCGGCTTCTGGCTGGAGAGAAGGCCGTGATCTCCACTGGGTCACCAGCACTGGGTCTTGGGCTCCAGAAAGGCTTTTACAGAGACCAGATGGGGCCCAGGTCTCGTGGCTGCTCTGCTGAGCAGCAGAGAGCCTCCCTCTGCCTGTGGCTCCCACCTCTCCTCTGTGTGATCTCTTCACAGGCCTCCCACACCCCACAGATGCCACAGTAACTACTCAGCTCCATTGGGGTTTCTCTTTCCCAAAGCCCAGAACATTCCTTCACCTTCCCCCGGCCAACAGAGCCCTTCTCTGCCAGCTTCTAACCACCCTCTGCCTCAGCCTCTCCCCTCTGTTCATTCAAGGATCAACTCTGCAAAGTTAGCCTCTTCTCTCTGAATGGGAATCTCAGGAGGCCACCAGACCTCTCCACAGGAGGTAGGAGGAGGCTGCTGGGTCCCTCTGGTAGCTGTAGGACAGCTTGAATGTCAAGTCTCCCTCAGCAGGAGCTGCTCCTGAGGAAATGGCTCTAAGGACTAAGGACGTCCATGTTCATATCAACCTTGCCTACTGCCCAGCTTTGAGCGAGGTAGTTGTTAAGTTGGGTCCTGCACTCATGTGACTTTGTGTCACATGACCTCTGCAGGGCAAGGGAGGGGCTGAAACACCCGCGATAATTGGGCATTCCCGCGAGTAAACCCTCATCTCGCGAGATGCATACCTTGAAAAGGAGAGCCCGCGTCCTCAAGCTTCGGACAGGCGCGCGGGCCCCACGGTGCCTCGCCCTGATCCCCGGGAGAGCCGTGCCATTAAAACTTTACATGCCACGTGTACCGGACCTCTCTCGTGTTTTTCACACTCCGCCGTACGCACATTATTTTTATTTTACTCCATTAATTTTTTATTTTACTTATTAGTAGTCACAGAGCCTATCCCTAGTAATTAAAACTCCACCTCCCAGTTTTACCTCAGGCCAAGTTCTCTTCTCTTCCCTTCTCTTCTCTTCTCTTCTCTTCTCTTCTCTTCTCTTCTCTTCTCTTCTCTCTCTCTCTCTCTCTCTCTCTCTCTCTCTCTCTCTCTCTTCTATGTCTCTTTATCTCTGTCTCTCTCTGTCTCTGTCTGTCTGTCTGTCTCTGTCTCCTCTCTCTCTGTTTCTCTGTTTCTCTCTCTCTGTGTCTCTCTTGGTCTATCTTTGTCTGTCTCTGTCTATCTCGGTCTCTCTCCTCCCTCTCTCTCTCTGTGTCTCTCTGTGTCTCTCTGTCTCTCTGTCTTTGTCTGTCTCTGTCTATCTCGGTCTCTCTCCTCCCTCTCTCTCTCCTCCCTCTCTCTCTCCTCCCTCTCTCTCCTTTCTCTCTCTTTCTGTCTCTCTCTGTCTTTCTCTGTCTCTGTCTCTCTCTGTCTCTCTCTGTGTCTCTCTCTCTATCTGTCTGTCTCTGTCTCTTCTCTCTCTTTCTCTCTCTCTGTTTCTCTATTTCTCTTCCTCTGTCTCTGTTCTTCCTCTCTCTCTCTGTCTCTGTCTGTCTTTCTCCTCTCTCTCTTTCTCTCTTCTCCCTTTCTGTCTCTGTCTCTGTCTCCTCTATCTCTCTCTCTATCTCTGTCTCTCTCTCCTCAGTACATATACCACCCATGGGAACCTGCCTGTGTTTGCTAATCTGCCAGTGGCTTCATTCATCTCTAGGTAGACTTGGTCTTTCCTTTTTTCCATTCATCTCTTCCCAGGTTCTGTAGTCAGTCATTTCAGTACCACTTTTTAAAAAAATGTCTAACTCCGCTAGACCTAATTTCTGGGTATGAATTAATAAGCTAAATCATTGTATTTTCTGTCCTTGTACAGTGTGAGCGAGACAGACAAGAAACAAGGAAAAGGTGAACTATGTTGCTGTGTAAAAGTGTAGCAAATGGAGCCAACACTTAGAGTTCTTTCCTTGTTCCCACATCTTTCTCTGAGCTCAAGGTAAATGGTTCTTAGATTTCAGATCCAGATAATTCTAGCACCTTGAGATGGCAGAGTTGACCTTTACACAGCTGTGATCTTTGAAAGACTCTTGGAGATCAGAAATAGATGAGAAAGCTGGGCATGATTGAGACTTCTCTGAGGTTTCCCAAATGTTCAAAAGACATTATGTCTCGGATTTTATTTGGAAAATAGGTGTCAGCCTGTAACTTTGTGTATGTAAATGCACATTTGAAGGTATATACTTCAAAATGCATTCATGAATAGTATATCCACTTAATTTCTATTCTTGGTACACACTTTCAAAGGACAGGCACAGAGAAAGGATTAGGAAAATAGTTATAATCAAAGAGTCCGTCCTGAAAGGCACAAGGGCAGTTTGGCTTCGAGGCTCCCTGAGTAGCTGGTTCTTAATGCATTCAGTTACTGCCTGGCCATTGCAAAGGCCTGGTGAAGCCCTCGGAGGCCTTGCTTTTACCCTCTTATTTCAGCAGCAGCGAGCATCCTTCAGGAGCAATATCTTACACGTGGCTAGCATCAGAGTCAACAAGATTCAAGAGTCCCAGGGGCTGGTTCCCTCGGCACACACAAGGAGAATTCCCGAGTACGGCTCAAGGGAGCCGGGGGTCTCTTTGAGGGTGGACACATTTCTGGAAATTAGGAAGTAAAACATTTTGTTGTTGTTACTGAATCTCAAGGCTGGAGATTTTGAGTGTAACTATTATTGCCTTCTCTTTCCCCAGATTTCTCTGTAGCATTTAAGGGACAGGGGTGAATATCAACTTCCCCTTGCATTCCACTGGGGAAAGTCGTGGTTTCCCCAAGGTCACCAGGTAGAGGAGCAAGGCACGCTTCCTGTCCTGAGGTCCCTTGATGCATCTGGTCACTCCCACAACTTTGGTAAGCCCTTCCTAATAATTAAAAGGGTGTTGGGAAGGTGGACAGGTCCCGAGAAATTAGAGCTACAATATGCTTGTCCAAATTCTCTCACCGTGCCTTGCAATCAAATGAAGCTCCTGTTCATTTGGAGACTAAGGACACTCTGTTCTGGGAGACAGTGTTCTCTGCTCCCGGTGGATGAGTCCCCACAGACCACAAACAGCACAGCTGACGTGGATGGTTTCTCCTCACCCTGCAGCGCCCCAAATGGCCTGCAAAGTTGGCAGGAAAAGCCTGGGGCCTGGAGACACAGGTCCTCTGCTCTATTGTATTAAGACTTGGAGATTGTTTACTGTGGTGATTTTAGAATTGTTCATATGTCTGAGGACCTGAGAGTTCAGGGATGTGGAACCCTATGAAATACTGGCATGTGCAATCCTGCCAAGCGGGCTGGGAACAAAAAGAGAAGATAACATGTGCGTTCTCTAAAATCACAGCCCACGTGTCCATGGGAAAAAAAAAAAAAAAAAAAAACAACAACAAAAAACAAGCCAAGCTTGGTGAGCTTCTGTGAACATCCAGTTTTTATCTTTTATTTAATTCTCCTCTCATTTGTTATCAGACTAATAATAACAGGTAAACACAGAAGAAAATTTACAGAAGAAAAACTTAAATGAGAATTAAATGAGAATGTTACACACATCTACTCCATCTTTTCTTTTTGTGAATCAGGAGGTAACCAC
The DNA here is from genome assembly GCF_963383645.1 of Muscardinus avellanarius. Lineage (NCBI taxonomy): Eukaryota > Metazoa > Chordata > Mammalia > Rodentia > Gliridae > Muscardinus > Muscardinus avellanarius. The sequence goes on from NC_137806.1 coordinate 16,622,893, forward strand.
CATTACTTGATTTTATTTTCCTTTTTTTTTTGTATGGGTGTGGTACTGAGGATTTAGCCTATCATCATTTTACTTCCAAGTCACATCTCCAGCCCTTTCAATTTTTTGTTTTGAAACAAGGTCTCGCTTGTTTGCTCAGAGTCTCCCATTGCTGAGGCTGTTCTTGAACCTGCGATCCTCCTGTCTACCGAGTACTAGGATTACAAGTGTGTGGCCCTGAGCCGGGATTATTACTTGTTTTTTTTTCTGGAAGGAGATTACAATCTGGTTCTCAGAAGATGTCTTTCAGAAACCACAAATGTTGAACCAAATATAAATAAGTATGATGCCGGGCCTGGTGGCGCGCGCTTGTAATCCCAGCGCTTGGGAGGCTGAGACAGGAGGATCGCACAGGTTCGAAGCCAGCCTCAGCTACTTAGTGAGGCTCTCAGCAACTTAGTGAGACCCTGTTTCCAAATAAAGTATAAAAAAAGTTCTGGGAGTATAGCCCGGAGGTAGAAAGCCTCTGAGTTCCACCCCAGAACCGCCAAAATAAATAAATAAATAAATAAATAAATAAATAAATAAATAAATAAATAAATTAAAAAATAAATAAATAAAATTAAAAAAAAACTTTAAAAATGAATAAATATGACCTCAGAAAGTTACAATAATGTAGAGAAAGGATGGCTTGAACTTTCTGTCCTTGCTCCTAATTGATTGCTAAAGATCTAAATGGTTCAATAGTGGCGTCAATGGAAAGATTGAAAGAAGAAATTTTAATTTTCCAAGCACTTAGACCCAGCCATTGACACCATTTGCCACCCATTGGCCCAACATCTTATTTATTGATTACTAATCTTTGAAAAGTCAATGCCGGGCATGCTGGCACACCCTTGCAATCCCTGTGCTTGGGAGTTGGAGACAGGAGGATCACGCAGGTTCGAAGCCAGCTGCGATGGCTTAAGAGACCCTGTTTCCAAATTAAAAAAAAAAAAAAGTATAAAATAGGTCTTGGAGTGTAGCCCAGAGGTAGAAGGTTTTCCAGTAACCCCAGTACCACCAAAAGAAAAAAAAAAAGACGTTATAGATTTTTTAAAATATACCAAACCACACTGTTTTCCTTTCTTTCTTTTTTTTTCTTTTTTTGTGGTACTAGGGATGGCATTATACTGCTGAGCTACACCCTTAGCCTGATTTTTTTAATTCTTTATTTTGAAACAGGGTCTTACTAAGTTGCAGAGGACCTAAATAGCTGAGGCTGGTCTCAAACCTGGGATCCTCCTGTCTCAGCCTCCCAAGTACTAGGATTACAAGTGTACACCACCATGTCTTGCTTACACTGTTTTTCTTATCCTCCTTCTCTCCTCACTTTTCTTTTCTTCTCTTAAAGGAATCACTACTCAGATTCCTGGGCTTTTTAGTAGATGGCTTGAAAATCATCTAGCATTTTTATTTTCAATTTCTCAGTTTACACTTAAAATGCAATTCATTTTCGTGTTCTAACCACTGTTCGGTCTAATTTAGACCAGTTGCTAGACTGAGAATGCTATAGGGCAGTCAGGGGTCCTGGTAATCTTCCTTCCCATCATTATCCCCCATGTCTCACTGTTATGGTTAGATACAGCATGTCTCCTAAAGGGCTCATGTTCAGAGTTGATGTAATTAAGTCAAGAAGGTTGTAATTTCATCCATTGTATTGGGTTTATTGGGTGAGCACCTTAGCAGGTGGGCTATGACTGAAGAAGGGGGTCCTTGGGGGTGTGGCCTTGGGACTCTGCTTTTATCTTTGAATCCCTTGCTTGGTTCTGACCTCCATGGCGTGAGAGCAGAGCCCTTGCTCTCTCCCTCTCTCTGCTTTCACCACCAGGTCCTGAGCTCCACAGACCCGGCCTCACATGGATTAAATCTTGAATCTCTAAAAACTATGAGCAAATAAATCTTCCTTCTTCTAAGTCAGGTGTTTTGGATTATAAGTGACAATATTGACCTAGATGTTCACATATACTAGCAGTAGGGCCATTGTAAATGTTATGAATGACAGTAATCATGGCAACTAAGACACAGTGCTTACTACATTCTAGTAGGTCTCCTAAATGTCTAATAACATAGCTGTCAGTGAAGCTGTTACTACTGCTGTACCTATTTATAAATGAGGAAGCCAGAAACTCTGAGGCCAAGTGATGCTCTGAAGGTCACTAAGGATAGAGCTGGATTTGGGACCAGGGAGTGTGGCTTCAGTGCTCATGTCCTTAGCTGTCACTATATCCTGCCTCTCGGGGCAGGAAAGTAAGGCATACCTTAGGAGAAAATGTTGTTTGCTCTCAGCTCAGCCCCAACCTGCTACCCAATTTGCATGACAGTTTTATACTTTTCCTAAGAGCTTCTGCATATTTTACCTTATAATCAAGTTTTGCAATGATCAAGTTCTAAATCATCAAAAACTTTCCCTTTTTTTCCCCCAAGAGCAATGCTTTGCATTACCCATAAGTCAGTCCCAGTTTTTATATATCTGATTTGAATAAGGTTGATGCTAGTGGTTGACAGAGCAACAGCTTTATTTATCAGTCTATTCAGGCTGCGGACAGCATTTTCTCTACAGCTTTTACAACTGGGTTTGTCTCTACAAAGCTTTGCTGCCATTATAAAGGTGATTAGCTTTAATGAACAACTTGTGCAACTACTTACAGCTCTTCTTAAAATTTTTATAACTTTGTGTTCTAAAGCTGTTAAAATTGATGTTTTAAGAAAAAAAAAACCCACAATACTGGAGGTTGAAATCCTGAAAAACTTCACAAAATTAAAAAATTTTGCTCTGTTACTGTGGAGCTTTTTCTAACTGCCTCCTCCCCCAATAATAACATAAAGGATTTAAATATCTCCAAAAACATGTAGTAGGCTCACAAATTGATTCACACTGTAATTTGGATGTGCCAGAAAATGCTTTTCCTATGTAGGATATATTATCTCTAGCTGAAATATATATCTAGATATATTTTCTATATCTGATCTGATCATTCTTATCAGCTATCTACCTTTTGGGTAGAGAGGAAAACGATAGTCTACTTTGATCTAAAGCAAAATGAGACAAAATGATTTTATGTAATCCTTTAAGTTTGACTTGATCATTTGGATAATCTGCTCAGTGTTATTCACTGTTTTACATTCTCCTCCTCTTTTCCAAGATGGAGGAGAAGGGAAGGCACCACAGACTTCCTAGAATTAGAAGGGAGTTTGTGTGATGATTGCTGTGACCTGAGCTCCATTATGGCCTGGTTCAGCCAGTTCTGACCCTAGGGAACCTGCTGACATCTGCTGTTGACATCTGTGGTGGGTAAATTCATAGTAAGTGTTCTGTCAGTGTCTCAGATCTGAAGAAGACCCATCCTGGTAACTTGGCCTCCCCTTGATTTTTCATGGGTGTTGAAGGTTTCTCTGAGTCCCTACTTTATCTATCATATGTTCTGGGCTCATGTTGATCATCCCAAAGCCTCTCTGGCCATGCAACAAGGATTAGCTCCTGCCCACCAAGACTCTTAACTCTGACCCTTCCATCCACCTCATTGGTTTCCCTTGACTCCAGGAGAAAAATAATACAATATACAAAAATAATGATGATTAATAATTATTCTTGCCCATTTTGCTTATTCTGGTAATTTTTTCTTTCTGTAGTACTGAGGATTGAACCTAGGGATGTTCTACCTTGAGTTACACTCCCATTATTTTTAATGAGAGTGTATTATTTTTAATTAAAATTATTTTAAATTTATTTTATTTTTTAAGTTGTTGATGGCTGGCATCAAACCTGCCACTGTTCTGTCTCAGTCAATCTCCCAAGTACTGAGATTACAGAATTTGGGTTACAAGTGTGTGCCGTCATGCCTAGCTTATTTTGGTAGTTTTTAAGCAAGAATGCACGAGGAGAATTCTTCCATCTCACTGGACTATACATGCGGGTAGAAGAAAAGCACAAAGCCTCCCTTTGGAAATGGCTGTTTAGTTCTCCTTAAATCTTGTGAGTCACACTCCATAGGTGTCAGAATAAAAAGAAGCTATTGCTGGCATCTGGGGTTCCTGCAGCCCCAGGGATTTTCCTAATATACCGACTGGAATACTTGATAGCCATGATAAACCCCTCTGATGGGACCCAAGCACTTTAGGATAACGCTCTCTCCTATTTGCAGGTCACAACGGGCTCTTGATGCCTTGCTCTCTTCTTCCTTTCTGTCACTTTCCCCTATTTCTATCTGGACTCACCATGATGAACCTCATACCATTTCTTCAACCTACTGAGACCTTTTGTGTCTCCATGCCTTGGTGTAGAAACTGTCCTCTTCTCCTGGCCTATTTTCTACTTATTTTTCAACCTCTTGGAAGGCTTTGCTAAGCTTGGGTCCCTCCCTTGGCCCCCACTGAGCCCAGAACAAAGCTCCTGTTTTGTAATGAAATTGCTGAATTGCATTAGCTCCCAATTTAAATTTTCCAAAAGATGGTTCATAGCACTAAAGGCAATAATGGTGCCTATTCAGCAATAAAAGAATGATTAAATCTGTCAAGCAATAAAATAATTATCTAAGCCTTTTCTTCCCTTTAAAACAGACTCACTTGGACAGTTTTCAAGTGTAGATTGATGACCATGAGATCCAGTGATTGAAGATCAGTAACCATGAACCAGAGTCAATAGGTCCAGTGTTTTATTACTTAGGTAAATCCTGCAAGCCACTTTGTGACAGGCCATCATAGAGCTCTAAGTTGTTTGTTGTGTGTGTGTGTGTGTGTGTGTGTGTGTGTGTGTGTGTTACTATATGTGTCATTTAATTTAAATCCACAATAGACGTGATAAATTCTATGAAATGCAAGGAAACTCAGTATTGAAATTCAGTAAGTAAATGATGCTGAGTAAAAATTTACTTCAACATAAACTCCTAAGAGTCATATAATTAAATACAAGTATGAAGCTTCAAGATAAAACCAATACTACAAAAACGAGTATTTCAAAGAAACCATATTGGTGATTATTTCCAATTTGATTTTATTACTTAGTGAAGACTCAGATTTTCCCCCTCACAATATGTTATTTACAGAAATGCACTTGTAAAGAGGAATCTGAAACCTGTTGATTTTCCCTTGAAGCACGAAGTGCAAAAATGCCAAATCTCAGTTGTTGAAAACAGTTTTTTGTCGTTTCAAATAGCGTCTAATGTGTCATTAATTTTTAATGGAGAGTTTAATATGTATTTAATCTTCAAACCAAGTATGTCACAATCAAATCTATGTGTTGACAGATAATACTTTTTCTTATGAAATTTAAAGTAAAACGAGTTACTGTGACACATGCTAAATGGAAAAGTCAAAATTTATCTGTACTTAGTCTGAACATTATAAATGCTCTTTCCAGCCCAGATACGATTCACAGAGTCATTTACTTCAAGCATGTCCAGTTTTTAGTGAGGCCCTTGCTGGCCACTCAGTTTTAAATAGCTGGACATTTGCTAGCAACCTCGACCCATTTTCTTCCTGTGACTTAGTTTATCCTGAGCACCTGCCAGTCTTTTACATATTATAGATATTACTTTTAAAAAATTCATGTTTTTTATCATCCTGATAGCAAGGATTCTGTCTTCCATATGTGCTATTGTATTGTATTCATGGTATCTAGAATAGATAGGATCGGCCTTACCAGGGGCTCAATTAAATTTTTTTTTGGAAAAGAACAAGATAGCTTTCCTAGAAAAAAAAGTTTAAATGTAATGTTCCAGAAGAAACTTTTTTCTACTCAAATGCATTTACATATAATATTCCACCACTGTATATAAACAAATAAATAAATACAAATATATATACATAAATATATATTTATACTTATGTATATATCCAAATATATTTGTGTTTGTTTATTTGTTTGTTTGTTTGTTTTGCAATGCTGGGAATGGAACCCAGAGACATTCTACCTCCAAGCTATACCCCCAACCCGATTTTTTATTCTTTATTTGGAAACAGGGTCTCACTGAGTTGCAGAGGGCCTCACTAAGTAGCTATGGCTGTCGGCAAACTGCAATCCCCCTGTCTCAGCCTCCTAAATGCTGGGATTACAAGTGTGCACCACCATGCCAGACTCCCACCATTATATTTTTTACCTATTTTTATATTTTAATTTTTTTGAAGTTTTACAATATGATCTATTAGTTTCAAAGTGTATAAAATGGAAATATAGTTAGGAAGATAGCTGGGTTGTAATTTGGACATTCTTTAACTAGACCATTAGTTTTTGTGATTAACAGTTTTGTTCACTAAAAAATAATTTTTTTAGAGATATGCCTCTAATTCTAGTACTTGTGAGGCCGAGACAGAAGGATTACAGGTTTGAGACCAAACTCAATAACAAAGTGAGGCTCTCAGCAACCTAGTGACACCTGCTTCAAAACAAAAAATAAAATTGGGCTGGAGGAATGGCTAGGAGGTAGAGTGCCCCTGGCTTCAATCCCCGGTAAAGGCAAACTCTCTCTCTCTCCCTATAAATACATATATTTGTATATATATAAATATATATTTGTGTGTATATATACATATATGTTTGTGTGTGTGTGTGTGTGTATATATATATATATATAAAATTTGCCTTAATTCCCATTCAATTTCCATTCATTTTTCATTGTTGATTGTGTTCATGTTTTTCCAATTATCTTTATACCTCTAGTAACCATAACCATCTTCTCTACCCTCACCAGTCCAATAACTTCTACTCTCAAAAAATATGTGTGTATATATATATATATATATATATATATATCCACAGCAAAACTGAAGTACAAGCTATATTCAAATCTGAGAAATATAATAATATAATTTTGAGATCCCAGCCCATAAATGGTGGACTCTAGACAATAATCATCCTTCTTATTTTCTTTGCAAATTTGTTTTTCACAAGATTTCTCGCCTAACCTTTATCAGCCACGCATTTCTGTTCCCAACTGGACATGCTGAAATCGCAAGGGCAGGCGTCCTGATTTTTAAAGCCTCCTGATCACTGGCAACCTTCTTTCATAAATACGCTGGCATGCGTGGTACTTTTCCTCCAAGTTCTCCAGGAGCACTGGGAAGGGTAATTAAAGCAGTCTGTTTCTCCAGCACGTTCTGTCTGTTTTTTCTTTTCATTATTAGATGTGATGACACATTTGCCTGTGTGGCTTCCCACAGATGGCATGGAAATTTTGTGATCAAATGGTAAGAGTAAACCAACTGCCGTCTCTGATCACAGCTTTCCACGTTGCTCCCCGTGCAGGAATCTCACTTTAATAAACGACTTGCTTCTCTTAAAGTGGTATTCTCTTCCATCAGAAGACTTTAGAAGCAACTGGAAAACTTTGAAAAGGTACCTGCACATGTAAATAAGTAGCTAGTTTTACACCCTGTTTTTTGACTTGGAGGCAAAAGAGAATTAAAATAATCTCTGCACAGAAAAATGAATGATTGCAAGTAATTTAGATTGGTGACTTTTTTGTTATTGTTTATAAGAGAGCTACATACCAATAAGGACAAGAGTTTGGATGCTTCTTGATTCTGTAAACTGATAAGGAAATACTGTGCACTTACCTTTTCTAAAAGTTTTTATGTTGGTTTGAATTATATATTATTCACAGACGCAAATACCTAGATCCTTAAGCAATATTATTTTTAAAACAGTAATAAACTAAACAGAAAAGGAGACTTTCCAGGAGATTAAACAAAAAAGTTTTTTAAAATGCAAATTTTGAGCTAGGCATGGTCACACACACCTATAACCCTAGTACTTGGGAGGATTGCAGATCTGGGACACCCTCAGCAAGTAGCGCGACTCATTAATTTAGCAAAACCCTGTTTCAAAAATTAAAAAAAATAGGGCTGAGAGTGTAGCTCAGAGGTAGAATGCCCCTGAGCTCAACACACACACACACACACACACACACACACACACACACACACACGAGTGGCAACTTGGGCATTTATTAAGTGAAGCTTAAACACTAGCTTTGATGTTTAAAGCTCGGGGCAGGGAGAGATTCCACATGTATCATTTGGAATGGAGACATCTGATGGAAACTCAGCTCACCCTTTGATGATGTTTTTCATTTATGTTTTGGCCAAAGGTTAAGTAAGCCAAACAAGAAAGGCCAAAAAAGCGGACTTAGCAGGTGGGCCTCAGCAAATAGGTTGGGTTGGATTGATAACTTAAAAAGATAGAGTAGAAGACAAAAGCTGCATCTCTGAACAGTGGAGTGAAGGGCTGTGGAGCTGGGGAAGGCAGGAGGTCACCTAAGGGCAGCGTGGGGCCAGTAAAGGTTCACGCTAATGTCTATGATAACTGCTCAGAAGTGTGGCTCAAGAGAAAGTGTAGCCTGAAATATTTTAAATTTTAAAGCATGTGACCCAGAATTATATCAAACAATAACTGAAAAAAAGTGAAGTTTAGTACAGTGGAGTCAGTGGTTGAAAAAAAATGTTTGAGCTCTGCACTGGGCTTTGCCACCAGGTAGCATCTGTGCTCTTGAGAAAGTCATTGAGTGCCTTTGACCGCCATTTCTACAGGAGTGAACCAAGGGCTGTTTCAGATGGATCACCAGTTAGCCATCAGCTCAGAGACTCTCTGAATCATTAATGGACATCGGTCCTATATTGTTTTAGGTCTTCCTAACTGGCCCCAACATTCTTATGTCTAAGAAAAATTAATAAAATGAGACCACAATCTCTTCCCCTGCAAAATAGTCGGCTCAAGTTGGGTCCAAGACCTAGAAATTAGACAGAAACTTCACAATTACTAGAAGAGGGCACAGAACCAACATTCTAACATATAGGCACTGGTAGAGGCTTCCTCAATAAGATCCCCAAGTTTCAGATTCAAATTCTATGTTCACTATCTCTGGTTTTGAGAAACAATTTTTATTTTTCTCACTGAATTGAAAAAAAAATCCCATTATCCCTGAGGGTATTATGAAGATTAAATGCAGTAATGTAGGTAAGACGTCTGGTTCATAATTAATAGTCGTTATTTTGATGTATTTCTAGAGTAAAACATCCCCTTGAATTTATATTATTCCGTGTATATAAATGTATATTCTGTATTTGTTTCCATCTTTCTAATTTACTATGTACATCAATTTTAATGGCAAAAAATTTTACCTATGATGATTAGGTAAAAATAACCTTACATTCAACCCATAGTTTCTTACTTTAATCATATGGCCTCGATGCAGTGCTCATGGTTGGGTCTGTTTCTTGCCTGTGCTTTACTGTTTTCAATATATAAGCAGTCAGTTAGCACTTGCAAGCCATTTGTTGCTTTATACAAGATGAATTAATTAACTTTACTGGCTATTTTTTTAGTGTTGTAATTTGCTTAAAATGCTTACCAGTTTCCATGCACTACAACTTCTATGACAAAGGTACTCTAACAATTATACAATTATTATGGCATGAAGGAAGACATGTTGATCAATGGAATACAATAGAGTCAAGAACCAGAATCTCATGTTCATATAAATTGATTGTCAATAAGACTGTCAAGAAAATGCAATGGCAGAAAATAGCCTTTTCAGCAAACAGACCTAGGAAAACTGGATAAGCTAAGGTAAAAGAATGAACTTGACCCCCTACCTCACCACATAAAAGTATTAAGAAGTGAATGAAATGTCAAACTATAATAGTCAAACCATAACATTTTTAAAACAAGCGTACATCTTCAGGACCATGGGTCAAGCAATAATTTTTTAGATATGACCCCAAAATCACAGGCAAGAAAATAATAAATAAAATGAATTTTATCAAAATTTAAAATTTTGTGTTTCAAAATATGCTATCCTCAAAGTAAAAGAAAGAGAGGAAATATTTTCAAATCATATATTCATAACGAACTTGAATTTAGGCTATAAAACAACTCTAATGACTCAATAAAAAGACAAATAATATAATTTTTAAAAGGTAGGAAAGTATTTGAAAATACAGGCAATAAACAGATGGGGAAAGCACACATTATCATCCATTAGGGAACTATAAATTAAAAGCAGGTTGAGATACTACTTTATTCTCACTAGGGTAACTATAATAAGAGACAGATGAAAAACTAAAACCCATATACACTGCTGGTAGCAATATAAAATAATACAGCCACTTTTGAAAATAGTATAACAATTCTCATAAGATAAAAACATATTTGCTTTCTGATCCAGCAATTCAACTCCTAGTTATACATCTAATAGAAATGAAGGCATGTGCCTACATTAAAAACTTGCACATAACTATTCATGGCAGTACTATTCATAATAACTCAAATATGAAAATAACCCAGATATCCAACTGTTGAGGTATAGAAAAATGAAATGTGGCATATCCATACAATGGAATATTATTTGGCAATAAAAAAGAATGCTGTATTAACCCATGTGACAATATGGATAAAACTTGAAAACATTATGCCAAGTGAATGAAATTAGTCATAAAATAACTGTATTGTATGATTAAATTTACATAAAATAGCCATAATAGTCAAGTAGGCTGAGACAAAAAGCAAATTAGTAGTTCCTTAGGTCTATGGGGGAATAATACAAAATGACTGCCAACTGGTGTGGAGTTTCTTTTTGGGTTGATGAAAATCTTCTAAAATTAATTATTCTGCTGATTGCACAACTCTATGAATATACTGGGAACCATTAAGTTGTACTAATTGAGTGAATTATATGATGTTACACAATAATTACAAACTATGAGGAGGACACCAAGCAATGTGTATGAAATATTTTTAAAATTCAAATCTAAAGTATTGTTTTTTCCCTAAGGGAAATCTGACATAACTTTTCTAGCAAAACATAAAAAATGAAATTAATAAGGGGGAATATTATAAAATAATTCCATCAGATCAAAGAAGAAATCACTTTGGGGTTTTTAAATGACTATCATAGGCATTTATTATTTTATCCCGTGACTGTTTCCGGCACTGTTTTTGGTTTAAATGTGTGCTGAAACTTTTTTTCATAGTATAATCAGAAATGTCTTTACAAGAGTTTTTCACATGGTCTTTAATGTCCTGCCCATAAAGACTAGCTCCCTGCCAAAGAGCCTCAGGTCTACATGTGAATACACAGACTACTTTAAGGATGAGATCCTCTATGAATTATTAAGGAGTATCTGCCTATAGGAAATGGCCATACTCAACTGCTATTCGGAAGGTGTGTGTGTGTGTGTGTGTGTGTTACTAGGGATTAAGCCCACATTGAGCCCAGAGAAATTCTACTTTCAAGCTATATCCCCAGCTTTATTTAATTTTTCTTTTGAAGCAAGGTCTTACTATGTTGATGAGAGTCTCACTAGCTCTTACGAGTCTCTAGTAAGCAAATACATAATATTTTAAAACATGGGGCATACATGTTTTCAAATGGAACTGGTTATGATAAAAATCATCCTTCTGACTTAAAAAAAAACCTGAAAAAGCATGATGACATGATTTCAGTAGGACAGCATATTATGGTTCCTAATTTTGTGAAATTTATAATGAAAAGAGATACGGAGAAATAGAGGCTCAGAGGAGAATATTAGAGATTTATAACTGAGTTCAAATGTAAGATCCAGGGAGAAAAAGTAAAGCAAAATTAGTTATCTAGGCTCTAGAAGAACAGTATTGAATCCCCAAGAGAGTGAATGTCTTGGTTCATCTGGCTTGAAAGAATCTCTGGAGCAGCATCACCACCACCCATAACTTTGTGGAAAACACACAATCATCTTACTATAAGGTATTAAGGCTAGGTTAGTTATTGCCTAGTCCAAATCCTCAAGATTCTGTACATAGGCATCTGCCTTATTCTCAATGTGGGAGGTTCTAGGTAAATAGTGGATCTCTCTTGCGCACAACAACCTTCCCCTCAGCTCCCCCTGTGGACGCAAACCAGTCTCTCCAGGGTTGGGTAAAACTTGACACATTTAAATTTTTAACCCGAGCAAGTTTAGTCTTGACCTCAACTCCCACCTCTATTCAGCTTGAAATAAACTGAGCTTTGATCTAAAGCCATCCCAGTCTCTTCTCCTTCCATTCTTCTTAAGAATGCTTTAGACCATTCTTGCTTTCACTAGCCAAGGACTGGCATCAGGAAGAAAGCTCTGGCTGGCAGAGTTGGTTGGGTTGTACATTTTAACATAATGGTTAGTAGAATAATGGATCCCTGAAGATGTTCTTATTATAATCTCAAATCTGCAAATATTTGTCTTACATGACAAAAGATACTTTTGGAGTTGTGATTAAGGTTAGCAATCTTAAAATGGAAAGAGGGCCTTGGATCATTTGGGCGGGCTTGACTATAATCACCAGCATTTTTAGTGTGTAAGAGTCAGGAAGAGAGATTTGAAGATGCTATGCTGTTGTGTTGAAGAAAGTAGCAGGGGTCATGAGATAAGAAAAACAGGCAACCTCTAGAAGCTAGAAACCCCTAGGAAATGGATTCTCCCCTTGATCCCGGAAGGAACGTGGCTCTGCTGATACCTTGATTTGATCCCAGTGAGACTTTTGATTATAGAAGTGTAAGATTAGGAATGTATGCTGCTTTAAGTCACCTCATTCATGGTCGCTTTTGTTATAGCTACTGTAGGAAACAAATACAACCTTCTCATTAGTTATAAAGCCTGTTCTCTCTCCCTGTGGTATATTCAGCATTACATGCATACTACAGAGTAGATGGCTTTATCAGTGAAAGAAATGATGGGCACCCAGGCAGTCTTCTTACTCTACTGTGAATATGCTCACATACTCAAGCACACACAGACACATGCTAACCTCTGCAAATTTCTGTCCTAAGATGCTTCAGAAGTTCTTGCAGGCAAGCAGATACTTTAGATGTCTTTTGCTCACCTACGTTGGAATGGATTTATAAGCAGCTCCTTATTTTGTGAAGAACTGAAAATGTTAGGATGCTTCTCTGAAGTATAGGTAACTACTCCTTCAAATAATTCAGGTAAAGGCCTTCACAGTGCTCCTTCACAGTGCTCCTTCATAGTGCTCCCTCTGTGGCCTTGCTATTGAATTTGAGGCTTAAGTCTAAGGACACCAACAGGTATTGGCCGTCAGAGTGGGCCGCTGGAAGAGCAGTGGTACAGCGTCTCAGGGTCAACGTGGGGGAACCTGGGAATTGTCAAATGGAGTTGTTAATCTTGAGTTCCCACATTTCTAGGAGTGGAAGTAGAAAGGTGTCAAAAAGTATGGGATGAAAGTTGATGGGAAAGGGTTTTCTTTAGAGATGAAAGATAGAAAGACCTTTCTTTTAAAAGGACTCATTAGCCGAGCATGGTGGAGCACGCTTGTAATCCCTGTGCTTGGGAGGCAGAGACAGGAGGATCACGCAGGTTCGAAGCCAGCCTTGCTGGCTTAAGAGACCCTATTTCCAAATAAAAATACAAAATAGGTCTGGGAGTGTAGCCCGGAGGTAGAAGGGTTCCATCCCCAGTACCACCGAAAAAAATAAAATAAAAATTAAAAGGACTCATTAGTGTTTCCCAGATATCAGTGGTCAATGGAGCCCCAATAATCATATAAACATCATGGATCCTTCAGCTAGAAACTAGGGAAGATCATGAGATGCCAGAACCCAAAAAAGTGCCTTTTCTTAATAGGATCCCCCTCTTAACAAAAAACAAAATGAGAAAACAGAAAACCACTTATTCCCCAGGTCTCTCCTATATAGTATATTTTGTAAGCAAAAGAAGTTATCCAAATACTGAGCATAGCTACATGCTGCTTGGCAAGATTTTCACTTACATGAAATATTAGGTATGATGGAATCTGCATCACATTTTTCCCCAAAAAGAGAAAAATTTAATTGCTTCACCAGAATTTCATCCCTTGATATTATAAAGTAATAGCAGTGTCCATAATTCAAGTTTCACCTAAAAGAATTTTATGTGGGGGCTAGGAAAAAATGAATCTTGAGTTTGTTTGCTCAGGATGTGATTTAACTCTTCTAGTGCTCTATATTTAGACTATTCCTTCTGAGTTGCCAGGAGAATATATGTTTCCTTATTAATGCAAGTCAACACAGCCTTCTTTTAAAGTTCCCATCACACATACCGCTGAACACCCCGATCGTATGTGTTGCTTTTCGCATGAAATTATTGGTTCACTTTATTATGTAATAAAACCAAAATAAATGTTTCAGGATCATAGAAAATGACTTCTACAAAATCATAGGATGTTATTTGTAAATGTTGCAAATTTTAGTTAAAAGAATTTATTTTTTAAGAAGGTTTAAACTGTATATACAATTTTAATCTATTTGACCTATGGCATGCTATCATTTATACTGAGTGAATATTTTATAGTGACTCTTTAGCAAAGAAAATTTTATCATGTAATATCCCAATATCCTTTTTTTCCCCCCCTGTGGTACTAGGGATGGAACTCAAGGGCATTCTACTCCGAGCTTCACCCCTAGCCCTATTCCTTATTGTTTATTTTGAAGCAGAGTCTCACTGAGTTACAAGAGGACTCACTAAGTAGCCGAGGCTTTCTGTGAACTGCAATCCTCTGTCTCAGCCTCCCGAATGCTGGGATTATAAGCGTGTGTCACCATGCCCGGCTGTCTTCCCTTTTTTGATCATTTGAAAAATAGCAAAAAGATCATATTTGATGTTTTAGTTGTAAGCATTTGGTCTCTTTTATCCTTTGAGTGAAATAATATAACTAGGAAGTTTCCACCTTTGCGTAGATTAATGATGGTGAGAGTTTGAAAAAAAAAAAACAGTCCTCTCTAAGTCTGGGTTGAGTAAGGGTTATGTCACCATGGATTCAGATGGAATAAAATAATGTGATGAAATAAAACAGTTTCCAAATGAACAGTTGGCTTAAAACCTTTCATTATTTTATTATTTTCTTTTTCTTTATTTTTGATATGCTCTAAAATGATCGTCTACCATTAACACAAAATCCAATAAGAAAAATAAACATTTCTTTTCCGAATCAGCAGTTCTTATCAGTAGTTCTTACCTGTTCAAATGCCTTGAGGGGTGAGAGGAGCAGTACTATGTGGTCAAGATCCCCTAGTTTATTGGAGATGTTTATAGATGGTCTCCTGAGTATGATGCTCCTTAGTGACGGCCCCTTGGCCTCCACCGTTCTCCTTACCTCCCTTTATATTACTCCTTCTTGTATTTTTACTCTGAACTGGACCTGGCCAAAGTATTTCCTCCATACGACCTCCCGCAGCAGTAAAAATGCATATGACAGCACATCCTAAAATGTCCTTTTAAATAAGATCAGGCTTTATCATTAATTTTTTTTCAGAAATATTTGGAATGATAATGCTGAGTAATTGCCCCTCATTGAAGTCTTACTAGTATATATCATTTTGCTGAATGCTCTTTATCTATTTTCTGCATTTCACATTGCCCCCAGCAAGCTGTGATGCCGGTGCCATTACTGTCTTCATTTTACAAATGAGAAACCAAGGGTCAAAGAGATCCAGACGTTTGTTTGAGGTTGTGCAGCCAGTGAGGTCATGATTGAGATTTCTTGTTTGGTTCTGGGGGCATTCTACCTCCAAGCTGCACCTCAGACTTTTTACTTTTTTTATGGTACTGGGGGTACTGGGGATGGAACCCAGGGAAATTCTACCTCCAAGCTATACCCAAGCCCTATTTTTTATTCTTTATTTTTTTGAAACAGGGTCTCACCGAGTTGCAAAAGGCCTCACTAAGTAGCTGAGGCTGTCCACAAACCCAGATCCTTCTGTCTCAGCCTCCCAAAGGCTGGGTTACAAGCATAAGCCACCATGCCAGGTTCCCATTTTACTTTTTTGATTTTGAAACAGGGTCTTGCTAAATTGCTAAGGGTCAAGCCGGGTGTGGTGGCGCACACTAGTAATCCCAGTACTTGGGAGGCTGAGACAGGAGGATCGTGCAGGTTCGAAGCCAGCCTCAGCTACTTAGTGAGGCTCTCAACAACTTAGTGAGACCCTGTTTCCAAATAAAATATCTAAATAGGTCTGGGAGTGTAGCCTGGCAGTAGAAAACCTCTGGGTTCCATTCCCAGTATCACACACACACACACACACACACACACACACACACACACACACACACACACAGAATTGCTAAGGATTTCAAAATGCTGAAGATGTCTTTTATTTTTATTATTTATTTATTTATTTGTGGTACTGGGGTTCCTGGAAACTCTTCTACCTCCAGTGTTCACTCCCAGACCTATTTTATATTTTTATTTGGAAACAGGGTCTCTTAAGTCAGCGTGGCTGGCTTCGAACCTGCATGATCCTCCTGTCTCTGCTTCCCAAGCATGGGGATTACAAGCGTGCGCCACCATGCCAGGCGCTGAAGATGTTTTTTAAAATGTGATTCTGGTATCTCCGCCTCCCAAGTACTGAGATCCCAGGTGTGGGCCACCATGCCCAGCCATAATTAGAATTTGAATCCAAAGTGGAATGCTTTGATTACCTAGTCACAGAAGTTATAATTTCTGAGTTTACCACTAAGGCATAAAGGTTACTTAAAGTATTTTATTCCTTGTCATCATCAAATGTGAGATGCTGAGACTGGTTAGATAAAATAGTAAACAGCAGTATATAGATGCGTCGGCATAGATATGCTTGGTTTACGAATATTTTTGTGTGGTACTGAGAATTGAAACTAGGGGCAGTCTATCTCTGAGCTACAGCCTCACTCCTATTTTATTTTATATCTCCAAACAGTTGAAACAGGGTCTCACTAAGTTGAAACAGACCCCACCAAGTGGCCGAGGTTGGCTGCGAACCTGTGATCCTCCTGTCTCAGCTTCCCAGGTACTGGGGTTACAAATGTAAAACACTATGCTTGGCTGGGGTTGTACAGATTTTTGTTATTGCTGCTTCATTTTCAAGATATTAAGATGTTTGAAACAGTCGTATTATTTTTAAACCAAGAGAGTTTTCCAAAAAGTCTGGATTCCTGACTACTTGTGAAAATTTAGAATGTTGGCGAAGACATGATGGCACATGCCTGTAATTCCCAGTAGTTGGGAGGCTGAGAGAGGAGTATTCGAGGTTCAGTTCGAGGCCAGTCTTAGCAACATAACGAGACGCTCAGCAATTTAGCAAGACCCTGTTTCCAAACAAAGAATAAAATGGGCTGGAGGTATAGCTCAAAGGTAGAACACCCCTAGCTTCAATCCCTAGTAACACACACACACACACACACACACACACACACACACACACACACAATAAATAAATAAAACAAACCCAAAACCCAAACCCAAATCCCTCAGAACCTCTGATATCTCTTGATTCTATCACGGAGGCAAGACTTGCCTGTAGGAAAGTGTCCCCTCTGAAGGAGGCCAGGCCTCTCCAATTCATACCGTGCCCAGCTGGGGGCCTCATTCATGTAGGATGTTTCTCTGGTTCCTGAGGAGATTTGAGTTTTGGCTACAAACTCAGCTGATTCGTAATGATCAAATTTCCTCTTACCTAAATGTGGGCTCAGTGCATAATGACTTGGGAGTCTTTTAGAAAGCTTGTATTGTAAACTTAGAGTACTAGACATAAAATTTATCCTCAATTTCTTTCTGAGGAAATGTAAGGACTGCAGTGGGTCAGTTTCTGCCGCGACTTCTTATGAATGGCTCACACAACATTAACACTGCTCTTTACATCCATGTTAAATTAAAGTGAAAGGAATGTAGGTGGTCGAGGTGGTACATACCTGCGGTCCCAATGCTTGAGAGGCCGAGACAGGAAGACCACGGGTTGGAGACTAGCCTCAGCAACTTAGCAAGACTCTGTTTCCAAATAATAACGACGATGGCAATAAGCTACTTACTAAGACCCTGTTTCAGAATTAAAAATATTTTTAAGAATGGGGCCTGGGGATGTAGTTCAGAGGTAGAACGTTCAATCCCCAGTATCAAAAATAAGGTGAAAGCATTGTGGAAGAGTTCAGTGCACTGCCACGCCTTTTATGGGTAAGAAGAATATTTTTATTTTCAAAGAGGCATGGGGTAAATAAAATGCAAAATATGAACAATGAAATTCATTATTTGTTTTCTAATCGATGATTTAATTAAGACGAGTTTCTCTCATTGGCTATAAAGAAGGCTGTTAGGAAAGATGCTTGTGGAAAGTATAGGAGGATTTGCTTGTTTTTTAGAAAATATTTTATATATATATATATATTGCATTACTGGGATGGAACCCAGGGGCATTCTACCTCTGAGCTCCATCCCCAGCCCTATTTTATATTCTTTATTTTGCAACAGGATCTCACTGAGTTGCAAAGGGCCTCACTAAGTAGCTGAGGCTGTCCGTGAACTGCAATTCTCCCATCTCAGCCTCTAAATGCTGGGATTACAAGTGTGCACCACCATGTCTGACTCTAGCAAATATTTTATAATTCTGTAAAATTTTTCTTCTAGCATCTATTTGAATGTGATATTTTCTAGTTCGGCAAACTAACTTCTGTGACCATGTACTAGCTATATATGCATATGCATATATGATATGTATATATAAAATCATATGTGTCCATATATTTTTCCTAATGAGAGATAAACAAAATTAAATACAAAAAATTTGTAGCAGGCCAAAGCACATGACACAATGGTCTTGTTTCCATCACATGCAGAAACAAACAGCTTGTTTTAATAATCAAATATGTTTCCTAAGGGTCTTGTTAAATTGGTGAATGTAAATTGCAATTGGAATTGACTATTAAAGATCTTGGTAGACTAGGTTAAACATCTGTTCAATTTATTACAATTTTATTTGTACTTCAGCTGTAACGGGGGCAATTAAGCCAATCAGACCAAGCAAATCAAATCTAATTTACACTCTAATGGACTAAAAATGAATGAACAAACACTCTACTCTAGATCCAAATAATTAAACATGTCTCTAAGGATTTTTTCCTATTTCAGTATACAAAATCATAGTGTTTATGCTATAATTAAACACTTAAGAATTATCTAAACAAATTGAACATCTCTGTTTTTTAATACAGTTTTAACAAAACTGCTAACTAAAATTTGAAAATATAATGAATTGGGATCCTTAACTTAAACAAGTTGCTTATAAACTCATTCACTTAATCCAATTTTATGCTTTCTTTGAATGTGAGAATTAAAATGAAATATATGGAAAATAAATTTTAAATATAAAATTTTATATTCATTTATTTTTGCCTGAGGCATAAACTTAGATAAAGATTAATAACAGATTTAGTATTAAGAGTTAGAACTTTATCGAGCTTCATGGGACTCATGCAATTTGGGAATGACAGCTTCACAATGTGGAGGTGTATCGTTCCGCAGTTCAGCACTTAGGTAGAGCAAGCTAACACTCATCTACTTCGAAGCTCAGTGCCACTAAAACTGCTAGGGAGCTACGAGCAGGGCAAGCACTGCAAATTCAGCGGAGCGAGATCTAGGCCAAACCTACATCAGTGTCCTGGGAACTACACACACCCAACAACGTGTCTCTGTATGACATACAGTGGTTTGGACACTGATGGAACAATGACTATGTCATAATATAGGAGGCAAAGCTATAGGCTCTCATATATAGTGTTTACCTTACTTAAAGACCCAACGTTTCCTCAATTTGGGACAGTATCTGTAGAGCCACTATCAGATTTTGTCTACTTTTTGGAAGGTACACCTTTAACACTCCAACTGGCCCTTCAGTGAGCACTCTGGTAGAATTTGCATATATATATATATATATATATATATATATATATATATATATATTTTTTTTTTTTTTTTTTTTTTTTTGCGGGTCTGGGGATGGAACCAGGGGCATTTGACCTCCGAGCTACACCCCCTGCCTAATTTTTTATTCTTTATTTTGAAACAGGGTCTCACTGAGTTGCAGAGGGCCTCACTAAGTAGCTGAGGCTGTCCCCGAACCGCAATCCTCCAGTCTAAGCCTCCTTTCAAATGCTGGGATTACAAACTGCGCCACCACGCCCGGCTACATTTGCATAATTTAATTGGGGACCAGAGTGCTTGGCAGAGGCCACTCATTCCATCCTTTCACTTTCAGTAGCTGATGAAAGTAAGCTCAGCAAGATATATTTCCTCTAAGGAAAGATCTAACAATGGCCTTTGGCCATGTATCTGAAGACACGTTGAGTCTGATTTATTTCAGCTAAAAGTCCACCAAATCAAAGGAAGCCACAGTCAACCCAGACCTTCCCTAACACACTGCCCCTTTCTGCTTCAGATGTGCCTCTTGCAGGACCCAGGAAAGCTTCCTTACTATCTCACCACTTTTCTCTGTTCCTTAATCTTTTCTGCATGCATAATTTGTACATAAAGCAACTATGATCTATCAAGAAGTTTCTAGCCGGGCGTGGTGGCTCACATTTGTAATCCCAGCATTCGGGAGGCTGAGACTAGAGGATTGTGGTTTGAGGACAGCCTCAGCTACTTAGTGAGGCTCTCTGCAACTTAGTGAGACCCTGTTTCAAAATAAAGAATAAAAAATAGGGCAGGGGGTGTAACTCAGAGGTCAAATGCCCCTGGATTTCATCCCCAGACCCACAAAAAAAGAAAAAAAAAAGAAGTTTCTGCAAACAGTATCATATGCCAGGTCTCATGACTTCAGAGAAGATTTTATTGTATCTGGGTAAAGGCCTTACTCCATCCTCTTTCCTTTCCTCCTTCTCTCTCTTCTTTCCTAAAATATTTTTGATATGCTACCATTTTTTATTTCTTCAAAGATTTTTGAGATGCTACCACTAGGTAGACCCAAAGATCATAATGGCAAGCAAGAAGGACATGTTCTCTGCGCCGCTGCAGATCATGGGGAAGAGGCCCAGTTGAATGTGCACGTGATGGGTGTGCAGTTCATGCCTTGGTAAGATGGCAAGGTTGAAGTCAGGATGGGAAGAAGAACAGGATGGAGACTTTTTACCTACTTCAGAAGAAAGGAAGGCTCTCTGGTGAAGTATCTGTTGGGCTGAAATAGAAGACTGAGTTGGAGTTATATAGGTGAAGATCAGAAGAAAGAGGGCTCCAGGCATAGGGCACAGGAATGTACAAATATCCTGCAGAGTACAATGCTTGAGAGAGCCTAACAGACACTGGACTGAGGTGGTTGGTGGACAGCTGAAGATTCTCAGCAAGAGAGAGCAGAGCCAGAGCTTATAGAGCCTAAAAACTGTGTTAAGGAATGCTTTTGTTATTCTTTTGTTTTGTACTGGGAATTGAACCTAGGGACACCCTAACTCCTAACTGCATGCCCAGCCCCTTTTGAATTTTTGTTTGTTTGTTTTGAAACAAGGCCTTGCTAAACCATTGAGGCTTGCATTGAACCTACAACTCTCCTATCTCCATCTGCCAAGTACTGGGATTATAGACCTGTGCCACCATGCCTGGCCAGGAAGGTTTTGTTTTGTTTTGTTTGTTTGTTTCTATATTAAAAATACTGTAAAATATTAAAGAGATTTAAGCAGAAGTTAAATCCATCCTTCTCTGGAGAGTGAATGGAGCATAGCTGAGGGTGAAATACCTCTGGAACGGATACAGTTTCACTGGTTAGATCCAGTTGCAAAAAAGATGGTGGCCCTGGTCAAAATAGTGGTAATTAATTAAGAAAAGTGTAACACACCAAGTGCTGCGTGCATGTATGTTTCTATCACTCTGAAACTCATTATGATGTATAATTACAGTGCACCAATAAAAGTGTAGTTAAAAAATAAAAAGACAGATTTAAGGAGCTCTGAGGTATACGTATCAGTCTTGAGTGTTCTTTGTTTCAGGTACCCTGGCTATACCTGAAGCATTTATATTTAACCTATCGTCAATGAAGGATAAACAACACAAACACAAGACTCTTCTTTCTCTTCCACTTTCTCCAGCTCTATTTTCCTTGGCTATCATCTCCTCTACACAGTGGAGCCCAATTTAATTTAGAGAAAAAATAGACTAAACCAGACCTTCAACCCCGATTCTTCTTTGGGGTTGGATGATCCATTTCCTCCCACCAGGCGTTACTGGAGACGCGATGGAGCCGTTGAGAGGTGGAGGGATGGGGACGGAAGACCATGTCGGGAATGTGGCCAAGACATCTTTTTCCTTATCGAGTCCTGATGGAATCTGGCTATTATAAAGCCTGATTGAGTCCTATGATGTTTTCCAAGCAAATGGGACCACTTTGTAAAAAGCAAAAAGCATCTTCTCACCATGTGCAAGAGGAGGAGGTGTAAATGGAGAGGAGCCACCAGCATTTTCAGAAAGCTACATGATGTAACAGCCCCACGACTCTGCCTCATTTGTGCTGGAAATTTTTAAATAGTCAGAGAAATATAATCATGTCCCATTAGCATAGCAACAAGTATGTTCTCAGCCTCACCAGCGTGGTTGCAGGATGGCACTCGGCTCAGTTGTGCTTGCCCTTCTGTCTCACCTTTCACTGCCAATGCTATCAAAGTCCTAATGGAAAGACAGCCTTTGAAAGAACCCTGCTGGCTTTTTGGCTGCCTTTTGGCTACAGAGGAGAAAAGGAAGACGGGAACACACATTTGTAAAGTTCCATTTGTCTACCTGACTTAAGGACAGCATTTTATTTTCTCAAGCTCAGCTCCCAGCCACTGTAATTAGCCTTTCCAGAATCAGTCTTGCTGCTGTCTTAACATCACAATAGCATTTTTATAAGCTCATCTGTCTGGAAAGATATTGCTCCCCATCCAAAAAATTCTCTGTGTCTGGTAGAGGCTATTAGCTCCTGGAATGGGAATAGAAATGATTTTACAATGCTATGCAAAGAAGCTACTCAGGAGCAGGATATAAAGTCAATACTTTTGTCTTCAAACCTAGCAACAGGTGTTCTCATATTGAGTTACTTGCTTACTGGTCATAAATGAGCACAGAGTCCTTTCATGATGAGCAGGCAAGGGAAAAGACAATCCAGGAAAGAAGGATGGCAATAAAGAGAGATATATGGGCAAGATAGGAAGAGAAGAAAAGCGAGAGAGAGAGAGAGAGAGAGAGAGAGAGAGAGAGAGAGAGAGAGAAAGAGAGAGAGACCGAGAGACCCAGAATTGAACGCTTCCTGAGGTCAAGATTTATATTTTGATATTGTTCATCTTTTGAAAGTGATGATACACATGCTAATGCTAATACATGATGAGCAGGAGTTCATCCCTCAAACACAGCTGAGCATATTATAGTCATGTGTTGAGGACATATTGTATAGTTGGAGGCATGATGAATTCACCAACGCCAGAATTGTCTGCCTGACCAATAGGACTTCTGGTGCTGATGGAAATGTTCTGTTCTTTGCTATCAAAGCCCTGGAAATGTGACTGGTACAACTGAGGAACTGGATTTCTACATTTCAATTCGTTAGTTAAGCTACCCATGGCCAGAGGCTACCATAGCAGGCAGTGTCATGGAGAGTCAGGGTATCTCCTGTAGATGTTCGTGTAGCGTCTTATCCTGGGAGAGAGAAGTCCAATCACTTTCCACCAAAAAGTTAGAGAAATATTCTTCAGTCATTAACTCAATCTTATGAAGTGAATTTCAAGCTTTCAAGGAGGAAAAGATGCCTTTAAGAGACAGAACCCAAAGGTTTAAGCCCATGTCTAAAGACATGTCTCAGGCCAGGCGTGGTGGCGCACGATTGTAATCCCTGTGCTTGGGAGGCGAAGGCAGGAGGATCGCGCTGGTTTGAAGCCAGCCACGCTGGCTTAAGAGACCCTATTTCGGACTTCCGGGAAGATGGCGACCGAGAAAAGCGGGGCTTAAGAGTCCCGCTAACAACCAATCTCCATTACCACAAAAAGAGCGCCTTTCATAGCCAGAAAGCACCATCACCAGAAAAACAAAAAAACCCACCAGGCTCCAGAGAGAAAGCGGACTGAGAACAGAGCTCAGGGCCACAGAGGAGACACACGAGCCCGAGGACGCGGCAGCAGCGCCATACTGCCGGCGGCAGCGGCGAACTCAACGGACGGCTACAGCAAGCCAGGTGAGCCGCTGCGGAACAGCCAGGCGGGATCTTTCGGCGCAGACAGCATTTAAAGCTCCCAGTGGCTGAGCTCAGCACACGCTGCAGGGATTCAGAGTGGAAATCAAAACCAGAGAAGAAAAAATACGCCAGCCTCATGGCTGAGGGCGTGGCAGAGGCGCCATATTGCCACCGGCGGCGGCAGCAGCAGTGAATTCACCAAGTCCAGTACAGCTACATCTGCGTATTCAAGAACAGTGAGTCAAATTGTGGGCCACAGAGGAGAAATCGCAGTAGTGGGCCTCCTGGGACTTGACCCAGTGAGGGAGTGGTGGTGGCAGAGATATCACACCATAGGAGAACGTGCAACCTGGCACCCCCCATAGTTTAAAGCAGCCTCTATCGACTCCCTGGGTCGGAGACTCTGTGATACAACCCAGTAAAGGAGTAGTGGGGTCTGAGATAATACAGACTCGAGATCCAGAGCACCTTAAGTGAAGCCATAGTGACCCAAGGGAAGAACCCAGAGAAGGCACAAACCTCCGAAATCATGGGAAAGAGGAATAACACCGGAGTAATGAATGTGCACAACCCCACAACATCAGAACCTGATAAAACAAAAAATCAGAGATTTCTAGAAGATCAAATCAGGAAAATAACTGTAGAAATAATAGAGGTGCTTCGAAAAGAACTCAGAGAGAGCCAAAAAGAGATAAAGGATGCAATTAATGAAGTAAAGGCCTCAATTCAAAGCACAAACAACCGATTAGACCACATGGGGAACAGAATCTCGCTCTTAGAAGATGAGCAATCCAAAAATGAATGCATAGTTTCTAATCTAGAAAAAAATATCCAACAGCAGGAATCTGACATTGAAGAAATATGGGCCCATCTTAAGAGAGCTAACCTAAGAATAATTGGAATAGAGGAGGGAAAAGAAAGTGATACCAAAGGGATCAACAATCTCTTCAAGGAAGTAATAGCAGAAAATTTTCCAAATATAGAGCAAGAGGTTAATACACAGATCCAGGAAACTTATAGAACTCCCTTTAGACAGGATCGGAGAAGAGGATCCTCATGCCATATAATTGTCAAAATGACCAATGTGGAAGCCAAGCAGAGAATCTTAAAGGCAACACAAACAAAGGGCCAAGTGACATTCAGAGGCAAACCAATTAGAATCACTCCAGACTTCCCAAACCAAGTCATGAGAGCCAGAAGGGCTTGGAGTAACATATTCCAAACTCTGAAAGAAAACAACTTCCAGCCAAAAATTTCCTATCCAGCAAAACTTTCTATCAAATTAGATGGAGAAATAAGAAGCTTCCATGACAAACAGAACCTGAAGGAATTTATGTCTTCAAAACCAGCGCTAGAGAAAATACTCAAAGAGATTAACTACAAAGAAGAAATAGGTAACACTCACCAGAACCAGAGAAACAAGATTTTCCATCCAACAGACAACTAAGATTGGTTATCTGTGGAGATTCATTATTTATGTTAGTCTTTTACCTATCTCTAAGTTGTATTGTTTGCCTTTATTGTTGTTAATTTTTAGGATTTCTAGTTGGAATATTAATATACCTTCAGATATAGCATTTGGAAATATTTTATCCAATTCTATTAGTAACTTTTAACTCTGTTTACATTGTCTTTGGATATACAATATTTTCTTTTATTTTTTAGGGAGTTTGTATATTCTTCTGTTGCCTGTGCCATTGAAATCATATCCAAGAAATCACTGCCAATTTCCATGTTGTGAGGTTTTATGACCCAGATTTTCTCCTAAAAGTTTATAGTCTTAAGATTTATATTTAGGTCTTTTATCTATTTTGAGTTAATACTTGTATATGGGATTAGGTAAAGGTCCAATTTTATTCTTTTCCATGTAATTATTATTTTTCAACAATATTTAGTTAAAAGATTATTATTTCCACCACCAAATGTTCGTGGAAACCTTGTCAAAAATAACTTGACAATATAATGAAGAATTTAGCTCTAGGCTTGTATTTAACTCCAATGGTCTATATATCTGCCTTTAGAACAGTACTACACTGTTTCAATTATTGTAGCTTTATATGGTTTGAAATCAGAAAATATATATCTGCTAGCTTTGTTCTTTTTCAAGATCGTTTTGGGTATCTAGAATTCATATTCCATATTAGGATAGATTTTTTTCTGAAAAATAAATATATAAATATATGATAGTTTCACCTAAAAAAACAGAAAAAATATGCTCTAGTAAGAAAGAAAGCAAAAAGAAATATTGAAATGCTATCTTTAAATCATCAAACGCTTGGTATCAGACAAATGAAACTGTTATGTGAGATTATCATTTTTAATTTTGGATAAATTGCTATAATACTAGATGTCAACCACTAAGCCAAGCATGGGAAGGAGGGATGGGGAGAGAATGGGGTGGGGATCGGGTGGGGGCTGACTGGGCGATGTGTGCATGTATGTCTACAAAAGTTTGTATCCCACTATGATATATGAATACAGTGCACCAATAAAATAAAATTTAAAAAAAAGAGACCCTATTTCCAAATAAAAATATAAAATAGGTCTGGGAGTGAAGCCTGGAGGTAGAAGGGTTTCCAGGAACCCCTGTACCACCAAAAAATAAAATAATAAACAATAGCCGGGCATGGTGCCACACGCTTGTAATCCCCACACTTGGGAGGTGGAGACAGGAGAATCGCGCAGGTTCAAAGCCAGACACGCTGGCTCAAGAGACCCTGTTTCCAAATAAAAAAGTATAAAAATAGGTCTGGGAGCGTAGCGCGGAGGTAGAAGGGTTTCCAAGAACTCCAGTACCACCAAAAAAATAAATAAATAAATAAATAAATAAATAAATAAATAAATAAAGACGTGTCCCCTACTCTGTAGGCTTTTACTCTATTTCTTTAAGAATATCTACTCCATGTAAGTATTTTCACATCAATAATGTGTAAGGAGAAAGAATAACATGTGAGTGTGTGTGTGTGTGTGTGTGTGTGTGTGTGTGTGTGTTGTGCTCTGAACTTTATCTTGTAAGACCCCTGCCGAGGGGAGACCCTCAATCAACCTCGGGATAAGCGACGTCAAGTACCACGAGAGACGACGTCCTTGATACAATGAGCAAAAGATAAAGGTTTATTAAGGAGCCAGTGCACTGGGGCCGACTCGTATAGGAGTTCAGCCCCGAGCAACTGAAAGTGTGGATATTTATAGGGAAAAGACCACCAGTTAGGGGGGTTTGGGCCAAGTTACATGTGTTTACAAAATATTACAGAATCATTTGAAAAGTACATTCTGTAGTCATGTGTTAGATAAGATACCAGATGTAGTCAGCAGGTTCCCGGCACAGGGCGTGCTGACCCGGTCAGTATAGATAAGATGCTAGGTACGTTCCTGGAACAGGGTGGGCTTATTGCATATTACTCATTTTTAAGCCTATACTTCTTAAGCTGCAAGCTACAGTAAAATATACTTGTCTTTTTAACTATTAGCTGGCTGTTTTCACTATTAGCTGGCTGTTTTGACTATTAGCTGGCTGCTAGGGGCTTATGATTTTTCTTCTAAATGGAGCCTTTCAATCTCAGACCTTTTTATTCTGAAACAGAGTCTCACTAAGTTACAGTCCTTCCGTCTCAGTGTCCCAGGTATGGGGATTATAGGTGTGCAGCACCATTCTTGGCCTAACATCAGCTTTCAATTAGCATATGAGACCTACATAGGGCAGAGCCTCTAGTTCAATGATGCCTACCAAAGAGGTTCACTACATGTTCTAAAATGGAATCCTCAAATTTTCCTGAAATATTACTATTTTTGCTCTAAAGCATGATAGTCTTCCCAGAGCTGGGAGGAAATAATATTTTCCACTTCTAGTTGCAATTGTTTGGTTTTATTTAAACACCTTTTTGCTTATAACTAGGACCCTTCAATTGAGCCACAAACAGATTATATTTTTCAGAACACTCCGCACTGATCTTTACTTCCATTAGCATTGGCCACCAGAAGCATTCGCGGATAGGATAGTAGATACTCTGGGGCAGCTTTTACCCCAGCACTCATGTATCGGTAGAAGCTGTGTGCAGGCAAATGGTAGAAGTAGCATTTGGCCAACGATTTGACTGCATCTGCTAGGACAGGAATGCCAATGTGAAAGCTGAGCCGCTAATTAGAAGTGGAATAAACTAAAGAAATCTTGGTTCAAATGGCAGCTATATTTTTCCAAGAGAAGATTTCAGCTGAAATGCCAAAAGGAGACAGTTAGCCAAAACATTTGTCTATGGTAATTTCTCTTCTCAATTTTATTCAGATTTACAGCTGGGTGCTAAGTGAAGCATTTCTTGAGAACACATGTCATGGGTAAACCAAGATGTTTATTTTCCTCAATAGCAGATCTGATTGAACTCACAACAAATAGTTCAGTTACCATGATTAGTAATAGGCTGATTAATTCAGGCTCCACTAAGTGCAGCAGGGCATGTTAGAGCTGAACTCCCAGGAAAGATGTATCAATGGTGTGAGAGTCTTAGCTGGACCAAGCAGCTCTAGCAAGGGCTCAGTTTATGGAAACTTATGGTGAGAAAAATTCAGACAAAAAATGTGCCTGCATGTTCTGAAAAACTGCTATTTTTCTTAAAAATGTGTGCAGGCTATTGCTACATGGTTCTTACACAGGATCCAGGGACTAAGTTCTACTTTCTTTGAATTTTGTGTCCGAAAAATGCTCACTTCTCCTGGCGAGTTGGTATGATTCTTTGCATCAGGCAGTATGAGCTACACATATTGTTTTAGTGTCTCATTGCTCTGGACTCTTGAAAACTCAGA
Organism: Muscardinus avellanarius; assembly: GCF_963383645.1. Lineage (NCBI taxonomy): Eukaryota > Metazoa > Chordata > Mammalia > Rodentia > Gliridae > Muscardinus > Muscardinus avellanarius. The sequence goes on from NC_137806.1 coordinate 16,651,638, forward strand.
GCTAGACTTATTACTCACATGCAATATTGTCCTTGGTTTCTATTTCCATCACTTCCCACCTGGTCAGTAGCAGGTCCCAAAGATGATGGAAGTCAGTGGGAATTTTACATTTCTCCTTTCTTCCCCAGACCTAATTTACTCATCTATAAGGTGGGGTGATGGGTTTCACAGGTCTTTTGACCACAGTGCTGGTTCACAGTAAACACCCCAAAGTGCTATTTTTTTTGTATTTTTAAGTATTCATTTGATCGTGTTTAAACATATTTGGAAACAAGTATGATATCAAGGAAACAATCAAAATATAATTTGATGGTAGTTATTGCAAGGGCCAAACCCTTACCATAATAGGAATATTATAGAATAGGTATATTAACTTGCCTTTTGTTTGCTCACAGTTCCTTTTCAAATTATTTATTTATTTATTTGTTTGTTTATTTATTTATTTTTGGTATTAGACGGGATTGAACCCAAAGCCATAGACATTTAAAGCACTCCCTTTACCACTGAACGATAACCCAGGATCTTCAGGAGATTTTTGTTGTTTTTGGTTCCTTGGAGTTTCTACATAGATAATATCGTCTATGAACAAAACTTTATGTTTTCCTTCTTATTCTGTATATTTTAAATTTCTGTTTCTTGTCGTATTGCTCAGGTAGGATTGCTGAGCAAACAGGGATAGAGATTACTGCCTTCCAGATACTATTTCTGATTTTAGTGGGAGAGTACCCAGCTTCGTGGTAGTAGGTTTAACATTTGAGGATTCGTTGTACACTGAGCGAAGGAAACTCCTTTCTATTCTTAGCTTATTGAGAGCTTTTTTTTTTTTAAATCACGCATGGATGTTTGATTTTGTAAAATGCTTTTCCTGTGAAAATAGACGTGGTCATTTGTTTTTACTTATTTCATTCCTGGGTATATGGTATATTATATTGTTTGACTTTTCACAGATGAACTAGACTTGCATATATGGAATAAATCATACTTGGATCTGGTATACAGTTCTTTCTATACATTATTAGATTCTATTTGCTAATATTTTGTGAGCATTTATGATATGAAAGATATTAGCTTAGAGTTTGTCTTTCTTGTAATGCTTTATATGGTTTTTGTTTGGGGGTAATTCTAACCTCACAGAATGAGTATAAGTATTCCCTCTGCTTCTGTTTCTGAGAGAAACTCTAAAGAATTGATATAAATTCTTCCATAAATGTTTGGCAGAATTCACCAGCAAATCCATCTGGGCATGTTTTTTTGAAAAGCTATTTATTGTTGATTAAAAATTTTAAATAGGTTTAAAGGTATTTAGGTTATTTCTTTCTCCATGTGTGTTTTGGTAGCTGCTCTCAAGGAATGTGTCCATTTTATCTAAATTATCTAAATGATCCAATTTGTGGGTGTTGACTTTTTCATAGTTTTAAAATATTTTATTTTAATGTTTGTGGGTTTTCTACTCTAAATTTTAATCATTTTTTTCTGTTTGCTTAAAGTGGTCTTCTTTTTCTATAGTTTCTTAATGCTTGAGCTTGGATTATTGATTTTAGAGTGATATTTTTTTTTTATTGAACCCAGAGGCATTCTATCTCTGAGCTTCTCCCCCAGCCCTATTTTATTGTTGCAGAGGGCCTCACTAAATTGCTGGGGCTGTCCTCGAACCTGTGACCCTCCTGCCTCATTCTCCCAAGTACTGAGAATATAGGTGTACACCAACACACCTAGCTGCATTATTCTTTTATAATATATGCATTTAATGCTGTATATTCCCCCATTCTCCCTCTAGGCATTGTTTTTTTTTTAACTGCATCCCAAAAATTTGGTCATGTTTTCTTTTCACTTAGTTCAAATTTTCATAATTTTCTTTAAGACTTCTTTAATCTACATGTTATTTTGGAGCTATTTGAGAAAGTCCAACCTATCTTTCAGCTATTAATAGTCTAGTATAATCCCATTGTGAACTAGAAACACAACTTGCATGAATTTTATTTTTAAATTTATTAAGATGTATTCTGTAACTGAGAATTCTATCTCAGTGATCACTGAATGACAACCCGAGAAGAATGTGAATACAGGTCTTATTTTACTTTTTTATTTATATATATATTTACTGGTGCATTGTAGGCAAACATCACAATGGAATACAAGACTTGTGAGGATATACAAGCACACATCATCCAATTAGCCTTTATCCAATCCCCATTCCATTCCCTCCCCCTCCCTTGATCCCATGCTTGATTTGGTGATTAACTTTGATATATTTGTTTACGTACATCATGTATTTTAAAGAGATTCCATCTTCCCCCATCCCATCCCCTCTGATTGGTCACCCTAATTGCTCCTCCATAGGGCCCTTTCTTCAACAAGATCTCCTCCTATTATCCATTTCTTCCTAGTTTTTGCATATCAGGGAAAGCATCTGATTTTTATTTTCTGTGATATTTCTCTGTGTACACCGCATTGCAAGTTTCAATCCCACTCTTGAAGGCCCCAGCACCATCCTGACCACCAGGCAGAATCTGATCCCAGCCTCGTTAGCTCCAGCACCGGCCTTGCCTCATGGCAGGCCCCAATCCCAGCCTCGCTGGCCCTGGCATCGGTCTCACCCCTCAGCAGGCTCTGATCCTGGCCTTGGACAGAGGCCCCAGCACCGGCCTTGCCTCACGGCAGGCTCCAATCCAAGCTTCACTGGCCCCAGCACCAGTCTAGCTGCCTGGCAGGTTCCTATCCTGGCCTCAGAGTCCGTGGCACCGGCCTTGCTGTGCATCAGGCTCTGGTCTATGTCACTATGAGCAGGTCATTTACAGATGTTCCCTTTTATCTTTTCTTTCTTTTTTTTAATTTTCTGGTGGCACTGGGGTTCCTGGAAACCCTTCTACCTCTGGGCTATACTCTATACTCTCTGAGACCTATCTCTCTTCATATATGTATGTATGTATATATATATATATATATATATATATATATATATATATATATATATATATATATATAAATTTGGAACAGGGTCTCTTAAGCCAGCAAGGCTGGCCTTGAACCAGTGCAATACTCCTGTCTCCGCCTCCCAAGCGCAGAGATTACAAGCATGTGCCACCATGCCCGGAGTTCTTCCATTTTTTTTTTTTTTTAATATGAGAAAGCAGTACATGTCTTTTGCAAAAGCTGGGACCCCAAATACCTAGTGGCAATAAATTTTGTCTTCCCTCCAAAGGCAGAGGTCCACAGCTTCACTTGGGAAAGCAGGCTCTGCTATTCTACATGCACCCTGGCCTCCCACTCTGCACAGAGAAGTGTGGTGGCCATGAGGGCTGATGACTCCCAGAACACGCAGCATTCAGGCCCATCCTGGCTATTTGGGGCTCCCTCTGATACCCCCAACACCCCTTTGCCACTTAGCATGTAGTCCAGAATTCTCAAGCACGTGTGGCAGGAGCAGTCAGTCTACTTTTGGGGAGATTTCCTCCAAGCCTCAAGGTGGACTGGACTGGATCTGTCTGCCCCTCCAAATTCTGGTCACCACCACCACTGCTGCTGCCATTGCCATCTCGGTCCTCTCCTGCACACCTTTCCCACAGAGTTTGTTTTCCAGAATTCCCAAGCTTGTGAGGCAATAGCAGTATAACTTTAAGGACATTTATTTAAAATTATGAGGTGGATTGAATTGAATCTCTGCCTCTACCATATACTGACCACCACTGCCGCAGCCACAGCCATCTTGGCTCTCTTCCTAGGACCTTGTTCACACAGCATGTTGCCCCAAATTCCCGAGCATGTGTGGCGGTAGCCTTCTACCTTTGGGGCAATTTCTTCAAATGGTCAATCTGGATTGAATCAGATCTCTGCCTCTCCAAGATAATAGCCTCCACCTGTGCCAACAGCACCAGTGCCAGCACCACCATGCTGCCGCTGCCTTCCTCCTAGTTCTCTGCTGAGCTCCTTCCTTACATGATATGATGTCCTGAACTTTTAAGCAGGTGCAGCAGGGGCAGTCCCACTTCATGGGGATTTTTTCCCAAAAGTTCCAGGTGAATTGGATAGAATTTTTCTGCATCTCCTGAGTCCTGGCTGCCACCACTGCCATCTTGGCCCCTCTCCAATATATATTTTTTAATAATAGAAGAAAGTATGTGTGTTTTGAAGAGGTTGTGAGATCAAGGACTCAGCAGCAATGAATTTTATCTCTCTTCCAAGACTGGAGGCTACAGCCTCACTGCGTAGAGCAGGATCTGCTGTTCTGAGCACACCATGGCCCCCAGCGCAGCACAGAGGAGTGTGGCAGCCAGGAGCTCTGAGCTCCCAGGTAGCACAGCTGGGCTCCCCGTCTGGCACTGCTCGGCTCCCTCCACCACATCTGGCTCATTTTTCTTACAAGGTATGTTGTTAAGAGTCCCCAGCATGCGCGACTGAAGTGGACTTTTCTCTAATCCCTTCTGGAATGTTCTTCCAAAAATCATTTTTCTTGCATGATCCTTGTCTTCTTGCAAGATGATTCTTGTCATCTTGCTTCTAATTCCGCCATTATCCACTCTCTCTCCTGTATTCTAGATAGGAAGTCATGGCTGGAAGTGTCTCCTTAAGTTGTCCCAATCCGATATTAAACAAAAATCTGGTGTCCAGGGCTTCCCCGAGGAATGCTTGTCCTTTTTGGTGGCTGTGGTCGCTGCGGCCACCGCCATCTTTTCCCAAAGCTGCGACAATACTGGTCTTTTTAAAATAAAATATATTATAATTGTCAATTAGTTTAAGTTGATTGAAAGTGTGGTTAAAGTCAACTATATTCTTACTGGTTTTCTGCCTAGTTGATCTATCAGTTACTAATTTTTTGCTGTCTTCTTTCTTAAATTTAAACATTAGCTCTTCCTGGGTCACTACCTGCTTTTCCTCAGAGTGGAGCTATACCTTCTGCTCTCCTGTGTCTCCAGCTTACCAACTTACCCAGAGGATCTTCAGACTTCTGAATGACCACATGAGCCAATACTTTATAATAGATCCTCTCTTTCTCTCTCTCTCTCTCTCTCTCTCTCTCTCTCTCTCTCTCTCTCTCTCTCACACACACACACACACACACACACACACACACACGCACACACCCTATTGGTTTCTTTGTAGAACCTTAACTAATGCAAGAGATGATATCCTATAGTGGATGCTACTTGCTTCATGGTCCCCCCATAACTTGTGGTGTACACAACTTGTTCCATGGTCTGCCATCAAAGGTTGCTCCTCTAGCTGGCTACAAAAAAAAGTCTCTCACATGAAACAGGCACACACACACACACACACACACACACACACACACACATGAACACAATCCTAAAACAACCACCACAACAAATTAATGCAACTCCTGTAAACTCTAGATATGTTGGCCTCCTTGGACTCTCAACTCTGTCTCCCCAGGTCAAGTCTGTTGAAACCCATCTGGGTTCTCTCTCTCTCTGTGCCTGGACACTCCAAATGTAAGCTGGAGAAATCATGAGGCTCATTCTGTTTCCCATCGCTCAAGGTTCTCTGTCCTCATTACCAGATTGATATCCAGGGTCTTGAAAAACATTATTTTTCTGCTTACTTATGTTTTGTCCTTTTACGTGTGTGTGTGTGTGTGTGTGTGTGTGTGTGTGTGTGTGTGTGTGTGTGTCATAGGGGGAGGGGTAGGCTGGTTCCTATCACAATATTTTGGATTGAAACAGAAGTGGATCACTTCTTTTCCTGTTGAGTGTTGGCAGTTCTTTATGCATTCTGGCTACACTTCTTATGTCAGAAATGTAATTTGCAAATACTCTCTCTCATATATGGGTTGCCTTTTTATTCTTTTAACCCTGAGAAAAAGTTCTAAATTTTAATAAGTTCAAACTCAATTTTTCTGTTATAAATGGCCTTTTAGATGTTTGTCTAAATATTCTTTATGACCTCAGGTTGTAAAGATTTTCTCAGATATTTCATCTAGAAGTATTAATTTTATGTTTTACATTTGGTCATTTCTGAGTTAACTGTTATACAATATATAACAGAGGGGTTTTTTGGTACGTGAAAATCCAAATTTTTCCTGTACCATTTTTTGAAAAGAATATCCTCTCTCCATCAAACTATTTTTGTAACTTGGCAAAAGTCAGTTGACTATATTTGTATGGTATATTTCTGGGCTCTCTATTCTGATCCACTAACATATATCTATAAAACTGCCAATATCACAATGCTTTGATAGTAAGTCAATGCATATAAATTTACAGTAATATAAAATCTGGTTGGTTTTTTTTTTTTTTTTTTTTTTTTTGCAGGTCTGGGGATGGAACCCAGGGGCATTTGACCTCTGAGCTACATCCCCTGCCCTATTTTTTATTCTGTATTTTGAAACCGGGTCTCACTGTGTTGCAGAGGGCCTCACTAAGTATCTGAGGCTGTCTGCGAACTGCAATCCCCTGGTCTCAGTCTCCCGAAAGCTGGAATTACAAGCGTGCGCCACCACGCCCAGCTTTGTAAAATCTTTACAGAATATCTTAGTTGAGGTAACATGAGTCCTACTGGAGATGGAACCCAGGGGCATTCTACCTCTAAGCTACAACCCAGCCCTATTTTTTTATTATTTAATTTTGAAACAGGGTCTCGCTAAGTTGCAAAGGGCCTCACTAAGTAGCTGAGGCTGTCTGCAAACCATGATCTTCCTGTCTCAGCCTCTTGAATGCTGGGATTACGAGCGTGTGCCACCACGCCCGGCTCAAATTTGTTTTTATGTTTCAATCTGTTTGATTATTCTAGTTCCTTTTCCTTTACATATAAATTTGGGAATAATATTATTTGGTATTTCATGGTAAATTTGCCATAATATTATCTGGTATTTTGATGGAAATCACATTGAATCTACAGATATAGTTGGGGAAACTTGGCTTCTTAGCAATATTGAGTCTTCCATTCCATTAAAATGCTAAATTTCTTTATTTAGTTAGTTCTTTGATTTCTTTTATTGGTGCTTTATAGTTTCCAGCTTTCAGATTTTGCATACATTTTGTTATATTTATACCTAAGATATTTTTGGTGACATTTAAATGATATTTTAAAAACTCTCTATTTTTATTGTGAATGTATAAGGCTACATTTAAAAATACCCCTCATCCTAATAACTTGATAAATCACTTATTAATCCTAGAAGCTTTTTTGTTTTATATATTGTTTTTCTACATAGAGAACCATGCCATCTGTGAATATAGTTCTGTGTCTTGCTTATCAATATCATGTTCTTCGTTTGTCTGCCTCACCTCCCTCCTTTTTTAAAAATCATGTCTTGTTGCATTGGTTGGAATTTTCAATACAATTTTGAATAGGAGTTTTGAGAAAGAACTTCTCTGACTTATTCTCATGGGGAGAACATTTAATATTTTACCACTAAGAGTGATGTTACCTGTCATATTCTTTCTCTTCCCTCTCTCCTTCCCTCCATATCTCTCTCAGAGAATATTTCTTATCTACTTAGGCAATTTTTCTTATGTTTCTGAGGGTTTTTTCTTCTCTCTTTTGAAAGGCAATGGATTTTGTCAATTTTTTTCTGCATTAATTGAGATAATTTGACATTTTTCTTTAGTTTGTTCATATTGTGAATACACTGATTTTCAATTTTTGAAGATTATTTTAACTTAGCTCCTTTTGGGGGGTTCCCTGGACCTTGTAGGAAGTGCAGATTTGAAATGACCCCTTTGGTAGTAGTCAATGGTTACAGTTTCTCAGAGGACACTTCTCTCTGCCCTTTGGAGCTGGTCAGAGACAAATTTTCTTGTTTTCCTGATGAAAATAGAGTTTTATTTTTCTAGCCCAACATAATTACTAAAAGTAAAACTCCTTCAGGTTATCCAGCTGTATTCACAGTTCTCAAGTTCAGATGCTTGCCCTGCGAGGGCCTAATACCACATTTCTGGTATCATTATCCACTAATACTATATATATATATATATATATATATATATATATATATATATATATATATATATATGTATATGTATTTTTGCATTTTCTCTTACATTGCTATTGTTTTCCAAGATTCTTTGTAATGACTATTTAATAATCTAGATTTTTTTTAACCTCTGAGAGTGTTTTCTCAAAATACTGAGATTGTTACAATAAAATTTAAGTATCTTCCTTGGACTTTAGTATTTAATATTTTTCAGTTGAGTTTCTTTTCAGAAGATTTAAATCACTGAACTGTCAACAGTTATTGCTTTGGACTACTGATTTTTATTACTTTACTTAAACTTTTTGTTGTAGTTTTCTTTCTTTTGCTCTTTAATTCTTTCTTTTTTCTGTTTTGTAGTATTGGGGAATAAACCCAGGGGTATTCTAGCGTTGAGTTACATCTCCAGCTCCCCACCCCTCCACAGTTAATTTTGAGACAAGGTCTTAAGTTGCCTAGACTGATCTTAAACTCACAAGTTTCTTGCCTCAGTTTCCCACGAAGCTGGAGTTACACGTATGTGTTATCTTTAGGATAACAGATCAATTTTTTGGTTTTAAATCTCTCTTGAGAATCTCTGTCTTTAAGTAGATCAATTTATCCTATCATGCTAGTTATTGCTATAATTGGACCCTTGCTTTCATTTCATCAAAGTCCATCATGGATCTTTTCATGATCCCAGGCTTAAGAGACCCTTTTTCCAAATAAAAGTATGAAATAGGTCTGGGAGTATAGCCCGGAGAAGGGTTCCATCCCCAGTACCACCAAAAAAAAAAAAGAGAGAGACAAGATAGTCTTGGTAATTTATTATGATTATAAGTAGCTAATAAGTAGCAGGGTGATGATTTGAATTTGTTAAAGTTTAGATTGTGTGTGTGTGTGTGTGTGTGTGTGTGTGTGTGTGTGTATTATTAGGGATTGGACCCTGGGGTATCATGCTACTGAGCTATACTTCCAACCCTTAGTAGTTTTTATTTTGAAACAGGGTCTCAGTAAGTTACTGTGTACTAACCTCTAACCTGTGATCCTGCTGTCTTAGTCTCTGAATTACTGGTATTATAGATATGCACCACTATTCCGGGCTTAAGCTTAGATTCTTAACCACTACTCTAATTGCCTGGCAATAGGTGAAAGTTTCCCATGAGTTTTCTTGGGAAAATGAACTAGAATGTGTCTAAATTGTTCTCTTCTTTCTTGCAGTAACCATTTCATGAAAAGACATTTGTTTCACCTATCTTATGACTTTCTCTCTTTTTCGCTTTCTCTCTCAATACTAACTATAGTCATGGTTAGTGTTGTCAAGCAATTTAGTTTATCTCTCAGATATTGGAATCCTTTTTTGAACACTCCAGACCTCTTACCTAATAGACCAAGAAAAAAATGAAGCTGTGGGTTTACTGGATGTTTCCAGATATGTGTAGGGAAATGAAGAATAAGAAAAGAGGGTTACCTACTCCATGGTATCTTCCCAAAGGGATTGAGACCACTACTACAGCAGTGTATCACATCTATGCTTCTAGCAGTATGATCCACAATAGCCAAAGGATGGAACCAGCCTAGGTGTCCTTCAATAGACAAACCGATCACAAAATTATGGGAGATATACACAAAACAGGATTCTACTCAGCCATAAAGAACAAAGTTATGTCACTTTCAGGAAAATGAATTAAACAAGAGAATATTATGCTAAGTGAGATTGGTCAGCTACAAGAAATAAAAGGTCAGATATTTCCTCTAATATGTGGCAGCTAGGAGAGATTGGGATACAAAAAAAAAATACTCCGGGCAGAGTAGGAGAAACCCTAGTGCAGTGATGGAGGGGCCTACAGGAGGGAAGTGTGTATGGGGAGAGAGGTTTGGTGAAGGAAACACTTAAGTGAACTTGTACATACACAGAATTACCAATGCCAATTTCAATGTTGTGCACAGGGAGGGGAGAGAGCAGGTTGGGAGTTGGGGGGATCACTGAGCATGTGAGCATGTGTCTCTATCTCTTTTAATCCCATCATGATGTATGATTACAGTGTACCAATTTAAAAAAAAAAAGAAAAGCCAGGCATGGTGCGCATTTATAATCCCAGTACTTAAGAGGCTGAGACAGGAGAATTCCAAGTTCACAGCAGCCTCAGCTACTTAGACCCTCTACAACTTAGTGAGACCCTATTTCAAAATAAAGAATAAAAATAGGGCTGTGTTGTAGCTTGGAAGTAATATGCACCTGGGTTCAACCCCCAGTACCACAAAGAAAAAAAAAAAGAGAGAGAGAGAACAGAAATAGCATAAATGAAGAGTTCCATTTTCCACTCAAGTGTTTTTTTCTGCATTTGACCTGGTGGCTGCTAGTTTTAATCCAGGTCACCTGCCCCTCTCAGGGTCCCTCTAACTTTCCAGGAGTCAGTATTACAATGAAAGCTAAGTACACTCACTTTAGGTTTCCCATTAGGGATGTACCCTGGTGCCTAATACATTCTTCACAGGTCTGTTGAGCCTGAGCAAAAGTTCCTAATTGACTTCTTATAACTTTTGCCTGGCTAACTGAATATGTCCAAGGATAGCCTTGCACAGAACCTCCCTTGCAAGTCATTACTTTCATTAGGGCAGTAGGTAATCAGGAAAGTCCCAGTTGAGAAATTCAGACATTTCTCAAAGTTTCAGGTATGGATCTAGAGTATATAGTACCAAGAAAATAGTATAGAGCCAGGCATGGTTGTGCACACTTGCAATCCCAGTACTTGGGAGACTGAGGCAGGAGCATCATAGGTTAATAGCCAGCCTCAAATACCTAGTGAGGCCCTCTGCAACTTAGTGAGACCCTGTTTCAAAAATAAAGAATAAAAAGTAGGACTAGGGGTGTAGCTCAGTGGTAGAATGCTCCTGGGTTCAATTTTAGGTACTGAAAAAATTATGTTAATATAAGTCAAGAACAGCTGTAGCTGGGCACGGTGGTACATGCCTGTAATCTCAGTACTTGGGAGGCTGAGACAGGAGGATCGCAGATTCATTGCCAGCCTTAGGAACTTAGTGAGACTTTCAGCAATTTAGTGAGACTCTAAAAAAAATTAAAGGTTTGGGAGGAATAGTTTGGAAGTAGTATGCCTCAATATGAAAGGGAGGGAGGGAGGGAGGGAGGGAGGGAGGAGAGGGAGGAGAGGGAAAGAGAGAGAGAGAGAGAGAGAGAGAGAGAGAGAGAGAGAGAGAGAGAGAGAAAAGAGAGGGAGAGAGGGAGGGAGAGAGAGAGAGAGAGAGAGAGAGGAGAAAAGTTGTGTCTAGAAGAGTTAGATATATCCACTTAAATTTGTTCTTTTTTCCAGAGTTCTAAGTACCCAATATCAAGTTACTGTTACTGAAAATTGCTATAACTTTTTAAATTTCCTGGACACAAGGTTCTCTCTACTTTCCATGTAATCATTGCATCCGCTTGCTAGAAGTGGATTTTGAGTTTTGGCAAGGCGCTTGCAAGAACTGTTCATGAAAACCCTGTAAGTTCAACAGTAGACATTATTAGGAGGGTTTATTCTTGGCAGAAATAGGGGCCTGAGTCTTAGCAGAAGTACAGGAAAGAGAAGCTAGCTTAAATTGTCTGTAAACTGGCTGTATTGGCAAGGCTGTGTCGAGATGAGCAACTCAATTTAGAATGACTGCTGCTCATCTTTCTACCAAGATAATCATGAACAGCCACAAGAAAAAGCAGATGTAGCATGTTAAGGGACATTCTGCTTCTCAAACTCAAAGTGATTTCCAACTCCAGGCCAAGCCTAAATCCAAAGAAAGAATTTGACTTCCTCGCACAGTGTGAAAACCTAGAGAAAGTCCAACGCCTGACTTTTACCCAAGAGGATCCCTGAAAGCAAAGCATCATATACAAATTGGAAATCTTGCTTCCTCTGTTGTCCTCCATAGAGTCTCTTGCTTCTATGTTAAATATCAAAGATATTTATGCTTAAACAAATGTTGTCTCCCTCTCGGCGCATCCTCTCCTTCTGGCAGAGAAGGCATTGTGCTGAATCGGTGGCACTTTCCATAGCAACGCACTGTGATGTCAGAAACGCGGCGCCAAGCAATTAGGCTTCGTAGGTGCCGCAGTTGGAATACGCAGCTCTCAGGGTGATGGTGAGACAGAGCAGTTGTTGGAAACAGAAGAGGATTTCAGTAGACTGAGCATCTCATGTGTTCTCCCCAAGGCCTGTGGCTGAAGAAGGAGAGAGAAAATGAAGCTGGGCAAAGAGGATACAGTGTGCAAGACAAGATTTCAAAGAAGCGTGTTGCAGGAAATTTGCAAAAGGCCACATCCAGATGGCTGGCACTCCGCCACATTCAGAGGCTCTGATGCTTCACAGGTGTTCTCAAGGCGTTGAAGGGGAAAGCACAAGAGACCCGCTGTCATTGCGAGAGACCCAGGACTCCAGACCAAGAGAAAGAGCAAACTCTCTGCTTCCCTTTCTTATAAAGCAGAAGTGTGGGGACTTTCACAGCTTTGCTGCTTTCAAAGAAAGAGCACCTTGACAACAAGACCTTTTGAGACTTGAGAGCTGAGGAGGATGCTGCAGGAAGAAGGATGCTCTAAGAGGCTGCAGGGAAAACCTAGGAGGAGGCAGTGAATGGTATCCCTGAATGTTGCTGACATGAGCGCATGATCTGGGCGTATTTTGAAACAAACTTTTAAGAAATCTTCGTTGGCATTCTGGAGGTCTTTCATCCAATACACAGAGGATGGAACCAATACCTGTGAAAAATCATAGATGAAGTTTTAAAATACACATTTCAGTGATACAGTATGGATAAATTTGGACTGCATATGGCTTCTTATGTAAAGGAAAATTTCTTCTCCTTTTAGTAACACATTGTCTGCTGCCTGTGCTTAGCACCTTCTGCCATATGCTTCATCAAACAAGCTGCTGCAATTCAAGAACTAGCCCTAGTAATTAAGATCAAATGAGCCAGATGAAGAAAATAAGCTGGTGAACCACATGCCAAAGGGACCCAGCCTGTTTATACTAAGAGACAGACAGACAGACAGACAGACACAGAGAAACAAAGAGACAGAGAACTAGAGAGAGATGAAAGAAAACACTCAACTATTTGCCAACCAACTATTCAGAAGATTTAGATGCATCCCTCCCTTAGGATTATCCTTAGTATTTATGCATTTCTTTTCAGTTGTATGAGCTTGGTGGATGAATACTGAGATGCATGCTGCTGGAGTCAAGAGCATGCCTGTGCAGCACTGGCAACACCACTGAAAGTTTCACTAGATGCGACTACTTATTTCATAAAAAAGAAATAAAACTTGCTTAGTCTCTCTCTCTTTTTAAATTTTGTACTAGGAATTGAACTCAGGGGCATTCTACCTCTGAACTATACTCTCAGATCCACCTTTAAAATTTGAAACAGGGTACTGTTGAGTTTTCTGAGGTCCTCATTAAGTTGCTGAGGCTGGCCTTGAATCTGCATTCCTCCTATTTGGGCTTCTGAGTATGGGATTACAGGTGTTCATCACACTCAGCTAGCATCTCATCCTTATGTTGTAAATCTGGAAGCTGAGGTCCAGAAACAAGGAATAACTGTTCTCTGGTCACTGAGTTAGAACTAGAGCTGGAGCTCAGATTAGAACCTGCTGTTTCTGACTCACCTCTTAGAGCATTTCTCAAACTAGGGGTAGACCAGTAGCCTCTGGAGGACTTGCTAAAATACAGACCACTGAGTATCACTCCAGTTAAGCTCAAGGAGCAGATCTGAGGTTGTGCCCCTCCATTTTCTCTCAGTGTGTTCCTCAGTGAAGCCAGTGTAACTGGTCTATTGGTGACACTTGGAGAACCACTGGTTTAGTTCTTTTTTTTTTTTTTAACCACTGGGATTTCTTAAAAGATTGTGGAAACTATAAAATAACCACTCTGGATGGGGAAAGTGCTTATTAGATGTATAAAATATTTGATTCACCTTAGAGCTGCTGGACCTGAATCTCTAGAGGTAAAATGCTGGTATCTCCATTTTACCAATTACCAATGGCAATTTCTATACAAACTAAAGATTGAGAATTATAGTACCCGGACCACACTGCTTTAACTTAACAACAACAACAAATAATAATAATTTTATGACTTTTCTATCCTGTATAGTCTCCAAATAGAGGAAGAATAAAGGAAGAATTAAAATCCTACATCCGCTGGGCGTGGTGGCGTACGCTTGTAATCCCCACGCTTGGGAGGCTGAGATAGGATGATCACACAGGTTCAAAGCCAGCCTCAGCTACTGAGTGAGGCTCTCAGTAACTTAGTGAGACCCTGTTTCCAAACAAATATTAAATAGGTTTAGGAGTATAGCCCAGAGGTAGAAAGCCCCTGGGTTCCACCCCTAGTACCACAAAAAAAAAAAAAAATCCTACATCCAAGGTGGGAATAAAGGTATATCTCTGTGCCAGAAATTTCAGGGACTTTTGGTAGGATATGGTGCAAATGAGCAAGATGTTAGAGACTTCTCAACACCTAGAGAGAGACACATTGTGTTAGCCTGAGTCGGGAGGAAAAGTGATTGATGGCAGAGCCTCTCTAATACCCACTGATATGGGGTTTGGAGTCACGATTGGTGTGAGGCAGGGAGAATAAGATATTAAGTCTTACCCTTTGATTTGGATAAACTTCCTTCTACAGAAGCAGCAACAGTTTCTTAGGTTTCCATGGTGATGGCTCACATTCACAGTTCTGTAGGAAGGTTTCAGGATACAGCTGGCTGAGGAAGCAGGAGGATGAAGTGACACCATGAAGGCCCAAGCAAGATGCATCAACTCAATAGTGTTGTTTGGTAGCAATAAAAGAGGAAAAATCTGCTCAGAGATAAGACTCCTCTGCTTAGGACTCCACATATTACAGGACTTATCTACTGTTGCACAAGTTGAGTGATGGCTGAGTTGAAAGTTACTTTCAGCAGCCTGATAGTTTAAGACCTGGAAGAAAATTATAACTGCAAACAGGTGGACTGGTAGAATTCACAAAGTGCATATTTGCCTGGAATATGGAAAAGCCCAAATGCAGATGAGCTTCTCCTGATTTTCTATGAGTGTCAAGAACTCTATATCAAGAAAGTTTCCAATCATTCATGATAAAAATAGGAAGATATCCTATTTAATGTTTTATAAATAAAATAGTTTCTACCCTTTAAATATATGTCATATTATCATCAACTAAATGGTTATT